>NC_086446.1:548992019-549619519 GCF_028390025.1 Pseudophryne corroboree | reverse complement strand
AAAGTTCTTGGATAAAGCCCCCGTAAGAGAAGCGAAACGCGTCAGAAGCAGATTATTGGACCCTTGTAGCAGCTTTTTTTGAACCCGTAGCCAGTTTGCCATCCAGCGTTACTGTCTCCAGACAAACGGAGATTGGGAGGAGAGAAGCCGCGACTGTGGTGATTGCAGACATCACTTGGAGGTATGTACTCACAGAGCTTGGAAGTCGGGTAACAATCACTGCAGCAGGCGCCAGCACAGGTGCCGTTCCCGCAGCCCGAGACCGCCTCGTCTGTCATTTGGACTCTCCCGTGCTTTAACAACAGGTGAAAGCCACACGTAAGGCTCCAGTGTGGAGCGGTTTCTCTGCACAGTATCTTTCTTCTTTGCTGAGCGGCAACTCATTGAGGAATTCCATTACAAAGTAACTTGTAAAGATACTATCTGTTACATGGGCTCTAACTACAGCTGGTATTTGATTTTTTTCCAATATATGGACTGATTTTTTAACTGCATTACTATCAAATTATAATTCTCTGTGCACAGAGTTTATTTAGATCCACCTCCTTAGGAAGTCTATATTATTATATATGAATATATATTGTTAGTAATTTTTATTGACCGGTCTATTAATTTATCTGTAAAATATATATATATACCTTTTTTATGTATTAAAATATATAAAATTTATGGAATAACAAGTTTGTTTTTATTGAACTTTGAGCCATACCATATCATTTATAGCGCAAGAGGGGATTTTTTTAGTGTCCTTTGGTTATTGGTACTAGGGATCTCCAGGTGCCAGTTCTTTGACTTGTTTTACCCCAAGTCAAGCTCTTTCCTGCAGCTTAAAAATATATATTATTCTATAGTAATTTTTATCTAATTTTCAACATCAGTATTTGATCACCAGGATATGGTGAAGACGTATTAGCGCCTGGTTACATTTCTTTGTACCGTTCAAGTAAAAGAGGCGTGTGTGTGTGTGTGTGTGTGTGTGTGTGTGAGTGATGTGTGTGTGTGTGTGTGTGTGTAAGTGAGTGGCATGTGTGTGAGAGGCATGTATGTGTGTGTTAGTGGGAGGCATGTGTATGTAAGTGAGAGGCGTGTGTCTGTGTGTGTGTGTGTGTGTGTGTGTGTGTGTGTGTGTGTGTGTATGTGTAAGTGAGAGGCATGTGTATGTAAGTGAGAGACGTGTAAGTGAGAGGCATGTGTATGTAAGTGAGAGGCATGTGTATGTAAGTGAGAGGCACGTGTGTGAGAGGTGTGTCTGTGTGTGTAAGTGAGAGGCACGTGTGTGAGAGGTGTGTGTAAGTGAGAGGCATGTGTGTGTGTAAGTGGGAGGCATGTGTATGTAAGTAAGAGGCATGTGTGTGTGTGAGAGAGGCATGTGTATGTAAGTGAGAGGCATGTGTGTGAGAGGTGTGTGTGTGTGTGTGTGTGTGTGTGTAAGTGAGAGGCACGTGTGTGAGAGGTGTGTGTAAGTGAGAGGCATGTGTGTGAGAGGTGTGTTTGTGTGTAAGTGAGAGGTATGTGTGTGAGAGGAAAGGATTAAAGGAGGCATTTGAGCATTTCTACAGGACTATGTACAGAGCACACACCTGGTCTTGGTACACGCTACCTTATAAATATATGGAAGGGTGTCCATTCTGAATGTGTGTGTGTGTGAGAGGCATGTGTGTGTGTGTGTGTGTGTGTGTGTGTGTGTGTGTGTGTGTGTGTGTAAGTGAAAGGCATATGTGTGGGTGTTTAAGTGAAAGCGGCGTGTGTGTGTTTAAGTGAAAGTGGCGTGTGTGTGTTTAAGTGAAAGCGGCGTGTGTGTGTTTAAGTGAAAGTGGCGTGTGTGTGTGTGTGTGTGTGTGTGTGTTTTTAAGTGAAGGAGGCATGTGTGTGTGTGTGTGTGTATGTGTGTGTGTGTGTGTGTGTGAAAGCGGTGTGTGTGTTTTTAAGTGAAGGAGGCATGTGTGTGTGTGTGTGTGTGTGTGTGTGAGTGAGTGTGAAAGCGGTGTGTGTGTTTAAGTGAAAGAGACGTGTGTGTGTGTTTAAGTGAATGAGGCGTTTGTGTTTTTTTATATATATCTAGTGTTCACGTTAGGTGTCTGCCCCTTTTTTAGACAACTGAATCCCGCCCTGCCCGTTTTTGTGCGCCCTGCCACCCCGCCGCTTGCTGCCTGCCGGACCCCGCCACGCTGCCGGACCCAGCCGTGCGCCGCCAGACCCAGTAAGCACATGAGAGTCCCCCTGGGCTAAATTAACCTTGTAAGTATTTTGCAGCTGTAAACTTCAATCTCAGTGCGCTCTACCTGGTGCAATGTGCCTCAGTGCTCTCTGTCTGGTGCAATGTGCCTCAGTGCTCTCTACCTGGTGCAATGTGCCTCAGTGCTCTCTACCTGGTGCAGTGTGCCTCAGTGCTCTCTACCTGGTGCAGTGTGCCTCAGTGCTCTCTACCTGGTGCAGTGTGCCTCAGTGCTCTCTACCTGGTGCAGTGTGCCTCAGTGCTCTCTCCCTGGTGCAGTGTGCGTCAGTGCTCTCTCCCTGGTGCAGTGTGCCTCAGTGCTCTCTCCCTGGTGCAGTGTGCCTCAGTGCTCTCTACCTGGTGCAGTGTGCCTCAGTGCTCTCTACCTGGTGCAGTGTGCCTCAGTGCTCTCTACCTGGTGCAGTGTGCCTCAGTGCTCTCTACCTGGTGCAGTGTGCCTCAGTGCTCTCTACCTGGTGCAATGTGCCTCAGTGCTCTTTACCTGTTGCAGTGTGCCTCAGTGCTCTCTCCCTGTTGCAGTGTGCCTCAGTGCTCTCTACCTGGCGCAATATGTATAACATGCTCTACCTGTCGCAGTGTGTATAGGAGGTTCTACCTGGTGCAATGTGTATTAGGTGCACTACCGTGTGGTGTAATGTGAATTGCCACTATTATGTGGTCACGCCCCTTCCCCACGAAACAACGACCTTAGATTTTTGGCCAGATTTCGACGTGCACTGTCCATGTTTTGGCCTATAGGAATGGGAGCACCAAGCATTATAGTATGTACCTAAGTTTGCCCATCTAACTTAAAAATGTGCCCTCCCGAATGAAAAATGTGCCCTCCCGAATAGAGAAATGTGCCCTCCCCGTGATCAGCACCCTGCCTTAAAAAAATTGAGTGAACACTAATTATATCGGCACACCGCTGCGCCAAAGCATCTCCATCGAGACCTGCTGGCGGGTGAGGGAGGACTGTAGGTGTACTATAATGGTATGCTGGTGTCTGTTTTATTGAAATGACTGACTTTGGAGTGCGTCCACTTTCTATGTGTATCTATATTACTATTGGGAAAGGTACCTGAGCACGCTGCTACTGTTCCCCCTTAGTGCCGGATAGCTACATATGGTATGTGTGTGTATATGTAGGGGGGCACCAACATTTATCATGCCTCCGGGCGACTGGGACGAACTTACGCCACTGGAAGAGATGAACCAATTGCTATAAAATATCATGTGAATCAATTTTCATTGGCAGAACAGTTAGTTATTAAAGTGATTTTTTTTTTTGCATTCTTCATTTTTATTACATTTCTCTTCCAATGAAAAGTGTTTTGTGTCATTAAAAAGTATAAAAGTATATAACAGCATCTGATCTCTCAGCGGTGAGCTACTGCAGTATTCAAGACATGCATTGCAGGCTACAACCTGAAAATGCCTTTTATCTCATTATAGTAATTAGTGATGAGCGGGTTCGGTTCCTCGGAAACCGAACCCCCCCGAACTTCACCCATTTTACACGGGTTCGAGGCATACTCGGATTCTCCCGTATGGCTCGGTTAACCCGAGCGCGCCCGAACGTCATCATCCCGCTGTCGGATTCTCGCGAGATTCAGATTCTATATAAGCAGCCGCGCGTTGCCGCCATTTTCACTCGTGCATTGGAAATGTTAGGGAGAGGACGTGGCTGGCGTCCTCTCCGTTTATTAATGTTGATGCAAATATTTGTGCTTATTGCTTAATTGTGGGGACTGGGGAGCAGCTGTATTATATAGGAGTAGTACAGTGCAGAGTTTTGCTGACAGTGACCACCAGTATACGTTGTCTGCCTGAAAAACACTCCATATCTGTGCTCAGTGTGCTGCATATATCTGTGCTCACACTGCTTAATTGTGGGAACTGGGGAGCAGCTGTATTATATAGGAGGAGTACAGTGCAGAGATTTGCTGACAGTGACCACCAGTATACGTTGTCTGCCTGAAAAACACTCCATATCTGTGCTCAGTGTGCTGCATATATCTGTGCTCACACTGCTTTATTGTGGGGACTGGGGACCAGCAGTATTATATAGGAGGAGTACAGTGCAGAGTTTTGCTGACAGTGACTGCCAGTATATATAGCAGTACGGTACGGAAGGCCACTGCTCTACCTACCTCTGTGTCGTCAAGTATACTATCCATCTAGATTCTATACCTGTGGTGCATTTTAGTTTTGCAGTTTGCTGACAGTGACCACCAGTATATATAGCAGTACGGTACGGAAGGCCACTGCTCTACCTACCTCTGTGTCATCAAGTATACTATCCATCTAGATTCTATACCTGTGGTGCATTTTAGTTTTGCAGTTTGCTGACAGTGACCACCAGTATATATAGCAGTACGGTACGGAAGGCCACTGCTCTACCTACCTCTGTGTCGTCAAGTATACTATCCATCTAGATTCTATACCTGTGGTGCATTTTAGTTTTGCACTTTGCTGACAGTGACCACCAGTATATATAGCAGTACGGTACGGAAGGCCACTGCTCTACCTACCTCTGTGTCGTCAAGTATACTATCCATCCATACCTGTGGTGCATTTCAGTTGTGCGCAGTATATATAGTAGTAGGCCATTGCTATTGATGCTGGCATATAATTCTACACATTAAAAAATGGAGAACAAAAATGTGGAGGTTAAAATAGGGAAAGATCAAGATCCACTTCCACCTCGTGCTGTAGCTGCTGCCACTAGTCATGGCCGAGACGATGAAATGCCATCAACGTCGTCTGCCAAGGCCGATGCCCAATGTCATAGTAGAGAGCATGTAAAATCCAAAAAACAAAAGTTCAGTAAAATGACCCAAAAATCAAAATTGAAAGCGTCTGATGAGAAGCGTAAACATGCCAATATGCCATTTACGACACGGAGTGGCAAGGAACGGCTGAGGCCCTGGCCTATGTTCATGGCTAGTGGTTCAGATTCACATGAGGATGGAAGCACTTGTCCTCTCGCTAAGCTGGCAAAAGCACAGCAAAGAACTGTGCGTTCTTCTAAATCACAAATCCCCAAGGAGAGTCCAATTGTGTCGGTTGCGATGCCTGACCTTCCCAACACTGGACGGGAAGAGCTTGCGCCTTCCACCATTTGCATGCCCCCTGCAAGTGCTGGAAGGAGCACCCGCTATCCAGTTCCTGATAGTCAAATTGAAGATGTCACTGTTGAAGTACACCAGGATGAGGATATGGGTGTTGCTGGTGCTGGGGAGGAAATTGACAAGGAGGATTCTGATGGTGAGGTGGTTTGTTTAAGTCAGGCACCCGGGGAGACACCTGTTGTCCGTGGGACGAATATGGCCATTGATATGTCTGGTCAAAATACAAAAAAAATCACCTCTTTGGTGTGGAATTATTTCAACACAAATGCGGACAACAGGTGTCAAGCCATGTGTTGCCTTTGTCAAGCTGTAATAAGTAGGGGTAAGGACGTTAACCACCTAGGAACATCCTCCCTTATACGTCACCTGGTCCGCATTCATCAGAAGTCAGTGACAAGTTCAAAAACTTTGGATGACAGCGGAAGCAGTCCACTGACCACTAAATCCCTTCCTCTTGTAACCAAGCTCCTGCAAACCACACCACCAACTCCCTCAGTGTCAATTTCCACCTTACACAGGAAAGCCAATAGTCCTGCAGGCCATGTCACTGGCAAGTCTGACGAGTCCTCTCCTGCCTGGGATTCCTCCGATGCATCCTTGAGTGTAACGCCTACTGCTGCTCTCGCTGCTGTTGTTGCTGCTGGGAGTCGATCGTCATCCAGAGGGGAAGTTGGAAGACCACTTGTACTACTTCCAGTAAGCAATTGACTGTCCAACAGTCCTTTGCGAGGAAGATGAAATATCACAGCAGTCATCCTGCTGCAAAGCGGATAACTCAGGCCTTGGCAGCCTGGGTGGTGAGAAACGTGGTTCCGGTATCCACCGTTAATTCAGAGGCAACTAGAGACTTGTTTGAGGTACTGTGTCCCCGGTACCAAATACCATCTAGGTTCCATTTCTCTAGGCAGGCGATACCGAAAATGTACCCAGACGTCAGAAAAAGAGTCACCAGTGTCCTAAAAAATGCAGTTGTACCCAATGTCCACTTAACCACGGACATGTGGACAAGTGGAGCAGGGCAGACTCAGGACTAAATGACTGTGACAGCCCACTGGGTAGATGTATTGCCTCCCGCAGCAAGAACAGCAGCGGCGGCACCAGTAGCAGCATCTCGCAAATGCCAACTCGTTCCTAGGCAGGCTACGCTTTGTCTCACCGCTTTCCATAAGAGGCACACAGCTGACAACCTCTTATGGAAACTGAGGAACATCATCGCAGAATGGCTTACCCCAATTGGACTCTCCTGGGGATTTGTGACATCGGACAACGCCACCAATATTGTGCGTGCATTACATCTGGGCAAATTCCAGCACGTCCCATGTTTTGCACATACTTTGAATTTGGTGGTGCAGAATTATTTAAAAAACGACAGGGGCGTGCAAGAGATGCTGTTGGTGGCCCGAAGAATTGCGGGCCACTTTCGTCATTCAGCCACCGTGTGCCGAAGACTGGAGCACCAGCAAACATTCCTGAACCTGCCCTGCCATCATTTGAAGCAAGAGGTGGTAACGAGGTGGGATTCAACCCTCTATATGCTTCAGAGGATGGAGGAGCAGCAGAAGGCCATTCAAGCCTATACATATGCCCACGATATAGGCAAAGGAGGGGGAATGCACCTGACTCAAGCGCAGTGGAGAATGATTTCAACGTTGTGCAAGGTCCTGCAACCCTTTGAACGTGCCACACGTGAAGTCAGTTCAGACACTGCCAGCCTGAGTCAGGTCATTCCCCTCATCAGGCTTTTGCAGAAGAAGCTGGAGACATTGAAGGAGGAGCTAAAACAGAGCGATTCCGCTAGGCATGTGGGACTTGTGGATGGAGCCCTTAATTTGCTTAACCAGGATTAACGGGTGGTCAATCTGTTGAAATCAGAGCACTACATTTTGGCCACCGTGCTCGATCCTAGATTTAAAACCTACGTTGTATCTCTCTTTCCAGCAGACACAAGTCTGCAGAGGTTCAAAGACCTGCTGGTGAGAAAATTGTCAAGTCAAGCGGAACGTGACCCGTCAACAGCTCCTCCTTCACATTTTCCCGCAACTGGGCATGCGAGGAAAAGGCTAAGAATTCCGAGCCCACCCGCTGGCGGTGATGCAGGGCAGTCTGGAGCGAGTGCTGACATCTGGTCCGGACTGAAGGACCTGGCAACGATTACTGACATGTCGTCTACTGTCACTGATATGATTCTGTCACCATTGAAAGAATGGTGGAGGATTATATGAGTGACCGTATCCAAGTAGGCACGTCAGACAGTCCGTACGTATACTGGCAGGAAAAAGAGGCAATTTAGAGGCCCTTGCACAAACTGGCATTATTCTACCTAAGTTGCCCTCCCTCCAGTGTGTACTCCGAAAGAGTGTTTAGTGCAGCCGCTCACCTTGTCAGCAATCGGCGTACGAGGTTACTTCCAGAAAATGTGTAGAAGATGATGTTCATCAAAATGAATTATAATCAATTCCTCCGTGGAGACATTCACCAGCAATTGCCTCCAGAAAGTACACAGGGATCTGAGATGGTGGATTCCAGTGGGGGCGAATTAATAATCTGTGAGGAGGGGGATGTACACAGTGAAAGGGGTGAGGAATCGGAGGATGATGATGAGGTGGACATCTTGCCTCTGTAGAGCCAGTTTGTGCAAGGAGAGATTGATTGCTTCTTTTTTGGTGGGGGCCCAAACCAACCAGTCATTTCAGTCACAGTCATGTGGCAGACCCTGTCGCTGAAATGATGGGTTCGTTAAATTGTGCATGTCCTGTTTATACAACATAAGGGTGGGTGGGAGGGCCCAAGGACAATTCCATCTTGCACCTCTTTTTTCTTTAATTTTTCTTTGCATCATGTGCTGTTTGGGGACAATTTTTTTGAAGTGCCATCCTGCCTGACACTGCAGTGCCACTCCTAGATGGGCCAGGTGTTTGTGTCGGCCACTTGTGTCGCTAAGCTTAGTCACACAGCGACCTTGGTGTGCCTCTTTTTTTTCTTTGCATCATGTGCTGTTGGGGGACTATTTTTTTGAAGTGCCATCCTGCCTGACACTGCAGTGCCACTCCTAGATGGGCCAGGTGTTTGTGTCGGCCACTTGTGTCGCTTAGCTTAGTCACACAGCGACCTTGGTGCGCCTCTTTTTTTCTTTGCATCATGTGCTGTTTGGGGACTATTTTTTTGAAGTGCCATCCTGTCTGACACTGCAGTGCCACTCCTAGATGGGCCAGGTGTTTGTGTCGGCCACTTGGGTCGCTTAGCTTAGTCACACAGCTACCTCATTGCGCCTCTTTTTTTCTTTGCATCATGTGCTGTTTGGGGACTATTTTTTTGAAGTGCTATCCTGTCTGACACTGCAGTGCCACTCCTAGATGGGCCAGGTGTTTGTGTCGGCCACTTGTGTCGCTTAGCTTAGTCACACAGCGACCTTGGTGCGCCTCTTTTTTTCTTTGCATCATGTGCTGTTTGGGGACAATTTTTTTGAAGTGCCATCCTGCCTGACACTGCAGTGCCACTCCTAGATGGGCCAGGTGTTTGTGTCGGCCACTTGTGTCGCTTAGCCATCCAGCGACCTCGGTGCAAATTTTAGGACTAAAAATAATATTGTGAGGTGTTCAGAATAGACTGAAAATGAGTGGAAATTATGGTTATTGAGGTTAATAATACTATGGGATCAAAATGACCCCCAAATTCTATGATTTAAGCTGTTTTTAAGGGTTTTTTGTAAAAAAAACACCCAAATCCAAAACACACCCAAATCCGACGAAAAATTTTCTGGGAGGTTTTGCCAAAACGCGTCCGAATCCAAAACACAGCCGCGGAACCGAATCCAAAACCAAAACACAAAACCGGAAAAAATTCCGGTGCACATCAGATAATGAAAATAAATTGTTTCTTTACTGCTCCTCATATTAAATACTTTTGTGTGCTTCTTCTGCACTTCAGTGAAAAGCTGGTTTACTCTACCCGTAACTGCCTTTCTCCTGTCCTCAGCCCATGTAAACTTCTGCTCTTCCACAAAGAAGGTCATTATGCTGTGAACTGTAATTTCTCAATCTTTACTCTAGGCCCATTTCAGCAAAGTGAGACACACAGTGTTACTAAGCTATATTTGCAATGCACCAATAAATGAAGCTAGGATAACAAAAGTCAAATCATTCCATTGTTATGAAAAGTTCAGTGTAGGACTAGGTACAGATGGGTGGTCTTCAGGTTGCTGGCGGCCGGGCTCCCGGGGACCACCATACTGGCGCCGGAATCCCGACTGCCGGCTTACCAATATCTTTTCTCCCTCTTGGGGGTCCATGACCCCGTTGGAGGGAGAATAGATAGTGTGGCACCGTGCCCGCAGTATGGCGAGCGCAGCGAGCCCACAAGGGGCTCATTTGCGCTCGCCCAACTGTCGGTATGCCGGCAGTCAGGATTCCGGCACCAGTATGCTGGTCGCCGGGACCCCGACCACCGGCAAATCATACTACACCCGGTACAGACGTGTCCTCATACAGTACATATAGTCTCAATAGGCCATATGAGATGCCAGGCGCTAGGTTTCATGCAACTGCTATTCATGGGCGTATTGTTTTTGTGGAAAATGCATCTGATGCTAGGTACACAGTTGTAGATATATCTGCAGAGCAATTGATATGCAGATATATCTACAGATGGACTGGGCAGTGTGTTGTGCATACACACTGCCCGATCCGTCGAGACTGACGTCATGAATTGGACGGGCATTTACATGCACCCATTCAGTTGGGCTGTCAATCACTGCCGGAGTCTGCAGCAAGTGTACGGGTGGGCGGCTGATATATTGGCTGTTGGCTGTGCTGTAGGGCTGACGCGAAATGTCTGGGAACTACAGTGTTCACAGACATAACGATTGTACACACTGGACGACGGACCGGCGATATATATATATATCGACCAGTGTGTATGCACCTTGAGTCACAATGCACTGCATCTAGGATGCACCAGGACACTGTGCTGATTAATTTGATATGTGGCACTTGTATATACAGTACGTGTGTGAGTGAGTCTGTATATGGCGCACAATGGAACGTAATATAGAAAATATCTGTAGCACTTCGTATGCAGATTCTGAGACTTAGGGGTGATTCAGAGCTGATTGTAGAGGTGCTAAAATTAGCACATCTACGATCAGATTATCTGACATGTGGGAGGACGCCCAGCACAGGGCTATTCAGCCCTGCATGTCAGGCCCTACCCACCCCCCTGCACAGGTACAAAAGCATCACACAGCAGTGGTGCTTTCGCACCCGCCAAGTAGCTTCCTTCCTGCGCAGCCTAGCTGCGCTGGCAGGCAGCTACCCACCATGTCTTGAGTCGCTGCGGCTGCGCGTGAGTTCATGCAGCTGCCGTAGCGCGCCCCAGCATTGGTCCAGACACACCTGAGTTGTCTGGACCACGCCCACCAATGGCATTCTAACATCATTGGCACGCCCCCTCCCGCCCCATGACTGCCTCTGCCTGTCAATCAGGCAGAGGCGATCACACCAGTGCGATGCTTCTGCATATCACTGGGTGCGCCCACTGCGCGATCGCACTCCACAAAGGGTATCACGCTGCGATTGCTGCCGTTGCAGCGATCAGGTCTGAATTAGGCCCTTAGTCATCCACAAATATGAGCTATGATGAGCTGCAGTAATGATGTATGAGGACACATCTGGATTCTGGGCCTAATTCAAGGTTGATTGCAAAAGCAAAATCTTCCTCTAATGGGCAAAACCATGTTCAGTGCAAGTGGGGCAGATATAACATGTGCAGAGAGAGTTAGATTTGGGTGGGGTGTGTTTAAACTGAAATCTAAATTGCAGTGTAAAAATAAAGCAGACAGTATTTACCCTGCACAGAAACAATATAACCCACGCAAATCTAACTCTCTCTGCTCATATTACGTCTGCCCCACCTGCAGTGCACATGGTTTTGCCCATTTAGAGGAAGATTTTGCTTTTGCAATCAACTTGAATTAGACCCTCTGTGTTAAAGAAAAATGATAAGAATTTCTTTTTTTTTTTTTCAAATTCTTTTTTATTTCAATTGAAGCATAACAAGGATGTACAACAAGGTATAATAAAATGTACTTTTAGGAAGATCGATAGCATAGACATTGGTTTATCACACAATAAAGACAAAATAGCATTGTGATCCACTGTCAGGACCAATATACATATATAAGTCACAACAGGATGTCTTTCAAATAATAAAAACAGACAAAATGTGCCCGGATCCGTACCCACACCCAATCCATACCCACTTTCTCCCAGGGTAAGAGTTTATGTTTCCCCCCAAATTAAGTGTGGTAATTAACCAGCAACAAGTGAGATTGGGGGGTCCTGTTCATAAACTCTAGTTTCGTACCATAAAGTGTTGTGGAAACATTTCCACACCTGTTCCCTCAAAGGGTGGGATAGGGTTTCTATATAGCTTTCCCATGTTTCGAAAAATTTTATAGTAAACTTTTCCTTTTGTAAAGAAGCCTCCAACCATTCCATTCTGAAAATATGAAAGATCTTCCCTAGGAAAAGTGACATTGGCGGGGCAGATGGCTGTATCCACATCTGTAAAATACATTTTTTGGCAGCTGCAGAGATTATTATTAACAATTTTTTAACGCCCTGTGCCACCCGAGTACCTTCCGGCATCATACCAAATATTGCCCATTCAGGGGTAAGCGGTAAATAATTAACTAGGTGTTGGGTGACATATCTCCATATCTGGACCCAGAATCTCCGGACTATAGGGCACTCCCAGAGGCAGTGAAATATCTCAGCTCGTTGTATACCACATCTGGGGCATGAGGAGTCTTCTAGCAAACCCATTAGATGTCTACGATGTGGCGATAGATATGTTCTATGCCACACATTTAAGAAGAGTTCGGTGTAGGATGCAGCAGGTATCAGCCTGACAGATAATTCGAGATATTTCAATAAATTCGTCATAGTAAGTGACGGAAAGTGGTCTATCCATTGCGCTATCCCCGTCGTCACGTCAGTATATTGTAAGGGCGTGTGTAAGAATGAGTAATGAGTAGAGATCGCCTTGGAAGAGGGGTTCCCAGTCCGCAGTAATTTATCTAACGGGTTATCATAATCCTGTGGGGACAATAATCTAGAGACAGTAGCCACGTAATGCTGAGCTTGTAGGTATGCTAAGGGGAATCTACCGTATATACTCGAGTATAAGTCGACCCGAATATAAGCCGAGGCACCTAATTTTCCCCAAAAAAACTGGGAAAACTTATTGACTCGAGTATAAGCCTAGGGTGGTAAATGCAGCTATAGCTGGACACGGCCCTCATACTGCCAGATATGCCCCCCAGTGCCAGATATACCCCCACAGTGCTAGAGATATGCCCCCATGGTGCCAGATATTTGCCCTCATAGTGCCAGATATGCTCACACAGTGCCAGATATGCCCTCATAGTGCCAGATATGCCCCCACAGTGCTAGATATGCCCCCATGGTGCCAGATATTTGCCCTCATAGTGCCAGATATGCCCCCACAGTGCTACATATGCCCCCAGTGCCAGATATGCCCTCATAGTGCCAGATATGCCCCCACAGTGCTAGATATGCCCCCATGGTGCCAGATATTTGCCCTCATAGTGCCAGATATGCCTCCACAGTGCATCATATGCCCCCACAGTGCCAGATACCATATGCCCTCACAGTGCCAGATATGCCCAGCCCCCAACTACCCCCCCCCCCACGACACACCCGCGCTCCCCCCGACACACCCGCGCTCCCCACCCCGCAGCCTGTCTCTACTAACCTTCAATGACGGGGCACGAGTGCAGGCAGCAGCAGGCGGTGCGGGCAGCGGTGGCCGGCCTTGGGACAGAGCGCAGCGGCTGAGGAGGCGGGCGGCGCGGCAGTACTTCGGTGAGCATGGAGAGGGAGAGGGATGGCTGCAGCAGCGTCACTGGTCGATGCACCAATTACAGTGCGCTGCTGCGGCTCCCGAGTCCCCCTCTCTCCTCCTCCTCCTTCTCTCACGGCTGCTTCCTGTGCTCTGCTCCTGCACAGGGCTCCGGGCGCATCACTCGAGTATAAGCCGAGGGGTGCTTTTTCAGCACAAAAAATGTGCTGAAAAACTCGGCTTATACTCGAGTATATACGGTATTTAATATTGGAAAAAGTGCCACTGCCTGTGTTAGCGTGAGAGGTTTTCGCGACTCACCATTTGTTATTTGTCGTATAGAAGTAATGCCATACCTTTCCCAGAGAGTGAAAGGATGACTCGCGTTCCCGTCCTGAAAACGAGTGTTGCGGACTAGGGGGAGGAAAAGGGACGCATGCGGATTCAATGAGCATTTACGACGTAAGATGTGCCAGACTTTTCGAGTGGACATCAGCAGTGGATTCGCTCGAACCGAAGTGGGTATCTCTTCCTCGTGTAAATGCAAGAAGGAGATAATACTACCACCGCCCAGGAAGGCAGACTCTAAGGCCGTATTGGTGTACATCTTCCCCCCGTGTAGCCAATCTCTCAAATAACGTATGTGGGAGGCGTGACTATATTCCAATACATTGGGAAGATTCACACCTCCATTGTGTCAGCGCTGCTGCAGTTTCACCAAGCTAATTCGTGCTCGCTTACCATTCCAAATGAATATACGTATTATTTTGTTAATTTCTGTCGTGGCATTCCTAGACAGTAAAATAGGAAGGGATTGTAATGGGTATAGAAGCCTAGGAAATAGAATCATTTTCACCAAGTTCACTCTGCCCAAATATGATATTTTAAGATGTCTCCAACGTTCAGTATCTTCCCTCATACTGCGCACTATTTATTTCAAATTAAGACTGTACAGGTTGTTCAATTGTTTTGGGATCTGTACCCCTAGGTAAGTAATCGCCTTAGTTGTCCATCCAACTGTGGCTTCCCTGAACCAACCCGGGCGCGCGAAACCTGGTTTTAAATACAGGGCTTTGGATTTTTCAAAGTTAACCTCGAACCCTGATACCCGTCCAAATTCTTTAACACATTCCATCAGCGGTCCCAGGGCCCTCCTCGGTTCCGACAGGAACAAGAGGACATCGTCGGCAAATGCCGATATCTTTACCTCCTCTACCCCAATACTGATGCCTCTGAATTGAGACCAATTCTGTAGTACCCGCAGCATAGGATCCAATGCCAAGTTGAAAAGCAGGGGCGAAAGGGGGCAACCCTGTCTCGTCCCTCTGGTAAGTTCGATATTATCCCCCTTTGTCCCATTAATCAGTAATGAGGTGTTTGGTTGGGTATAGAAAATTTTTATTAAAGATTGGAATGTTAGTCCAAAACCCCTCCTCTCTAATATGTCATATAGATAGGGCCAAGAGACCAAATCAAATGCTTTAGTCGCATCTAGGCTTAAAAGCATATTCGGAGTATCCGTCTGGAGGCTCGCCGCCATCACTGCAGCTATGGCAGTACGAATTCCTTTCACTGAGTGTCTGCCCTTGGTAAAGCCCAATTGGTGATCTGTGAGCATGGACGCTAAAAAGGATTGGAGCCTATCTGCCATTATCTTAGCTAAAATTTTGAAGTCAACGTTCAAGAGTGTGATGGGGCGGTAAGAGGAAGGTAAGGAGTGTTCTTTATTGGGTTTTGGTAGAAGAGTTGTAAAAGCCTGATTGAAAGTGGGGTATATAGGAGATTCTGATTGGATATGTCTATATAATGTATGTAATGCTGGGATAGCATCATGGTGCAAGAGTTTATAATATTCTATAGAGTAACCGTCCGGTCCCGGTGCTTTGTTGAGATGCATAGAGGAGATTGCTTTAGCAATCTCCTCCTCTGTAATTGCTCTCTCGAGGTCCTCCCTCTGTAAGGGTGTTATGCAAGGGAGATTCGCCTCATCTAATAGTTTAGCTGACAAAACTGGGTCGTGTGGGGTCGTTGTGTAAAGCTGCCGGAAGTAGTCCTGGAATGTCCGTACTATGTCCTTAGTTTTAGTGTGTAGTATATTAGTGCGATTGTCAAGTATAATAGAGATGTGTCCACGCCGCTTAAAGCTTTTGGTCATGTTTGCCAGCAAAGTCCCTGTTTTGTTTCCCCAGCGAAAATATTTTTGTTTAGTGTAGTCCAGTTTTTGCTGAGCCTGCGCTACCAAGAAACTATCATACAGTCGGCGGGATTCAATATAGGTATTGTGTGTGAGGGAATTAGGATCTGAGATGTACGCTGCCAGGTGTGTCCGCACAGTATGTAGCAAGTCATCATGTTGTGTTTTGTTTACCCTATTTCTATTCGCTACATATGACATAATGTGTCCCCTCATTACCACCTTGGACGTTTCCCAAAACAAGACAGGGCTGTCCCAGTGTTCCAGATTATCATCCGAGAACTCTGCCCATTTTAATCTGAGAAACCTTTTGAACTGTTCTGAGTGGAAAAGGTAAGAGGGGAATCGCCAGAAGAAGGGGCGTGAGCCCATGGAGCGAGCACTGAGCGTGATTGACACCGGTGCGTGGTCGGAGACAGCAATATCCCCTATCTGGGCATCCGTGGTGTCAGAGAGCAAAGACGTGCACAACAGTATATAATCTATGCGAGAGAAGGACCCATGGACCGCCGAATGAAACGTGTAAGACCTATCCGTAGGATTAAACACTCTCCATGGATCAATGAGAGAATGATCCATGAGTAATCGAGAAATTTGGTGCCATTGGGGGGCCATCCGGTTCACCAGGGTCGGGCATTTATCAACCGAAGGGTCCGAAATTGTGTTGAAATCACCGCCTATTATGAGTTCGTGGTTGCTTCTACTATGGAGGAGTTGCGAGACTCGTTGGTAAAAAGCTGGTTGATCAACGTTGGGAGCATACAAATTGAGCAGAGTGAACCTAGCATCATAAATCTGAACATCCATCAGAACATAGCGACCCTCAGGATCTAGATCCGTATTTAAGATAGTATAGGGGAGGTGTCGTGCCAAAATTATTGCTACTCCGCGTGATTTAGTACGATAAGGCGCAGAAAAGCAATCACCTATCCACCCATCGCGTAGTGTAGAATCCTCCCCCCTCTTCCAATGCGTCTCTTGGATATAGACAATATCAGGTTTAAGTTTTTTAAGGGCTGAGGTTACTTTTTTGCGTTTTATTGGGGTGTTGAGACCCCCCACGTTCCATGAGGTAATTTTGATGGAACAGGGTAGTCGTTGAAGAGAGCTGTGTGGCTTAGGATGAATAGTCGTCATCCTACACCTATCAAGGGGTGTATGCAGATACGAGTACAACTATCGGACGTGGGGTCACCCCTGTCCCAGCAAGCAGGGTAAACCCCAAGGGTGTATAGGAGGCACGGATCCGGGCCTAACATAGGAAGTAAAACCATGTACAGTGAGTACAGCCATAAAAAATTTAGCTTCAAGAGAAAATTTTCATACTTTTTCCCATTCAAACGAACATCACGCCAGCCCCTGAATAACATTTCAGTGGGTGGCAAGCATAGACATAAACAATACCAAACATAAAATATAAACATCATAACAGCTGGAAGTGTAATATATAAGTGGTAAATCCAAAAAGGATCAATTATCACAAAGTCAGGAGAGCATATCGTCTCTACTTCCAATAAGCCATAGAGGCTCATTAATAAGGGGAGGAACCTATATGTGATCAGGTAGGTGGGCTCCTAGATTGGCGTGTCGGTTGTAAGTGGGCCCGGGCCTCAGTCGGATTGTCAAAGATAAATGTCTGCCCGTTCTCAGTGAATTTTAGTTTGGCCGGATATAACAATGCGAAGCGCTTATTGTTATCAACCAGGAACCTACAAAGCGGGGAGAACTCTTTACGTTTCTGGGCCACCGCGACGGAGAAGTCCTGGAAAATGAGGATACGATGATCCTTAACAACCAGGTCACGATTCCGTTTGAAAGCAGCTAGAATCCTCTCTTTGTCACGGTAGTCCAGAAATTTGGCAATTACTGGGCGGGGCCTCCTATCAGGTCCATCACGTTCTGGGCCCAGCCTATGGGCTCGTTCAATGCGAGGGATGTCCATGTCACTACGGAGGTTGAGCGCCTCGACCAGTTGTATACTTATAAAATCTATTAGGGCCGACCCTCTAACCTGTTCGGGGATGCCCACAAAGCGGAGGTTATCCGTCTGTGTCGATTTTCTAAGTCATCTACCTTGTCGACGAGCGCTTGGTAGGAGGCCATAGTGGATGAGTTGGTCGACTGTGTGGCAAGTAAGTCATCTTCAATGTCACTAACCCTCTGTTCCAGCGTGCCTAGCCTATTAGTGTGATCAGTCAAGGAGGTTAAAGCTGAATCTAAGGATGTTTGTAATTTGTCTAACCTTTAATCAATTTTAGGCATAAGTTGATCGAATTTGGCCTCAAATCTGGGGAGGAAATTTTGAAATTTTTCATCTATCATAGGCATGAGTAATTCAAATTTCTCCTCTATTTTTGGCATTAGCACATTGAGTAATGACGATGCCACGTCCGAAGACGGTGCATTAGGACCTCCTCTCTCCCCCGCTGAATGTACAGGAGAGGAGCTACCTTGCGGTGAAGGTGGAGAGGGGCCAGACTTCGCTGGCTTTTTTTGGGATTAACCATAGTACGAGTAGTTCTGGGTGGGAGTGAGGACAGTGGTTTGTTAAGGAACTTGTCCATACACCAGGCTAGAATTTAAGTAACCCAAACTCCAAAGTATCAATGGATAGAACGGTTCCAACCCGGGATTGATATAACAAAATAGAAGAGAGAGACCGCTCCCCCGGGAATCAGCAAAATCACATCCTAGAGATCAAACGGTAAGTACTAGAATAAAAATTACCCTAAGCGTAATATAACAGTGGGTGTGCTTGGATAATTGTGCAATGTTCTGAGTAGTAGTTAAAGCACAAACATTGAGACCCAAAAGATATGATAGACAGTGGTAACTAAGAGGTCACATATCAAGATAGATAGGTAAGCAACGTTGCAGGGGGCTTCCACTGCAAAATATCAGAAATATTCTTTCCTCCTTCTCCCCTCTTCAGTGGTCTAATGTAGCACTGTGGATCTTATAACAAGTATTTGCAAACCAGCCACCAGGTGGCAATATAACCTCAGCAAAGAGTATCAATATTTCAGCGTGCAGGTTGTGTACATAGATATATTGATGGGAGAAAAGGGGAAGGGGAAAAAAAAACTTCAATATATAGGACGGTCAAACCTTCAGATAATTAAACGTATAAAGCAATTGGAGCCTGGTGAAGAGCAGTCCACAGCGTGGCTCAGAGTGGCTCTCCCCGAGATCACATACACAATATTGGATCAATTGTCCAGGCTTTATGGGGATAGTAGAAGAAAGAAGGGTGCAATGAGGATCACTGAGTGGGGAGGGAGAGTATGGGGGGAAGGGGGGGGGATACGAAGCACACACAAGGAGGGAACGGATTTAAGTATAGGGGACAGTGTAGGCAGGTATCAGAAGTGTTAGTAGAAAGAAATAAAAAATAAAATGGGGTAACATAAACAGTATTAGTACCTGGGGGAGAGTATATATCAGAGCAGTATGGGATTGCGTGTCAGGCAGGTGCGCTGTGTTAAGTTCGATATGGGTGCCCACGCTGCCTCCCCTGCAGTACTCCGGATCAGGATCCGAACTCCCCGCGGTCGGTCAGGTACTAGGCAGATCTAGGGGCCAGGAGGCCGGGTCACAGGAAGCAGGAGAAGCCCAGGCATCCGACAACTGAGGGCACCGATTATCCAGTCAGGAGTATATAGCAGCGCTAGGGGAATCCACGGGCCGGCGTCACAGCCAGATCAGGGGTATAACGGTGGTGGTGTCCACGGCTGCGGGGTTCCAGTATTGTGAGGAACGTGCAGGGCCGGGTAAGAGCCGTGTCACTCCAGTAGGTGAGTCGCAGTGAACCCCCCGAGACAGGGGGGGCCCCTGTCAGCCGGTGCGCGGTATCAGCGACGATGTGGAGGCAGGAGTCACAATATGTGGAGGTCACCGGGGTTTAGCTCGGTCATCAGGCTACCCGTCCGTCAGTGTCCCACGCCGGGTCCACAGCTAGTCGCCTCAGCGCTGTAAAATTTAATCCGCGGGTAATCTCCAAGAGGCGTACGGCATCCAGGGCGGTGAAGGGAACCATCCGGTCCCAGGCAGCAACAGGAGGTCGTCAGTGTGCAGGAGCACGGTTTCGCGCCAGTCCCACGCCGGCGGTCATGCGGGCCATCTCTCTGATAAGAATTTCTAATGGAGCACTTATAGTGAAATTCCACCAGAGAAATGCATGAATTTCTACAATAAAACGCAGAAATAAGCTGACTAGTTTTGTTTCAACACTGTCAAAGCATTATGGTGTCGAACCATAACTTTATGCCTTTATGCCTCACATTAGGGGAGGCAATTAAATGTATATCATTACTGAGTTGCTTATTTGATCAACAAGCAATTTTGATGTTTTGCTAAAAACTAAATAGTGGGACTGAAAATACAAAGCAAGCAATTTAAGTTTTACTATATAATAAAAACTGTGTCTAAGATACAAGCCCATTTTGTAGAAAATTACATACTGTAGAACATGGATAAATAAATAAAAGTATTATTCATGGTAAAGTCTTTCAGTACAAATAAGGATCAATGCAATTAGAGTAAAGGAAACAGAGTTCTCAAAAGACTAAACTCTGCAGTTTTCTACTTAATTTTAAACATAGAAACATAGAATTTGACGACAAACATACAATTTGGCTCTTGAACCACTTTGCCCATCAAGTCTACCCAAATCACATGTACATGCACAGACTTACACAGTAGGGTTCAAGAGCCTTTTATCATTCCAGTATGTTTTTGGATTGTGGGAGGAACCCCATGGAAAGGGAGAATATACAATCTCCACAAAGTTAGGGCCAAGATGAGACTCAAACCCATGATCTCAGTACTGTAAGACAATAATGCTACCCATTAGACTATCCGTACTTCATGGAGTCCTGCAATATATTAAGATTTCCACTCTACTTTCTCATGCATTGTAGTCTGTATTCAAGGATGTCAGTCAGTAATTAGTTTAACTTTATTGTTCTTTCCAAAAATAAATGTTGTATATTACATAGACTCCAAGGAAAGAGTTACCCATTTTCAGAGTTGAATTAACAGTAATCCAATGTGAGAAATATGCATCAATCAAAAGCAAGGAACAAATCTGTAAGCACATATTTTTTCTTAGAAAATGTCATATCCACACAGTTTATGACATTCATTTGTTCTATATTTCAGAATAATCTATTTGTACAGTATTTGTTTCCATAACAACAAATATAATGTTGACATATCCTTATGATATATATGTGTAATAGTCCTGATAATTGAGGTATTACAGCTGCTGCACAAACTTGTGCTTTCTACACATGCATAAGCATGTGATAGGTCAGCCTGGAGGCTGGGGACAGTTGATGGCAGTTGGTGAGTGCCAGTTGGTCTGAGTGAAAAGTGTGAGAACTGCTGTGGTGACCATCTTGTGAGGTGGTGACACCAGGGCTGCATGAAGTCACTTTGATATTAGAGTGGCAGAGATTACAATGACAAGAATTTCAGCAAAGCCACTGGAGTGCCAATGGGAAGTTGATCTGACAGAACAAAAATTAACAAGCTTAGGGGTCAGGACTTCCATCTTCTGCATTTGGAGAAGATCATTTGGGTGAGAACATTCAGCTGTTAAATAAGCTGCTGGCTAATTACACACAAAGGGGTGAATTAAATTGTTGGTCTCTCTATCTGCCATTAGATGGCACCCAATGGAGCAATTCAATTGTTTCTTCATTCAGATGCGCATGCAGCCGGGAGACACATTTCAGCTCACAGCTTCCTGAGGTGCGAGCTGAAATGTGTGTAAACTCAAAGGTTTTCTGCGTTCAAACGGGAGTGAATGTTATGTCTCACAAATAAGTAGGTTTTCTAGTCAAAAATTATTAACACGGTTTCTGTATGACATGGACATCGTGATCATGTGTGTTAGCATTTATGTTATGTTATTGATGTTAGTGATGTTATTCTGAAATGGAGAGTAGCTTTTTTGATAAGGGCTGAAAGATAATACCAGCAAGTGCATTAGGTATATCTTGCTTAGGGCAATGGACATCTGAAAGCTAATTTTGGCTTGGCATGATTTTGATAGTTGAAAGGAAATATTGATTCAATAGTTTGTTCTATATACACACACTCTTTTATATTGAAGTCAACTTCACACCAGCAGTGGGTCTTGCAATACTTGCAGGCTCAGACATTCATCAGACAGTTTGTGCCTAACACTGCAATTCATTAATTGAGTGAATCACAGAGAAAAGTGTGGACAACAAATCACTCACTGACTGGGGACTGAAACAAATTCACAAATCAGGACATTGCAATTAAATAAATTTACTGTGCTCAAGAACACAAAAACAGCCTACAATCCATCACACGCCTCGTGTTGTCTGTACCCTGCGCTTTCATCAACTAGACTTAAGTGTCTGATTTTTTTCTAAGAAACTTGAATAAAAAAAATTCTTAAAATTACTGTAATAAATTTCACTTTTTGTAAACAGTTACGAATTCCTATCTTGAGGTAAGGGGAATATATACAACATGCCAGTGGATGAGATGCCGGCGGTCATATGACAGACACCTGCATCCTGATGCACAGAATCCCAACAGGCATAGCCAGATTAAGGGGGGGATGCAGGGCATACTGTACCCTGGGCCCCCCTTTATCAAGGAGCCCCCCGGCCAGAGCACACTGACATCACTAGCTTTACCTCTTAAGCAGCAGTAGAACCAGCAGCCAGAATGTGAGCAGGACAGTATACAGTGCAGGTAGAGACACAGGAATATCATGTTTCATAAACTACTGCCAGAGCTTTCTGACCAGAGGAGAGATAGGAAGGTGGAGAGAGCTGTAAGTGACACTGATCCCAACTTCTCCTCCTCCCCGCCTGGGTGTAAACAGTTATGCAACTAAACCATTTGGGTCTAGAGATAGAGACACACACAGAAAGTCCTCCTGTGTCCTGTCCCAGTGTGTAAGTAGTACAGAGGCTGCTGCTATTCTTGCATGTGACAAGATAAATTATTTTATTTTTCTATGTGTATTTGAAGTTGTCTTTGTTCCACTACAAGAAAAGTTTATAAAATAGTTGTCTTTCAGTTAAGTAGAGTTATAAACAGTACCAAGGCATTACTAAAGTATTAGTTAAAACTAATATACACCATTCCAGGAGGGACAAAATGCTCTCTACCTGGACTTCCTTCTTAATTTATGATTGCAATCCCACGTGTTGAAGTACCTTTGTTATCAATTAAATAGTTTCACACAGGTGACGCCATTCATGTATTAAGTGAGAAATCCAGGTAGAGAGCATTTTGTCCCTCCTGAATGGGACATGTTGGGAGGTATGCACAATTTAATATACATCCCCCACCTTTCATCAGAGCCCCCCTGTCTTAAGTGCCCCGGGCACCCCCAAGGCTTAATCCGGCCCTGCCAAAAGGGGTCAGGTAAGTATGTTAACCCTCCCCAGTGGTGCCTAAACCTAGCCCCTATTACCCCCCCCAGCATCCTAAACCTAACCATCCCTTCCCCGCAGCCTAACCCTAACAATCCCCATCATACTTACGTTTGGGATCCCGATGGTCAGTATTCCAGTATCGTTGTCGGAGTTCCGGTGCAGGGATTTTGGCAGTGTGTCGAAATTCCAGCACTGGAATTTAGAGCGTGGGTATCCCGACCACCAGCATCCTGACCGCATCCCTGGTAAGTGGTACATATATTAAAATATTAGGGGCTAAACGTATAAAGCCATGGAGAGCGATACTAACCAATCAGTTTCTAACTGTCATTATACAGACTCTGCTTGAAAAATGACAGAAGCTGATTGGTTGGTACTTTATCTCTCTCTACCTTCTCTCTCTCCAAAGCTTGATAAGTGCTGTGCTGTGTGTTTAGTTATGGAAATCGAAGCTCAGATTTGTTCAATAGAGAATACTTTAGAATTTTGACTGTTTCAAATATTTACAGTAAGCCTCCAAGTATGGCGTGAATATGACTGTTTAAGATGACAATCAGGCAGTAAACAGCTGAGTGCAGGATAATATGACTGTAGCTGGGCATACACTATACAGTTATCTGGCAGATCTGCCAGGTCTAGCTGGTTGGAATGAAAATATGGTAATGGATGAGAGCAAATGACAGTTGACCATTTGCTGCCAAACACTGGCAAATGTACAAAACCTGTCATTCAGACAAATTGGTTAAATTTGTGATTTAACCAAGTTTATGTCCCTCAGCTTATTAATTCCTGTTGGTTCACATAATATTCATTATGTGCTGTACTAGTTGGTGACAGTCTCTGTGTGCCTGGAAGCTGAATCTGCATTCAGATGTGAGTGGTCCCATGGAAGTAAAGTCAGTAAGTGGATACAGATACTTTGGGACACTCATAGATTAGTTCACAAGAATGACACAAGTACTTCATCCAGAGAGAAATCTAAAGTAGCAAAGAAGATTGCAGACTACAAGAGACCTGTACAAAAACCTGGGATCTGATAATAGTGGGGAATACTGAAACAGAGAGGCTGAATTTCTACTTAAGAAAGTGTGAAATAGAGCATCAGTTGACTATTGCCTATGGTCAACTGAGCAAAACTGAGCAAAACAGTGTCAGTGAATAAATGTTTTGCATATGGGGTGGAGAAAGCAAAATGTAGATGAAGGACGCAGGCCTAGACAAGCAGTTTTGGGTAGAAGCCATGTCCACAGCAGTTTATCTCAAAAAATGTTCTCCCAGAGTTGCCTAAATGACATAAAACCTATTGAAGCATGGTCAAAGAAAAAACAAGTGAAAAACATTTCAGTAACTTTTGAGAGTATTGCCTAGAAGTATGTGCACATGGCAAAAGAAAGGATGCATGCTGGTTACAACATCATTGAAATGCATCATGCTTGGCTACTGTCATAAAAGCAAAGGTTACAGATTGTGGAATCCAAATACCATAGAACTTGTCAAGGCTAGAGATGTCCTATTCAAAGAAAAAGCACTGGTTATAGAAAAGCTGAAAGTTGATACATAGAAAATATATGTGTCACTTGGAATGACAGCAACTAGAGATGTCTCTGAACTAGAGGCTACAAGAATGGAAGTTCAGCCACAGAAAAAGTCTTCTGCAAGATCAAAAATCACCAAGTCACCTAAGATGTATGATGAGGAATTTGCAAATATCACATTTAGTGAGCCTCAAGACATCCAGAACCCAAAGTCAAAATCTGATTGGTGAGAGTGAAAATTCAAGATAAGCAAAGGGACTTTGTAGTATTTGAAGGTCATGGTGAGAAAGACATGCAGAATCATGAGAGTAACAGCAGTCCCGAGTTTGTGAGCCTGTTGACTATTGTAGTGCTTCATGGTGTCAGTAATGGGGCTCCTGTTGATGTGTATATCAAGAAGAATTATAAAATGTTGATGTTTTCTTTTATGCCTAACACAGCTTTCTTATTAGGTAGCTACAAGAAAGCTTTATTTGAATGTTTGTGTAACATGAAGAAGCTTGTTAAGGGTTGGGGTGTCAAAGGGGAGTGCCCTACTATGCAGACTCCATGTTGCTACTCCTCTAGGAAAGCTGCTTTCCTTGTCCTAAGATGGCCACCGAGGTTACTACTGACCATGTGAGGAGCCATTTTTTTTTAAGACTGTGTGAGAGTACCGCGATTACTTAGTGATAAAACAGCTGTATCAGTGTCATGCACCACTACTCAATACCTACATACACTCACTGGCTGGTGAACTGTATGACACCCTGCTCTGGTCAAGCTCTGCTCTATCTACCAGTGTGATAACAGTTACAGTACTATGGCTGTACAGGTTGAGTATCCCATATCCAAATATTCCGAAATACGGAATATTCCGAAATACGGACTTTTTTGAGTGAGAGTGAGATAGTGAAACCTTTGTTTTTTGATGACTCTATGTACACAAACTTTGTTTAATACACAAAGTTATTAAAAATATTGTATTAAATGACCTTCAGGCTGTGTGTATAAGGTGTATATGAAACATAAATGAATTGTGTGAATGTACACACACTTTGGTTAATGCACAAAGTTATACAAAATATTGGCTAAAATGACCTTCAGGCTGTGTGTATAAGGTGTATATGTAACATAAATGCATTCTGTGCTTATATTTAGGTCCCATCACCATGATATCTCATTATGGTATGCAATTATTCCAAAATACAGAAAAATCCGATATCCAAAATACCTCTGGTCCCAAGCATTTTGGATAAGGGATACTCAACCTGTACCAGCTTTATCTTCAATAAAATTACTACACTTGTTAAGTTACTGGACTGTTTTTAGTTTTAAGGCATCCTCTGGTATGCATAGAAACTTTGCAACAGTACATTCTCAAGCCTGTACACACAAATTTCCAACAAAAAGTCCTTACCCATTTCCAGTCTGAGCAGGGGTAATTTAACAGAGTAGGGGGTCTGTGTACAGACACCAGGTAAGCCCCCTTCTTTCCATAGCGCAGTAGGCTCTGGCATTGTGCCAGAGTCTACTGTGCATGCACAGGTCTCCAGAAATATGGAGCACACCATGTTCTGAAGACTAGTCACTATTGATCATGCGATGTGGCCATTTTGGCAGTGATTTTTGCCTCAGGCTACAGCGCCGACGTGGGACTCTGGAAAGGTAAGTAATAAAACATGGGTGTAGTGCATGTGGTAAGGGCACCCTTATACACAGGGGCCTGTATGTACCGCATATATTGCACCCATTATGAAAACACCAATGAGTCTCAGATTGTAGCAACTGCTAATCATTTGTCCTATTTCAGTCTCATCCACTTAACACCTTGTGGTGCCTTTTTAGTGTTATTTCATCCCTAAAACTTTAGCAATACCTTGGGGTAGTACATATTTGTAAAGGTCTTACCACCTCTCTGCTGCTCTTACTATAACAATGGTAAAATATATTGTGGTTTGTAGCAGAAGGTATATGGCTAAAATAATTCACAAGACCCAAGTAAGTTTTAATTGGTGCTTATTATAAAGAATAAACAGAAGTACCACAAAGTGCCACATGGTCATCATAGTAATGTTAAATGTAACTTTTTTTGTGTGTGCTCTTCTAGTATATTTGTATTCTTTTTTAATTTTATGTATGATATATATCATTTTGTGTGTGTATATATATATATATATATATATATATATGTACATATATACACTGCTCAAAAAAATAAAGGGAACACTTAAACAACACAATGTAACTACAAGTCAATCACACTTCTGTGAAATCAAACTGTCCACATAGGAAGCAACACTGATTGACAATCAATTTCACATGCTGTTGTGCAAATAGAATAGATGACAGGTGGGAATTATAGGCAATTAGCAAGACACCCCCAATAAAGGAGTTGTTTTGCAGGTGGTGACCACAGACCACTTCTCAGCTCCTATGCTTTCTGGCTGATGTTTTGGTCACTTTTGAAAGCTGGCGGTGCTTTCACTCTAGTGGTAGCATGAGACGGAGTCTACAACCCACACAAGTGGCTCAGGTAGTGCAGCTCATCCAGGATGGCACATCAATGCGAGCTGTGGCAAGAATGTTTGCTGTGTCTGTCAGCGTAGTGTCCAGAGCATGGAGGCGCTACCAGGAGACAGGCCAGTACATCAGGAGATGTGGAGGAGGCCGTAGGAGGGCAACAACCCAGCAGCAGGACCACTACCTCCGCCTTTGTGCAAGGAGGAACAGGAGGAGCACTGCCAGAGCCCTGCAAATTGACCTCCAACAAGACATAAATATGCATGTGTCTACTCAAACGATCAGAAACAGACTCCATGAGGGTGGTATGAGGGCCCAACGTCCACAGGTGGGGGTTATGCTTACAGCCCAACACCGTGCAGGACGTTTGGCATTTGCCAGAGAACACCAAGATTGGCAAATTCGCCACTGGCGCCCTGTGCTCTTCACAGATGAAAGCACGTTCTCACTGAGCACATGTGACAGACGTGACAGAGTTTGGAGATGCCAAGGAGAACGTTCTGCTGCCTGCAACATCCTCCAGCATGACCAGTTTGGCAGTGGGTCAGTAATGGTGTGGGGTCGCATTTCTTTGGGGGCCGCACAGCCCTCCATGTGCTCGCCAGAGGTAGCCTGACTGCCATTAGGTACCGAGATGAGATCCTCAGACCCCTTGTGAGACCATATGCTGGTGCGGTTTGCCCTGGGTTCCTCCCAATGCAAGACAATGCTAGACCACATGTGGCTGGAGTGTCAGCAGTTCCTGCAAGATGAAGGCATTGATGCTATAGACTGGCCCACCCGTTCCCCAGACCTGAATCCAATTGAGCACATCTGGGACATCATGTCTCGCTCCATCCACCAACGCCACGTTGCACCACAGACTGTCCAGGAGTTGGCAGATGCTTTAGTCCAGGTCTGGGAGGAGATACCTCAGGAGACCATCCACCACCTCATCAGGAGCATGCCCAGGCATTGTAGGGAGGTCTTACAGGCACGTGGAGGCCACACACACTACTGAGCCTCATTTTGACTTGTTTTAAGGACATTACATCAAAGTTGGATCAGCCTGTAGTGTGTTTTTCCACTTTAATTTTGAGTGTGACTCCAAATCCAGACCTCCATTTGATTTCCATTGATAATTTTTGTGTGATTTTGTTGTCATCACATTCAGCTATGTAAAGAACAAAGTATTTAATAAGAATATTTCATTCATTCAGATCTAGGATGTGTTATTTTAGTGTTCCCTTTATTTTTTAGAGCAGTGTGTGTGTATATATATATATATATATATATATATATATAAAAAGTGATATGGGCATCCTATTACAAGTCTCAGTTTTGCATGAAACTGCCACCTGCCGAGCATATCTCAGACTTTTCACATTTTGCCCAATTTAATTATCCATCATTTAAACACGACACAGTCTCCATCATTGTGGATCGAACTAAACAAAACTATCTATCACTGTGATATTCAATTAATTTTCTAACTAGCTTGTTAGCTTCTGAATGTATGATAATACTATAATTCAGACAGCTCCACTCTAATGTAATGGACCATTACCAGTTAATTTCATTTAGCCAATGTTTTCCGTTTCTACACTATAGTACTCGAATAGCAATCATATTGTAAAATGTGAGATTACACAATAATGTTTTGGATGAGTCACACTGAATTTAGGTATGTCTCACCAAGGAACAAAAAAACATCTACTGCTCAAATAATCTTAAAACAAATTAACTGTGCTCACTTACAGCATGTCAATATTCTACAAGGTAAACAGTCTTAGATATGTTTCACTTTATGTAAAAGCTGCTTTTATTTAATATGCAGATATCCTCATATACTAATAATCTGTACACCATACGGTGCAAGACACCTGGCATGACGAGACGCTCCGAAACAAGTAATGCGCCATATTTGTCTTTATATTTTGCATTGTAGTTGCATCAAAGACACAGTGATGTGACCCAAATGTATGGGTGAGCAAATCTGTCCAATTCATATCTAGGTTTAAGTAAAAAATATATATATTATGAAGTGCATTATGTGCGAAATACTATTAATCTTTGTTTTCTCATTCCTTTGCAACATTTACACGTATAATATATAGCATTTTAAGCACAGGTTTAAACATATTTGGCACATGATAAATTTAAGCTCTCTTCTAAAGTAAATAGACAGTGAATAATGAGCAGTACACATGGGTACTGCCCTGTACAGATGTGTGCTGAGCGATCTGTCACAGACCGCTCAGCACACATCTCTCCCCCCACTCAGCACAGCGCGATGTGTGCTGAGCGAGGGGGGGGGGGCAACAGGGTGCCCGCTCATCGCTGAAATGAGCAATGTGCTAGATCGAGCCTGCATGCCAATCTAGCACCGGGGCTGCACATCGCTATCACTGTGGGGCGTACACACGGAGAGATCCGTGCTTAAAATCTAAGCAATCTAGTCAGATTGCTTAGATTTTAAGTACAGATCTCTCCGTGTATACTCCCCTTAAGTTCTCATTTGCAGATGCATAGCACTGATGATCTGAAAACCTGTGTCCTTTCATAGGCTTCAATTTAATCAGTGGCAAAAGCAGCCAGGCAACCCTCTGACCACCTATGGACGAGTCCTATCATGCACATAGCGGACCTGTGTCCTAGAATTTTATTCCCTGCCATTCTTGGGCCCCCTTCTGCCTCTCTCACAATTACAGATAAATTACATACTTACCCTTCTTGCAGGGAAAATCCGTCTTCCTTTTTTGCTTCTGTCCAGCTCCCACTCGCAGTTGCTCCTCACACAGTCTGTGCTCCAGCTCTGTGGCTCCTCTTCTCTGCACTTGCGCTGCGTGACGTCATGCCGCACCATACAATAAACTTTATTGTACAGCAAGCTGGCAGGGATCATTCTCCTGCAGCTTGCTTAAAAGTAACTGCTGTTTGGACGGCAGGCGGTGGGCAGTAGCCTACTTCCCTGCGCCAATGGGAGAAGAGCAGTGGCCCGGCGCTGGGTATAGCAGTAGCAGCTGCCGCGGGCAGTATTGCCGGCACCGGGAATCGCAGCAGCGGCGGGCAGTATGAGCTGCCTGGGCCCTTCACTCTCTGTCAGAGTGGCTGGGCCCAGGACAAGTGTACTCATAAAACCCCCTTGATGGTCTACGGTTATCTTGGCTAGTTTGCTGCACCTAGGCACAGCATAGTTTATTAACATAAACCCTTCATCTATTGTTCTCAGCTGCAATACAACATTAAATATTAAAAGTCAAGATAAACATGGACATCTGTAGATGAAGCATAACAGAACTTGGTGTAAAGAAAAGCCGTGCCTACTACCATAACTAAAACCACTCCAGTTCGTGACTATGATTAAAGATAAAAGATATTATATATAGGATAATATAACAACCACTATATGAATCTATAAATGATGGAATCATGTAGGCCTGTATAATTTCTGCATTCATTATATAATAAATCCATTATTGTATAAAAAGGAAGACAAATAGGCAAGGGTAGGGAGCACAGATTTTAGTCACAGATTGGAGTGATTTTAGTTATTGTTGGCACTAGTTATTCACCACAATGAATTAGAATTTATATAGGTAGGGGGCACACAATATTAGTCACGGAAAGTGTAGCTATTCACTCATAAATTATTTATTCACATCACATCAAATGATATGGAACACTTGCTATCACTATTACAATATCATGTTAATAACCATGATTCACATTTATATTAAGCAATCACGCCATTCATGGAATTAATAACGATCACTATTCTAAATACACTTAGAAATTCATTTAAAAAAATTTAATTGGCTATCACTTTACTTCACTTTGGTATTTTTTAATATGTGAGAGTTCTATAAAAGTGCTTAGAAATCTGGAGATGATTTAAATATAATGTTAACAGTATATTTTTTCCTTCACTTGTGTTATATATAAATTAATTTTAAGGAATGTCCAAAAATTATATACAGTAATAAGTCTGACGGATATATATGGGTGTATTTTGGTGACTGGAAAATATATACGAGCTTAGGAACCACAGAAATTGGTGATGTAATAATAAGAAAAATATCATAATATAAAATTATATTAAATTAATTAATTAAATATTATAATTGATTTAAAATAGATCCTAGGAATATGTGTGGGTATATGAATATAACTAAAATAAGGAAAAGGGAAATCTCCTCTATGTATATGAAGAGCTATGCTGAAATAATAAAGATAAATGTAAGAAAAAGTTTTAATATATGATTCACTGATAAGTGTGACTTGACAAATACGATGACCAATAGAAATGGATGGAGGGGTATATAAACCTGTCAGTGATGACAATCAGGTTGATGTCCTGACGAATCAGCCTCTGTGAAACGTGTGTTGGCGTTTTTCAGAGACTGCTGCATGCTATGATATAACCGCTGCTATTATAGTAGATATTATGTGTAACATATTTGTATGCTCTTGTACATTGCACTGATTTACGTGCAACTGAGTGGGGGCCAGGGCAGTGAGAGCGCCCGGTTAATACTTAACCTGCACTCATCGGCGGAATCATTAGCAGGTGCAGAGGCACACACAGTCTAAGCGAACCAGCTAGCCACACGCAGCGGGGATCCAGAGCCGCTGCACGCGGCTCGATTCATACACAGTGAGAGTCACCGCATGAGTACAGATGTTGCTGCTGGCACATGGTCTAAATACACACGCTGCACTTTATCATTTATATGTATATGTTTGAGAACTCATGATATAGATAGTATAGTGATATCACTAGTGTATAAAAGAGGACTTTATTGAAACAGTAAAAAAGAGTTACAAGTTATTTGCAACAATTGATACTCTGTAGAAATAGAAAGTGAGAATTATTGATGACTGCTGAACAGTAATACTGAAAGTCAGCAGGATCTCACAAATAGAGCTTTCTAATAGCAGTGGGGGCTATTAAGCCTTTATTAGAAGAGAAATCTTCAACATAGCAGCAGCAGTCTCTGTGGATAATAATTATTTTAATTTCACAATTTCTATCTTTCTTCACCTATCTTTTTTATATATTTCATATGGCTGAAAATTTTTAAATGATAACAATAAAAGTTATATATTAGATTGTAATTATTAGGATCTCAGTGCACCCACAAAACACCTGTAGCTGTTGAATTTGATAGCTGCAGGTGTCTGAGTGATCAGTTCAACTGACACTTTATACATTGCCTTGCATATCTTTTAGATAGCATTGCTGAAACTGATAGGGGCGCATAACTGAGCACACAACACCCCTTTAATACATTGGGGGAGCGATATTAATGCACATAATGTGTGCTGATATCTCTTCCCCCCATACCAACCCTTCATACATCTATCCAATGGTGTGCCGAGAAGGCCTACAGTATTTGATGCAACTAGACCCACCATTTATAAGGACACGTCTGTACCTAGAATATTTTTCTTCTGACTTATCACCTTGGGACTTATATGGTCTCCTACTAACCACTTAACTGACAAATATTTTTTTTTAAAAACGCTCAGAATTTGTCAGGTTTTTTTTATTATAATTGAATTAGGTTAATAACATTTATTACATCTGAAAATATATCCAATACAATCTTCTTTAAAAAAACATCAGTATAAACATCGATGGTCAGAACATCGCGACATCACAACTTTAGTTTCCTTGCTCATGATCCTCTCTGCAGCCTCCAGATATCCCCAGGGAAGGTGTGGGCTTTTTCTTCTTATTACATTTCCCCAGCAGCTGCTAATGTCTGCAGCCACTGGATGCTGGGTGCTGCTTGGCTGACTGATCAGCTGTGATCGGCAGCATGGCAGGCACTGGGGGAGGTGAGAACCAGGAAGCAGAGGGACCCGAGGTCCTTATAACAGCTGCAATTGCAGCCGCACAGGGAGCTTTCTGACCAGTCGCATTAGATGCGACCATGTCAGGGAAAGCCTAGCCTGGCGTGGTCTGGGTTTTTACCACATTTTAAAATGTACTAGCACCCCAGCTAACAGCTTTTCGATGTGGAGGGTATAGAAGCTTATGGGCTCCTTATCACATCCCATTGCACTCGCAGCTCACGCCAACCCTCCCTTCATACCTGCAGGCAGCTACCATCGCAGTCCCGGATCCCAGCCTCCTCCTCCCTCAGGAACACAGCCATCTGTACTTTCGGCTGCAAGGAGGAGGAGCCCGGGGCTGACAGCAGACATCACCACCCAGTGCTGGGAGGTGATGGAAACCCCCAGAGGCCCCCGCACACCCTCTCCTGTGGACCAACAAGCTTCACAGGAGGCCTCGGCCATCGCATTGCGATCCTAATCACATATGTTAATCATGACGTCTCTCCCGTAGCGAACACTGACAGAGCCAGGAGCAAGAGCTCAGTAGTGAGCTCCTGCCGCCAGCTTCCGCTATGGAGGGAGAGCCGGGCGCCCACTGGTAACACAATCTCTGCAAGCGCCTGGCATCTCCCTGCAGCGCCGGGCACACATCGGGTTAGGTGAGCCAGAGGAGGCGGAGCTGCGTTCCGTCTCCAAATGGAACTGACGGAACACAGTTCCACCCCATTCCGGCTTACTTTAATCCCTGGTCAGTGAAATCCCACCAGTCAGAATCCTGACGGATCCTGATGGTAAGTAATGGGGTTAGGGTTAGGCATAATAAAGGTTAGGCACTACGGGGAGGGTTATGGTTAGGCTGCGGGGGGAGCGTTAGGGTAAGAGTGTGTCAGGGGATGGTTAGGATTAGGCTACGGGTTGGGTGGGTTAGCGTTAAGCTGTGGGGGTGGGAGTTATGGTTAGGCTTAGGGGTAGGGGGGGTTGGGGTTAGGCTTAGGGGTAGAGTGAAAATACCACAATCTGTTAGGATTGTGAATGTTGGGATGTCGCTGGTATTCCTGTATCATCTGTATTTAAGCTTTTCAGTTGCTTTTATGTAGACACCATATACGGCACTATTACAGTTTAATGCCAAAAAAATGCAAAATCATGCACATGGGTCTCAAAAATCCAAAGGCTAAGTATAAAATGAATGGGTCTATATTGGAAAGTACTGAGGAGAAAAGGGTAGCAATGTAGCAAAGCAATGAGGAAGGCTAGTCAGATGCTTGGTTGCATAGGGAGAGAAATCAGCAGCAGAAAAAAAGAAGTACTGTAATAATGCCACTGTATAGGTCACTGGTACAGCCACATCTAGAATGCTGTGTTTAATTCTGGAAACCATATCTTCAGAAGTATATCGATACATTAGGGACTGTACAAAGAAGGGCAACTAAAATGGTGCATGGCCTACATCACAAAACTTACCTGGAAAGATTAAAAAATCTTAATACTGTATGTATAGTTTGGAGCAGAAAAGAAAAAGGGGGGGGGGGCGTGATAGAAACTATCAAATATATCAAGGATTTAACAAGGTAAAGGTGGGAGACATTTTTTAATGGAAGATAATTAATAGAACCCGGGGACATGCATTGAAAATGGAGGGAGATAGGTTCAGGGGAAACTTGAGGAAAAATTGCTTCACAGAAAGGGTAGTGGAATAACTTTGTAGCAGAGGTGGTAGAGACTCAGAGGTCTATTTACTAAGCCTTGGGTGGAGATAAAGTGGACTGAGATAAAGTATAAGCCAACCAGCTCCTGTCATTTTTCAAACCCAGCCTGTGACATGGCAGTTAGGAGTTGATTGGCTGGTATTTTATCTTCATCCACTTTATCTCCATCCAAAGCTTAGTAAATAGGCCCCTAAGACAGTAGAGTAAGTTAAAGATCAATGGGATAGAAATAAGGATATCCTTACAAAGCAATAAGGATCAAATAGAGGCCCAAATGTATTAAGCCTTAAAAAATGATAAAGTGGAGACGGATAAAGGGGGGTATTCAATTAGTGCCTTTTTTTGCTGAGGCAAAAAAACCTGCCCTTTTGCTATTTCTTAAGGGCAAATGGGGATTCGCCCTATGCATTGTTCCTCCTAGGTGAAACATTCAGCAGAAGCGAAAAACATGTGGATCGTTGAATCCACATGTTTTTTCACTTGTGCCAGTGGGTCGTTTTCGCCAATTTTGAGGCATTTTTCACCAATGCCTTTTCACTAAAAACAATGAAGTGAAAAAGCATGAGTGAAAATGCCTTAGAAACTGCCAAAACCGGTCCGCAATTAAATACTCAGCAGGGTAAATTCGATAGCAGCTAATTGAATACCCCCATAAGAGTGATAAATGACCAGCCAATCAGCTTCCTAACTGCCATGTAACAGGCTGTGTTTGATAAATGACCATTAGGAAGCTGATTGGCTGGTCATCTATCACTCCACATTATCACTTTTTAAGGCTTGATACTGCAGGGCCATTTTTCCACCTAGCGTTTAGGTAACAATATGGTTAAAAAAGGGGCAGGCTAGATGGGCCATCATATTCTATGTTTCTATGTTATATACACTTTGTTGGAGCTTATAAATAAAATAAAAATAAAATAATAATAAGAAGAAGACAAAGAAAAACAATTCTGTGTCAAGACAGAGTATTAGGATTTGTAAAAGTGTAGATTCTAATGGATTTTGTAAAATTCTGTTCTGCATTCAGGAAAGAGGCCTACTGTATTTATCTACAGAGGGGTTAGGATTACATAAGTGCTGAAGGCCTGCATGAATATGTTTAGTACAGTTGTACTGTATATGCATATATTTTAAGTTTTTATTATTACTCCTTAACCTTCTTGTATTTGATCTATTGTTTCTCTGATGCTTTCTCCTACCCCTTGATTTTGATATTACAACATATTGAACTCTGTGATGCTGAGCCTTGCTTCTATATGGTACAGGGCATCTGGAGTTAATGTTTTGCTAAATGAATAAGGAAATCTTTTTTTGGACTGTTTTGAACAATAACACTATCTATCGTGGGTACTGCTAGCTTTCTAACACCTTGATATATCTTTGGATATCATAGTAAGTGAAACTATCTGGAGTATATTCAATATCACTGTTAGGTATGACCCAAATAAATTAGTTTCTGCACTAATTATTTCTTATTAAACCACTGGACTCAAGCAGTCATGGAGTCCAGGTTCAGTTATAGTGACCATCCTGCTGCTATTCTTACAGTCTCTCCCTGCTGCTTTATCATTAACATCTCTCTACGTTGTGCAGTCAACTGCAGGAAACATTCATTGAAACATTAATTCTTTAGTCCGAGCACTTACTGTCTGCAGTGGATTAGTGACTGCTGTAAGGAAGATGCATTAATATGTTTTTTCAAGGTTCAAGCATAGCATCATGCAGTCAGCAGATTCTGAAATAATTTCAATATGAGATTCAAAGAAGGGTAGTATACTTCCCTATTTTGTTGTAACATATCAATTTTGTATGTAAGGTGAATAAAACATCTATAAATTGGAAAGCTGTTACCTGCTGTATGCACATAATGAATGAGGAGTGAGTCCTTCTGTATATCTCAGGAAAAGAAAATGACCCTCCAAGGAGCCAATTTCATTTCAAGTAGAAAGAAAATGTTATATTTTGTTCCCTTACAATCAACTGCCATGTCTATTATAATTTTATGTAAACTGTAACTTTCTTTCCTCTTGAAATGCAATTCAGTAGTATATTGTATATTATTATTTTCCAGTTTTTATAAGAAGTAAACCAATGTTACTTATCATGGGAATTTTAATAGGGGAGGGGGTCAAGGTGCAAATGCCAGGTGGGCCCCTTCCTGTCCACGATGCAGCAGGCTCCGGAACAATTGTCTACTGCACATGCGCAGTAGTGAAATTAGGGGGACATTTACTAAGCAGTGATAAGAGCGGAGAAGTGAGCCAGTGGAAAAGTTGCCCCATCAACCAATCAGCAGCTCTGTATAATTTTATAGTATGCAAATGATAGATGTTACTTCAGTGATGATTGGTGGCCATGGGCAACTTCTCCACTGTCTCATTTCTCTGCTCTTGTCACTGCTTAGTAAATGTCCCCCTTAGTCTCTGGAACAAGGCGGGCACCATGTTTCCAGAGACTAATTTCACTACTGTGCATGTGCGGCAGCCATTTTGGCTATGATTTTTGCCGTGGGTGCAACACATGATGCGGACTCTGGAAAGGTAAGTATTAAAACATGGGTGCAGTGTGGGCTCCACTGGACACAGGGGCCCATGTGCACCGTGCATTGTAAATGTTCAGTTATTGCTGATAGGGAATTATGGATATCTCAGGGAGCTGACTGAGTATGCTGCAGCCTGATACTTTTTAGTATATTTGTTCTGACTGAGTAGTTAGCAAGTACTGTATTAGAGGCACAGGGATGCGTGATGGAGCTGCTCTTCAAAAAGCCATTTATACTTCAGCCCATATATTCTCAATTAGATTGAGATGTGGTGACAGGGGAGACTGCTGCAGTGCGCTCAGTTTAATATCATGTTTTTCTAGTTTTGTGGTATTGAATATTATCTTGTTGAAAAAGCTCATTTGCAGATGCAGCTACATTTCTGCCCTGAAGTGAAAAGCCTGAAAAATATGACTTTGTACACACAGCTGTTAAAAACCACAAGTTTGCTAATAGTGAAGACAAAGGGAGTAATTCAGATCCGATCGCTGCTGTGCGTTTTTGGGCAAACTGCACATGCGTATGCACTGCAATGCGCAGGCACGTCGGACAGCTACAATGGGCATCCATTCACATGGGCGTACGCAAGGTGATTGACAGGAAGAGGCCTTTTGTGGGTGGCGACTGACCGTATACAGGGAGTGTCCAGAAAAATGGAGGCGTGTCCAAGCGTCTTGAGGGAGGGTGTTTGATGTCAGCTCCGACCCCTATTAGCAGGATTATGTCGCACTGGAAGAGTAAGTCCTGGGCTGCGCAGAGACTGCACAAACTGATTTTTAGCAGCTCTGCTAACACATAGGAATGCACACTTGCAGAGCGAAAATACACTCCCCCTGTAGGCGGCGACTATCTGATCACAGGACAGCAAAAAAGCAGCCCAGCGATCAGATCTGACTGAATTACCCCCAAAATCATACATTGTGCACTCGATTCATGAAAAAGGAGGCAGTCACTTTACCGCCTGTTAGGATCCCGGTGGTAAGGATACTAAATCCCGACACCAGCTGAAATCCCGACTGCAGGCTGGTTACCCCTCTTGGGTGGTGGTCCGCACCACCAGCCGGAGAGGAATAGAACCCACTGACGACCGAAGGTCACCACCAGGGGCCAAAGCGTGGAGAGCGCAGCGAGCCTGTGAGGGTACATGCTGCGCTCGCCGCTGGGATCCCGGCTGTTGGGCTCCTGGTATCAGTCTCCAGACCGCCGGATCTCGTACTGATCCCCATGAAACATCATTCTCTTGCTGAGGTCCATTTCATTCTGTATTGCAGTGTACAGAATGAAGTTCTGCTGCAATGTATTACCACTAGAGATGTGCACTGGACCATTTTTGCTGGATTTGGCTCCAATTCGTCGTCCAGATTTGGGTTTGCCAAACTGCCAATAATTTACAAAAAAAGCTAAAATCACATAATTGGGCCTTTTTTTCTTCCTAAAGTATTATTAACCTCAATAACATTAATTTTTAGTCATTTCCAGTCAATTTTGACCAGCTTACAGCTCACAATATTGTTTTCACCTATATTGGCCAAAGGCGGTAGCGAGCTGGCTGGTTACTAAGCGACAGAGCAGCAGCACAAGCACATGGCAGTTTATAGCACATCTTTGAAACATTGCCACAGTGCACAGAACAGTGCAAACAATATATATATTTATTATTATCTTTTTTTAACTTGTAGCTTGGTTAAACTGTGTGGAGTCACAGGGCTCTAGGGTAAGTGCACCAAACAGTACAAACAATAAATATGTATTTTTTATTTTTCTGTTTTTGAACTTTTAGCTTAGCTCAAACTGTGTGCTTATAGATGCACGTGAACAAAGCGCACTAGGTTAAACCCAGTGCAAGTGCGGTGGTACGACATGCCATTAAAAAATATGTTGCCAGTATGCCATACCACCTGCCCCGCAGTAGTTTCTTTTTTTTTAATCTAATGTATGCCCGCTCCCTGTATGCCCACCCCTGCCAGCCATCATGTCTGAAAGTCTCAGCTGCGGCTTACAATAATGCCTCCACCTAATTGGCTCCTGCATGCACGTGACAGTGCAGGAGACCAGCAGCTGCAGCAACCACCGCCTCCGTGTCCACCATGCTCGCCGGTCACAGTGGTGAGTAGATCACCGTGACTCAGACTGATGAGTCAGGAGAGTATGACTAGCCGACTAGGTGGTGGTGACTATTGATTCAACATAAAGCTGCCGGTGAGAGAACAGTACATTGGCGGGAGGGGGAAGGAGCAAAATCTGAAAAGCTTGGAATAAGGGAGTTTGGTAAGGCTCGTGGAGGGAGGGAGATGATGTGACATGGAGAAGGAATGGTGTTTGGAGGGGGTGATGATGTGACATGGAGGAGCAATGGTGTTTGGAGGGGGGATGATGTGACATGGAGGAGAAATTGTGTTTGGGGGGGGGATTGAAAGAAGCTTGGTGGAATGGTGTTTGGTGAAGGGTGAAAGGAGTCTGGAGGTGGGGAAGTGGTACTGGGGGGCAGTGCCTTTGCACTTCAAGAGTAGCTCCCGACCAGCGCAGCTTTAGCATGCTGACCGGGAGCTTCACCTCGCTCCCCGGCCTGCAGCGGCTGCGTGTGACGTCACGCAGCCGCTGCGGCTCGCCCCATATTAGGTCCGGCCACGCCTGCATTGGCTGGACCGTACCTACGAAACGGAGGCCAAACGTCACCATTCCACCCCCTCCCGCCCAGCGATCGCCTCTGCCTGTCAATCAGGCATAGGCAATCGCAGGCCTGCAATGGCCTTCGGCTGTCTGGCATGCGCCAGAACACTACGGCGCCGGTGCATGCGCAGTAGAGACCCGTTCGCTCGGCTGTGAAAAACAGCAGTGAGCGAAAGGGTCATAATGACCTCCAGAGGACAGCGAAGTACACCAGAGTGCTTGTTAAAAGCACAGATGAGACGCAGTGAAGAAATGCAATGGACTTTATTTACAAAGTGGCCTGAACACACAGTGCAACCCTTTCATTACAGAAAATATTTCCAACATGTCAATGGCTTAGATTGCTCATAAAAGTGAGGGAACATCAGGACTGCCTTTATTACATGTGACCCTTCTGTGTGTTGGCAAAGAAAAGTCTGAATCCAAATAATTTTACTCTTTCTTGGTCTCTTTATCTTTTGTTGGGAGAGTAAAGTAACAGAAACGTTTATCCCATGCTGCCATTATGCAGCACAGAAAGTAGAACTATGCCCTCAATTATTTTTCAAGAGAGAGTAATGTATTTTTAATAAATGCTACATTATATCAATAGACCAAATGATGGAGCAATGTACTTTCTGTATAGTTAAGGATGACAATGCATAAATACAATGGAAAGTAGAACATAAAGAACTATTTCACAATCAAACTAAACATACAGCTACAGTTTAAGCTTAAATAGCAGCCAACGTGTCATTCAGCAAACATAAAGGAACCCTCCACTTTAAGTACAGTTTTTGTTAGTTAAGTATTCCCCTCACTTTTAATTTGTGATGATAAAATCTGCTCAATTTTGGGCCCCCTTTCACTAGATGTGGGGCCAAATGTAATAGAGTGAGAGTTTCAGAAAGTGAGAGATTTGGTAAGGATTTTCAGTTTTTTCGTTTTTTTTAAAGTGGCAATCATTTACACTGCAAAACCAGGTTGATCTTGCTGTGTAAATGATTGCCACTTTAAAAAAACTGCAAAACCTTACAAATATCTCACTTTTTGAAACTCTCACTCTATTACATTTGGCCCGTGGTGTTGTCTTGTAAGTACAAATGGCGTTGTCTTTCAAGATGTCAGGCAGGTAGGTGTTTTATAGCATTTTTACAGCCACCAAGAAAATGTGATTTTCTGAAGCTTGTTTAGTGATGTATCAGCTCCCATCTTCTCTGCTCCCTCTCCCACACTGCCTGCTCCCACCTTGCTCACCTCTTTAACCTATCACTCTCTACTGGCATCTTTCCCTCACCATTCAAACATGCTCTGGTCTCACCTATTCTAAAAAAACAACCTCGACCCTTCATCACCCACTAGCTACCGCCCCATCTCTCTTCTCCCATTTTCCTCCAAACTACTTTAATGACTGGTCTACAGCTGTCTCACAAGCTACCTCTCTGACAACTCCATCCTTGATCCACTACAATCTGGATTTCGCCCACTCCTCTCCACTGAGACTGCCCTGGTGAAAGTCACCAATGACCTGCTTTCAGCCAAATCCAGGGGCCACTTTTCTCTGCTCATCCTTATGGACCTCGCTGCTGCCTTTGACACCATGGACCATCCTCTCCTCCTCTGCACACTCCAAAATGTTGGCCTCTCTAGCACAGTCCTTGACTGGTTTACCTCTTACCTCACTAACTGCTCCTTCTCTGTGTCTGCCTCCGGCACCACCTCACACCCTTCCATCCTTTCTGTTGGTGTCCCTCAGGGTTCTGTCATAGGCCCCCTTCTGTTCTCCCTGTACACTTCTTCTCTAGGTGCACTCATTAATTCCTTTGGCCTTCAATACCACCTCTATGCTGATGACACACAACTCTACCTCTTCTCTCCTGATCTGTCCCCCTCTGTCCTCTCAGGTTTCCAGCTGCCTCTCCGCCATCTCCTCCTGGATGTCTGAGCACTCTCTGAAGCTCAACATTGACAAAACTGAACTCATTATCTTTCCCCCAGCCAGAGTAACACCCCCTACCAATATCTCGATCACTGTTGACAACACCATCATCTCCCCCATTCCCCAACTCCGCTGCTTGGGCATCACTCTTGACTCCTCCCTCTCCTTTGCACCCCATGTCCAAGCTCTGGCACAATCCTGTCGGTTCCAGCTACGCAACATTGATCGCACCAGGCCATTTCTCTCCCAGAGTGCAACTAAACTTAAAATCCACTCACTGGTCATCTCACGACATGACTACTGCAATGTTCTCCTCACTGGTCTCACTTGCTCCCATCTTGTTCCCCTCCAATCTGTCCTCAACTCCGCAGCTAGGCTTATCTTTCTCTCCTGCCAGTCCACATCTGCCACTCCCCTTCAACAAAATCTGCACTGGCTCCTATTCCCCTACAGAATCCTCTTCAAAGTCCTTACCCTCAAATACAAGGCCATCTCTAATTCCACTGCTCCCTACATCTCCAACCTCCTCTCCCTTCATACTCCCTCCCGCCCCCTACGGTCGGCCAGTGACCTTCACCTCTCCTCTACCCTAGTCACTGCTTCCCATGCTCGAGTTCAAGATTTTGCCCATGCGGCATCCCTTCAGTGGAACGTGCTCCCCCGCTCCATTAGACTCTCCCCAACCTTGCAAAGCTTCAAACGGGCACTGAAAACCCACATATTCATCAAAGCATATCCTTCCGATGCATAACCTAGTCCTGAGGCTATTCCTCCATCCCCCTGACTCATGCCTTGAACATCTCTGCTTTGCTTACAAACTACCATCAAGCTACCTCCCGTCTGCTTGCATCTCATGTCATCTGTCTGTCGCCCCTTCCCACTAATTGTTAGCTCTTCAGAGCAGGGACCTCTCTCCTCTGGTTGGCAAAGCCCTCTTCTCGACACATTTCTCTCACAGCTCTCTCCTACTCAACGCCATCTTTACCAGCTTTTTCTCCTGCTGGTAAAGGCCCATCTCTATCTATGACCGCCAGCCCCAATGATGATTACTCCCTTGCTACTTACATCCTAGCTTATCAGGGCTGTTTCTAACCAATTTGGCTCCCAGTGCGAGATTTAAAAATGCGCCCGACCCCACCCTAGATATAAAAAAACCCTTGCACTCAACATAGATGCGCGCGTTCCCGGCAAGGGGGCGTGGCTTCATTAAAATGGGTGTGGCTCCATAAAATGGACGTGGCTTCATCTGAAAAGACTACCTTACACCCCAGGTTTTGACCCTGCACCAACAGATCATGGCCACCATAGGCAAAATAAAAAATCTACCACATTAAGCCCAACACAGTAATGCCCCCTGCACCATATTATGCCACACACTGCAATGCCCTTGATACATTAAATCCCCACATTACGGCAGGCAAAAGTCCCCATTTTACACATTACGGCAGGCAAGAGTCCCCATTTTACACATTACGGCAGGCAACTGTCCTTATTTTACACATTATGGCAGGCAGAGTCCCCATTGAGAGAGATATACTAATACTTCTTCGGCCCGCCTCTCCAGTCCCTCCTCGCGCCGGTCACCTCTCCCTCCTTGTAGCTTGGCAGCGGCTCCCCCTCCTCCTCAGTACTCCACTCGAGGGCGGAGTTTCATGGAATGACGTGGTTGCGTCGTGACATCATGACGCTATCGAGTCATTCCGCGAGACTCCATCCCAGAAGCGGGTTACTGTAGAAGAGGGAGGAGGGGGAAGCAAGGAGTCACAGAAGTGCTGCGGCGGGCACCCCGTGCAATTGCACGCCTTGCCCACTGCAAGAAACAGCACTGAATTTGCATACATACACACAGCATACTTCACGTTCCCATAACATACATACATACAGATACACATACAGCATTATAAACACAAACAAGGCATATACACATATATATGGCATGATATATACACACATAGCATATTTATAAACACACACATATGCTCATTCTCCCCCTCTACCCCTCTCAGCTCCATAAACAAATGGCACAGGCTGCACTGCACAGCCATACAAAATGGGTATTTTTATCATAACCATTGATTGGATAAAGATACCTTTACGCGCAGACGGAGGACATTTTAACCAGTGAGTACCGGTACGCAGCTCAGCCTAAAGATACCTTGATAAGTCTACACTTGTGGTTTTTATTGTAAGTTAGGTACGCCAGAAATCAGACAGTACCATATTTTAAAAGAACCTTTATACGTTTTAAACCTCGCTCACTTTATGTTAGTGAGGTATGATCTAGAGATGAGCGCCGGAAATTTTTCGGGTTTTGTGTTTTGGTTTTGGGTTCGGTTCCGCGGCCGTGTTTTGGGTTCGACCGCGTTTTGGCAAAACCTCACCGAATTTTTTTTGTCGGATTCGGGTGTGTTTTGGATTCGGGTGTTTTTTTCAAAAAACCCTAAAAAACTGCTTAAATCATAGAATTTGGGGGTCATTTTGATCCCAAAGTATTATTAACCTCAAAAACCATAATTTACACTCATTTTCAGTCTATTCTGAATACCTCACACCTCACAATATTATTTTTAGTCCTAAAATTTGCACCGAGGTCGCTGTGTGAGTAAGATAAGCGACCCTAGTGGCCGACACAAACACCGGGCCCATCTAGGAGTGGCACTGCAGTGTCACGCAGGATGTCCCTTCCAAAAAACCCTCCCCAAACAGCACATGACGCAAAGAAAAAAAGAGGCGCAATGAGGTAGCTGACTGTGTGAGTAAGATAAGCGACCCTAGTGGCCGACACAAACACCGGGCCCATCTAGGAGTGGCACTGCAGTGTCACGCAGGATGGCCCTTCCAAAAAACCCTCCCCAAACAGCACATGACGCAAAGAAAAAAAGAGGCGCAATGAGGTAGCTGACTGTGTGAGTAAGATAAGCGACCCTAGTGGCCGACACAAACACCGGGCCCATCTAGGAGTGGCACTGCAGTGTCACGCAGGATGGCCCTTCCAAAAAACCCTCCCCAAACAGCACATGACGCAAAGAAAAAAAGAGGCGCAATGAGGTAGCTGACTGTGTGAGTAAGATAAGCGACCCTAGTGGCCGACACAAACACCGGGCCCATCTAGGAGTGGCACTGCAGTGTCACGCAGGATGGCCCTTCCAAAAAACCCTCCCCAAACAGCACATGACGCAAAGAAAAAAAGAGGCGCAATGAGGTAGCTGACTGTGTGAGTAAGATAAGCGACCCTAGTGGCCGACACAAACACCGGGCCCATCTAGGAGTGGCACTGCAGTGTCACGCAGGATGGCCCTTCCAAAAAACCCTCCCCAAACAGCACATGACGCAAAGAAAAATAAAAGAAAAAAGAGGTGCAAGATGGAATTGTCCTTGGGCCCTCCCACCCACCCTTATGTTGTATAAACAGGACATGCACACTTTAACCAACCCATCATTTCAGTGACAGGGTCTGCCACACGACTGTGACTGATATGACGGGTTGGTTTGGACCCCCCCCCAAAAAAGAAGCAATTAATCTCTCCTTGCACAAACTGGCTCTACAGAGGCAAGATGTCCACCTCATCATCATCCTCCGATATATCACCGTGTACATCCCCCTCCTCACAGATTATCAATTCGTCCCCACTGGAATCCACCATCTCAGCTCCCTGTGTACTTTGTGGAGGCAATTGCTGCTGGTCAATGTCTCCGCGGAGGAATTGATTATAATTCATTTTAATGAACATCATCTTCTCCACATTTTCTGGATGTAACCTCGTACGCCGATTGCTGACAAGGTGAGCGGCGGCACTAAACACTCTTTCGGAGTACACACTTGTGGGAGGGCAACTTAGGTAGAATAAAGCCAGTTTGTGCAAGGGCCTCCAAATTGCCTCTTTTTCCTGCCAGTATAAGTACGGACTGTGTGACGTGCCTACTTGGATGCGGTCACTCATATAATCCTCCACCATTCTTTCAATGTTGAGAGAATCATATGCAATGACAGTAGACGACATGTCCGTAATCGTTGGCAGGTCCTTCAGTCCGGACCAGATGTCAGCATCAGCAGTCGCTCCAGACTGCCCTGCATCACCGCCAGCGGGTGGGCTCGGAATTCTGAGCCTTTTCCTCGCACCCCCAGTTGCGGGAGAATGTGAAGGAGGAGATGTTGACAGGTCGCGTTCCGCTTGACTTGACAATTTTCTCACCAGCAGGTCTTTCAACCCCAGCAGACTTGTGTCTGCCGGAAAGAGAGATCCAAGGTAGGTTTTAAATCTAGGATCGAGCACGGTGGCCAAAATGTAGTGCTCTGATTTCAACAGATTGACCACCCGTGAATCCTTGTTAAGCGAATTAAGGGCTCCATCCACAAGTCCCACATGCCTAGCGGAATCGCTCCGTGTTAGCTCCTCCTTCAATGTCTCCAGCTTCTTCTGCAAAAGCCTGATGAGGGGAATGACCTGACTCAGGCTGGCAGTGTCTGAACTGACTTCACGTGTGGCAAGTTCAAAGGGCATCAGAACCTTGCACAACGTTGAAATCATTCTCCACTGCACTTGAGACAGGTGCATTCCACCTCCTATATCGTGTTCAATTGTATAGGCTTGAATGGCCTTTTGCTGCTCCTCCAACCTCTGAAGCATATAGAGGGTTGAATTCCACCTCGTTACCACTTCTTGCTTCAGATGATGGCAGGGCAGGTTCAGTAGTTTTTGGTGGTGCTCCAGTCTTCTGTACGTGGTGCCTGTACGCCGAAAGTGTCCCGCAATTCTTCTGGCCACCGACAGCATCTCTTGCACGCCCCTGTCGTTTTTTAAAAAATTCTGCACCACCAAATTCAAGGTATGTGCAAAACATGGGACGTGCTGGAATTTGCCCATATTTAATGCACACACAATATTGCTGGCGTTGTCCGATGCCACAAATCCACAGGAGAGTCCAATTGGGGTAAGCCATTCTGCGATGATCTTCCTCAGTTGCCGTAAGAGGTTTTTAGCTGTGTGCGTATTCTGGAAAGCGGTGATACAAAGCGTAGCCTGCCTAGGAAAGAGTTGGCGTTTGCGAGATGCTGCTACTGGTGCCGCCGCTGCTGTTCTTGCGGCGGGAGTCCATACATCTACCCAGTGGGCTGTCACAGTCATATAGTCCTGACCCTGCCCTGCTCCACTTGTCCACATGTCCGTGGTTAAGTGGACATTGGGTACAACTGCATTTTTTAGGACACTGGTGAGTCTTTTTCTGACGTCCGTGTACATTCTCGGTATCGCCTGCCTACAGAAGTGGAACCTAGATGGTATTTGGTAACGGGGGCACACTGCCTCAATAAATTGTCTAGTTCCCTGTGAACTAACGGCGGATACCGGACGCACGTCTAACACCAACATAGTTGTCAAGGCCTCAGTTATCCGCTTTGCAGCAGGATGACTGCTGTGATATTTCATCTTCCTCGCAAAGGACTGTTGGACAGTCAATTGCTTACTGGAAGTAGTACAAGTGGGCTTACGACTTCCCCTCTGGGATGACCATCGACTCCCAGCAGCAACAACAGCAGCGCCTGCAGCAGTAGGCGTTACACGCAAGGATGCATCGGAGGAATCCCAGGCAGGAGAGGACTCGTCAGAATTGCCAGTGACATGGCCTGCAGGACTATTGGCATTCCTGGGGAAGGAGGAAATTGACACTGAGGGAGTTGGTGGGGTGGTTTGCGTGAGCTTGGTTACAAGAGGAAGGGATTTACTGGTCAGTGGACTGCTTCCGCTGTCGCCCAAAGTTTTTGAACTTGTCACTGACTTATTATGAATGCGCTGCAGGTGACGTATAAGGGAGGATGTTCCGAGGTGGTTAACGTCCTTACCCCTACTTATTACAGCTTGACAAAGGGAACACACGGCTTGACAAATGTTGTCCGCATTTCTGGTGAAATACTTCCACACCGAAGAGCTGATTTTTTTGGTATTTTCACCTGGCATGTCAACGGCCATATTCCTCCCACGGACAACAGGTGTCTCCCCGGGTGCCTGACTTAAACAAACCACCTCACCATCAGAATCCTCCTGGTCAATTTCCTCCCCAGCGCCAGCAACACCCATATCCTCCTCATCCTGGTGTACTTCAACACTGACATCTTCAATCTGACTATCAGGAACTGGACTGCGGGTGCTCCTTCCAGCACTTGCAGGGGGCGTGCAAATGGTGGAAGGCGCATGCTCTTCACGTCCAGTGTTGGGAAGGTCAGGCATCGCAACCGACACAATTGGACTCTCCTTGTGGATTTGGGATTTCGAAGAACGCACAGTTCTTTGCGGTGCTTTTGCCAGCTTGAGTCTTTTCAGTTTTCTAGCGAGAGGCTGAGTGCTTCCATCCTCATGTGAAGCTGAACCACTAGCCATGAACATAGGCCAGGGCCTCAGCCGTTCCTTGCCACTCCGTGTGGTAAATGGCATATTGGCAAGTTTACGCTTCTCCTCCGACAATTTTATTTTAGGTTTTGGAGTCCTTTTTTTACTGATATTTGGTGTTTTGGATTTGACATGCTCTGTACTATGACATTGGGCATCGGCCTTGGCAGACGACGTTGCTGGCATTTCATCGTCTCGGCCATGACTAGTGGCAGCAGCTTCAGCACGAGGTGGAAGTGGATCTTGATCTTTCCCTAATTTTGGAACCTCAACATTTTTGTTCTCCATATTTTAATAGGCACAACTAAAAGGCACCTCGGGTAAACAATGGAGATGGATGGATACTAGTATACAATTATGGATGGACTGCCGAGTGCCGACACAGAGGTAGCTACAGCCGTGGACTATTGTACTGTACTGTGTCTGCTGCTAATATAGACTGGATGATAATGAGATGTAGTATGTATGTATAAAGAAGAAAGAAAAAAAAACCACGGGTAGGTGGTATACAATTATGGATGGACTGCCGAGTGCCGACACAGAGGTAGCTACAGCCGTGGACTACCGTACTGTGTCTGCTGCTAATATAGACTGGTTGATAATGAGATGTAGTATGTATGTATAAAGAAGAAAGAAAAAAAAACCACGGGTAGGTGGTATACAATTATGGACGGACTGCCGAGTGCCGACACAGAGGTAGCTACAGCCGTGGACTACCGTACTGTACTGTGTCTGCTGCTAATATAGACTGGTTGATAAAGAGATGTAGTATGTATGTATAAAGAAGAAAGAAAAAAAAACCACGGGTAGGTGGTATACAATTATGGATGGACTGCCGAGTGCCGACACAGAGGTAGCTACAGCCGTGGACTACTGTACTGTGTCTGCTGCTAATATAGACTGGTTGATAAAGAGATGTAGTATGTATGTATAAAGAAGAAAGAAAAAAAAACCACGGGTAGGTGGTATACAATTATGGACGGACTGCCGAGTGCCGACACAGAGGTAGCTACAGCCGTGGACTACCGTACTGTACTGTGTCTGCTGCTAATATAGACTGGTTGATAAAGAGATGTAGTATGTATGTATAAAGAAGAAAGAAAAAAAAACCACGGGTAGGTGGTATACAATTATGGATGGACTGCCGAGTGCCGACACAGAGGTAGCTACAGCCGTGGACTACTGTACTGTGTCTGCTGCTAATATAGACTGGTTGATAAAGAGATGTAGTATGTATGTATAAAGAAGAAAGAAAAAAAAACCACGGGTAGGTGGTATACAATTATGGACGGACTGCCGAGTGCCGACACAGAGGTAGCTACAGCCGTGGACTACCGTACTGTACTGTGTCTGCTGCTAATATAGACTGGTTGATAAAGAGATGTAGTATGTATGTATAAAGAAGAAAGAAAAAAAAACCACGGGTAGGTGGTATACAATTATGGATGGACTGCCGAGTGCCGACACAGAGGTAGCTACAGCCGTGGACTACTGTACTGTGTCTGCTGCTAATATAGACTGGTTGATAAAGAGATGTAGTATGTATGTATAAAGAAGAAAGAAAAAAAAACCACGGGTAGGTGGTATACAATTATGGATGGACTGCCGAGTGCCGACACAGAGGTAGCTACAGCCGTGAACTACCATACTGTGTCTGCTGCGACTGGATGATAAATAATGATATAAAAAATATATATATATCACTACTGCAGCCGGACAGGTATATATTATATAATGACGGACCTGCTGGACACTGTCTGTCAGCAGAATGAGTTTTTTATAGAATAAAAAAAAAACACCACACAAGTCACACGACGAGTGTTTAACTTTTTCAGGCAATCACAATATAGTATACTACTAACTATACTGGTGGTCAGTGTGGTCAGGTCACTGGTCAGTCACACTGGCAGTGGCACTCCTGCAGCAAAAGTGTGCACTGTTTAATTTTAATAATATGTACTCCTGGCTCCTGCTATAACCTATAACTGGCACTGCTCCCCAGTCTCCCCCACAATTATAAGCTGTGTGAGCACAGTCAGATATATACATAGATGATGCAGCACACTGGGCTGAGCAGTGCACACAGATATGGTATGTGACTGAGTCACTGTGTATCGTTTTTTTCAGGCAGAGAACGGATTATATTAAATAAAACTGCACTGTCTGGTGGTCACTGTGGTCAGTCACTACTAAACTCTGCACTCTCTACAGTACTCCTAAGCTCCAGTAAATCAAGTGTCTCTGTCTCAAATCAATCTCACTCTCTCTCTTCTAATCTAAATGGAGAGGACGCCAGCCACGTCCTCTCCCTATCAATCTCAATGCACGTGTGAAAATGGCGGCGACGCGCGGCTCCTTATATAGAATCCGAGTCTCGCGAGAATCCGACAGCGTCATGATGACGTTCGGGCGCGCTCGGGTTAACCGAGCAAGGCGGGAAGATCCGAGTCGCTCGGACCCGTGAAAAAAAACATGAAGTTCGGGCGGGTTCGGATTCCGAGGAACCGAACCCGCTCATCTCTAGTATGATCACATATGCTGATATAACCTATCTTGATCCATTATCAGAAGTATAAATCATATATATATATTCTTTGAGGAACCTTAACTCAAAATATTGTTATTTTTATGTTTTTTATATCATTTTGATGCACGAATCTACTTATTCTGGAGGGAAACATCTTCCTAATAATGATAAGAATCCTATCGGATCCATTATCCAGATAAGTATTCACCCAGTTTTTCTTACCCAACAATAAATACCCCTGGCTGAATCATCAGCCACCAGTTTGATTTTTTTCCCATACCAGCGCCCATTTCCCACACCCATCCATTTTGTATAGCCTTGTTCAGTATTTGGATTTCTCTTGGGATTAATCCAGGTGTGTTGGGGGTAGGCAGCAGGAAGTCCATATTCCAAGGAGCGCCTCATATATTCTACCAAACCCTTCTTGTTCAAAATTGCACTGCACAGCCAGCTGCTAGCATTCCGTAAACCGGTCTCCCCCCTCCTGCTCCCACACTTATGCTGGTAAATACAGATGTGCGCGCGTATGAGCCGCTCCTCCCGTCCGCAGTACTACATTCGGGGGCAGAGCTTCATGAAATGACGCGATGGCGTTGTGACATCACGACGCAACGGCGTAATATCGCAAAGCTCTGCCCCCCCAAGCAGAGTACTGCAGATGGGAAGAGGGGGAGCAGCTAATGTAGCCGGCAGTTGTTGCGGCAGGCACCCCGTGTGATTGTACTGCTCGCCCGCCGCAAGAAACGGCACTGTAGCTTATTATGTTTTGAGAATTGTGGTGCTCTTTGTTACCTGTACTCTATTTTTGTTATTTATTTACTGTAATGCTTTTTAAGTTTTGTCACCCTGTACTGTCCATTGTACATCGCTGCGAAACACTTGTGGCGCCTTATAAATAAAATGTAGTAATAATAATATCGAGCAGTGTAAAGAGTGCAGACGTGGATCAGTGAAGAAGTTGCCCATGGCAACCAATCAGGTTCGATATGGCATTTATAAAATGATAGTTAGACACTGAGTGGTTGCTCTGGGCAACTTTTTCACTCTTTAGACTGCTTTATACTGTACATCTTCCCCCATCACTGACTGTATGTCTCTGCATGTAGCATAGAGTGGAAGTGCTCTTATGTGCCAGATATATTTTTCTTACGATATGTGTCACAAAGGGGGAGATTTATCAAGTCTTGGAAGAGATAAGGTGGCAAAGAGATAAAGTACTAGCCAATAAGCTTCTATCTGTCATGTAATAGGCTGTGTTTGAAAAGTGACAGAAGCTGATTGATTGGCACTATCTCTCTACACTTTGGGCTAAATGTAATAGCCTGTGAGTAGCCGGAGGTGCATGCCCTTTTTTTAAAGTGGCAATCATTTACAAGGTAGGACCAACATGCCTTGTAATGATTGCCACTTTAAAAATACAGGCATTCTCGCACAAAGTCCTGCACCTCCGGATTCTTGCAGACTATTACATTTAGCTGCAAGGAAAATATATTAAATAATTAATGTATAATCAGGCACTGGTTTCATAGCTGACTTTACAAGCTGCTGTTCAATCGGAGATAGTCAGTCTCCATACCAGAGAATGACCAAATATAAACTGGAACAGCACTATGACTAGAATAGTCAGGTGCTTTTATAACAAATGGTACATTTATTCATAAATAAACATAAATAAAATGTCATGAATATTGCATATAAATGGCTCTAAAAACTCCAGATAAATACCAGATATATAACTGATATCAAGTGCCTTATTGCCAGTCTCTAGGCCACAACTTAAAATCATTAGGACACTCAATTCTGCCATATAAGGATAGACGCTTAAATGCACGTGGAGCACGCCTTTCAGCAAAAGTGATCCAGTCTTTGGGTAAATAATTATCAATTAGATGTCCGTGGCTGGGTATTCTATTGAGCGGAGGTCCAAAGCGCAACACTGAGTCCAGATGCAAACAATAATAGATGCTCCTTTTTATCTACAAGTGTAGTTCGATTTTTTCACTCCAATGGCTTTCAGTGTCCAAACTGTCTCCCAAGAAGGTAAATTGGCAGTGTCCTGGTCCAGAGGCTGGTTCACTAACGCATTTCACTGTCTTTTGGCAGTTTTATCAAAGGCCTTTGACAAAGCTGCCAAAAACATTAACTACACATTTGTGTAGTTAAAAGTTATTGTCAATTTATTATTATTACTACCAGTTATTTATATAGCGCACACATATATTTTGGCCATTCAGTCCCTGCACCAGTGGAGCTTACAATCTATATTCCCTACCACACACATTCATGCTAGAGTAAATTTTTGTTAGAAGCCAATTAACCTACCAGTATATTTTTGGATTGTGGGAGTAAACCACGCAAGTACGGTGAGAATATACAAACTCCACACTGGGCCATGGTGGGAATCGAACCCATGACCTCAGTGCTGTGAGGTAGTAATGCTAACCATTACACCATCCGTGCTGCCCACATAGCAAAACTGTGAAATGTGGTCAGGTCACAAAGGCTTGAAATACCCTTGCCCTGAAATTGGGTTAAGATTTCTACTACAGGTTGAGTATCCAATATCCAAATGTTCCGAAATACAGAATATTCCGAAATATGGACTTTTTTGAATAAGAGTGAGATAGTGAAACCTTTGTTTTTTGATGACTCAATGTACACAAACTTTGTTTAATACACAAAGTTATTAAAAATATTGTATTAAATGACCTTCAGGCTGTGTGTATAAGGTGTATATGAAACATAAATGAATTGTGTGAATGTAGACACACTTTGTTTAATGCACAAAGTTATAAAAAATATTGGCTAAAATTGCCTTCAGGCTGTGTGTATAAGGTGTATATGAAACATAAATACATTTTGTGCTTAGATTTAGGTCCCATCACCATGATATCTCATTATGGTATGCAATTATTCCAAAATACGGAAAAATCCGATATCCAAAATACATCTGGTCCCAAGCATTTTGGATAAGGGATACTCAACCTGTATATGTAATAAAGTTTCTGTGTTGCTTTATAAATGTAGTATCAAGAGTATACAGTATATTTGCTGTTAGTAGGTGGTGAAAGGTATTGTTGAATGTGTAGGGACTGAGCATGTTCCTTTATAAGAAAACTTCATGCTAAATAGTATCTAATAAATCAGCAAGATATGAGCGGAGACTTGAGATCAAAGCAAAGGAAAGATACAGTATAACACTGTTTATTACATAAAACATGCTCACATCTGTCAGAAAACAGGTCACATAGATCTGTCTCCACAGAGACAGCACTAACAAAGTGGTTAACGATTTGGTCACTACGAAGTCTAAAGGCCATTACTCACTACTTATTCTTGTAGATCTATCTGCTGCATTTGACACTGTAGACCACTCTCTTCTCATACAGACACTACAATCCCTAGGTCTTAAAGACACAACCCTTTCTTGGTTCCTATCCTACCTATCTAATCGCTTCTTCAGTGTTCGCTTCTCTGAATCTACCTCCTCTTCGTTACCTCTTTCAGTTGGAGTACCGCAAGGCTCAGTCTTGGGTCCTCTGCTTTTCTCTATCTATACTTCATCTCTTGGTAAACTAATCAACTCTTTTGGATTTCAGTATCATCTGTACGCAGATGATACTCTAATTTACCTATCCTCCCCTGACTTGTCCCTATCTGTACTGGACCGTGTCACTGAATGCCTTTCTGCCATTTCATCCTGGATGACATCTCGCCTTCTCAAACTGAATATTTCAAAGACAGAGTTAATTATATTTCCACCGGCCAATAGTAGGTACCAACCTGATATCTCTATCACTGTTGAAAACTCGACTATCTACCCTACCCCATAAGCTCGCTGCCTAGGTGTCATCCTTGACTCTGATCTGTCCTTTGTTCCCAACATTCAATCTGTCTCATGATCATGTTACATGTATCTAAAAAACATATCCAAAATACGACCATACATTACACAAGACACTGCTAAAACTCTAATCCACGCTCTCATTATCTCCCGCATTGATTATTGCAATAGTCTCCTAACTGGTCTTCCCAAAACGAGACTATCACCACTACAATCCATTCTGAATGCAGCGGTGAGGCTTATCTTCCTTGCTAGACATTCATTGTCTGCAGATCCACTCTGTCAGTCCCTCCATTGGTTACCTGTACTCTACCGCATTCAATATAAAATACTTTTACTCACACACAAGGCCATTAACCATACTACACCAACATACATCACTTCGCTTATCTCAAAATATCTCCCAACCCGACCTCTTCGCTCTTCACAAGACCTGCGTCTCTCATCCACACTCATTACTCGCTCCCACTCACGATTGCAGGACTTTCATCGGGCTGCACCCACTCTGTGGAATGCCCTACCATGCACAATAAGACTCTCCTCTAGTCTCCAAACCTTTAAGCGTTCCCTGAAAACTCACCTCTTTAGGCAAGCATAATAAATTCCAGAACCGCCCACATAACTTTCATAAGCCTTCCTATCAAATTGCATCCACTCTTTACAGTCCACACATATCCTTGTGTATACATGCCTATTTCCGTATAGATTGTAAGCTTGCGAGCAGGGCCTTCCTACCTCTATGACTGTTTGTTATCACCCAGTTTGTTATTGTTATTTCCAATTGTAAAGCGCAATGGAATTTGCTGCACTATATAAGAAACTGTTAATAAATAAATAAGTACTGTATTGTATTGTAAGTACTGTAAGTACATACAGTATTGCAGAAAAAAGTACATTAAATGCAAATTGATGTCAGAAAATGTCTAGGCATAAAATGTTATTGTATATTCTGGTGTTACTGTCACATTATTGAATGCTACATTATGTGGTTTGATCATAGGTTTCTTTTCACCATCACTGTAACACTTAAAGAGTGAGTCTGCCTACGGCTGTATGTGTCACCTTTGTGATGAAAAAATGATAGTAACCCCTACATCAGACAATCGCCCATTGCATCCTCTGCATGCATTAAATATGTTAGTGCAACTTTACTTTTTGCTTATTTTCCCAGGGCAGAAAAGACAGATAATATGAAAAATTAGCAAATTAAATGTAAATGCTTTGGGGAACATAATTTAAAAACATCTGAAGTTCTTGTTTATGCAAAATAAAAATGAAACCCAAAGTACCAGAGTACCTGACAGAAACCTAAACCATATGAATAAATCCATTAATTGAAGTATTGCATGAAATGCCCTTTTCAGGCTGAGCATGTTCTCTTGCAAATTATTCTTGTCAGTTGCAACAAATTTTTGCTTTGTTGTTTTTTCCTCTGGCAACCCTGAAAGTTCTATTATATGCATTCATTAATCTCTAAAATGAATCTCCAATTTTCTTCCTAGGTGCGTAGCGAAGTAGTTGAAAATGTTAATCCCATTAATTTGGATTAAGTGTAATTCCTCTAGAACAATAGGATTCAGATGCATAGCATTTAGATCAGTAAGAAGCCTTATGTGTAAGTATTAATTCAGAGCATGATTCCTCCCCTTCCCATCATTTAAAAGTAGGTCTTTGTATCTCCCTGCTCTGTGTTATGAATGATGTCTCACTGTGTTTTGTCATATAACAAAGAGATGGGAATGGATTTATTCTCAATAAGAGTGTGCAAATACTTTCAATGTTGCCCATTTTTTCTTCATTTTGTGCAGTTGTAAAATGAAGGAAAAAACAGCATTCATTACCTGCCTAACATCCAACAGGGTTTTTACTCCTTCATTACTAGATTAATGTTTATGTTTTTTGATCTGATTGGCCTATTATTTTTTATTAATGTTACTAAAAAAGTATTTTCCTCAATATGTATTAGACTAAAAAATGGTTTTCTCTCTTATGAGGCTAGATGTATCAACCCCCCAAATCTGGTCTCTATATGCATTATGGGGACAGTGTTTGAGATCGGACATAGCTGCTGTGGCCTGCCAGTGCTGCAGTCCCTATATAATACTATGGAGCTGCAAGTGCCGGTATACATCAAACTTAGGAAAACAAAACTTTCTTGAGCTTGTACCCTATAGGCAATGCTATTTATATGGTATCCGGATGGTAGGTCGATCTGGATTAGGTCGCCAGTCAATAGGTTGACCACTATTGGTCAACATTGACACAGTCGACACAGGAAAAAGGTTAACACATACAAATGGTGGCCACAGGACAGGTCAACACATGAAAGTCTCTTTTACATTTTTATTTTATATTAACTTTTTCATACCTTACCATACACGTGGACTACGATTGGGAATAGTAACCTGTGCCGAGTGCAGTGGTAGCAGAGTGAGGCACCATGCTCTGTGAGCTATGTAAGGGGACGCGGTACACTAATTGGGGTTCCTGGTCATGTTACGCAAAAAAAAAATGTCATGTCAACCTTTTCATGTGTCGACTTGTCCCGTGTTGACCATTTTAATGTGTTGACCTTTCCCTGTGTCAACCAATAGTGGTTGACCTATTCACTGTCAACCTAATCCTTGTCGACCCATTGATTCATAATCCATCTATAGATGGCGATGTCTTTAAAAACCTATAACCTTTTTCTTTACTGCAGACTTCCCCTGAGAGAACTCCAAAGAATCTCTCTCCCACCCCTACCCTTCCAGCATCTTGCATATACACAGGCTTACAGATGTGCATGCGCAGTAAGGACTCCCAGGTCATAAACCCGGATGTCCTCAGAACTCAAAGGATAGCTCTTATCATTAGAGCTGTCCTTTGCATTTTTTTTATCAGAATTGTACATGCATACAGCATTATTAAATGCTGCTATGCTTGTGGTAAGTGACAGGGTGTATCACATTCAAAATGCGTGCTAGATACATCCCGTCCATGGATATTATATAGAAGAATGGATTATTGGAAAATAATAATGTTTAATGATTCTTCCTAATATAACTATTAGGCAATCCAAGAAATGTTTCTCCAAATGTAAGTACTCCCAAGTCTGCTACACTTATAGTATATTAGCCAGAATCAAAGTTATGTGTTTTAACAGCTTTTTCCATTTTTTGAACATATAACAAGCATATACTGTAGACGGTCCATATAGTACGGTATATGGCCCTACTACATATGCGTGCATCATTTAGGAAGACGTGGGAATTGGGTATGCAGTAGGAAGAAAATAATAAAATGCTGTCACCTGTTTAGTAGGTTTAAATGTTACATGACAGTAATTAAAAATGTGTCAGTGTCACAGCGAAGTAGGAACAGATCTAGGTCACCAAGGTTGTCCTTGTGTCAGCATCACACATACTACACTTTTCAAAGTTAATCAATATTCTTCTGTCACATCGAGTTCATGTCTTCCTTAGCTGATGAAGTGTGGAAAAAATGCCAGGTCAGCGCTAGGGATATACATGTCCTATGCTAGTTACTTTATGATAGCATTTTTACAAAATGTCAAGATCATTAACACTTTCAGTTGCTTTTTCTGTAGATAATATTTATATAAAAAGGTACATTCTGATATCAGAATACTTATAATTCTTATAATAATTTATAACTTAAAGGACCAGTCACTCACTTCACTAACCCATGTATTTTTAATATGTTGTTGCTATTATTATCATCATCATCATCATCATCATCATCATCATCATCATCATCATCATCATCATTTATTTAAAAAAGTGAAGGTATTCAGAAAAAAAAGTACATGAACTGGCAGTACAGAACATTGGGCCTAATTCTGAGTTGATCGCAGCAGCAAATTTGTTAGCAGTTGGGCAAAACCATGTGCACTGCAGGGGGGACAGATATAACATGTGCAGAGAGAGTTAGATTTTGGTGGGGTGTGTTCAATCTGCAATCTAATTTGCAGTGTAAAGATAAATCAGCCAGTATTTACCCTGCACAGAAACAAAATAACCCACCCAAATCTAACTCTCTCTGCAAATGTTATATCTGCCCCACCTTCAGTGCACATGGTTTTGCCCAATTGCTAACAAACTTGCTGCTGCGATCAACTCAGAATTACCCCCATTATACAACAACATACAGCTATGCATACACTGTAGCAGAACAAACGGCAGCAGAGTACAAGGCAGAGCGGAGCATCTCACCTTAAGAGAAAAACAGGGGGAGTTAGGAGATGGAGCAGTGAGCAGTTCAACCCCAGTAGCTAGGGAGGAGGAAACAGGAGCATATCATTAAAGGAGGATATGAGACATGGAAGATATGGAGGACATGGACTTGTGCAGGTGACAAGTCCAAAAAAACAAGATTGAAGATTGCCCTGCTAATGAGAGTTTAGCAACTAAATTAGGGGAGTGCACAATAGTGAAGATGATACTGGGGAGAAGAGAAGATGATACTGGGGTGGAGAGTATGTGTGGGGCAAAGAGGAGAGCTGGTTTACAGAGTTTACAGCGAACATTTGTTAGTGCGGCGTGTTAGTGCAGTGGTTCCAAAACTGTGTGCCATGGCACCTTGGGGTGCCCTGGGGTACTTACAGGGATGCCTCAGATTGGTGGTCCAGGACCAACGAAAATTATTTATGATCAATGTAACAGACCAACCAGTGCTTGTGGCTGCCAATCATAAAATATGCAAACAGAAGCAAATGTTGTTCCTCACCACATGATTAAGCGTAAGGATGACATAAAATACATAGGTTAGGGAAGCGAGTCCTATAAATTATAAATTATTATAAGAATTATAAGTATTCTGATATCAGAATGTACCTTTTTATATATTTACTTTTTACTTTTACATTTTACTTAATTTAATATTTGTTTTCTATATTTCTATATAAGAATCTTTTGGCCTATGGCTACCTTGAAAGAAATTCTGATATTCTAGTTGCCATGATTCATAAAATTTTGGGAACCATTGTATGAGGTAGTGAGTTGCACGGGAGAAGTATTCGAGATAGGAGTGACAAGAGGTTATCAAAGGAGAGGTGAGGTGGTGGTAGTTGGCAAATCAGAGAGATCAGTAGGGAGCAGTGACATACGGTGAGGTGAGGAAGAGCCTTTCCTGTCATACTATAGTATACGCCAGAGTTGTCACTATATAAAGTATAAGTAAATAACAAAGAATATATTAGAAAATTCTTCTTTGTATTATTATAATCCTTTGCATAGTGAAAACTCTGGAGTAAAAAGTCTATGACAGGTGAGGCAGTGCCTCGCCTGTCTAATTTTTCTGCACATCTCTGATCAAAACTCACCAAAATTTCCAGCAATATATACTACTGCATATTTGTAAAATGACCACATGAACTCTTGGGCTCATATATTGTGTGTAAATCTGCCTCTGGTACTAGCCGGTGCCTCCTGAGCCATTTACCTCACCACATGTCCCTGATAGTGTGGATGAGAATGATGCTAGATATGTAGGGAGGAGAGAAGTCACTCAAGACTTTATAGGGGAGAAATTTTAACTGAATTTTATAAGGGACGTGAAGCCAGTGTAGTAATTGGCAGAGAAGGGAGATCAGACAGAATAATAAGAGAATAAATAAGATAACCAGTGGCATTAAGGAAGAATTGCAATGGGAAGTCACAGGTGATAGAAAGGTCAGTGGTGAGAACTTTGTACCCAGGGAGTGAAAAATACTATCTAATTTAGGAAACAGTTCTTTCCCTATGAAATTGCAATGACCATGACATTACTTGAAACACATTAATGTACTTTATTCTGTTAAAACTGTATTGTGAAATTGCATTACCTCAAACTCTAGTGTTCCTTTATTGAGGGCTCTGGTATATCCATGCCCACAACCTAACAGTGGAGAAAATATTTTACAATATTTTAAATTATGTCACCCAGAATCACAAGCTTGCAAGTAATGGAAGTGTTATGACATCACTAGCAATACTGAAGATGCTCTGTGCATAATATAATGGAAGTTGTTGCAAAATTATGCACTCAATATATTTTTAGAATGAATGTTGATGAGGCCTTCACCTATAGCAACTCTCTTTCTTATGTGTTGTTGGATGATCCAAGGAGTTAATCCTGAAGTAAATGTATTTTGTATTTAACGCATAACAAACTGTCTACAGCATTGCACAATGTATATATCTAGTAACAGTGTAACTTGACATATTTCCAGGAACAACAAACAGCAATAAAACAACATACTAGGTAGAGCAATGGGTGAGTGTAAGGCAACTCATTGTAAAGGTCAAGTAGTTGAAGTTGCACTTTGGAGAAAACAGTTCAGGATCCTATGAGCAAGATCACAGTATCAGAGTAATTCAAGGGGACTTGGATATGAAAGACAAAAAGCACAAGTGGCATGGATAGTGCTAAGGGAAGGACAAGAGGAAAGAGTGGCCTGTTCATTAACACATTAAGGGTAGAGGTAAACAGATGGTGAGCTAGGATGAAGGGCAGCTCAAGGGCTTAGATACAATTTTTGATTTGTTAGGGCTTGAAGGCTTTAATAAAAAGTTGTGTTTTGAGTGCATGTTTGAAACTAGTGAGACTGTAAGAATGTCTGACTTGGTGAATTAGGGAGTTCCAGAGGAGAGGAGAGAGTGGGAGAATTCTTTGAGGCTGGCATGAGAAGAGCTAACCATTATGGAGGTGAAGCAGCAGTAAGTGGAAGAGCAGAGGTGGCAGAAATGTTTAAGAGAGTTGGTGGAGGAATGATTTAGAGTGTTATATGTGAGGACGAGGAATGCTAATAGGATTTTGAGAGAGATAACAAAACAGTGAAGCAGGTTGTAGTAGTATTAAGTTGAGGCTGAGCATTGAGAAAGGAAAAGGAGATGAACAAGATAGATTAAAGTGGGGACAATTCAGGGGTGACAGCGAGAAAGAGTTAGATGAAGCTGGTGATGAGTATGTGGGTAAGTATTTTGGTGTCATGACAGATAAAAAGGGGTCTGATCTTACAGATGTTGCAAAGGTGCAAGTGAGAGATATAATTAATGTTAGAGGTGAAGGAGAGGTAGGAGTCAAAACATAAAGTAAGAGGGGCAGGTTGATGTACCCTGACAAACAGTAAGTATAGCAAATAGCAATGAGTATGTTTTATTTATGTTTAATTTGAGACATCTAGGAAGAAATGGCAGAGAATCTGTTAAAATTACAAGAGAGAACGGTGATAGAGAAAGGAAAGAAGAGGTCAAATTTAGTTTCATCAGCAAAAAATAAAGTATTGGAAACTAAAGGAGCTGATGTTGGAGGAGGTGTAAAGGGAGAAGAGATGGAAGCCAATAAATGACCCTTTTGGGACACTGACAGGTAGATGAATATTTGGATCAGAAATAGAGAACAGAAGTAATAGTTGGCGAGGTAAGAAGTGAACCATGAGAGGACAGACTCAGGGTAAGTGAAACAACAGCAGAGCTAATGAGCATGCATAGAATTGCTACATTCAGAAAGGATTTCCCCCTCCTATCCGCTCTGCCATCCATGTAACCCCTCCTGTCTCTCTGCCATTCATCTCCTCCCTCCTGTCCTCTATGTCATCTATTTCCCACCGCCCTGTCCTCTCTGCCATTCATCCCCCCTCCTGTCTATTCTGCTATACTCTCCCACCTACTATCCTCGCTGCCAACCATCTCCTCCATTCTGCCCTGCATGCTGTCCTTCCTTCCTTCCTTCCTTCCTTCCTTCCTTCCTTTGTGCTACTTGGGGATGTGTTCAAAATCCCTGCTGTTGGGATGCCTACTGTCAGAAGACTGACAGCGGGATCCCAACAGTTAGAATCCTGACAGATCCCAGAGATAAGTACTGGGAAAGTGGTAAGGGTTAGACACTAAGGGGAGGGTTAGGGTTGGGCTGCAGGGGTGGGGGAAGTTAGGGTTAGGCTGTGGAAAGAGGAGGTTAGGGATAGGATGCAGGAGGATTTGATTAGGAATTTAGAGATGAGCGGGTTCGGTTCCTCGGAAACCGAACCCCCCCGAACTTCACGCTTTTTACACGGGTCCGAGGCAGACTCGGATCTTCCCGCCTTGCTCGGCTAACCCGAGCGCGCCCGAACGTCATCATCCCGCTGTCGGATTCTCGCGAGGCTCGTATTCTATCGCGAGACTCGGATTCTATATAAGGAGCCGCGCGTCGCCGCCATTTTCACACGTGCATTGAGATTGATAGGGAGAGGACGTGGCTGGCGTCCTCTCCGTTTAGATAGAGAGTGAGACAGAGACACTTGATTTACTGGAGCATTAGGAGTACTCAGAGAGTGCAGAGTTTTGCTGATAGTTATACTAGTGGTGACCACCAGTTTTATTTATCATTTAATATAATCCGTTCTCTGCCTGAAAAAAAACGATACACAGTCACATACCATATCTGTGCTCAGCCTCACTGTGCTGCATGATAATATCATCTATGTATATCTGACTGTGCTGAGTAGTGCTCACTGCTCACACAGCTTAATTGTGGGGAAGACTGGGGAGCAGTTATAGCAGGAGTACATATTTAACAGTGCACACTTTTGCTGCCAGAGTGCCAGTGTGACTGACCAGCAGTGACCACCAGTATATTGTCTGCCTGAAAAAGTTAAACACTCGTGTGGTGTTTTTATTTTTAATTCTATAAACGCATTCTGCTGACAGTGTCCAGCAGGTCCGTCATTCATTATATTTCTATCTTCTTCATACTAGTAGTTTAGGAGTCTGCAGTGCTGACAGTGTCCAGCAGGTCCGTCATTATACAATATATACCTGTCCTGCAGTAGTGATATATATATATATTTTTTATATCATTATCATCCAGTCTATACTAGCAGACGCAGTACGGTAGTCCACGGCTGTAGCTACCTCTGTGTCGGCAGTCGCTCATCCATAATTGTATACCTACCTGTGGTGGTTTTTTTTTTTTCTATCTTCTTCATACTAGTAGTTTAGGAGTCTGCAGTGCTGACAGTGTCCAGCAGGTCCGTCATTATACAATATATACCTGTCCTGCAGTAGTGATATATATATATTTTTTATATCATTATCATCCAGTCTATACTAGCAGACGCAGTACGGTAGTCCACGACTGTAGCTACCTCTGTGTCGGCAGTCGCTCGTCCATAATTGTATACCTACCTGTGGTGGTTTTTTTTTTATCTATCTTCTTCATACTAGTAGTTTAGGAGTCTGCAGTGCTGACAGTGTCCAGCAGGTACGTCATTATACAATATATACCTGTCCTGCAGTAGTGATATATATATATTTTTTATATCATTATCATCCAGTCTATACTAGCAGACGCAGTACGGTAGTCCACGGCTGTAGCTACCTCTGTGTCGGCAGTCGCTCGTCCATAATTGTATACCTACCTGTGGTGGGGTTTTTTTTTCTATCTTCTTCATACTAGTAGTTTAGGAGTCTGCAGTGCTGACAGTGTCCAGCAGGTCCGTCATTATACAATATATACCTGTCCTGCAGTAGTGATATATATATATTTTTTATATCATTATCATCCAGTCTATACTAGCAGACGCAGTACGGTAGTCCACGGCTGTAGCTACCTCTGTGTCGGCAGTCGCTCGTCCATAATTGTATACCTACCTGTGGTGGTTTTTTTTTTTTCTATCTTCTTCATACTAGTAGTTTAGGAGTCTGCAGTGCTGACAGTGTCCAGCAGGTCCGTCATTATACAATATATACCTGTCCTGCAGTAGTGATATATATATGTATTTTTTATATCATTATCATCCAGTCTATACTAGCAGACGCAGTACGGTAGTCCACGGCTGTAGCTACCTCTGTGTCGGCAGTCGCTCGTCCATAATTGTATACCTACCTGTGGTGGTTTGTTTTTTTTCTATCTTCTTCATACTAGTAGTTTAGGAGTCTGCAGTGCTGACAGTGTCCAGCAGGTCCGTCATTATACAATATATACCTGTCCTGCAGTAGTGATATATATATATATTTTTTATATCATTATCATCCAGTCTATACTAGCAGACGCAGTACGGTAGTCCACGGCTGTAGCTACCTCTGTGTCAGCAGTCGCTCGTCCATAATTGTATACCTACCTGTGGTGGTTTTTTTTTTTTCTATCTTCTTCATACTAGTAGTTTAGGAGTCTGCAGTGCTGACAGTGTCCAGCAGGTCCGTCATTATACAATATATACCTGTCCTGCAGTAGTGATATATATATATTTTTTATATCATTATCATCCAGTCTATACTAGCAGACGCAGTACGGTAGTCCACGGCTGTAGCTACCTCTGTGTCGGCAGTCGCTCGTCATCCATAAGTATACTAGTATCCATCCATCTCCATTGTTTACCTGAGGTGCCTTTTAGTAGTGCCTATTAAAATATGGAGAACAAAAATGTTGAGGTTCCAAAAATAGGGAAAGATCAAGATCCACTTCCACCTCGTGCTGAAGCTGCTGCCACTAGTCATGGCCGAGACGATGAAATGCCATCAACGTCGTCTGCCAAGGCCGATGCCCAATGTCATAGTACAGAGCATGTAAAATCCAAAACACCAAATATCAGTAAAAAAAGGACTCAAAAATCTAAAATAAAATCATCGGAGGAGAAGTGTAAACTTGCCAATATGCCATTTACCACACGGAGTGGCAAGGAACGGCTGAGGCCCTGGCCTATGTTCATGGCTAGTGGTTCAGCTTCACATGAGGATGGAAGCACTCAGCCTCTCGCTAGAAAAATGAAAAGACTTAAGCTGGCAAAAGCACAGCAAAGAACTGCGCGTTCTTCGAAATCACAAATCCACAAGGAGAGTCCAATTGTGTCGTTTGCGATGCCTGACCTTCCCAACACTGGACGTGAAGAGCATGCGCCTTCCACCATTTGCACGCCCCCTGCAAGTGCTGTAAGGAGCACCCGCAGTCCAGTTCCTGATAGTCAGATTGAAAATGTCAGTGTTGAAGTACACCAGGATGAGGAGGATATGGGTGTTGCTGGCGCTGGGGAGGAAATTGACCAGGAGGATTCTGATGGTGAGGTGGTTTGTTTAAGTCAGGCACCCGGGGAGACACCTGTTGTCCGTGGGAGGAATATGGCCATTGACATGCCTGGTGAAAATACCAAAAAAATCAGCTCTTCAGTGTGGAAGTATTTCAACAGAAATGCGGACAACATTTGTCAAGCCGTGTGTTGCCTTTGTCAAGCTGTAATAAGTAGGGGTAAGGACGTTAACCACCTCGGAACATCCTCCCTTATACGTCACCTGCAGCGCATTCATCATAAGTCAGTGACAAGTTCAAAAACTTTGGGCAACAGCGGAAGCAGTCCACTGACCAGTAAATCCCTTCCTCTTGTAACCAAGCTCACGCAAACCACCCCACCAACTCCCTCAGTGTCAATTTCCTCCTTCCCCAGGAATGCCAATAGTCCTGCAGGCCATGTCACTGGCAATTCTGACGAGTCCTCTCCTGCCTGGGATTCCTCCGATGCATCCTTGCGTGTAACGCCTACTGCTGCTGGCGCTGCTGTTGTTGCTGCTGGGAGTCGATGGTCATCCCAGAGGGGAAGTCGTAAGACCACTTTTACTACTTCCACCAAGCAATTGACTGTCCAACAGTCCTTTGCGAGGAAGATGAAATATCACAGCAGTCATCCTGCTGCAAAGCGGATAACTGAGGCCTTGGCATCCTGGGCGGTGAGAAACGTGGTTCCGGTATCCATCTTTACTGCAGAGGCAACTAGAGACTTGTTGGAGGTACTGTGTCCCCGGTACCAAATACCATCTAGGTTCCATTTCTCTAGGCAGGCGATACCGAAAATGTACACAGACCTCAGAAAAAGACTCACCAGTGTCCTAAAAAATGCAGTTGTACCCAATGTCCACTTAACCACGGACATGTGGACAAGTGGAGCAGGGCAGACTCAGGACTATATGACTGTGACAGCCCACTGGGTAGATGTATGGACTCCCGCCGCAAGAACAGCAGCGGCGGCACCAGTAGCAGCATCTCGCAAACGCCAACTCTTTCCTAGGCAGGCTACGCTTTGTATCACCGCTTTCCAGAATACGCACACAGCTAAAAACCTCTTACGGCAACTGAGGAAGATCATCGCAGAATGGCTTACCCCAATTGGACTCTCCTGTGGATTTGTGGCATCGGACAACGCCAGCAATATTGTGTGTGCATTAAATATGGGCAAATTCCAGCACGTCCCATGTTTTGCACATACCTTGAATTTGGTGGTGCAGAATTATTTAAAAAACGAGAGGGGCGTGCAAGAGATGCTGTCAGTGGCCAGAAGAATTGCGGGACACTTTCGGCGTACAGGCACCACGTACAGAAGACTGGAGCAACACCAAAAACGCCTGAACCTGCCCTGCCATCATCTGAAGCAAGAAGTGGTAAAGAGGTGGAATTCAACCCTCTATATGCTTCAGAGGTTGGAGGAGCAGCAAAAGGCCATTCAAGCCTATACAACTGAGCACGATATAGGAGGTGGAATGCACCTGTCTCAAGCGCAGTGGAAAATGATTTCAACGTTGTGCAAGGTTCTGCAACCTTTTGAACTTGCCACACGTGAAGTCAGTTCAGACACTGCCAGCCTGAGTCAGGTCATTCCCCTCATCAGGCTTTTGCAGAAGAAGCTGGAGACATTGAAGGAGGAGCTAACACAGAGCGATTCCGCTAGGCATGTGGGACTTGTGGATGGAGCCCTTAATTCGCTTAACAAGGATTCACGGGTGGTCAATCTGTTGAAATCAGAGCACTACATTTTGGCCACCGTGCTCGATCCTAGATTTAAAACCTACCTTGGATCTCTCTTTCCGGCAGACACAAGTCTGCAGGGGTTCAAAGAACTGCTGGTAAGAAAATTGTCAAGTCAAGCGGAACGCGACCTGTCAACATCTCCTCCTTCACATTCTCCCGCAACTGGGGGTGCGAGGAAAAGGCTCAGAATTCCGAGCCCACCCGCTGGCGGTGATGCAGGGCAGTCTGGAGCGACTGCTGATGCTGACATCTGGTCCGGACTGAAGGACCTGCCAACGATTACTGACATGTCGTCTACTGTCACTGCATATGATTCTCTCCCCATTGAAAGAATGGTGGATTATATGAGTGACCGCATCCAAGTAGGCACGTCAGACAGTCTGTACGTATACTGGCAGGAAAAAGAGGCAATTTGGAGGCCCTTGCACAAACTGGCTTTATTCTACCTAAGTTGCCCTCCCACAAGTGTGTACTCCGAAAGAGTGTTTAGTGCCGCCGCTCACCTTGTCAGCAATCCGCGTACGAGGTTACTTCCAGAAAATGTGGAGAAGATGATGTTCATTAAAATGAATTATAATCAATTCCTCCATGGAGACATTCACCAGCAGCAATTGCCTCCACAAAGTACACAGGGAGCTGTGATGGTGGATTCCAGTGGGGACGAATTGATAATCTGTGAGGAGGGGGATGTACACGGTGATGAATCGGAGGATGATGATGAGGTGGACATCTTGCCTCTGTAGAGCCAGTTTGTGCAAGGAAAGATTAATTGCTTCTTTTTTGGTGGGGGTCCAAACCAACCCGTCATTTCAGTCACAGTCGTGTGGCAGACCCTGTCACTGAAATGATGGGTTGGTTAAAGTGTGCATGTCCTGTTTATACAACATAAGGGTGGGTGGGAGGGCCCAAGGACAATTCCATCTTGCACCTCTTTTTTCTTTCATTTTTCTTTGCGTCATGTGCTGTTTGGGGAGTGTTTTTTGGAAGGGCCATCCTGCGTGACACTGCAGTGCCACTCCTAGATGGGCCAGGTGTTTGTGTCGGCCACTTGGGTCGCTGAGCTTAGTCACACAGCTACCTCATTGCGCCTCTTTTTTTTCTTCTTTGCGTCATGTGCTGTTTGGGGAGTGTTTTTTGGAAGGGCCATCCTGCCTGACACTGCAGTGCCACTCCTAGATGGGCCAGGTGTTTGTGTCGGCCACTAGGGTCGCTGAGCTTAGTCACACAGCTACCTCATTGCGCCTCTTTTTTTCTTTGCGTCATGTGCTGTTTGGGGAGTGTTTTTTGGAAGGGCCATCCTGCGTGACACTGCAGTGCCACTCCTAGATGGGCCAGGTGTTTGTGTCGGCCACTTGGGTCGCTAAGCTTAGTCACACAGCTACCTCATTGCGCCTCTTTTTTTTCTTCTTTGCGTCATGTGCTGTTTGGGGAGTGTTTTTTGGAAGGGCCATCCTGCCTGACACTGCAGTGCCACTCCTAGATGGGCCAGGTGTTTGTGTCGGCCACTAGGGTCGCTGAGCTTAGTCACACAGCTACCTCATTGCGCCTCTTTTTTTCTTTGCGTCATGTGCTGTTTGGGGAGTGTTTTTTGGAAGGGCCATCCTGCGTGACACTGCAGTGCCACTCCTAGATGGGCCAGGTGTTTGTGTCGGCCACTTGGGTCGCTGAGCTTAGTCATCCAGCGACCTCGGTGCAAATTTTAGGACTAAAAATAATATTGTGAGGTGTGAGGTGTTCAGAATAGACTGAAAATGAGTGGAAATTATGGTTATTGAGGTTAATAATACTTTGGGATCAAAATGACCCCCAAATTCTATGATTTAAGCTGTTTTTTAGGGTTTTTTGAAAAAAACACCCGAATCCAAAACACACCCGAATCCGACAAAAAAAATTCGGTGAGGTTTTGCCAAAACGCGTTCGAACCCAAAACACGGCCGCGGAACCGAACCCAAAACCAAAACACAAAAAGCGAAAAATTTCCGGTGCACATCTCTAATTAGGATTAAGGGTAGGATGAATGTACTTACCAGGATCCGTTGGGATTCCACTATTAGTCTTCTGACTGTTGGGATCCTGACTGCCGGGATTTTGTACCAACCCATCAACTGATATCTCCCTGCTATCCTTTCTCACTCCTCCCCTCCCTACGGCATTCTTCTGCCTTGTTCCTCCCTTGACATCCTTCTCTCTCCCATTTTACTTACCTTGTTTACATAGTGGTGCTCAGAAGGAGCTTCTCTTGTTAGTGGGAGTGTTGATCGGTCCTCTACCAGGCCCAGTTTGCAGTAGAAGAAGAACTGGAGTTCAGTGATGCAGCTATTCTCAGTCACTAATTAGCTGGGAGTGAACTGCTCAGTGATGATGTCACCGCACAGCACACTCCCACCCTACAAGTGACTAAAAGCAGCTGCATCATGGCACTCCCTATATTCTACTGGCAACTGGGAGAACCTGAGAGGCCAGGACAACATAGCCAGAGCCAGGAAGGTTATTATCATTCCACTGCCTAGCCCAATCCACAGTGTGTTTTGACTCAAATAATACCAGAGATTTAATGATTATAATCACAGATATTTTGGAACCCACAAATGTCCAGTATCTGGGATCCTGTGATTGGAATCCTTACTTGCTACCCCATTCTTATCACAAGCATATAGTTTACAGAACATTTATTGCAATATCAATATAGAAAATGTAATTGCATTAAGATAAGCTCTAATCAATTAAATTATGTGACTGCTTAAGATAACCAAATATCCTAAGAGTTATTTATGTCAAACTTAGTAAGGGATATTTGAACATTAAATTAATATTTGTTTTTTTACTTGCAATTAGATTTATTTACAATCTAAGTGCTTACTTACAACCTAAAATATTGTGTGTTGGAACCTTACTTATTTTTTAATTAAGTGCAAGAATACACTTGGGGCTCTTTTTCTCTGTTCTTGCACATTGTTCCAAAATGCGATAATATCATTAATTATTAGTATTGTTTTGTATAAAAGTCACTGACTAATGTGAAAAATAATATATATTTAAGCTTGAACCCTAGTGTAATGGTAATATTCATTTTTTAGACACATGAGTGAGTCTTTAAAACATGTCTATTGACCAACTAGATTTTATTTTACACGTTAGTATAATTAAAATGAGATAAAGGAGCTGAGAGGATGCATTTACATGTGCATTTTCTGATATATGGGAAGGTGCACAATTTATTTCTGCAAGGGGACTTGACTTTTCAGTTCAGACTTAGGGGCTAATTCAGACCTAAATTTCACACATCTACTATCAGCTTCCCTGAAATGCGGGGGGGGGGATGCCCAGCACAGGGCTAGTCCGCCCCGCATGTCAGACCCTGCCCCGCCGCACAAGTGCAAAAGCATCGCACAGTGGCGATGCTTTTGTACTTGAAGAGTAGCTCCCTGCCAGTGCAGCTCCTGCACGCTGGCAGGGAGCTACTCATCGCTGTCCGGGTCGCAGCGGCTGCGTGTGATGTCACGCAGCTCTTGTGGCCTGCTCCCCCCCAAACAGTCCAGGCATGCCTGCGTTGCCCGGACCGTGCCCCCTAAACTGCGGCCAAATGCCGCCAGCCTGCCCCCTCCTGCCCAGCAGCCACCTCTGCCTGTCAATCAGGCAGAGGCGATCGCAGGGCTGAGACAGCCGTCGGCTGTCTGGCATGCGCCGGTGCACTGCGGCGCTGGCGTATGTGCAATTCAGACCTGATCGCTACTGTGCAAAAATGCAGAACACCAATCAAGTCTGAATTAGCCCTCTAGGACCTTATTCAGCTTCAGTTGCAGTTTCGCTAAAATAGCAAAACTGCAACTGGCTGCTATAGCATGCTGGGGGCCGCCCATCACATGCAATATAATTGAATCGTATCACTGATTTTTGGAAGTCCCATGCCGCCATAGCCAGTCTGCAAAGGCAGGTGCTGTACAGCCCTCATCTTAGTCACCACGTCCACCCAAGCCCAGTTGACGCCCCCGCAACGCCGCATCGCCGCTTCATGCACGACCCTGCCTGTCAATCAGGCAGAGGCAATCGCATGACACAGATACTAAACTGAAGCCTAAATTATGCCCCATAATAGTCTGTTGTGGAATAGACAGTAACAATGGCCCCTAAATGCCATAAACTGCTTTAAGTAAGGGATTTGAGGGACACTTTAAATAACTAAGAAAAGACTTAGGTACCTACAGTAGCTGTAAGCATTACTTAAGGTGTTAAATAAATCAGTGCTGTTACCTAACCTTTAGCACCTGACACTATGGGGTCTATTTACTAAGACTTGGATGGAGATAAAGTGGATGGAGATAAAGTACCAGCCAATCAGCTCCTAACTGCCATGCGATGGGAGCTGGTTGGCTGTACTTTATCTCCGTCCTCTTTAGCTCCACCAAAGGCTTAGTAAATAGACCACTATGTATCACCATAAGCTTCTCCCCCTCCAGTCACTATGATTAAAGTGGTGGCAGCTGTAAGTAATAGGGTGGGGGCAAGTAAATGGTTCTTTGGGGTAGGCCTTGGAAAGTATGCGTAGCAAGACCAGGAAGCACCTGAATGTGATTGTTTTTTCTTGCTAACTTATTAACTGTAAATATCCACTAAAACCAATAAAGACAGGTAATAATTTATTTGAAAGCATTCATCATTGTGATGGATTGAACCACTGAATGAATTGCAGACAATTTTGGATTGGCAAACTAGGAAAGCAAGTAGATAGATATATCTTTAGTCATTGAACTCTGTGTCTCTATTTCTTTCATCACTGAGAACTGATATTTAATTATTTCTGTTCTTACCTTTAGGGTAGGATTGCCTGTGGTCGTCAAGTCATGTTGCTGTGTTTTAACTTATTATTGTACTGCTTGATACACTCAGAGGAAGGACAAAATAGATTGTGCTTTCATCCCAAGAGTATCTGACAGCAGAATTAAAATATATACACCTCTATCTGAAGAAAAAATTTAATGTAGAAATGACACTAAACATATGAACTTGTTAATATAGATTAGTAGAAATATATGTAAGTTATATGGTAGATACCAGAGGTATGACTTATCTCTCAGTGGACCTTTTACAATTATCGGCAAACCTAAATTTACTGTTCAGTACTGTATATAAGAAAATCAGTAGGAAATGTAAAAATCCCTCTCAGTGAAAAAATGTCACATAGTATAACACTTGTCCCCTTAGCACATTTCAAGGTGTAACCAATATAGGGGATTATTTAATAAACTGCAATTTATAAAAATCATAGATTTTCTGTGATTTTTTTAGGGAGTAAAGCGATTACTTTCTTAAAGACAAAATCAGTGCAAATTTGCCCATGCTTTTACATTTGTCAGTATACATGTGTGGAATTTATTTGAGAATAGGATTAACATGTTTTCTGACGGTGCGTTACTGTTATAAATATCTTTGTGTTTTTTATGCAAGATGTCTATACATCTCTATACTGTATGTTGTACATTTTCTATGTGTATTCTATACCAAATCCAGATGACCTTGTTTATTGATTATTTTTTTATTGTATTTTTTTTCTTCATGTAACATTTATCCATTTCTGATTCTCTTCTTTCAACAGCTACTTTGTAATTTGCCCTCTTACAATATGCTGGGAAATATTAAACTTTAATTCATGAGAGCAGTTTCAGCAAAGGTTTTCTAACTCCTCCTTTGTTAATATTGCATGTAGGATTTTAATTTAATCGTATTTTGCTTGGATTGCTTTAATTCAAAGAGAAGCACATGCTACTTAGCATTTTGCAGGTCAGAATTCAGACAATTGGGTTTTATACATTCTTATACTGTCACCGCACTTTGACAGATACCGTCATGTGTTTCACCTTGGTATCAATACCTTACATCTCTTATTTCAGCCTATTAATCTTACAAAATGCTTCTGCTCTAAATGCTAACCTTAAACTGTCAGATTGGATTTAATGTTGTAGCTCTTCACTTTGAACCTACATACATCTTTTAACCCTATATCTTGCTGCTCTTGCTTCTTTCAGTTCAAGATCAGTATTGTAATTTTATGATAGTTCAGAGCTATATTTAGAGCTTGCCCTAAATAACTACCATAAGACCCTTTGGAGGCTAAAGTTTACTGAGATATATTAACCTCTCCATGACTAGAAATATATTGCACACTGATGTCCGAAATACTTTTTACTATATTGGCTATTCCAATTATAACTTTCTTCGTGGTCTAAAAATGGAAAGAGTTATATCTCCAGCAGCAGTCAGCAGCACTCCACTCCATATGCAATTAAACTTTAAAATATTAAAATAAATTAAAATATTGAAAATATTATCCTAGTCTTTTTTCTCTGTCCAGAGTGCCGCTGATTTGTGTTTGTAAGTGGCTGTTCACACAGACCGTCAATACGGAGGGCACCTGGCAAGTTGCACAGCGGGATGTAAGGAGTGCCGGATCTTGTGTTTTTATATATATATATATATATACACATATATATATATATATATATATATCCCTAACAAAAGGAATTTCATTTAGTACTATAGCAAGTAGGAATAATCTGTCTCTTTTTTTATCTTTTGCTTATTACTTAGGTTAAAAACTTATGATACTATATGTTTTCCCCCTCCTTCTCCATATACTGTGCGTGCATTTTTTTTATATTTTCCCAGAGTCATTTAGGGGGGGGGATTTTCTACCTGTGTGGCGGGTGGAGGGCCAGACATGCGGGGCAGACTAGCCCTGTGCTGGGCGTCCCCCCGCATGTCAGGGTGGCTGATCATAGCCGTGCAACATCAGGTCTTAATTATGCCCTCAGTGTAAGAATTTTATTGCCAATATAGTAACATAGTTTCTGAGGTTAAAAAAATACAATTTGTCCATTGAGTTCAACCTATTTATGATCTCCCACACTGTAATATTTTTTAAGACTAAGTTTAACTGCAGTGAATGTTTGGCCTTTGTGTTTAAACCTCTCTTTTTTTTTTTTTACTATAGTTCATGATTTACCCACCATAACTATGTATATCCTTATCCATTAATCTAGCCCACTCTTAAAAGCAATGACCAAGTCCTCAGGTTGGGAATTCCAAATACGTATTGTCCTTACTGTGAAGAAACTTTTCCGTCTGTGCGAAATCTCGTGTGTGCGAAATCTTCTATCCTCTAACCTGAGCGGGTGTCCAGATGTCATTTGCGTTGATCTTACCAAAAACAAATTGCCCACTAGCTCAGTGTATTGTCTCCTCAAATATTTGTACATGTCAATCATGTTCCCTCTTAAAAAAGATCTTGCGCAGTTTCTCAGACTTACTCAGCCACTGCGATCACTTCAGCCTGTCCGGGACTGACATCAGACAACCGCCCTGCAAACGCTTTGACACGCCTACCTTTTTCCAACCACTCCCTGAAAACGGTCAGTTTCCACCCACAAACTCCGTCTTCCTGTCAATCTCCTTGTGATCGGCTGTGTGAATGGATTCTTCGTAAAACCCATTGCACAGCAATGATCCGCTTTGTACCCATGCCACGTGCCTGCGCATTGCGGTGCATACGCATGCGCAGTTTTGACCTGATCGCAGTGCTGCAAAAAACGCTAGCAAGCAATCAGGTTTGAATTACCCCCTGTGTCCATAATGATTTGGAGGGTACTATAAAGGTATGGAAAACAGCACAGACAATAAAGTTGTGCCCTCAAGTTGCATCAAGTCAAGCGTTCTCAATAAAATAACATCTACAGTAATACACCAAAAACCATTCTTAGCAACGTATTCTTAGTCGACCCGGCAAGAAATATATGCTTTGGCTTGAATTCATACATGATTCATTTGCATTTGGAATTTATTGCATAGGCATCACATTAATCACATTTATCATGTATACTGTGCCAAGAGAGAAATAAGAAATCACAGGGAATAGTTACAAACAAGACATCAAGTATTGCAGGCAGCAATGTTAGTATCAATATTTGCAACATTTCACAAAATAGATTACTAATGGTATAGAAAGATCTCGCAACAAGCATAGATGCACGTTTAGGTGGAGCTAGACATGCCTTTTGGGCGGAACATGGCAGGCCCCCTCAACGGCATGCTGCGTTACATGCAGGCTTGTTTTCAAGAGTACTGTAGGCAAGTATGCATTGAGCACTGGTAGGGGGGGGGGGGGTATGGTGCAGAGCTGGACTTATACCCAATTGTAGAGCATATCTTGTGTACTAATGGGCAATAGATAGTATTACTAATGGGCAATAGATAATAATAATAATAATAATAATAATAATAATAATAACAGTTGTTTTTTAAATTGTATCTGGTTCCTTTTCATAACAGAAATTCCCAGCAGTCTTGGAATATGAAAGGCTGAATTTTATGAACCATGGCTATTTTATTTTGAAAATAAATTGTCATACTGTATATATTGGAAAATGAATTGACACAGTGGTTAATATTGTGTATCTAAAAAGACGTATCCTTGTGTATATGTATGTGTGGTAGGGTATTTAAATATTCTGTGTACAACACTATTTTATATGGTGGCACTATATAAAATATATGATAACATACATATCCTCTCCTTTGTGGGTTTTTATAAAATTGCTGGTTGAATGTGAAGACTAGTGACCTAATCTTATTTTGTCTGCCTTTGACAAATGCAGTGACATACATTTCATGGCTATTGATAACTCTGCCGCAGTAGGTCCATAGAGCCTTTATATCAATTCTGAATACTGCATTCAGTTCACAGTTAAGGCATCCTCATGAATGAATATATCACTTATTTTATAATAGGCTATATATTCAATAGTAAGCTATAGGTTTCCTCTTGCATCAACCTATGGGAGAATAACACATTTACAATTGGTGATATAACATCTATTGCATTACAAATGGTGCTGTTACTAGAGCTACCGATAAGAGACTAACACATACAATATATCGTTACACAGTTCAAATGACCACTAGCTGGCTTGAATTACACAAAGGCTAAGATTTTTCAAGAATTCTAGCTAAAGAGTGCTAATGACACATAACACAGTAATATCATAAAAAGAGACAACATTGGCCAATGCGACACATATTGTAAAAGCACACACATAAATGGTATGTGGTCAATTTGCCGGCTGTTGGGATCCCAGTGGTCATGATACTGACGCTGGAATCCCGACACCTGATGAAATGCCGGTGGTCGAAAATCCTGACCCCTGCCCGGAATCCCAATTTGGGTGGTGGTCCACGCCACCACCTGAGGGGGAATAGATTAGTGTTACTGGGTCCGATGCATGGCGAGCAGACATGCTGTGCTTGCCGCCGGTATTCCTGTTGTCGGAATTCTGGTGTCGGTCTGTCCTCTGGCATCCTGACAGCCGGTCTATCATACTGATCCCGCATAAACCTTAGTTAACTCCATCTTGCTCATTAATATTGCAAACTTGGAATTATTACTGCAAGACTATTTACCAAAATTTCTGGTGTGCACTTTCATTATAGCCACATATAGTTGATATTTGTGTTTTTGGGTAAAGAGTAACATAATAACTAAAACTATCACTATACTATTGGTTTCATATCCAGCCATGTAACAGTGCCTGTGTAGCATCAGACGTGCATGTGCACAGCAAAATAGTTGCAATGTGCATCAGGAAGAGATATTTTCCAACAGAGAGGGATCTGAACATATCCTGGCCCAGCTTCCCCATAATGGAAAGTGGGATGATGTCATTATGAGATGATGTTGTACAGGGGTGTAACAAAAACTTTGTGGGCCCATAGCAAAATCTCACCCTGCAAAGTGTATGGAGGTGGGCCAGAAAAAACATATTGGGGCAGGGTTAGTGTCAGTACTCACCTTGTACAGTGTATAATGTGCGTATGGTGGGGGACTGAAGGGGGGTACAGAGCACACTTTGAGAGGATCAGTACACAGCACTGCAAAATGTGTGTGTGTGTGCGGGGGGGATTAACACAGTTGACAGATATTGAGGTGATTACAGTACTCACCCTACATATAGTATGGCGGGTCAGAGCACTTATTGGGGTGTGAGGGTCAGCGCTCACAGTGTATGGTGTATAGTGGGGGGGGGCACAGTACTCACCCCGCACAGCGGGCACTCTGAGGTAATGGATTGGGATCGGCAGGCACTGCTCGCACAGGGGGTGCAAACAGGGCAGCAGGTGGGGGCTCTGGCTGTGGATGTTCAGCTGCCACACGTCACACATCTCCAGCAGCTTGAGAGAAGCCCTCTCCCCGCTCCTCTCCTCAGGACCAGTCCGGCTCTATGCCTCATTCTTCATGCTGGATGAGGAGAGTGGGGGCAAAAGCTTAGAGCAGGCTGGAGCCTCCCTGTCTGAGGCCACCTCCAAAGCCGGGCTCTGCTGGTGTCACAGCTCCATGTGTGACTGGGTACAACCAGAGTGGCAGGCCCATGAGGCAGCCCCATAGCAGCCGCATCTCCTGTACCAGTGGCAGTTATGTCACTGATGTTAAATAACAGAGGAAGCTCTGAAAAATAATGTTTCTCAGACTTTGTTAAATTTCCACATTCCACAATAATTTTCTGCATTTTCTATGAGCGATGCTGCTTACCAACCAGTATATATTTATTTTATGCCTTATATTGTTGCCAGTTATTTATATAGCACACACATATTCTTCTTCACTTTACAGAGAATATTTGGCCATTCCCATCAGTCTCTGTCCTAGTGGAGGTTACAATCTAAATTCCCTATCACACGTGCACGCAGATAAGTAGGGATATAACTTAATTTTGACATAAACAGCAGTTCATTAGATACACTCTCTAGTAAATTCTTTCCCAGTTACCTGTCTTTGTAATTGGACAAATAGCAGATATTTATAAAGCAAGGTTTTGTTTTGTTTTGTTTAGTTTTTTTGACAATTTTTCCTGAAATGATTTTTGCCTATATTACTGCTGTGAAGTAAAGTAATACGCTTTAAGGAATGATCTTTTTTAACACCTTTCTATTTTTCACTGGGAAAACTTCGGCCAATGCAGAAGATATGTTACATCTACGGTATTTATAAAGGTGTGAAATTTCTATGAAATTATGTTGATAAATTATACCTCATTAGACACAGTATGAGCAATTCTTTTCAGTGAAGCTTGTTTTATCTCAGTTGACTCATTACTGTATCCCCTGATGAATTTAGCTTCAATTTCACTTTCACATTTGTGAGTTTCATTTTTGCCATATTTTGGGTTACACCATTTTTTAAAATTAGTTTTAATGGTATCGCTAGGCAACGTAGGAAACTTTGAAGTTAGAGCCAGATAATGTGTGGTCAACTCTGACTATTTTTCAGAGCTAGATCTCAGATAGCTGGACCTGTGTTGTCAGAGGCTCCCTCACCTCTGTACCCTGTAGCAGCAACACCTGCTGCTGTCTTCTTACATTGTCTACCATGGTACAATAGAACTAAAATAGAACCAAACCATACTGCAGTAAGAAATTGGAAAAAGTCAAAACAGCATAATTTCTGGAAAGCATTAATGATGCAAGTTTTTAAAGAAAAGAAAAGATTTAGGATGCAGTTGAAGTCTTGTTTCTGCTTTTCTTACCACTATTCAAAGAGCGCTTTAGAAAAAAACGCAGTGAACAATTGTCAGTTTATCCTTTTCAACCTCATAGAGCATCAAAATGAAATCTTTAGATTTCTACAACCATCAATGTTTCATTAATATGTTTTTAATACCACTGAAGAATTACCTATCAAGTCATAATCTGTTTCTTTCTAACAGGGGCATTTAAGGGCTTGGAGGCCACATATACATTGCACCCCACTATGTATTGTGCCCCCATTGGACACTAGAGATGAGCGGGTTCGGTTTCTCTGAATCCGAACCCGCCAGAACTTCATGTTTTTTTTCACGGGTCCGAGCGACTCGGATCTTCCCGCCTTGCTCGGTTAACCCGAGCGCGCCCGAACGTCATCATGACGCTGTCGGATTCTCGCGAGGCTCGGATTCTATCGCGAGACTCGGATTCTATATAAGGAGCCACGCGTCGCCGCCATTTTCACACGTGCATTGAGATTGATAGGGAGAGGACGTGGCTGGCGTCCTCTCCGTTTAGAATTAGAATAGATTAGAGAGACACTTGATTTACTAATTTTGGGGAGCATTAGGAGTACTCAGTAGTGTACAGTGCAGAGTTTTGCTGATAGTGACCAGTGACCACCACTTTTATTTATAATCCGTTCTCTGCCTGAAAAAAGCGATACACAGCACACAGTGACTCAGTCACATACCATATCTGTGTGCACTGCTCAGGCTCAGGCCAGTGTGCTGCATCATCTATTATCTATCTATATATAATATTATATATATCTGTCTGACTGCTCAGCTCACACAGCTTATAATTGTGGGGGAGACTGGGGAGCACTACTGCAGTGCCAGTTATAGGTTATAGCAGGAGCCAGGAGTACATAATATATTATATAGTGAGTGACCACCAGACACACAGTGCAGTTTATTTAATATATCCGTTCTCTGCCTGAAAAAAGCGATACACACAGTGACTCAGTCAGTCACATACCATATCTGTGTGCACTGCTCAGGCTCAGGCCAGTGTGCTGCATCATCTATATATATTATATATCTGTCTGACTGCTCAGCTCACACAGCTTATAATTGTGGGGGAGACTGGGGAGCACTACTGCAGTGCCAGTTATAGGTTATAGCAGGAGCCAGGAGTACATAATATTATATTAAAATTAAACAGTGCACACTTTTGCTGCAGGAGTGCCACTGCCAGTGTGACTAGTGACCAGTGACCTGACCACCAGTATATAATATTAGTAGTATACTATCTCTTTATCAACCAGTCTATATTAGCAGCAGACACAGTACAGTGCGGTAGTTCACGGCTGTGGCTACCTCTGTGTCGGCACTCGGCAGCCCGTCCATAATTGTATATACCACCTAACCGTGGTTTTTTTTTCTTTCTTTATACATACATACTAGTTACGAGTATACTATCTCTTTATCAACCAGTCTATATATTAGCAGCAGACACAGTACAGTGCGGTAGTTCACGGCTGTGGCTACCTCTGTGTCGGCACTCGGCAGCCCGTCCATAATTGTATATACCACCTAACCGTGGTTTTTTTTTCTTTCTTTATACATACATACTAGTTACGAGTATACTATCTCTTTATCAACCAGTCTATATATTAGCAGCAGACACAGTACAGTGCGGTAGTTCACGGCTGTGGCTACCTCTGTGTCGGCACTCGGCAGCCCGTCCATAATTGTATATACCACCTAACCGTGGTTTTTTTTTCTTTCTTTATACATACATACTAGTTACGAGTATACTATCTCTTTATCAACCAGTCTATATATTAGCAGCAGACACAGTACAGTGCGGTAGTTCACGGCTGTGGCTACCTCTGTGTCGGCACTCGGCAGCCCGTCCATAATTGTATATACCACCTAACCGTGGTTTTTTTTTCTTTCTTTATACATACATACTAGTTACGAGTATACTATCTCTTTATCAACCAGTCTATATATTAGCAGCAGACACAGTACAGTGCGGTAGTTCACGGCTGTGGCTACCTCTGTGTCGGCACTCGGCAGCCCGTCCATAATTGTATATACCACCTAACCGTGGTTTTTTTTTCTTTCTTTATACATACATACTAGTTACGAGTATACTATCTCTTTATCAACCAGTCTATATATTAGCAGCAGACACAGTACAGTGCGGTAGTTCACGGCTGTGGCTACCTCTGTGTCGGCACTCGGCAGCCCGTCCATAATTGTATATACCACCTAACCGTGTTTTTTTTTTCTTTCTTTATACATACATACTAGTTACGAGTATACTATCTCTTTATCAACCAGTCTATATATTAGCAGCAGACACAGTACAGTGCGGTAGTTCACGGCTGTGGCTACCTCTGTGTCGGCACTCGGCAGCCCGTCCATAATTGTATATACCACCTAACCGTGGTTTTTTTTTCTTTCTTTATACATACATACTAGTTACGAGTATACTATCTCTTTATCAACCAGTCTATATATTAGCAGCAGACACAGTACAGTGCGGTAGTTCACGGCTGTGGCTACCTCTGTGTCGGCACTCGGCAGCCCGTCCATAATTGTATATACCACCTAACCGTGGTTTTTTTTTCTTTCTTTATACATACATACTAGTTACGAGTATACTATCTCTTTATCAACCAGTCTATATATTAGCAGCAGACACAGTACAGTGCGGTAGTTCACGGCTGTGGCTACCTCTGTGTCGGCACTCGGCAGCCCGTCCATAATTGTATACTAGTATCCAATCCATCCATCTCCATTGTTTACCTGAGGTGCCTTTTAGTTGTGCCTATTAAAATATGGAGAACAAAAATGTTGAGGTTCCAAAATTAGGGAAAGATCAAGATCCACTTCCACCTCGTGCTGAAGCTGCTGCCACTAGTCATGGCCGAGACGATGAAATGCCAGCAACGTCGTCTGCCAAGGCCGATGCCCAATGGCATAGTACAGAGCATGTCAAAACCAAAACACCAAATATCAGAAAAAAAAGGACTCCAAAACCTAAAATAAAATTGTCGGAGGAGAAGCGTAAACTTGCCAATATGCCATTTACCACACGGAGTGGCAAGGAATGGCTGAGGCCCTGGCCTATGTTCATGGCTAGTGGTTCAGCTTCACATGAGGATGGAAGCACTCAGCCTCTCGCTAGAAAACTGAAAAGACTCAAGCTGGCAAAAGCACCGCAAAGAACTGTGCGTTCTTTGAAATCCCAAATCCACAAGGAGAGTCCAATTGTGTCGGTTGCGATGCCTGACCTTCCCAACACTGGACGTGAAGAGCATGCGCCTTCCACCATTTGCACGCCCCCTGCAAGTGCTGGAAGGAGCACCCGCAGTCCAGTTCCTGATAGTCAGATTGAAGATGTCAGTGTTGAAGTACACCAGGATGAGGAGGATATGGGTGTTGCTGGCGCTGGGGAGGAAATTGACCAGGAGGATTCTGATGGTGAGGTGGTTTGTTTAAGTCAGGCACCCGGGGAGACACCTGTTGTCCGTGGGAGGAATATGGCCGTTGACATGCCAGGTGAAAATACCAAAAAAATCAGCTCTTCGGTGTGGAGGTATTTCACCAGAAATGCGGACAACAGGTGTCAAGCCGTGTGTTCCCTTTGTCAAGCTGTAATAAGTAGGGGTAAGGACGTTAACCACCTCGGAACATCCTCCCTTATACGTCACCTGCAGCGCATTCATAATAAGTCAGTGACAAGTTCAAAAACTTTGGGTGACAGCGGAAGCAGTCCACTGACCAGTAAATCCCTTCCTCTTGTAACCAAGCTCACGCAAACCACCCCACCAACTCCCTCAGTGTCAATTTCCTCCTTCCCCAGGAATGCCAATAGTCCTGCAGGCCATGTCACTGGCAATTCTGACGAGTCCTCTCCTGCCTGGGATTCCTCCGATGCATCCTTGCGTGTAACGCCTACTGCTGCTGGCGCTGCTGTTGTTGCCGCTGGGAGTCGATGGTCATCCCAGAGGGGAAGTCGTAAGCCCACTTGTACTACTTCCAGTAAGCAATTGACTGTTCAACAGTCCTTTGCGAGGAAGATGAAATATCACAGCAGTCATCCTACTGCAAAGCGGATAACTGAGGCCTTGGCATCCTGGGTGGTGAGAAACGTGGTTCCGGTATCCATCATTACTGCAGAGCCAACTAGAGACTTGTTGGAGGTACTGTGTCCCCGGTACCAAATACCATCTAGGTTCCATTTCTCTAGGCAGGCGATACCGAAAATGTACACAGACCTCAGAAAAAGAGTCACCAGTGTCCTAAAAAATGCAGCTGTACCCAATGTCCACTTAACCACGGACATGTGGACAAGTGGAGCAGGGCAGGGTCAGGACTATATGACTGTGACAGCCCACTGGGTAGATGTATGGACTCCCGCCGCAAGAACAGCAGCGGCGGCACCAGTAGCAGCATCTCGCAAACGCCAACTCTTTCCTAGGCAGGCTACGCTTTGTATCACCGCTTTCCAGAATACGCACACAGCTGAAAACCTCTTACGGCAGCTGAGGAAGATCATCGCGGAATGGCTTACCCCAATTGGACTCTCCTGTGGATTTGTGGCATCGGACAACGCCAGCAATATTGTGTGTGCATTAAATCTGGGCCAATTCCAGCACGTCCCATGTTTTGCACATACCTTGAATTTGGTGGTGCAGAATTTTTTAAAAAACGACAGGGGCGTGCAAGAGATGCTGTCGGTGGCCAGAAGAATTGCGGGACACTTTCGGCGTACAGGCACCACGTACAGAAAACTGGAGCACCACCAAAAACTACTGAACCTGCCCTGCCATCATCTGAAGCAAGAAGTGCTAACGAGGTGGAATTCAACCCTCTATATGCTTCAGAGGTTGGAGGAGCAGCAAAAGGCCATTCAAGCCTATACAATTGAGCACGATATAGTAGGTGGAATGCACCTGTCTCAAGTGCAGTGGAGAATGATTTCAACGTTGTGCAAGGTTCTGATGCCCTTTGAACTTGCCACACGTGAAGTCAGTTCAGACACTGCCAGCCTGAGTCAGGTCATTCCCCTCATCAGGCTTTTGCAGAAGAAGCTGGAGGCATTGAAGAAGGAGCTAAAAGGGAGCGATTCCGCTAGGCATGTGGGACTTGTGGATGCAGCCCTTAATTCGCTTAACAAGGATTCACGGGTGGTCAATCTGTTGAAATCAGAGCACTACATTTTGGCCACCGTGCTCGATCCTAGATTTAAAGCCTACCTTGGATCTCTCTTTCCGGCAGACACAGGTCTGCTGGGGTTGAAAGACCTGCTGGTGACAAAATTGTCAAGTCAAGCGGAACGCGACCTGTCAACATCTCCTCCTTCACATTCTCCCGCAACTGGGGGTGCGAGGAAAAGGCTCAGAATTCCGAGCCCACCCGCTGGCGGTGATGCAGGGCAGTCTGGAGCGACTGCTGATGCTGACATCTGGTCCGGACTGAAGGACCTGACAACGATTACGGACATGTCGTCTACTGTCACTGCATATGATTCTCTCAACATTGATAGAATGGTGGAGGATTATATGAGTGACCGCATCCAAGTAGGCACGTCACACAGTCCGTACTTATACTGGCAGGAAAAAGAGGCAATTTGGAGGCCCTTGCACAAACTGGCTTTATTCTACCTAAGTTGCCCTCCCACAAGTGTGTACTCCGAAAGAGTGTTCAGTGCCGCCGCTCACCTTGTCAGCAATCGGCGTACGTGGTTACATCCAGAAAATGTGGAGAAGATGATGTTCATTAAAATGAATTATAATCAATTCCTCCGCGGAGACATTGACCAGCAGCAATTGCCTCCACAAAGTACACAGGGAGCTGAGATGGTGGATTCCAGTGGGGACGAATTGATAATCTGTGAGGAGGGGGATGTACACGGTGATATATCGGAGGGTGAAGATGAGGTGGACATCTTGCCTCTGTAGAGCCAGTTTGTGCAAGGAGAGATTAATTGCTTCTTTTTTGGGGGGGTCCAAACCAACCCGTCATATCAGTCACAGTCGTGTGGCAGACCCTGTCACTGAAATGATGGGTTGGTTAAAGTGTGCATGTCCTGTTTTGTTTATACAACATAAGGGTGGGTGGGAGGGCCCAAGGACAATTCCATCTTGCACCTCTTTTTTCTTTTCTTTTTCTTTGCATCATGTGCTGATTGGGGAGGGTTTTTTGGAAGGGACATCCTGCGTGACACTGCAGTGCCACTCCTAGATGGGCCCGGTGTTTGTGTCGGCCACTAGGGTCGCTAATCTTACTCACACAGCTACCTCATTGCGCCTCTTTTTTTCTTTGCGTCATGTGCTGTTTGGGGAGGGTTTTTTGGAAGGGCCATCCTGCGTGACACTGCAGTGCCACTCCTAGATGGGCCCGGTGTTTGTGTCGGCCACTAGGGTCGCTAATCTTACTCGCACAGCTACCTCATTGCGCCTCTTTTTTTCTTTGCGTCATGTGCTGTTTGGGGAGGGTTTTTTGGAAGGGACATCCTGCGTGACACTGCAGTGCCACTCCTAGATGGGCCCGGTGTTTGTGTCGGCCACTAGGGTCGCTTATCTTACTCACACAGCGACCTCGGTGCAAATTTTAGGACTAAAAATAATATTGTGAGGTGTGAGGTATTCAGAATAGACTGAAAATGAGTGTAAATTATGGTTTTTGAGGTTAATAATACTTTGGGATCAAAATGACCCCCAAATTCTATGATTTAAGCTGTTTTTTAGTGTTTTTTGAAAAAAACACCCGAATCCAAAACACACCCGAATCCGACAAAAAAAATTCGGTGAGGTTTTGCCAAAACGCGTTCGAACCCAAAACACGGCCGCGGAACCGAACCCAAAACCAAAACACAAAACCCGAAAAATTTCAGGCGCTCATCTCTATTGGACACATCATTCTGGTGCTATAGTCTGAAAGAATGCATAGTGCTAGAGTCTTTGCTGCTCCTGTGTGGAAGCAGCTTTCCAAACGTAGTATGTATATATTCCCGGCGGACTGGATGCCGGCTGTCAAGATCCCGAAAGCGGCATCCCGACCACCAGATTGCCGGAAGTGGGGCAATCGCAAAGAGTCCCCATGCGGGCTTGGTGGCTCACTGCGTTAGCCGCAGGTTCTATTCCCACTCTTTGGGTGTCGTGGAAACCCACGAGTGGGAATAGTCCCTGTGCGCTGGGATTCCGACTGGCGGCATTATCAGTTTTCTGGGGGTTTCTGGCGTCGGCATCCTTACCAGCAGGATCCCGACAGCCGCCAAATTGACTGCATGCATTCCTTCCAAATTTATCAACATAAAGATGATGCCATTAGGAAAGTATAGTGAAGGGTGGGGCTGCACGGGCAACTATGGTGGTAAACTGGTTGGTGCAGGGAGTGCACCATGGAGTCTTCCTGGTCCCACACATCCTTTAGCACCACATACTCTGCAGTCGTGATTTATACGCCACTGCTTTCTAATTGGAAACTTTTGTCATTAAACTGTGGTCTTCAATCCCTTTCACATCTAGTCATTGATCCTCTGCCTTTTCACATGTACAGTATAAGTCTTTAAATTGATACTACTGTATGGCACCAAAACACTTGGTGTTATTACAATGTATGAACAGTGGGGGTAATTCTGAGTTGATCGCAACAGGAACTTTGTTAGCAGTTGGGCAAAACCATGTGCACTTCAGGGGAGGCAGATATAACATGTGCAGAGAGAGTTAGATTTGGGTGTGGTGTGTTCAATCTGCAATCTAAATTGCAGTGTAAAAATAAAGCAGCCAGTATTTACCCCGCACAGAAACAAAATAACCCACCCAAATCTAACTCTCTCTACACATGTTATATCTGCCTCCCCTGCAGTGCACATGGTTTTGCCCAACTGCTAACAAAGTTCCTGCTGCGATCAACTCAGAATTACCCCCAGTGTCAGGCTTACAAACAAAAGTCCCAGTTCTGTATTTAAATAAGCAGCAACTTCGCAATACTGATACAATGTATTTATGGGGGGGGGGAAGAATCAGCGGCATATTAAAATCTATAATACTGTGTACACTATGATATCCGTCAGTAATAGAATGTGTTACTTGTAAAAAGAAACTGTCCAGCAGGGACAAGGTCAGAAATTAGGAAATGTGTGTCACTAAACATGCATTGTTCTAATCAGCTAAAATTTGCTAAGTTATATATTTCTAATAGATTCAAGTACAGTAAAAGTGCCAAGTTCTAGACTTGAATTTGGATAAGGTTATATTTGTATTTACAAATGTACATTATTGTTTATTTAGATAAAATTCTGCCAAGATACAGTATAACAAAGATTACCAAAACTTAATTGCAACATCACATGTTAATAATGCAAACTGGCTGGAAGCTAAACTTAAGGTGTGTACACACGGTGAGATCCTTGCTATGTCTGATTTTGACTATGCAGTGTTCCTTGAGCTCCCCCAGGACAGGTCCCAGATAGCACAGATAGTGCAGATTTTGACTATTTGTGCTTGAGATTTTGTCTATGTATGATTTTGACTAAGTGCCAATACTTTATACTAGATAGTACACTAGATAGTCAAGATTGACTTGCCTGCACAATCTATCTAGTCTTACGATACCAACCCCACAGGAGCATGCATCGGGATCCAATCTGTATCGCAAGGTGTCTAACACCTTGAGATATGCACTAACTTTTCATAAGATTTTGACTATATAGTCAAAATCTTACAGATTTATCTCACCGTGTGTACACACCATTACTGTAGGTGTTTTGTTATCTGCAAGTGCAATTGTGATATCACACAATTGTGCTTGGATATAGCTGCATTTTCTAAAGTCTACAGCAAATATTCACCTAACTCCGCATTTCACTATGAAATTGTTCATGTTTTACTGGCCAAAACTCAATTTATACAAAATATTGATCTAGTAAAATTCTGCTACATCTGTGCTCCCTCTCTGTCTAGCCTACCAAGCTGGGGCTATATTTATATATTGATTTTAATCAATTAATATCGATCTAAAATGATTTTGTGTTTCCAGAGCTAAAACATATATGTACTAACATTTAAAATTGAATATAAAAATCGTTCATTAGTACATACGTGTTATAGCCCCTGAATCTCAATATCGATTTACATAGATTTCCATCTGTTTAAAATTGGGGAGAAGGGAAAAAACAAAATTTATGAAAAAAGATCTTTAGTAAATATACCCTACTTTTATTCAAAGTATTTTATTGAAATTGTATGTGCCAGCAGATAAATTATAACCTATTAACTTTTATCTGTACAGTATGCTGACCTAAAAATTGTGTCATATTTTTAAAATGTTTATTTTAGAGCATCACATATGTATTATATTATTCTGTGTTTAGGTTTTGAAACACCCTTGTATGGTATCAAATATTAACAGTAGACATACTCAGCATGATCGTCTTTGGTTATTGTATGTTCTATTGCACTATTTCCAGTAAAACTGACTTTTCTTCAAAATATAAAAATTACATTGGTCATTGAGGAGTTAAAATTCTCTAAGCATAAGGAGATAACGAGCAGGCTAGTTAATAATAGTAGGTTATATGTAGTAATAATAGGTTCAATTATTATTATTATTATTATTATTATTATTATTATTAACAGTTTCTTATATAGCGCAGCATATTCCGTTGCGCTTTACAATTAGAACAACAATTATAGAACAAAACTGGGCAAAGACAGACAGACAGACAGAGGTAGGAAGGCCCTGCTCGCAAGCTTACAATCTATAGATCAATGGTGATAGTCTACATGTGCAAGCATGCATTCCCCACTACTAACACTGTAGTAATCACACACATCTGTTGCAGAGATGTACCAAAAAATTAGCTACTGTAAATGGTTGCTGTATTTGTATATGTCCAAACCAGTAAAAGTGCAAATAAAACAGGTACTGCACAGCCTGGTAGCCAGTCAGTGTTGATACCTTTAAAGTTTTTGTACAGCCCCCTCCCACCTCCCCAGGATCTCCCACTCTTCAACGTTCTACATTAAGGCACAGAATTAAACTATAAGTTGGCAATAATTAAATAAATACACCTCATCTACTACAGAATCTACCTCTTGCATCAAAATCAGTTTTGAAAATATTCACTACTATAGCTACTGTAATGTCAACATCATTCTACCACAAAGTCATATTTTGCAAGGATTAACAGTAAATGGTTGTAGCTTACACTTGCTGCTATGTATGCCATGAACAACAGACTGTAACTGAGAAAATGAAGCTGATAGGCTGTAAACATTTTAAATGATCAACATCTTGTAATAGGAGAACATTGAATGAACATAATTATATGCAATCATCATCCTGGCGGAGATGTGTAATAATGGAATTTGAGTGCTTAATTGCTGTTCTTGTACACAATTACTTTTTATATGGTACATATTGTTTTACCACCCAATATACCGCAAGATATTGGTGTTGCAGTATAGTAAAGCGAAATGAGGCATAGATGTGCAGCTTTGAGGGGTATAAAGTCACAAAAGCACATTAGCATTTGCTCTCTCAACACTAATGGTCAAATGTAATCCTTTTAAGAATAGAAAGAAGATGTTATTGGAGACACAGCCTTACTTTAATAGCATAATATTAGAAACAATGGATATTGCTAGCAATGTTTATAAGAAAATTATATGAGATAACCATTATGTTTTCTGAGCTTCTATAACCACTTCATATCTTGGAGTTGTGTAGACCTTCATTCAGAGATCAAGCTTCATATTATAGATTAGATAATTTCATCATCTGTTATTCATTTTGTTGATTTGCTACACTACTTAGGGTATAAATGAATAACCTGCAAGATCCAGGCATTGTTGAGTTCCTGGTCTGACTGATGTTTTAAAGGGGCAATCATTTAAATGGTAAAATTCAGTTGTTTATGCCATTTAAACGACTGCCCTTTTTACCGGGAACTCACCAATACCTGCATCTTGCAGACTGTTACATTTATCCCTATGTGCTAGAACAGAGGTTCCCAAACTTTTTTGGATCACAACATCCTAGAGTATCAAAAAAATTTTCACGGCACCATTAGGTCATTAGTTTCTTATTGAGAAATTTAGAAAGAAATATTAAAATTAAGTAAATTGTGTTGATATGTCATCCTTAGGTTTAATTGTGTGGTGAGGGACAGGATTTGCTTGTGTTTGTCCACATATTTTATAATTGGAAAGCCACCAGCATTGGTTTTTGTCTGTTACATTGACCATAAGTAATTTCACTTGGTCCTGGCCCAATCCAAGGCACCCCTGTAAGTGTCCTGAGGCTCCCCAGGGTGCATAGGCATACAGTTTGAGAACCACTGTGCTAGAATATAAATACATATTAAATGATTAAATTCTATGTTTTTTACTTATCCCTTATGCCTCCCTTTTGTCCCTTTATCATTCCCATGTCAGGTCTTGAAATCAAGTAGCATGGATGAAACAAGAAGGAGATCTGTCCAGGGACAACTGATTCTATGTCTCATCCTGCTGCAACTCTTGTAGGCAATAGACTGACTTAGTGCATACATTCTGTCAAGGCAGCACAGCAAGGCAGTAGACAACACATCAAGGAAAGGTGTGGAAGAACCCCTTTGTTGCCCATACTGCTTGATGATACAAATAAGATAGTTCTTATCTTATATCTAAAAATTATTGGTCTGTTTGTTTGTCCGTCCGGTTATGCATGGGCACACCCCTGCACAGATTGGTATGAAACCAACATGTGGCGGTCCATTTGGATCCTAGCCAGGTTTTAGGGTGGTTGTGGTCCCGGATGGACCTCAAGGCAGAATGCGCTGGCCAGAACTTGAAGCCTGTTCTGGGCCTTCCACTGGATGGATTTGAAAGAAAACTTCACAGAGTGGTAACATTTGATTCCAAAAGACATACTAGGGGGTTGGGGTCATTGTCGGACCCTGTTGGTGAAGAGACATGGGTGGTAATTCAGAGTTGATCGCTAGCTGCATTCGTTCACTGTGCAGCAATCAGGCTAAAACACGGCAGTTCTGCGCATGTGTATGCGGTGCAATGCGCACACGCGAAGTACTAATACAATGAACGAAGTAGTTTCACACAAGGTCTAGCAAAGCTTTTCAGTCGCAATGCTGGCCGCAGAGTGATTGACATGAAGTGGGCGTTTCTGGGTGTCAACTGACCGTTTTCAGGGAGTGTTAGAAAAAACGCAGGCATGCCAGGAAAAACGCAGGCATGGATGGGCAAATGCAGGGCGTATTTGTGACGTCAAAACAGGACCTGAACAGTCTGAAGTCATCGCAAGCGCTGACTAGGTATTAAGCTACTCTAAAACTACACAAAAAAATGTTGCTGCCGCTCTGCGAACCTTTCGTTCGCACATCTGCTAAGCTAAAATACACTCCCAGTGGGAGGCGGCATAGCGTTTGCACGGCTGCTAGAAACTGCTAGTGAGCGAACAACTCGGAATGACCCCCATGGTCACCACACTTACTAGATGTAGGTTCGATAAACATGAAAAACACATGCTGAAAGAGCATGTAATGTGGAAAAGGTGCTAACGCATACTGGACAAGTTTTACCAGGTTTTACCTAAAAAAAAAAATTGCCACTTTAGATCTCGAGGCGACATAACCAAAATCTTGCTACAGCAAATTCACAGGCTATTACATTTTGGCCTTTGTGATAATCTAATTTATAGAAAAACATCCATGATGTTCTAAATTAGAGCAGTAATCTCCATACTTTATGTAGCATTTATACCATAGCAACTTCAAAATTTGATGATCTGTTTCTGATTTGGGGTAAAAAAAAGTCCCAATTTAAATGTTGTGTATGGTAAATTAAGTGGTTACCAGCTTTTGATAGTGTAGAAAGCTGCATTGCACAATCAGTATGAATTGTCCAGGCTCAGTACAAATTACATAAAACAAAAGGGGTGAGTTGCATAATCTGGAACGGATAAGGAATGAGAGTAGTGAAATTTTCTTTGTGCCAAAGAAATAGATCGCAGTAGTGGTAAGTGTAACTCGCCTTAAGCGTTTTGCTAAAAAAAACATTAACTTCATCAGAGGCATGGAGGTATGCTGTTTTATTTGGATACAAAAAAGACAAAAAATAAATTTTCATGTGGAATTTTAGTAAAGTGACTTGAGCAATCACACCACGCACTCTTCTTCAGGAATGGTTTGCACACAAGAATTCAAATTATTTTCATGATTAATTATATTCCAAAGTTGATATGGAGTTTTCTCCACCATTTTGAAGAATAATCTGTTTTGCATTAAGTACAGTCTTCCCAATACAGTTAAAATAATCCAGAGTATGTTCGTTTACGCCTGATCACTTCAGTCAGAGTTCTATTCTTCCTTTCAGCTACCCCACTTTGTTCTGATGTACATGGAATTGTCTTTGATGTTCTATGTCGAATTGTCTTAAAAAAGTCTATATATTATATCTTTAAAATTCACATTTATTGTCACTTTGAAATGTGAGTGGATCTAACTGAAATTTGGTACTTGTCATTGGTATCTTTAGATTCATTTTTATCTTTAATGTTTATCTATAACAGTCACTAAGGGGGAATTCAATTACCTGCATTAAATTACCACAAGTGAAATCAGAAAGTAGCCTTGGGCTTTAATGTCTGAGGCTATTCAAGAGCACTCCCGACTTTCACAGTAGCCTTGTTAACGCCCATTAAAGTAGCTTGTTAACGGGTGTTAACAGGCATTAATGCATAGAATCCATGAAAATGTTGTGTATTAACAGAGTTGCAACAGACTTATCAACCATCATGCATGAGTCTGATGACTTCACCATGCACTGATGCAATGGAGCTCAGTATGAGCAAATAATGAAAAGTGACAAAGCCATAATAATAACTCTGGGAACTGGAGAGGAAATGGATATGATGTGTTGCTGACAGTGGTAGTGGGGAGCTTCAACCATCATACAGTATATGGGAACTTTCTAACAAATTGATGCAGAGTTTAAAATGCAAAACCCTCAATAGCAATGTCATAAAAGGTAAAAGAATCATAAAAGGTTTATCAATAAACTCATCAACATATGATCCTAAAATCATTATAAAAAATAGAAAACATCTTCAATAGTTAAACAGATATTTCACACATGCCCTTCCATCTTTAAATCACTCTGAATGCCAGTGAGAATTGATTATGTATTTATAATCCATGGTATGGGAGAAGTTCTGATTGGTGCTGGACACACCTCCTGGGCAGCACTACACATTCCCCATCCATATCCATATATGAACCTAGGCAAAACCCTGAGACAGAGCAGGACACACACTTGCCATCACTTTGTGCTATATGCAGTGCATTCATTTTATTAAATCAATCCTCCAGAAATTCCTAAAGTTATTTTTCAAAAGTAGGCAAGTGTGCCCTGTTGCTTGCACCTTATTGTGTCATTTTCTATCTTTTGGTTTAAGGACATTACAGTGTCTCTTTCTATTAGAGATGTGTGCCTTTTTTGTGTTTTGTGGGTTTTTTGGTTTGTTTTTTGGAGTAGTTTTGCAAAAACCACCCTTGTGTGTTTTGGTTTTGGTTCTATTTTTTTTTAAATCATAAAAACAGCTAAAATAACAGAATTTGGACCTGTTTTTGATCCTACAGTATCATTAACCTCAATTACATTAATTTCCACTCATTTCCAGTATATTTTGAACATCTCACAATATTGTTTTTATCCAGTTTAGGCCAAAAGGTTGCACCAAGGTACAGTAGCTGGATGACTAAGCTAAGTGACAGAAGTGGATGGCACCAATACCTGGTACATCTAGGAGTGGCAGGCATGATGGCAGTTTTATCAACTATGCCCAAAAAATGCTCCAAAGAGCACATAATGCAATGAAATAAGGTGCAAGATTGAATTGTCCTTGGGCCCTCTCACCCACCCTTATGTTGTATATATTAAAAAGGACATGCACAGTTTAACAAACCAATCATTTCAGTGACAGGGACAGTCACTTGTGAGTGAAATGATTGGTTATTGGGCCCCCACAAAACAATTTTTTAGAAGGATTTCCTATGTTAAGAATTACTGTGAGGATGTTGATGATGAGGTGTTATTTGCATTATAATCTTGTACAATCAATTTCATGTCTTCGACGCAAATGACGGAACATGGAGGAGGTGCGCAGATGGCTAATGTTCCTACATCTACTAAATTTGGCCTCACAAATGGAGCAGATGCATTCATAAACATTGGTTTGGATTGGAGTAAAAATAATCCCACACCCAAGAGATGGCTCTTTTGGTCTTATGCCCAGGCATCGCAATGGCTTTCTTTTTATCACGGTCAACAACTGCAGCCATTGGTGGCTCACTCACACATACATCATCAACATCCTCACTGTCAGATATTACACACATATCCCCCTTATCCTGTCCCACTTCCACACATGAATCCTCAATTTGTATTATGCCCTCCTCATCAGATTCATCATCACCATCTTTACTTGTACTGCTCCCCACATGTTCAGATGGTTCAGAAATGGTAAATGGAGGTGAACTTCACAATCCAAGCTGGGAACCTAGTCCGGCTTGGGACTTTCCACCAGACTCGGATCCCAGAATGAGGCAAAGTGTAATCATCCTGCTGTCGGATTCTTGTGGGTTTTTTGTTCCATATAAGGAGCAGCGTGTCACCGCCATTTTCACTATGGACTTGGAGAGTGAGGGAGACAGACCTCTGTCTCTCTGTGGGTGGTGGTGTCGGGTGGGGTCAGTGTGTGCTCTTTAAGGGTGCTGTCCTGTGTGCTGTTAGGGGTGCTGTCCTGTGATGTCCTGTGCTTTTAGGGGTGCTGTACAGGAGTGCTGTCCTGTGGTGTCCTGTGCTGTTTGGAGGTGCTGTACAGAGGTGCTGTCCTGGGGTGTCATGTGCTGTTAGGGGTGCTATATAAGAGTGTTACAGTCCTATACATGGGCACTGTCCTGTATGCTGCAAATACAGTGGTATTGTAAAAATAAAGGTACACTGGCCCTGTCCTGTATGCTGTAAAAATACAGGGGTGTTGTTAAAATACAGGGCTGCTGTGAAAATACATGGGTGCTCTGTCCCTGTCTTGTATGCTTAAAAATACAGTGGTGTTGTTAAAATACAGGGGCACTGACCCTGTCCTGTATGCTATAAAAAATACAGGGGTATTGTTAAAATACAGGGGTGCTGTGAAAATACAGGGGTGCTGTGTCCCTGTCCTGTATGCTGTAAAAATACAGGGGTGTTGTAAAAATAAAGGAATACTAGCCCTGTCCTGTATGCTGTAAAAATACAGGGGTGCTGTAAAAATGAAGGGGCTCTGTTCTGTTTGCTGTAATAATAAAGGGGCACTATCCTGTAAATTGGAGAACAAAAATTTGGAGGAAAAAAATGTGAAAGTTCAGGAACCACATCCAGGTGGTCATTCCGAGTTGTTCGCTCATTGCTGTTTTTCAAAACGGAGCGATTAGGTAGAAAATGCACATGCACAGATTTACACAGGCTCCAGCGACGTTTTTTCAACGAGTGATCGTAGTGTGATTGACAGGAAGTGGGTGTTTCTGGGCGGCAACATGGCGCTTTCAGGGAGTGTGCTAAAAAATGCAGGCATGCCAGGTAAAAATGTGGGAGTGGCTGGAGAAATGGGGGAGAGGCTGACCGAACGCAGGGTGTGTTTGTGACGTCAAACCAGGAACTAAACAGACTGAGGTGATCGCAATCTAGGAGTAGGTCTGGAGCTACTCAGAAACTGCAAGGAATTATTTAGTAGTAGTTCTGCTAATCTTTCTTTAGCTATTCTGCTAAGCTAAGATACACTCCCAGAGGGCGACGGCCTAGCGTTTGCAATGCTGCTAAAAGCAGCTAGCGAGTGAACAACTCAGAATGAGGGCCCCAGCTCATAGTACTAGTGCTGAAACTGTTGCTGCCACCAGTCATGACATTGACAATGTAATTCCATCAACGTCATCTGCTAAGGCTGATGCCCAATGTCATAGAGGGCATGTAAAATCCAAGAAATTAATAACCAAAAGAAAAAGAAATTATCTGATGAGAATATGCCATTCACAACACAAAGTGGCAAGGAATGGCTAAGGCCTTGGCCTATGTTCATGACTGGTGGTTCAGCTTCTCATGAAGATGGAAGCTCTCCTTCCTCTTGAAAAATTAAAAAAATAAAGCTTGTTAAAGCACAGGAAAAAACAACTGTGCGTTCAGAGATATCACAAATCCCCAAGGAGAGTCCAAGTGTGTCTGCGGTTGTGATGTCTAGGCCTGACCTTCCCAAGACTGTGTGTGAAGAGGAGGCTCCTACCACCATTTTCACACCCTATGCAAGTGATGGTAGGAGCACCACCAGTCCAGTTGCTGATATTGAGATTGAAGATGTCACTGTAGAAGTACACCAGGATGAGGAGGGTATTGGTGTAGCTGGCGCTGAAGAGGAAGTTGATGATGAGGATTCTAATGGTGACGTGGTTTGTTTGAATAAGGCACCAGTGGAGACAGTTGTTGTCAATGGGATGAAAAAGCCCATTTTCATGCCTGGGCAAAATACCAAAAAAATCCACTTCTTTGGTGTGTAATTATTTATTATTGAGGATGAGGATGTAAACACTGAAGTGGTTGAGGAATTGGAGGATAAGGATAAGTATGACATCTTGCCTCTGTAGAGCCAGTTTGTGCGAGGAGAGATTCATTTCTACTTTATTTGGTGGGGGCCCAAACAAACCAATCATTTCAGCCACAGTTGTGTGGCAGACCATGTCGTGGAAATTATTGTTTTTTTAAAGAGTGCATGTCCTGTTTATACATAAGGGTGGGTGGTAGGGCCCAAGGACATTGCCATCGTCTTTTCGTTGTCTGCCACATCATTTCAGGGATGCTGCCCTATATTGGGTGCTGCCCCTCTGCCCTATCAGTCCAGGTGTGCTGCCCCACTGCCATTTAATTCCAGGGGTGCTGTTACCTGTCTGCTGTGCTGTGTAATTCTCCAGGGGTGCTGCCTATACTGTATAAATCCAGTGGTGTCGCCTATCTGCTTTATAAGTCCAGGGGTGCTGCCTATCTGCTGTATAAGTCCAGAGGTGCTGCCGTATAATTCCAGGGGTGCTGCTGTACTTGATCCTAGGTTTAAATTAAAGCCTAAAGCAGAATATGAAACAAGCTTCAACATCACAAGCAAATTTGTGAAAACATATAGCCGCAAAGGTGGAAATGAAAATTCCAAGTTTGACGAAGTGTTTTCCAATAAAGTGGGGAAAGACCACATTTGTGGCCAAAGTCAGACTCAGAAGAGACATTATCATAATTCAGTGGAACGTGACATGGCAACATCTCCTACTTCATTTTCTCTGTTAACTGCAGGAGAAAACTAGATTTTCCAAACACAGCTATGTCTATATGTCAGCCATATATTTCCAGGGGTGCCCTGTCTGAACACGCTCATCTCTAGTAGATATATCTTCTACTGTGCACTGTGTACCCAGCATTAGAGAGAGGTTCTTCTCAATTATGTCATGTTAGGGACTCAAAAGAATGGCTCCACTTAGTCAACCTTAATTATTATTTATTAATGTTCCACATTTTGGGATTATTTACAAGATGCGCATTTGTTATACATGGTTATTTTCCTTTATTTTGTGAATGCTTTCTCCTTAATAATTGTACAATGTAAGGGCTACGTAGGGTTATCGCAAGACCTCGTGGTGTTAGAAGAACAGAGTTTCAGTGATCTTGCTTTGCATCAGCTTTCCATTGACCTGCAGCAATAGATGGGCCAGGAGCTCCTGTGAGTCACAAACAATTACTGAATAAGGACCCAGTATGGAGTCTCATGGTGGCTTACAGCCAGGAAGCTGTCTGGCTTGCCAGGCTGAGGAATGCTGGTGGCCCAGAGCTTAGCATTGCCTCCTCCCACAGTCCTACTTGTAATATGAAATGAGTTTCAACTAGAGTGGTAAGCTCCACTAGGGCAGGGGCTGAATAACAAAAAATTCACTGCACAGTCCTGCTTAGTACTGTACTGAACCCACCCAAACTCAACTTGCCCAATTCGGTGCTGCTGTGGGGGCTCACGAGGGGCTGCTAAAACATCTAAGGGGCTGCTTTATTTAAAAATAAAATATGAATAAAATAAACAAGACATACAGGTATGCTCACATGCATGTAACTGGGAGCTGTGAAAAACAAAAATAAGGCGTCTGTCACAAAATATGTAAAAATGCAATAAAGAAATGGAAAAAAAAGAAACCCATGAGATTTTCACAAAATGCGGCTCCAGACTCCATGGAGGGGAAAATATCCAATCTTGATCCCATGGTATAAACCAGTTTATTTGCATCCCAGCATTAAACCTGAGATTATCGTAATCCCCGAAAATGGAGAAGGGGGTACAAATTCAGAGGTTTTGGTCACCAGTTTTTCAGTTTGTCCCTTGCACATCTCCAGTCATGACTAGTGGCAGCAACTTCAGCACTCTTGTCCATTTCTATCAACACAAAATGGGGTTGACTTTCACCACGAGCGTTGCACAAATGAGTCAGAAATATATATAAAATAAATAATTACACACTGCGGTTGACTTCACCAACAGCATCACAAAAATTAGTTAGAAATGTATATAATAATTACACACTGCGGTTGACTACACCGACAGCGTCACACAAATGAGTCAGAAATGTATATAATACATAATAACACACTGCGGTTGACTTCACCAACAGCGTCGCACAAATGAGTCAGAAATGTATATAATAATTACACACTGCGGTTGACTTCACCGACAGCGTCACACAAATGAGTCAGAAATGTATATAGTACATAATTGCAAACTGCGGTTGACTTCACCAACAGCGTCGCACAAATGATTCAGAAATCTATATAATACATAATTACCAACTGTGTTTGACTTCACCGGCAGCTTCACACTATACTTGTATGAGTAGGATATACTATACTGCAGTCTGACTGGCAGTGTCTCGGTACTTTTGAAAATAATATAAAAATTGTATAGTACACTGGGGTACAGCACAAACAAAAAATAAATTAATTATAATTTTAAGCTTTTTCTTCTTAGCTTTTATTATTTTAATTTTACACTGGGGCAGAGCACCTGGATGGATGGATGGATGGATGGATGGATGGACAGATCACCCCTTTCAGATACAGCAGACAGGTCAACCCTCAAGAATACAGCAGACTGGGCACCCCTGGACTTATACAGCAGACATGGCAACCCTGGACTTATACAGCAGACAGGGCACCCATGAACTTATACTGCAGACAGGGCACCCCAGTACTTATACAGCAAACAGGGCACCCCTTGACTGATACAGCAGACTTAGCAACACCTCTGGACTGATGTGGTAGACAGGGCACCCCAGGACTGATATGGCAGACAGGGCACCCCTGGACTGATATGGCAGACAGGGCACCCCTGGACTGATACGGCAGACAAAGCACCCCTTTCAAATACAGCAGAGAAAGCACCCCTTATAGGTATAGCAGACAGGACGCCCGCCCCACGCCATACCAGAACACCCACCCCATGCCACGCAGACACAGTACTGAGATGGACACGTCTGTCCAGTACACTCTCCAATGCCAGAGTGAAGATGGCGCCGATCACCGGGGACTTACAATACAAAAACCTGCAGGAATCCGACAGCGGGATGATGACATTTTGCCTTGATGACATCATCGAGGCGGGCGGGAAAACCTGAGCCAGGCTCGAATCCCGGCTCAGATCGCAAAGTTTTGGGGGAACCCGTTAATCTCTACTTTTTATATTACCATGTACTCCTGGTGTTTACCAAGTTGAGTTTTAATTCTGCTTCAGGTCTTGTTGCCAGGGCATTAATCAATGCACTATACTGTACTGTACTGTGTGTGTCAGGTAGACTGCACAGAATTATGGCTACTTCATGGATACACCGTGTGCCATCACCCATTGCCTGGAGTGGTACTACTGTCTCTAGCATTTTATTTATATGCTCCTGCATTTTTATTACCTCTGCTAAGTCTCATTTAGTTTCCTTTGTAGGAAAAGTTTAATGTTTAAAGTGGATCATTTATAAAGCTTATGTATTATATTCCACATGACCTTTTTGTGAAAGCATCTTAGCAAATATTGATCTTCAACTAATCAACTTATGGTTGCTTATACCTATCAGTTTTTACAATCTAATTTTTGGTTATTAACATATAACCTGCCTGTAGCAACAACCTCACAAAAGTCAGTTCTAGAAAGTGGCATCAACCTTATATGAGCACTTTTTGTAATTGGCATTATTCAGTTTAGCGGCCACTGCTATTTTAAGCTCTGAGCCACTGTACATTGCCTTCTTTATTCCCTTTGAAAGTTGAGTGACTCATATACTCGAACAAATGCAGATTTAACTGTAAAATTACTTGTATTATTCTGTTGTACTGTGCCTGGGCCCATAATCTGTTGCAGAATATGTTTCTTTGTTCACACATCACACAAAAGGGGAAGATTGTAGGAGATTTTAATGTAACCAGTACATGTTAAATTGTGAGAGGATAACAGTGAGAATTAAAAGAAAGAACAATGCAATGCTACAAACCACTAACTTATTACACAGTGTCATCTACTGTCCCTCCAGCATAGCTTAACTACTTAACTAACAATTTTTTCCCTGCAAAACCGCACTGAAATTGTTTTTTATTACTTATTAAAGTTTAGAAATATTTTTAATATTATATTAAATTTTTTTATAAAAAAGAAGATATATCTGTGCACCGCCTATCCCACCGTGTCCATAAGCCCCACCCCTCATTGGCAATAGATCCCAGAGTGTTCTTAAGCCCTAATACTAGTAACCCCAGCACCCCCTTAGTAGCAAAAAAAAAATAATAATCCATGCTTTATAATACACCCACTACCACCTGTAAAAAGCCCCTTGTTTTGTAGCCAATGTATTTTTTTATCATTTTTAACCCCCTTCCAGCATACTTTTTTAATTATTTTTAACCCCCTTCCACTAATGATTGATAATTACCCCCACTCCCTGCACTCCCTCCACCTACCATGGGCATATTCTACCTCCGCACATGCAGAGCACAGCAGAGTGTGAGCAGGGAGTAATGATGATCAGTCGTCTCCCCCCTCCCCCCCCCCCCCACCCCTCTGCTGACGCTGGTCTCTGCACTTGCAGAGATCATTCAAAATGTACTGGGAGAGGAACTACGTAAGCCTTCTACTTCCCGGACCAATGCTCTCCAAGGGTTTCTGGAGCTCACTTCTGGAAGTAATGTTGGTGGTCAGAGACTACCGCATTACTCCAAGGGACCCGAGCAGCCAGAAGAGATCCATTCTGCACTTGAGCAGAACAGATATCCTCTTCCAGACAATGGGGGACATGACGGGCAGCGCATCGCATGTGATGCGACGTAATGAGGTAACGTACACCTGGATCCGATTGCGTCACATGTAGCAATGCCAGGCAAGTGGTTAAAAGAAACACCTATAGGCATATTCAGTTAGGTGCGAGTTTTCAAAAAAATCACGCACTGCAGGGTTTTCCCAGATTATACAAGATTATGGTATTCAATTGGTTGCAGTTTTTCTTTTTTGGGGTAGGGGTGCTCAATTTTTTTTTTTTTTTTAGCACCTGCTGAGTATGACTAATATATCCTGCAGGATTCTGAATGAAAAGATAAACTTGCAACCACATTTTTTCAATTGAATACCACGGGTATCGGAAGCACACACACCTGCAGTAATTCAAATTTGGTTCAAATATTTTTCCATTTTTGGTGGGCAAAATCCCACTGGTAATTAAATATGCATTGTTAGGGGTAGATTTACCAAAGGTTCTATACATGTAAAGTAGTGCTGCTGTCCATAGCAATGAATCAGATTCTAACTATCATTTCTCTTTTACATCCTAGAAGATAGACAAAATCTCATTGGTTGCAATGTACAACAACATGTGTCTGTTTTAGAAGCTTTAGTAAATCTACCCCTTAGTTTTCTGTCCATAGGTGCACAGGATCTGAAATGACAACACTTGTTCTTGTACTGGTATTTGTGCATCTACCTCTAAATAATCTCCATGGGCCAGATGTAATGGGATGTAACTTTTGCAAACGTGCTATTTTTCCTGAAAAATCACACGTTTTCTGAATATCGCGAATGTAATGGAGTGCGGAAACATGCAAAATCTCATGTTTCCTGCTGTCTTAAAAATCGCAATGGTAAAAATCGCATCCAGATGTTTTGTTATTGCAAACATGCAACTCAGCCAATGTAATAGGATGCAAGTTTTCCCTCTAATCACAAGGTCAATTGGTGCTGACCCTTGCGGTTTTATCAATTTAGCGGCTCCTAGCATAGTAATGAATGGGGCACAGCATCTCCATTCATTACAATGGGCAAGCCGTGATTGGCTGTGCCCTGGAATACAGAGCCAATCAGGAAGCTGCTGCTACGGCAGCAGCTCCTGATTGGCTGGGGGGTCCCTCTAATGATATTAGTATCGTGGAGGGACCCCATTCACGTAGTAGAAGTGTTTGTGTAAACATACACTTCTACCTGTCCGCTGGTATGGGTTAGTGGTGGTTTGTTATTTTTTTTTTAATCTCTGGGATGCCTACATGGAACAAAGAGGACCAATCTACACAGGAATAGGTGAGTATAAAAATTTATTTCACAGGTACCCTAATAAATTCTACTAGACAAGGGTATCGAGGGGCTCTGTGGGACACTAGGTAAGTATGTGTGAGTGTGCAAGTGTGCATGTATGTGTAAATAAACTTTTACTATCACGGTGTGTGTATCTTGTGTTTTTTTGGGGTATTTATTTTGTTGTGGAACTACAGGTACCAGCGGGCCCACTAATTCCCTTAATGCTGGTACTTGTGGTTCTCCAAGTTCCAGCATGCGGGGGAGGCTTGCTGGGACTTGCAGTTCCACAGCAAAAGATAATTTATTTTTTTACAAACTATGACTATCAGCCTTGCACCCACCGTTCAGGGGTACCAGGGACAGCCTCAGGATTCATCCCTGGCCCTTGGGTGCCTGGAGGGGGGAGGAGACACCCCTTTATTTAAGGGGTCCCCACTCCCCCAGGGAACCCCAGCCAGGGGTGATTAGTTGGGGTGTGCGATGCTGCGGCTGCAGGGACCTATATAAAAGTGTGCCCCGGCTGTGGCATCACCTCCCTGGCTAGTGGAGCCCGGTGCTGGTTTTAGAAATATATATAGTTCTGCCATTAAATTGCTGTCTGCAGGGATTTATAGACTTGGGCAAATGAGACTACCTGTTATGTGTTAAAGTTTCTTAAAAGTCTTTCTTTTATGTAAGTGACTGATATACAGTAGCTCCTGTGTATGCACAAAGTTGTTTACCGTAAACAACTGTCAAGGCAGAGTTGTTTGAAATCTTCGTTTACTGTAAATAATTGTCAGCATTGAGTTATTTTTGAAAATACTTATTGTAAATACCTGCAAACCAAAATATGTGATTACTGTCAGCTGCTTGGTTTTTCATTTTTTATCACAGCATTTTGTTTATCACATCCTGACTGCATCCCCTATTTATCATAGTCCATTGCAATTGGCAGCATATTATGTGGTTAGTATTCATCAACAATTACTTTTCTGGGGTTCCTTGTCCTTACACAGTTTGCGAAAGATTAACACAAAATGTGCGTGCACAGCAGGCATCTATTTGCGCATAGTTCAGAAGATAAGTTACCTATAGAGAGGGAGGGAAAAAGCTAGGCTGTTCACCATTTGATAAATAGAGATCAGCTGTTCCCCCCATGGAGACTATGGGGATGGTAGTGAAGTGAGCAATGTAGGGTAATTCCAGAGAACACTATGATTTCTTTGGTATTAACTCTTTGTTAAATAGCAAAACATATTCATAGAGCATTTTCTGGTGTTTATGGGGGTCATTCTGAGTTGCTCATAGCTAAATTTAGCACAGCTACGATCAGGAACACAGACATGCGGGGGGATGCCCAGCACAGGGCTAGCCTGCCCTGTATGTCAGTCCCTGCCCCGCCGCTGAAGGTCAAAAGCATCGCACAGCAGTGATGCTTTTGTACTTCAGGAGTAGCTCCCGGCCAGTGCAGTTTTGCGCGCTGGCCGGGAGCTACTCATCGCTGCCCGGCTTGCAGTGGCTGTGTGTGACATCACGCAGCTGCTGCGGCCCGCCCCCCGCACGGTCTGCCCACTCCTGCGTTGGCCGGACCGCACCCACAAAACAGCGGCCAAACACCGCCGTGCCGCCCCCTCCCGCCCAGTGACCACCTCTGCCTGTCAATCAGGCAGAGACGATCGCTAGGCAATGACAGCCGTTGGCGCATACGCAGTTCTGATCGCTGCGATAAACTGCAGCAAGCGATCAGGTCAGAATGACCCCCCATGTTGGCAAAATGGCTCTTTACATTTTGATAAATAGAGCTACCAGAAAGATAAAAGATAGTGTAGACTCATTCTTGCTGGCTTGCTACGCTCGTTATAAGTGGGAATAGTCCAATTGAGCCAGGAATCCAGCTGGCGCAGTTGTCAGCTATTGGGATTCCGGCATCGGTATCCTGACCGCCGAGATCCTGACAGCAGGCAAAATAAATGCATCCTGGTGACATTATAGCTACCCTGGTGATAGATGAATGATTAAGCAGTAGACCTAAGTTAACTTTGCTTCAGCAGTACTTTAGGCCTAATTCAGGTTGGATCGCAATATGGCAGATAGCATGCTGGGCGGCCTTGCCCTGCGATGGGCGGCCTCCAGCATGTGTTCCAAAGGATTGCAAATTCTGCTACCTAGCAGAATTTGCAATCTTTACTGAATCAGGTCCTTCGTTCATAATTTGGAGGAAAATAGAAGTGGCTGGCGCTACAACATCTAAAGACGAAGCCAGGAAGATAAACAAAAGCTTACCAAAGGATTCCGGCTGGCGGCATTGTCAGCAGTCCGGATTCCAACGTTGGTATCCTGACCGCCAGGATCCCAACTGCTGGCAATTTAACTAACATCCCGTTTAATAAACACTTTATGCGAGCTGTGAACACAAGATAAGGAGAATTGTCCTCTACAGTAGTATAGATGTGAAAAAAAATTTTTTTAATGATGCAGTATGTGTCTTGTAAGGCATCAGTTTCTGTAGCAGACCATAATTTAATAAATCAAACACATTTAACTAGAATGTTGGTACTACACATTCAGATAATAAATACAAATTCTTTATATTGTGATATGTGAATCAATTAAAAGAAAAAAAGAAAACCTAAAATAAAAAAATAGAATGAGTCTTTTGTGTTCTAGTTTACACGGCAGCTTGTGCAGCAAGGTGGGGGCCGAGGCTGCAGTGTGATCTCTGCAGTCGGGCAGCCCCCTGTAATACCATGGAGGGTTGTGGCTGAAGTGTGTTCTCTGCAGCCAGACAGCCCTCTATAATCCGGGATCCCGGCCACCAGGATTCTATCCCCAACCCATCCTAACACAGTTCATTGCCAGTTTGGTTTATTTTACAGCAGTTCATTTTTCTGCCATCCATAAGAACAGACTGACTGGGCCTATGCTAAATTAAGCACACAGCAACTTGTTGCAGAACAGTACCTAGAAAGCCAAAGAAGGCTCTGTCAGCAGTTCTAAACCATTTGGCCCACAAGGATTTTTTACACTGTCCATGTGAAACCTATTGTCACTTGGTCTTCTGTCTGTATCACACATTTTAACTCATCTTCATTTCAATTTGTTTCTCAGCTTCTTCTATAAGCCTCTGTATCTCTTTAGAACATGTAAGAATAATACAAAAAAAAAAACTAAAGCAGGGATCAAGGAGACAGGAAACAGTTGTACAATCTAGCACATCTGTTGTGATTTAAACTAAGCTCTAGCAGATTAATTTTGATTTGCTTATGTAGGCGGCACTGTGAAATTCTATTGTGTGTGCCATAAGGATATATATAATTTACAGCTGATATATTTTTATCAGATTTTTTTTATGACAAAACTCTACATGTACATGATTTATAAGAGATTAGTTTAAAAGATTAATTTAGATTAAAAAGTTCTGACCAATTGTTTCACAGTTTGAACTGTTTTACATAAGTAGGTTAAAAGCCTTAAGGAAAAACAAAACAGTTGAGGTGATGGCTGATTTTATTTTGTGTAATAAAATTGTATTAATCAGGAAATGGCTCTCATGGCTGCTTATACTGTATATAAAGCGAAGTGTAGCATTTTTCAAAGCTTTCACAAAAGTTGGCATCAGTTGTATCAAATGTGGACGCGACAGTTAAACTACGTAAGCCTTTTATTATGACCCCCTATTATCATATGCATGTGCAGGTTCTGGATAAGGGGTGTGTGGCAATGCCCCTTTTCCTTATCCCCAGACATGGACTGTTCACCCTTCCTCCAGGATATAGACTGCTCACGTGGGCAGGAAATCCCAGCTGTCCTATCAGCATCTATTGCTGTGCTCCTAAGACCTAGCTGACTAGGTGGAGGCTCTGGAATGGAGTGCCTGTGGCATTACTGCCTTCCCCTGAGGTATGCCACCGGGATTGGTATCTGTGATCGCAGAGCTGGCCCTAACCAATATGATGCCCTAGGCAAGATTTTGGCTGGTGCCTTCTAGCACCACCGCTAGTTCTGCAGGACATGCCTGGCATGAGTCAGCTGGCAGCTCTGCTAATGTTGGGGCGCCTTTTGTTTATGAAAATGCATCTTATTTGCATTACCATGTGGCTAGGATGCACAAGCAGCTTTTGCTGATAAAAATGATATGCAGCATGCCTATATTCTGTGTGCGACTGCGGCTGTATCTGCATACGAAATGCTACATTACAGTGATTTCCACAGAATATAGGCATGCCGCATATCATTTTAATCAGCAGAAGCTGCTGGTGCCCCTAAGCATACCAAATGCTCTAGGCATTTGCCTAGTTTGCATATGCCTAGGGCTGGCTCTGTGTGATCTTGGCACTTAGTTATGATCAGCAAGAGTTGGAGCAGTGCATACCTATGCCTGTTTTCATAAACTATAAAATGCTATAACTGATGTGACATAGGTTACCAATAGTACATTATTTTTGTGCACATATATAATTGTGCACCTGCAGTTAAGTTCAATGTAGCAGTTAGTTGGCAATGCAACTGTAATTGTACATAATACTGTATGTGGGTTCCTCATCTGGGGAGGAAACATTTCCCCGTCCCTCCTGTGAAGGAGCCGGGGAAATGGTTGGGAGGATGGCTGCAGCAGCGAATACACTGGCAGATGTTGTCGGTCAATTGTTGGATCACTCGGGATTAATGGAAGATTTTTCATGCTGCTGCTGGCTGCGCACTTGTACTATCTTTTTTTTTAATTGTGTTTTTTCATGCTCAAATGTCTGATAATTGTAAATTGGTTGCTGTCCTACACTTTACAATTATTACATGATCTACCGATAATCTGCACAATGGGCTGATGATTAGATAATGTAAGTCCTGCATAGTAATACTCCCTAGACCAGAGGTTCTCAAACTCGGTCCTCAGGAGCCCACACAGTGCATGTTTTGCAGGTAACCCAGCAGGTGCACAGGTGTATTAATTACTCACTGACACATTTTAAAAGGTCCACAGGTGGAGCTAATTATTTCACTTGCGATTCTGTGAGGAGACCTGCAAAACATGCACTGTGTGCGCTCCCGAGGACCGAGTTTGAGAACCTCTGCCCTAGACTGTCTCACAGGTGCTTCTGTTTATTCATTAGAAGGCTGGAATTCAGACTCCACTCCATTGGCTACCCAGTCTTTACTGCATTGGCTTTTCACCTGTGTCATGCTGAATTCAGACTGCAAATGCCGGATCCTACCCGGTAAGACAAACGTGTACTTACCGGGTGGGATCCGGCATTTGCACTCCGCTGCTGGCTTTCCGACCCGGCAATATACCGGGTCGGTTGCCATAACAACGGAGCGCGCAGCAGGGGCGGGGGTGGAGGCGGCGTCGGGAGATGAGCTCATCTCCAGCGCCGCCTCTCCCTATCTTGTGAATGGGAACCGTGTCGCATCGACACGGCTCCCATTCACACCGCACCTGACCCGGTAATCAACCCGGGTAAAACCCTTCTTTTTTACCGGGTTGATTTACCGGGTCAGGCGACCCGCTAAATCGGCCAGTGTGCTTTCACATCGCACACTGACCCGGTTCGACACGGCAATATGCCGTGTCGGTACCGGGTTATTTGTGCGATGTGAAAGGGGTATCAGTGGTACTTCCTGCTCAGTAGTTACTGTCTGTGCTTCTGACTCACAGAGTTTTTTTATGCCTGTTTTATTACTTTTAATCAGACCAAGCTTGTGATCAAACTTCCATTTAAAGGTCACACTCAAGGAACAGGACACAACAATTCCATATCACTATTCTATCATGGATGTAGAATCCACTCTTCTAAAGGGGTGACTATTTTATTTTATTTCATGCTTTTTATCTCTCAGCTGCTTCAGAACAGATAATATATGTGTTTGTAATCTTAATGAATTGCACTTTGAGACAACTTTACAAGAAAATATTTTATTAATAATTTTAATAATAAATAATTTATAATTTATTTTACTTCACCTGTTTTGGATTTCTTTCCTCAAATAAGTGCAGTGTCTTCTTGTTTGTTTAGATGATTTGGAATTAATGCAGCTGTAGTGCTTTAACAATATTAGATATCACAAATCCAGAGGAGAATCCAAGTGGAGTATGTCATGTTTCTAAGACCTCTCTTAGTTTTTCAAAGAGGTTGTCATCGGTATGCCTCTTATTGAATCCAGTGATACACAGAGTAGCCTGCCTCTGAATGAGCTGGTGTTCTTTCCTAGATACTGCTTCTGCTGGTGCTGAAGGCATTTCACCCACCCAGTGGGCTGTCACAGTCATTTAATCTTTAGTTTGCTCACTACTGATTGTCCACATATCTGTGGTTAAGTGTGGGTACCATGGCATTTTGTAGGCCAATAATTAAGTTTCCTTGTACAGCTGAGCAATGGCTTTTTGGCTAATATGGGACTGAGTTGGAATTTGGTACTGGGAACACAAGACCTCAATTAACTGTGTAAAACCCACTTCATTAATGGTGGTTATTGGATGCAGATCTAATACTAGCATAGCTGTGATGGCTTCAGTGATTTGCTGTGCGACTGGCTGAGAGCTGTCATACTTTCTTCCCTTTGAAAAGGATTGTTTCACAGGCAATTGATTTTTTAAAATACTACTAATAGTCTTCTTGGTCCCCTTCTGGGATGAAGAACCACCCCAGCAGCTACAGCAGCAGGCTTAGCACTGAAGGATTCTTCTAAAGGAATCCTGGAATGGGGATGAGTCACCTAGCCTTAATGAACTGGATACAGGACTACCTCTGATGATTACTATGGATATTGATTATGAAGGTATTGGTGGTAGAGATTGCAGGTGCTGGGATCTTGTAGAGAGAAGGGAGCTAGCTGATGCTGGACTGCTTGTTATTTTTTAGCACCAGCTTTTGATGTTATCAATAATTTGTCATGAGATCGCTGCAAATGATGTAACAGGGTGGAGCTTCTTAGATGCTTAACGTCCCTACCTCTATTTACCGTGATTCCACAAAGGCTACAGATAGCTTGACATAGGTTGTCAGGATTTGGGTAAAAATAATTCCACACATCCGAGGAGGATTTCTTGGTCCTATGCCTAGGCATGATAATGGCAATCTTCTTATCATGGCCAAGAGCTACTTCCACTGGTGCCTGACTTACACAAACAACATAACATCTTCACTAGCATCAGCTTCAGCTACACAAATATCCCCCTCATCCTCTTGCAATTCCACAGTGGCATCCTCAATTTCTATGTCATTGGCTATACTTCTGCTGCTCATCCCCACATTGGCAGAGAGAGCAGAAATGATGGAAGGCAGCTCTTCTGCGAGTACAGTAAAATCAGGCTCATGCACAGCACTCTTGGACACACTTAGACTCTCCTCAGGGACTTGTGACATTTATGTTCCTGTATGCACAGGAGTTAAATTTGGGTGGGGTGTGTTCAAACTGAAATCTAAACTGCTGTTAAAAAGATAAGATTAAGATAAAATTAAAATTAAGCTAACAAGTCTCACATGAGAATATAGATAATGTCCATTGACAAATGGGGATAAGGAAAAAATTGACTATATACTGCTGTTGTTTTTGCAACACCTTATGACCGTGTTCCTGATAGATTAATCAGATTCACAAATAAGGACTTAAAGATGTTAAAATGTCCAATGTTACCAGCCTTGTGTTCCTATATGAGGATCCATAACGATGGTGCCTGAAAGCAGCTGAACTCCATGCAATTTTGGTAGGTATCCTGGTCCACAAAAGGCTTGGAAGGCTTGGAAATAGAGCCGGATTGGTGAATTACCGGAAAAGTCCTCCAGAATCTTGTAAAGGCAGCAATGGAACCACAGGTCTTTCTTGGTGTAGTTGGTGTATGTAGCAGTTGATTTCTCCTGATGCGTTTCGCTTTTTCAAAGCTGCCCAGAGCAGCAAAATGCATTAGGAGAAATCAACTGCTACATACACAGACTACACCAAGAAAGACCTGTGGTTCCAGTGCTGCCTTTACAAGATTCTGGAGGACTTTTCCGGTAATTCACCAATCCGGCTCTTTTTCCAAGCCTTTCAAGCCTTTTGTGGACCAGGATACCTACCAAAATTGCATGGAGTTCAGCTGCTTTCAGGCACCATCGCACCATCGCTATGGATCCTTATATAGGAACACAAGACTGGTAACATTGGACATTTTGACATCTTTAAGTACTCATTTGTGAATCTGATTAATCTATCAGGAACACGGTCATAAGGTGTTGCAAAAACAACAGCAGTATATAGTCAATTTTTTCCTTATCCCCATTTGTCAATGGACATTATCTATATTCTCATGTGAGACTTGTTAGTTTAATTTTCATTTTATCTTAATCTTATCTTTTTAACACCATTATATTAAATGTGTTCAGAAATTTTAATATAGTGCTGTTTTCCTTTTCTTTTACTCTATGTATATGTAGGGAGACTGACTATCTCCCTTATACAGCAACTAGGAAAACATCCCATTCTAGCGCCCGACAATATACCTTGGTATACCCATTTCTGAAATCTAAACTGCAGTGTAAAAATAAAGCAGCCAGTATTTAGCATGCACAGAAACAATTTAACGCACCCAAATCTAACTCTTTCTGCACATGTTACATCTGCCCCACCTGTAGTGCAGCATGGTTTTGCCCAATTACTAACTTTTTTGGTTTGCTAAAAACTCTGAATAACCCCTTAAGGCTTTGATGTCAAACCAGTTTCCCAGTATCTAATAGTTTTCCTGTGAGTTTGTGAAGCAGAGATAAACTTCAGTAAGTCCACCACAGCCTTCTATAGAACTGGTTTTGTAATTAAAACATAAAGGAAACACTCAGGCATGCTATTTGTACCATCCCCAGTGTAGTTTACTGCCAAGCTGCATCATTTTGTAATATGCAAAACATCAGAGCAAATGCAGAAATAAATATATCAGTTTTCATATGTGAACTGATGTGGCTACTTGTGTAATTACCATCATTTTATCAGGTTGGAAGGGATATTCTTAATGTACCTCACCACTGGTTTCCATTCAATGACATACAGTATTGACAATAAATACCACTTTCTGGGAAAATGCTAAGATAATAGAAGCCACTGGGGCGATGTAACTCCAAAATCAAGGTGTGTGTGCTCAATTGAGGTCACTATAAGGACTGCTGTGTTGTATCTCATTGCTAGAATACTCCATGTATGGTATACTGGTCACTAGAATTTTCTCTATATTATATATTGTCACTAGAATGATCCCTCTATTGTATACCGTTGGCTAGAATGCTCCCTATATTGTATGTTAGTCACTAAAATGTTCCTCACTGTATATTGTATATATATTTTACTATAATTCACTAAAATTCTCCCAGTACTGTATATAGGTCACTAGGATACTCTATGTATTGTGTACCTCTCATTAAATTGCTCTGTATATGCTCTATCAGTCACTAGTATGCTCCCAGTATTGCTCTCTATATAGTATATAAGTAACTAGAATGTTCTATGTATTATGTATCTATAATTACATTGCTCTGTAGTATATATCAGACACTATAGGCTCTTCCTGCTTTGCCTCTTTACTGAGGCTAATCAGGAAGCAATGCAGACAAAATGTATTAACATCTCGACTGCTTGAGTATTAACATCTCCCTCTGGCGATCCCTTTCAGAGCCTAGGGCTGAAGTGCCATGTCACAGTGCCCAGCCAGTTCCACTGGGAATGAGGAGATCTTGCAAGTATTGTGAGATCTCCCGCAGCCAGGTACAGTGCCTGTGAATGGGGCAATGACAGCTGTCGAAATCACATGTATAGACCTGGATTGCTTATGGCCGTTGTTTACCATCAGCTCCCTGACCTGTTCCTGTTTATGTTTTATTTGCCTGCACCTTTTTTTTCTTTTTTGTTTCCTATACTTGTGGATTATTACCTGCTTCTGTTGTAGCCTGAGAGAAGAACTTACTTTGGGGTTGATGTAACCAGGATGGTGTTATGTGTTAAATGATTGCTATTTTAAAACATTGAGCAGACTTGCCAGAAACCTGCCGATGCCTGCAGTTCACAGGCTATTACATTTACCACTTTGTGTCTAAGAGAATTTTTTTTATAATAGCTTACATATGTAAGATAATCCTTCATATGCTTATTTCATTCATTTTTAATATTATTTCACAGATTTCTTCCTGTTCCCAAACAAAGTCATAAGTAGAGACGTGCGGACCTTATTGTGTTGTTTTTCAGTTTTGGCTAAACTACCCTTAAGTGGTTTAATTCGGATTTAGCTTCGGATTTCATAAAAAATTGATAAGCAAAGCTAATATCATGTAATAAGGACCTGTATTTCCTACAGTATTATTAACATCAATAACATACATTTCCAGTCAATTCTGACCATCTCACAGCTCACCATATTGTTTACCAATATTAGCTAAAGGCTGCAGCAAGCTGGCTGGCTAAATTAAGCAATAGAGCAGCGGCACAAACACAAAGCAGTTAATAAAAAAAAAACATTGCGTAGCAGCAGGGGCAGACAGGATGGCAGGTTAATAAACTATATAACCCTATAGTAATTGAGAAGCCCAAGGGCATTACAGGAAAATGGAGGTGGAGTATTTTATGGAAGACAGGTAAAGCATTGATTAATTTTGATTGATTAATCTTGATTGATAAATTCTGATTGATTTGTTCAGATTGACTAATTATTCATAAAAAAATAAAAAAAGACATGTGTAACAAATTATTAAAAACAAAGCATCCTAATATTATTCATTTGAATGAATATCAGTTTTTACCCATTTATTGGAAGTAGCTTTCTCCTATACTGATTGCTCACAAGGTTCCCAACTGTGCTAAAAACTCTTTCTGAATACCCACTGGAGGGTGGGCAGTTCAAGTATGCTTAAGTGAGTTTGTACAAGGAGTTTTAGTTTGACTTTTTTCCTCCCAGTATTCAAAGGGACTGTGTGACATGCTAATTGTACTTTGTCATTAAAATAATACTGACTTTCTCACCTTTTGATGAAATGTACCTGTTTTATTAAACAACCTCTTCTAGGTTAATCAAGCAGCTGCTTCATAAACTTTGCATCCTCTGTGCAAAACACATCGTTCAAGTAGGATTCTAACTTGTTTGTTTGGATACATAACAATTGACTGTCCCATACAAGTGCACTTTACAACTCATGAAGTAGGACCAACTTTTTGATGCTTTGTTTGAGCTTTGGCTGCAATGATTACCATGTGATCCTGTGACATTAACATATTGCCTTCCAATACCATTGAATGAGTTCATGTTTAAATATGTGTCTCATCAATTAAGGCTATTTGCTGTGTTTTGAAGGACAATATTCCCCTTTTTTAATACTAGTGTTTTATTTTTATTTTTTATTGTATGTCCATTGAATATTATACAAATATAGGATTTATATTCTCATTGCAATTGTGCAGTACTTTTTTTCTTCCTTTAGCTTCTCTAGCTGCTTTTCCATTACTTTTATTAAGTGAATCGCCTGACTGACAGTGTCTAAACTCACCTAATTGGTTACAATTTCAAATGGTTTAGTAGCATGCATAAAATTGAGATTATTCACCACTGTGCTGGACTAAGTTAAAATGTCTTCCATTTCCCTATGTCACAACTGAGGGCTGGTGTTGGTAGCGGGAAGCCTCAGTTGTAGGGGATGACGGGTACCTGAACTTAGGAGGTGAGATGGGACTCCTAGACATGCGCAGGGACTGCAGTACCAATGCCCGAAGGCGTGACCACGACAACTGGAGGTGACTTTAAGGTTTTTATTAAATAATAAAAGTCATAGAAGGTGCAACAAAACAATAACCATCAAAGAAAGTCTCTGAGTTCTTACTGGTTTGAGACCAGTAACTAGGGGTTGGCTTAAAGTGCTTTATGATGCTAGAGATCGTAGGTAAAGCATTTAAGTGATGCTAGGGATCGCAGAGATAGCACTTAACTGTAATAGTGGATTCTTGAAGACAGTGAGAGCAAAGTACGGCTGGAGAAGAGCTGCTGGAAGCCGAGGCATACACTCTGCCAACGCAGGGTGCAATAGCAAGAGAATCAGGCTGCACCACAGAGTGTAATCACTGGAGAGTCAGGCTGCACCGCAGAGTATAATCACAGGAGAGTCAGGCTGTACCGCAGAGTGTAACCACAGGAGAGTCGGGCTGCACCACAGAATGTAAACACAGTAGAATCTCTAGTGAAGCTGAAGATTGGAATCACTGGGAAGACAATTGAAGCACTGACAATTTCCTGGGTGCTGGGACAGGATATTTATACCTGCTGGAGAGCAGGCATTGGCTGACAATTACACACAGGCACCAGCAGCGCTGCAGATTGGTGAGAAGAGTTACATGTGATTTCATCCAACATGGCTGCGCCCATGACAGAGTTTGAAGGGGAAAGATGATCTGAAGAACCATGTGCCAAACAGCAATGGCGACGGAAGCTGCAGCAGCAGAAGACTCCACGCTCTCCCACACATGCACAGCGGCCACAGGGATGGCGGCCGCGGCACACAGAGGATACCACACTCAGCTTCAATGTGGCAAGATCACGGGCGCGGCAGTGACGGGCACGGCGGGACTGAGAGCGCCATACTAGAGTTAAGTGAAAAGACTAAGAAGGCCGCTGAGCCAGCACTGTGGGTAACACCAGATGAGTTGTGAAACAAAACATAGTTATGACCCGGCCCTGGCACGCTGAGCCAATCTCAGGAGACACCTAACTGGTAGAAAATGGCGTCCAGTTACCCAGATCGTGACACCCTACCTCATGCTCTTATATGTATACTTGGATCAAGAAATAGACCAGAGGAACCAGCAGATCGGAATGCATTTGAGGACTTTGTCACTTTCTGGTGACTTGTAATGCAAATTGAGTTGTGAGTTATGGTGCAAATTGAGGCGTCATTAGCTCGCTATGTGTTGGCATGTGACTTGTGAGGCGTTCTACTGCGAATTATAGCGCATTCAAATGTGTCTTATGAAGCAACTTCCCTTGTGAAAGCCACAAAAAACGACACAAATAGCAAATGCCACAAACCATCGAAAGACAAAGACCCAAGTGAAAACGCTTGTTAGTAAATGTGCAAGTTTTGTTCTGGAGATTAGGGGCAATAAGGGGCAATTAAAGACGATTTCACCCAAAATCAATTCTTAGTAAACTTACCCCTACATGAAACAGCAATTGCAGGACCACCACTCACAAATAAAGGCAGTGGTCTAAGCCTCTCCTTACTACTAGGGAGCATATTAATTATGAAAAAATTGTGAAATGAGAATTTTTAGTTTTCAGTTTTCACATTTTTTTCACTATTCATCAAGCCTACCACATAAAAATATCACTTCTGTAAAACTGGTCTTTTTGGAAGACAGTTTTCCAGAAAGTGATAAATTTCCCCTGATTTGTCCTCTTCATGCTCAGTCCCTAAACAAAGAAGTAAGCATGCAGCTGGAACCACCACTGGAAAGTATCAGAGCCATAAATGAAAGGGATCAGAGGCGCTAATGATGGGGACCTAAGCCGCCGCTGACGGGGACCTGAGCCGCCACTGACGGGGACCTGAGCCACAGGTTCATCATGCTGCGGAGGATGCTGGGCAATCATTTAGCAGGGATGCCAATGGGAAGGAGGAGCTGAAGCTGCAGCACTGCAGTGGGGCAGCAGGACACAGCAGTGAGGGATCTGATAGATCTCGCTACAAAGCTTGTGCAGAGATTTGGGGGCTGTTCGCCATCTCAGGATGGCAAACAGTTTCATGATCAGACTCTGAAATTTTTTTTGGGGGGAGTTTGATGAATGTCACAATTCACTCCCCTTGGGAGTGTAGAAATATAGACATTTAAGCGATGATGAATAGACCACTATATGCGGTGTATGGAATGTTGGAAAATTCACATTTTTCTGCAATAAATTTACCTCTCATAGGCAGAAGTACTGTAATGTTTTGTCAATCATCGTGAAATGGATTGTTTGATTGAAGTTAACTGCCACATCACCAGGTAAACGTACAATGAGAGGGAAAGGAGGGAATACTGTTACATTTTCTATGCAGTTTTATTAAAAGACTGGAGAATTTTGTTAATACCACCTATGATTCTGGGATGCAGAATATGGAAATACCATGAACCCAGTAACACAACCCTAAAATACGCTACAACACTATTAATATTAACACACTATGCAAATTATTTAATTTGATTATATAAAAAAAAGAGACTGAAAGGTTTATGTTTACATTCTTAAACTGCAGGAACAAAAGATCTTCTTTTCAAGAAATAATAATTATTCTGTAGTATAGATAGGGGATATGTAACAGGCACCCAGTAACATGACCCAAATATACACTGTTCTTCAACATAGCACACACTTCCTGATAAATATGTAATATTGCTAAATTGAATTAGAAAACTGCAGGGTTTTTTTATAAACAGGAAACAAATGCATTTTTTTAATTATTTAAAAAAAAAAAGTCAGGAAACACCTAAAAAGAGGTGCTGTTCGGACACTGCAAAATATTTTTAGACAGGTAATCTAATAAACACTGTCTCTGCCCAGGCTCATACACAAGTGACAAACAATACTGAAGAATAAATTCCTTTAGGAAAATAAGAAAAGTGCAGGTTCACTTTAAAAAACAAACAAAAGCCTTTTAGTTTTTTTTTACTTATTTTTGCAGCAAGACACACAGTTTGCATGTGTGTGCACTTTGCACTGCAGTGTGTATGACAAACATACATACTGTACACTGTCAAAGTACATGTCACCTTTCCCACACACCTACCACTTTTTTACTCAGTGCTCCAGACCCATCCTACACCCTCTCCTGCCACACTCCAGTGTGAAATGGTGGCCGATCACAAGGAAGGGACTTTTAAATGTAATCCAAAAACAGAAAGAGCCGACTCCGGAAAATTCCAAAACACACACGATCCGACTCCGGGAAAATAACGTTTGCCTTGTTCTGGGATCCGAGTGTGACTGGAAGACCTGAGGACTCCGTAACTTCATATGTGTTTGAATTTTTTTTAAAAGTCACTTCTCATCTCTAGTTACAAGAACAATGATACAAAAATGTTCTAGTTCTATGTACCATTGAGTACCATCAGAAAAAGAGCACTACATTTCTCTGATTTTCAAATCATTTAATATGAACTCAAATTGCCAGGAGAATTTGGAACAAGTTCCTGTAAATGTTTACCATATTTTGGACCTAAAAGGAAGTCTGCGTTGGGGATTATTTGAGTGAGCAATTCTCAGGTCAGTTGTGTGACCAATATTTAATTTCAAAATTATGGGGAATATTTCTTCTGAGCAATACTAGTGTCCTATGAGACAGACTGACAGGTATTCTTTTGGTCAATAAAGAAATTAAATATGTAAATAAACTAAAACCAACTGTGCATATAACAGTATGGAGATCTTTTTTTAAATACAGGGTCAACTCAGAGTTGGATGCAAGTCAGATGCAATTACACTCGCATTGCACGCACAATACTGTGTGTAGTTATTTACTCATAGCTGTCATGCATCTATGCAACTACACCCCCCCAATATATGCGCTTGTTTTCATAACAGTCATCATTATCAATGTGCACCGCCTAGTGCAGTGATGGCTAGCCTTGACACTCCAGCTGTTGTTGAACTACACATCCCAGCATGCCCTGCATCAGTTTTGCTATTTGGCCATGCTAAGGAGGGCATATTTGAATTTTGAAGGGTACATTTTTTTTAGATGAGATGTACTGTACTGTATCAGTACAGCTACAGTTGCCACAGCGATACATTATGTCTAAAACTTTGCCCTTCAAAATTAAAATATGCCCTCACTGATCAGCACCCTGCACCTAGAGTGAACACTAGCACTGCCATAAGTCTTATCATTGGTACAAAGCTCCATCTGAAATAAATGCATACACACAACTCAACGTAGCCCATAGTTCTGTCTTTGTGACCTTGATATGCCCTTACTAAACATAACCAATGTCCTGCTTGTACCATCAAATTACACCAATTTAACCACAAGTTGAGATACAACTGAGAAGACTATGGGTCGGAATTGCCTGTGTTTGCACAGAACTAAAAATCATGCAATCCATTTCAATAGTGTACTTGTTTGCTACCCTGCATCAGCCCCACAGTATCCATTGCACAATCACACAATGGGCCTAATTCAGACCTGATCGCTCCTCTGAAATTTTGCAGAGGGCTGTTATCCGATAGCTGCTGCCCATAGAGAGTGAAAACCCGCCACGTAAAGTGTGTAAATGCATGCGTACACCGTTCTAAAACTTAGCCACACAGCGGACAACTGCAAATCCGTTTGCAACTCACTCATTATCGAATGATTATTCCAGTCTGTGCAGTCTGTGCGTAGCCCAGGACTTATTCCTACAGTGCAATGGAATCAGGCTGTTTGGGACCAGAGCTGACATCACACACCCTCCCAGAAAATGCTTGGGAATGTCTGCATTTGTCCTGACACTCCCAGAAAACGGTCAGTTACCACCAACAAACATCCGCTTCCTGTCAATCACCTTGAGTATGCCTAGCGATCGATATTTTCACACCACTCTGTTGCTGTTTGGGCTCGTGCCTGCGCATTGCGTTGCATACGCAGTCATTCGATAATCAGCCACTGTGTGTTTTCACACAACAGCGATCACGTCAAAATTAGGCCCAATGGGGGTCATTCCGAGTTGTTCGCTCGCAAGCTGCTTTTAGCAGCTTTGCACACGCTAAGCCGCCGCCTACTGGGAGTGAATCTTAGCTTATCAAAATTGCGAACGAAAGATTAGCAGAATTAGACAGTTCTTAGCAGTTTCTGAGTAGCTCCAGACTTACTCGGCAACTGCGATCAGTTCAGTCAGTGTCGTTCCTGGTTTGACGTCACAAACACACCCAGCGTTCGCCCAGACACTCCTCCGTTTCTCCAGCCACTCCCGCGTTTTTCCCAGAAACGGTAGCGTTTTTTCACACACACCCATAAAACGGCCAGTTTCCGCCCAGAAACACCCACTTCCTGTCAATCACACTACGATCACCAGAACGAAGAAAAAACCTCGTAATGCCGTGAATAAAATACCTAACTGCATAGCAAATTTACTTGGCGCAGTCGCACTGCGGACATTGCGCATGCGCATTAGCGACTAATCGCTCCGTTGGGAGAAAAAAATAACGAGCGAACAACTCGGAATGACCCCCAATGTTTCCACATATATTTTATTGGTTGCACTCACAGATCAAATATAACTACAGACACTATTTTTTTTTATTTTATTTTTTTATTATTAAGATTATTAGTATACGTGACATAAGTAGACATGCTTTTATACCTAACATTCTTTTCTTTATTCCTTTGCAGCAGGTTGCATTTTAGGAGGACGATACCTTCTAATTCAGCAGGGAGATTTACATGTTAGAAATGCAGTGTGTGAATTCATACCCAGGTTCCGTTCCAGTAATAGGAATACTTTATTTGAAAGATCTGCAGAGAAAAATCACTGAACAATGAATATTACCTTCATGGTTCACATCAGAAACTTTATTTTATTGGATTTAGCGCCCCTTTCAGCTATATAGTGATTCAGTTAGTATCATTTCCTATATTAGAATGTTCCACTAAGTTAAATGGAAGTTTTGATCTTTATCTCAGAATAGTGTACTCATGGCAATTACGATAGCAGTATCCAGCTTCTCTGCAGTTGGAAATAAAGAATGAAAGAACAAGAAAATGATTATTTTTAAATTTCCAGGACAAATGACTCCACTAACACTGCTAAATTGAAAATAGCTTTATAAATGAATTGACTGCAGAAAACCAATATCATATGTCATGGATTAGGTCATCTCTCCATACAGTTTAATGCCTGAAATGGCTATGTTTCTGCTATGAAGGTTAAAGGTGTTCTCACTAATCAGTCCCACTCATAGGAGTTGAGTTGCTATCATGAAGTTCCTTATCAGTATTATGATGAATTACATTCTACCTATTGTACTATTTAAGCAGAGGCATGTGTATGTATATATATATATATATATATATATATATATAACATTTCCGGCTGACAGGCATAGCCACTGAAATAGCTTCTTACAAAGGGTACCATTAACAATTCAAATATAACAGTTCAGCTTACTTGAAGACAGCAGTTTCAGTGTGCAGATTTCTCCAGAATAGAGTACAGCCTCTTCCACTCTACTAATTAGTCTGTCCTGGTTTTTATACCTTAGCTGGCCTTAATTAAAGAAAAGGGTGTGGTTCCTCCCTGAGCTGCAGGCAATTAACCCTTTCCTCAACATGTGGGAGAGACCCACTCTGCCACATATATACAAAATGTGACTTAAAGATTTATATAGCACTCTCTATTATATAGGTAGCGCTGTCTAGATGGACTGGAGTCTGCAGTGAATTGGCAAGGCTCCAGCTATGCTGTGTGACAACAGCCGATGGGTCAGGGTCAGACTCAGACTCACGAGAGTCAGACATCTGCAGCATGCAGAATCAGCATTCACCAGTTGGTACCATCTCACAGTCCAGCAGCAGTGATGGGTGAATTGTTTCTTGCTGCAGCACAGACCGACCGGTACCAGGCGGTAGCCGTCCTGTCCCCTATTGCAGGTGTTAGCAGGGCTCCTGGAATAGAGACATTAACTCTGCAGCGAGTGTGCCGCAGAGCTCCGTTTGAAGAGCAGAGGTCACACTTGGATTCTGCTGAACTACACAGGTGCTGCTGTACATGCAAGTGCCCCTTTAGGGCTTGGAGCCCAGAGGCAGGCATCTCCATTGCCTCTTGGAATTACACCCATGTATTAAAGGTAAATAACTTGATTGTCTGATTCAGTTGTAGATCTCCAAAAAGTAACAAGAAGGGTTTATTGCTATACTTGGATTATACAAATTTGGAATGTATCACAATTAATATCAGCATGAGTATCAAATGAGAATGCTTTTTGTCCAGTAGGTAAAGCAAGCTTATAGACACAATAGAAAAATAGATGGAATGGATAGAGCGAGGGACAGCAGTGCATGTCATACAGGATTTATAACAACAAGTCCAAAACATGTCAATCCGATTGCATGATGCCCAGTTGGATCTTCCAGTTCTTTATTCAATATCCGTTTGCTGCAGATGATGATAATGTCATTATTTTATAGAATAGCATGGCTGGAATCATACAGTAGTACAATGTTTCTGATTCAAAAGTTCATAGAGCCAATATACTGTATATTTGTTAGACCAAATTTGATACATTTTCCCAGATCTTCTTGTGCTTTTGTAGTTTCCCTAAACTCAGGGCCTGTACATATATGTTAATCATTTAACCTTCAATTGTCATTTTAAGTGCTTATCTTATATAGAGACTTTGATTAGTAAAAGATAGTACTTGTTAAAAAATTGAGTTTGATGTATTTATTACACAAAACAATTGAAAACAATTATGATTGATATTGATATTGAATAATGGCAAAAGGTGCAAAATTACACTTACATTGTTGCAGTTTAATTGAAAAGATTATTAACTATCAATAGAATTTATTACCAATGTTTTCACACTTTAACAGTCCACCCTCTTAAAAAGTGAAAACTTTCATATACTTGGGTCTAGGGATGGGTCATAATGATTTTTAGATAAGCTGTTTTATGATGTTCCTTATTCTTTGCCTCTAACTAGAAGTCACTATCAATAATGATCTGGTGTTCAATATACATGTATATTCTAGCAGTTTCTTTAAGTATCTCAAATACCAGTAAAAGCTAAGACCATCAGAAGAAAATGTACTTAACATGGACAATATCCAAACTCTGCAAAAACAGTTTGCAGAATTTAACTGCAAAAAGTATTTGGTTGTGTGTTCACCTACTTTACGATTAATTACCTTTGCAAAATTATTTGTACCTTTGATATATGTGTGATGTTTTATTTCAAATGTAATTTCAACAGTAATACAATATCCACCAGTTTTGAGGAGTAATATTTACATACCATTCCATTTTGTACCAGATATATTTTTAGAGACTTGCATTTCATTGTCCCCATACCTCAAAAAAATCATCACATAGGTATGTTATGTTGTCCATCAAATGAAATTCTGCATTCAAATTTCCATAATTAATGTTTTGCATTAGATTTCTACCTGAAGTAAAAATAAGAAAAGCTCTTGGTTATTTGGGTATCATAATATGATTTCCTTCTTTGGAAAATGACCACAAAACTCACATTCACAATGCTCATCCGGTAGTAGCATATCAAACATTTTTTTTTTTGCTTACCTATGAGCAAATCAATGGAATTGACCTGGTCTATTACCTTATTAGCACTTATTAAAGGACCTACTCTACCTCTTAGTGGACTCTCCATTAAGGGTTGTAGATTACAAGAATTGCTGAAAACATATGGATTAGAAAAGAAAAATAGTCACTATTTGACTTTGTTGGATAGCTTATTATTCTTCTGTCGTCTTTCACTGATTCATCTACGACTTCATGGATTAATGTTTTGAGTTGCGGAAGCAACTTTTCCTCTTTTTTCTTGCTTTAAGTCTTTGGATCTACAATCATCTTACATTGTGTAAAATTAATCAAAGCCATCTGGTCTTATTTGTGATAATTTTAAAAATACAAAAGTGTATCATTTGATCCATTAAGAAGAAGAGTCACTGGTGCCCCTATTCTAAAATGAATTATAAATTGACAGTGCTACTGTGTCTTGCAACCCACTGCAGTATGCTACAGGTCTGTTTGTATATTCATGTTTTTGTGGGTACGTTTTTGAGACCTTGCCTTTTGCAGTTGTTACTTATGTATTTAATTTTGATTAGACAAAATTGAAACTTTGTCTTTTGAACATTTGTGTTATGTCTGCAAAAGAGGATGCAGCAGAATATATAAACAAATAATTTACATATTATAGAATGACAGACCATTTGATTGCTTTAAAAAAAATGATAACAACTCGTAATATTAGAGAGAATATACTTGTAATCGCCGGAGTAGTTGTATCAACATATATTGAACTTCTTTGAAAGTAAGGGTAAAGAGTTATGAACAATCAGTGTGCAAAGGCATTCGGAGAAAAGAAAATAATAAAACAATAACTATAACATAAGTAGAAGTAGGTATTTGCATAAGAAAAGAAATCTTATTTATTACAAGATAGAATTTTGCTTTCTAGTACTCTGTTTAAAAACCTTACACTTGTTTATAACCCCTTCCATGACTCTTATCAGTAGAGCAGAAAGAGCTACTGTCAGCCATGCTGGATGTTCGAATTAAACTACCTATTTCTTATAGTCTTTTGAATAACAAGATATGCAACAGTTTAAACTTTCAGTTTTAACATGTTTTGGAATCTTTGGTACCTTTTTAACTGCTTTTAAATATACCACGATTGTGGCGAGATGCAGTTTACCTGCTTTTAAATATTCCATGACTGGGGCGGGACGTAGTTATGTGAACAGCGGTCAGGAGACTGCCAGTTACAATACCTCCCCTTACATCCCGCCCCCCAATCCCGACGGTCGGCACACTGACCAACAGGGACTATTCCCACTCGTGGGTGTCCACGACACCCATAGAATGGGAGTAGAACCCATGGTGGCCATAGGTTGCCACCGAGCCCGCAGCGTGGTGAGCGCAGCAAGCCCGCAAGGGGCTTGTTGTGTGCCAGTCACGCATACCACACCTGACTGGGGATAGTGTACATTAGTCATTAGACCAATATCTTGCCCATCTTTAGTCTAAAGGGATTCTGGGATTTTAGATAACATAAACTCAGGTTCTAGATTAATTTGAAGAGGGAGGTTCAATTACAATAGCATAGAGAGGCATTATGCTACTCATATGTGATGTCAGACCTTGAATTGTTGGCTCTCTCTGGTCCTGTTATAGGATCAGGTCCATTGCCATTACAATTAAGGGAGGATGAGTTATCATGCTGTCCCCTCCAGTATTTAATAATTCATTTGTGGACATGAGTATCCTCTAATACCTTTTACCCTAAAGGAACCACCTATTTCTGTGTCCCACTTTTTACCATAACAGTTATTTCTCTAGTTTGCTGTTTTACCACATCCATAACATGTTGTTATATTTTGGTGTGGATGTGCATTGAGTTGTGTATCATACAGATGTAATTGCAAAGTCCTAAACTTTGTCCTAACAGAGATTTTTTTAACCATGTGCTTTTGCTTACCCCTTCAGTGCATTAACTGTTAGGCAATGTTGTCTGGACTCACCTGGTCTGTCCATTCGTCCATCCATCCATCCATCCATCCATCCATCCATCCATATGTACAGCTGCTTTCCTATGATTAACATTAGTACTTATATCTTCTACACCAGTATTTTTAGAAATTTCTGATATAGACTGAGTGAAATAATTAATATCTTCTTTCCTATCCTCCTGTCTTATGTTAAAATTATTCTGCAATTCCAATACCACTTCAGACACCACAGATAATTGTGATGAAATCAATCATATAATTATTCTTTTTATTAATGTCATCATTGAGAGTTACATATTCCATTAAATCTGTACTAGTAATAGTAGCTACCATGTCAGTACATACGGGAAGACATGATCTAAGTAATGTACAGTATGCTAGTCTTTATTTGTTGGTTAATGCTCATTACCACAAATTGTATTACATTTCTGGCATTTGGCTACATTTTTGCTAGGTACTGGGAAATCTATGAATATGGAACACATTTCTGATTATTCTAAAAATAATACATATCTATATCCCTGGTAGGTATGATACCATTAGCCATATATTGGCAAGCTGCTCAATCAGATTGTGATTGTTAGGTTCCTGGTGCTCAGAACAAGGGAGATGTTATGAAGTGAGTCCAGAGCACCAGGACGTAATGCTGGGAAAGGGGAATGGAAAGGGAATAGCCCCTGGCGCCCTATCTCCATTGTCTCGCACGTGCTGTCAGTACACTCTTGCGAGACTATGGTTGCTTGAGCCCATGGCAGCCGCGTTTGAAGGGCAGATTACGTCTGCCCAACTTCGATGCCCCCTCAGGTCTTAATGAGAGACAAAGAGTGAACCGAGACAGGGTGATAACAAGGGGCCCTCTAACTAAACAACAAGGCCAGGGGCTACTAACAAACCTAAAACCAAAGTATGTGCGGCTTGCCGCCAAAGGAAAAGAACAACAAAGGAAATGCTGACCACACGCCGACACAATACTTTTGTGTACCGGCGGTGACAGCATAAGCAGAACCCTCTGCAAAACACCAGTGACAGAAATAATAACGGAATACAGCGGCCTAGGCCGACGGACGCGGCAGAGCCTCTACTCACGGAACCGGTACGAATACTGCCAAACGGATAGGAACCCCCAATGCCGCCAACACAGACTCTCAGAACCGGAGGACAGGCAGAATCCCAAACGACAGACCGGTGGACACCAAGAAGCCAGAAACTCGACCAGGCACAGGCAAAGCCACAGGACCTCTGGACAGGAACGCCTCACGGCAGGACACGGGATCAGACACAGGGACTTGACACAGGAATCGACACAGGAAGCAGCTCGACAGACACTGCTACACAGGAGCTCAGGAACTGGCAGGAACAAGCTCAGAACTCAAGCAGACTGGAAACCTAGAAATATCACCAGCGTCTGTGAATTGCACTCAGCCAGCATATAACAGAGAGGCCTAATTAATTATGTGATGCAGCTGCCCTGTTGCATGACTCCAAACTGACAAGATGCAATTAGCAGCCATGTGAGGCTGAACACATGGGAACAAGCTGCAATTACACAGACTCACCACCGGCAACAAACAAGAGTATTCTTAAACAGAGCAATGGGAAATCCTGGCCTGCAAGACAACTTATAAACATAAAATACCTAACCGACATGCAAAACAGGAATGAGCCACAGCCGTGGCTCATAACAGTGATGTCACTCAGGTGCTAAAAGGGAGGGGTAATTCTGTGTAATGCACACTGAGTGAAAAATGATACTACATAATAATCAGATAATACAGAGATCTTAGTTGCGTATATCTGCAGATACAGGGATAATCCTCCATGCCGATTGGCAAGGCGTCTTCGTCACTAGGGGTCCTTAATACTAGGTATGGGTCCGGGGTGCAGGACCCCATCACGTCGGCACAGGTCGGCTACCCCAGGTCAGCACACAGGTGAAAGGTAATAAGGGTTAATAAGAAGCACATAAGTGCTATGTAAGTGAAGTCTGATTAAAATAATACAAAAATATATACAAAGTGATAGGGAAAATCATAAGTGTTAATAAAGTGTTAGGGTGTGCCGACCTGAAGCCGCCCAGCCATACCGACATAGGGGCCACCGCACCCCACACTCATCCCATAAATAATTACACATATGTCTGGGTATGAATGCCCAGTGTAAGGCCACATGATAATGGCTCCTACAGCATCTGAGAGCCAGCTTACCTGGAGACACCCCTAACTTCTCCAATGGCACTCTGGAGTCAGCAATCCCTCCTAATGCTGACCCATCCATGCCTCTCTAACTACAATGCACATATATTGGCAAGCTGCTTAATCAGATTGTGATGTCACTCAGGTGCTAAAAGGGAGGGGTAATTCTCTGTAAGAAAAAACAATTTGTGTTCCCTAATGCACACTGTGTGAAAAATAATACTACATAATAATCAGATAATACAGAGATCTTAGTTGCGTATATCTGCAGATATAGGATTAAGTCCCCAGGCCAATCGGCAAGGCATCTCCATCACTGGGGGTCCCTAATACTAGGTATTGGTCCGGGGTTTCTTATTTAAAATAAATTATTTCTCTGTACTTTTGTTTATTTTCCATTTATCACTTTCCCTCTGCCACAGGTTTAGACATTCACTTTGTTCTACACATTTTTTATTTGACCGTATTCTACATATTTTATAATTTACATCCTGTAAAATGGCCTTACTTGATCAAAAATACTAATAGAGGGAAAAAGTATCAAAGTCTCTTTAATCATCTGCGACCATTCTACACAAAACCTGAGTGTACCAGCATCTTACTTTGCCTTCACTATATACAATGCTATCCCTGCTGGCATTCCACTATCCTGCTGACCCTGCCTAACTCCCATGTTATGCCTCTGGTTCTTGAGTAGACTTAGTTGAAATAATAAGCACAGTTACAGTAATATCCTCTCTAGCCTGGAGATCTCAACCTTCACCAATACCAATATGGAAAAAACCAAAGTGGCACGTCTGCCTTCAGTCTCTATGTCTTAAACTCTACACGTACTTTTCACAAGACACAAAAACTCAGAGTTCTGTTACAAGCTCATTTCTTTGCCTGAAGGTTCTACAACAATCTCAAATCTCTTTATTAGATCATTGTATGCCTGGAGGTTCTAACAACAGATCTCTCCACAAGGATGTTGGAAATGTGTGTACAGTTTGGCGGTTTAGCAGAGTTATGTACACACCGGCAGAGTTGTAACTGATTCAAGGCACAAGTCCAGTGACTTATCCAGGTACTGTGGCTTATTGAATAGGTGACTGCACATCCATACTCACGGTTACCCTGGATAAGTGGAAGCATGAAGTGGAGCTTGTAGTGGAGTATGGTCAAACAGCTCACTAGCCATTGACAAATGTTGGAGAACAGTTCTTTAGGTAAACTGTTGTGGACAGAGTTACGGCCCAAAACTGTTTCTCTAAGTTTGCATCCTTCCGCATACAGTACATCTTGCTTTCTTTACTAGTGTACAGTTTTCTCATTCACTAACATTATTTTGCTCAGGACTGTAAGCAATGGTCAACTGATGCTCTAGTCCATATTTTCTCAAGAATTGTTCATTCTCTCTGTTGATTTCTACAAGTCTTTTGTAGTCTGCAATTTTCTTTGTTACTTCAGATTTCTCCTTTACAGTAAGAAGTACACATGTGTCATTCTGGAAAAGTAATCTATAAATGTCATGAAGTATCTGTATCCACTAACAGATTTTACTTCCCTTGGTCCACTCACATCTGATTATACTATTTCAAGTGGTGATATAGCTGTTCTTGTTGACTTAGGAAAAGACTGATGACCCTGTTTCCCAAATTTGTAGTTTTCACACACAGGTTTATCTGTGTTAATCACTGATATTCCTTTAATCACCCCATTATATAGCTTTTGCACACAGTCAAATCAAAGGTGTACAAAATTTCTACGCCTGAGTTCCAACAACTATGTTTTACTAGTACTGCGTATCATGGGCATACAATTGCTGGCTCTTGTGCCTGTAGTGTTATTTGTTTAGCTTCTGTTTCTGACAATCCTCTTTCCTTTGTTAAATTGAAGTCTGTGGCTTCATTGTTCTAGGACACTGATGGCAATAAGATTCTCCAGTCTATGCTACACAAATAAATTTTGGATTTATAGTACAGTATATAACTTTTGTTCTTGATACCAGTATCAAGCAAGCTTTAATTATTACAACTTTTGTGGCTGTCAAAGTTTTAATGCCAATAACTTTGATTGTGATAGGGTCACACTCACTTATCTTGATAAACCATTCCTAATTGCAGTTGAAATGTGCCTGATATGCTAACAATCCTTTCTGTTGCTATCTGTTACACTCAGGGCCAACTGGTCTCTGTCATCACATTTCTGATTCTGCACAGGATTCATTTTCTCTGCTTACAGTTGATTGCTTGCAGAATTATACATTTTCTGAACTTCTCACTTTTTTGCTTGTAATGTAGTTGTCTCAGCATTAGTTTTACAAAGTACACAATCCTGAAACTGTAAAAATGTTGCTCTCACTGAGTCTGTTGTTAACTTTGCAGTGTTTTCCTCTAGTGCCATGACTAAGAAGTCAGACTCTGGTGTTAAATTTTTAAACATGGCCATTACTATTTCTTCATCATTTATTTGTACACCAACAGACGTTAACTGCTGAGATACAGACATCATCCTCTATATATAATCATTCATCCAGCTGCATTCATGTAGCTTTTTATTATACAATGCACATCTTAAATGTATACTCTTCATGAGACCTCCATCATCATATGCCTCTTGCAATGTAGTCCACAAGTCTCTAACTGACATTTTCCCTCAAATCATGGAGTTTACATGTAGCTACACACTCAATCTTGGGCTTGGAATTTTCCCAGGATCTATTGTTACTTTCCACAGTCTTTCCACTTAAGTTGCATTTCCATAGGAAATTTCCATGTAGTGTAGTTCTATGCAAGTTTTATGAATACCATTATAGGTCTAATTCATGTATGTGTGCTCATTACATGCATCATTTTGCAGTTTTTATACTGAAATAAATGTTTTTTTTTTTTGTTTGACATTCTTTAGCTTAAAACACACTATGCTTGCTACACTCTGCTACTGCAGATTTATGCGTCTTTACACGTGGCCAAGATGGCACCTTGGGCACTTAAGAACTGCTCTAATGTTTATAACAAACTATTAAATGTGCTTGCTACAGTTCTGTTTATACTGTCTATGCTTTGTGTACCTTTTTTCCCACTTGTGTATTCAGGTGCCCTTTTGTACTAAAGTGTTGTGTGTACATTTTCTCCCACTGGTGTGCCATGGTGCCTGAGCATTTTACACAAGTGTGCTTAGGGTACTTTCTCCCTGTAGTGTGGCTGGGTCCATTACCTGTTAGAAAAGTTATGGTTTAGTTATTACAAACCAGAAGAGTTGTAATTGATCCAAGGCACACATTTAGTGAATTAACGAGGTAGTGAAGTTTATTGAATAGGTGATTGTACAACCATACTAGTGCACTGTATAGAGAGGAGCATGAAGTGGAGTGGGGTCAAACAACTCCCCAGCCAGTAGCTATCTCAGGTATGCAACAGTAATGCAGGCATTGGAACAGTGATTAATGCAGGCGAATAGTTGCAGGTCTCTGGGGCTAAAGGGGTGATGTTTGTTTCCCACTGTATCACTCATATACAGTGACAAAATGGTGCTGGACTTGTGCAGTAATAGTACTGGTGGCCAAATTGGTAAAGGAATGAAGCATCATCCCTTGAGGAGACATCTTGGAGATTTGCAGTAGCGCTCTCCACTTCTAATGAAGAAATCCTACTCTAACATTCCATAATCAACTATATCTATCTCTTTTCAGAATCAGGTTATCATATACTGTATGCTTTAAAGTAATAAAAATAATTATTTTACAATCTAACAGTTGCTTTTATTATATCAGTTATTTGAAAAAAGCCAAAACTATGTTATATTTAAACTAAAGTCAAATCATGTGGAACCAGGGGTGCCAGGCCCCTGGTAATGGAAGGGGGCATGGCCAACACAGGGAGATATAGCCAGCCCTCCTCATAAATATTATTTAATGTGCGCCCACAAAGCTGCAGCATGCGCTAGACAGGGGGCCGCTGGCATGGGGGCAGATGGGCAGCAGGCGGGCATGATTGATCACCAGGGAGAGAGGAGTGACTGCTTCTGCAGCTCCCTCTCTCTAAAGCGCAGCACACAGCGGGCAGCATGTGTGCTGGGCTGGGAAGAGAGGCTGCTGCTGCAGCAGTCACAACTGTCTCCCCCTACTCCCAGTGCCAATGCCTACAATTGGGAGGCGGGGCAGCCGGACCTGAGCAAAGAGTTCCTGCTCCCCCCTATCGCTGTGCCACTGTGCAGACTTACAGTATAGCAGTTTTAAAAACTTAAAAATATGTGATCAGACTACAACAATGCAAACTTTACCTGATCTTCAATGTTCCGTCTGCAACACAGCAACACATAGAACAGAACACCAGTCACCAAGACAGGATAAGAAGATTAAAAAAATTAGCTTACCTTGTATTAATAGCCATTGTCCACCCCTTCTTGACTGGCATAAACTGGTCCTTTGGATAAGACAGGAGAAAGTAAAGTTTATGCATACCTCCCAACATTTGGTTTGATAAATGAGGGCAAAGGGGGTGTGGCCTATTGAAAATGGGCGTGTTCTATTGTAAAGGCACGTGGATGATGTGATCGCGAGCTACGCCTCCAATTTTCATCACATTGGGGCATGGCCAGCGCTCTGTAAGCTGCTGGCCATGCCCCCAGTCCCTTTGCGCACAGCGTCTATTCACCGCTGCTTTGCTCTGAACTGAGCAGAGCAGCGAGTGCTAGGGAGCCTCCCAACTGCCCCCTCCCCAATGCGGGTCACTGTGGCCCGCAAGAGGGACAGCGGGAGAGACCCCAAATAACAGAACTGTCCCGTGAAAATCGGGACAGTTGGGAGGTATGGTTTATGACCCCCCCCCCCCAACTGTTAAAATAAAATATTGATTTTCTGATCTAGTTGTTGTTTTGCAAACAGGAAAAAAGTTTAGTTTTTTGCTAACTATAGATTATGCTTACTGGGAAAGCAATGTGGCTAATGTCAGCATTAGCTTCAATCCAGAATATATTTTGTACAACCGGTAGAGTGAGCATACTGTACATACACAATAACACAATAAACGGATTGTATAGAGGAAGATAAAGCAGTACATACAGTAGATCTCATACAGGATTTACAACAGAATCAACAACAGGTCTAAAACATGTCAATTCAATAACACAATGCCCAATTACATTTCCAGTTCAATATCCAGCCACTGTAGATGGGTATCCGGATGATAGATAGACAGTGTCTAGTTAGACAATCAATTGATAGACACCATATGTTAGACAGACATTAGGTCGACAGGGTCAAAAAGTCAACAGGGTCAAAAGGTCGACATGAAAAAGAAAGACAGTACAAAAGGACGACAGGGTCAAAAGATTGACAGGGTCAAAAGGACGACATGAAAATGGTCAATGTTTTTTTTAGACACTTTTTTTATAATCTTACATGTTTTGGACTATTTCATACCTGCTCTATCCATGTCAGCATAGAGTTGGTTATAAACCTTGTGATGAATGCAGCGAGCCACCGATCCCGAAGCGTGGCGAGCAAAGCGAGCCCCGTAAGGGTATGCCTTTCTACAATTGGGGCTCCCAGATGACAAAACTATCCACACAAACCAGAAAAATGAAAGAAAAGAAAAAAACATGGTGTCTAACTTTTTTGTGTTGACCTTTTGACCCTGTTGACCTTTTGACCCTGTTGACCTTTTGTACTGTCTACCTTTTTTATGTTGACCTTTTGACCCTGTCAACCTTCTGACCCTGTTGACCTAATGTCTGTCTAACATGTGGTGTTTATCTATTGACTGTCTAACTAGACACTGTCTATCATCCCACACCCGTGTAGATGATGTCAACACAGTTTGTAGACTATACCAATAGCAAGGCTAGAAACATTGTACAATGTGTTTAGTCTAAAGTTCAAAGAGCCAAGGTACAGTATAGTCCTAAATCCATATTGCATCCATTTTCCTGGTTTCTTCTGTGAATGTGTTATGAGTAAACAATGTGTAGTTTTGGTGTAAGCACTGGACCTGTCCATATATGGTCATCACATTAACACTTGAATTGTTGATTGAAGTTTTTTTTTTAAATAAACTTTAGTTAGCAAAAATGATTTCTCTTTATGATAACCAAGGATTCATGGTATTATTAAAGAATGACATATTGAAAAATACCAAAACAAGAAACATACAGTTATATTGCTGGATGTAATTGTCAATTGAAGCTTTTGCCAATATTTCCCCACTTTAATAATAAAAATATGAAATGTGATTTATTTCAGTGGTGAATTGCCTTGCAATCTTAGGTATATAAGGTGTTTTAATATGATAAACTGTCTCATCTTCCCATGAGTGTGCTAACCAGCAGCAATTGGTGCATTATACATGTAACTTAGAACCCTATTCTTAGTGCTGGATGCCATGTAGCTTGCTATTTTCTGTGTTATGGGACAGCAGAGACACTAAAATTCACTATATCATAAAGAAGTGGCCTTTATGTGTATAAGGGGCGCTATTATTGTGTTGCATTATGTGTATAAGGGGCATTATTACTGTATGGCACTATGTGTATAAGGTGCACTAGTGCATGGTGTAATGTGTATAAAGGGTACTACTGTTGGTGTAATGGGAAGAAGGAGCAATACAGTGTGGTGTAATGTGAATAATGGACACTACTGTGTGGTATAATTTAAATTAGGGAAACTATTTATGGCCAAGCCCCTTCCCAGCAAGAACACACCCATTTTTTGGCACGCATTGCACCTCTTTAAAATATGGGAGTTGGAGGTGCCAATTTTCATTCTAGACGGGCACCACAATGAGGCTTGTTATGGGTGAGGGGTGACGGTGTTTCTTGCTGCTACTGTGATCTGTGTTGCTGGCTGATGGGTGCTGTACTGGGAGAGGGGTGCTGAGTCAAAGGCAGGACATGTGACGGTGTTAAGGGGCACCAGACAAAATCTTGCCTAGGGCATCAAATTGGTTATGGCCAACTCTGGAAATCATAATGCTAAATTGGCAGAAATTGATTCTGCTGCTTGGTCCTTTTTCAAGGATGCTGTGCATGGATTCGTAGGGTACACAAAAGAGGCCAACAACGTGTCCATTGTGAGTGAACTATTGGATAACTAGAAGAATATGGGTTGGTAAAATTTCACATAAAATTCACTTTTTATATTCCTATCTAGACTTTTTCCCTAACAATCTGGTTAGTGTAGTTGATGAAAAGAGCAAATGTTTTCACCAAGACATTCTGACAATGGAGTATCGCTACCAGGTAAGCTAGAACCCTGCAATGATAGGGTCTACTATTGGTTCTTATTTAAAGACACCAATGAGACACTGTACAAACAGAAAGAATCCACATCCAAGCAAAGTGACTTTACATTCTATATTTTATTAACAATTACCGTAAATTATGGCTAATTTAGTTTGCTAACAGTTTCTGGAGTTTAGTTTCTTCAGTTTTTAAGCATTTCTGTAGTTTTATTAGCATTTTATATATGAATATGATGAGAATATTTCAATTAAATATAGATAATTTTTCACTTATCTTACTTTTTTCAGACATGCTGTAGCTATTATACTTTTGCTGTTTGTGTGTATATAAATACATTTGTCATGATATAGTTAACCTAATTTTTCCACTGATTTCAGCATCCTTAAATTAGTCAAAAACACATACTGCATTCACATGCTAGATGCAAACAATTTCCAAAAATTTTTTTAGTTGTGCAATCATTGTTGATTCTAAGCATTTATTGGATCGGCAGAATTTATCTGCGAGTCTGTACTCAGCATTAGCCTTAAGCTTTTCAATAACTGGGTGATATTGAACCCTATTCAGTGTGGATTTCAAATTCTGCTAAAAAGCAGAATTTGCATTCCGTTCTTTTGCATGCTGGAGATCACTCATCGCAGGGCAAGGCTGCACAACATGCTACCTGCCGCCTACCAACTGCGACCATGCTCTAATTGCGATCGCACCGCAATTAGTGTGTGGTCGCAGAAATTAGGAAAGCCTCCTACCGGTGCAGCCTAGTTGCGATGGCAGTAATCCCGCCGCCATTTTTTCGATCGGAGCAACTGAGTATGAAGACACACAGCCGTCCCAAAAACACTGCTGACACATTTCTTCCATGACGCCCCCGCAATAGTCAATGAATGCCCTCTGCTTGCCCCGTGAACGACACTGCCTGTCAATCAGGCAGAGGCATTTGCAGTTAATGTGACCCATTAACTGCGCACGTAGGACAGGACTTGCATGTGCGCACAGAAGCTCCGACAGAGGAATTGCGGTCGCATCGTGTTGGAATGACCTGAATAAGGCCCATTGGCCAGTGAAACACAGTTAGTAGTCACAGTCCCAGATCAGTCGTGTGGACAAACATCCTATGCTATTCTTTTCCAGTTTACTGGAAATAGATCTATTAGCTTTGTTACAGTATAACTTATATGCATATTTGTCCATACATATTTTGTTGTTAGTGTATTGAATGTTTCTGTATTTTTGCTTCTTAGTTAGAGTGTTTAGGAAACTGTGGATATGACAGAGGTAAATTCCCATTACTATTTTATTGTAAATAAAATAATGTGTAAGTAAGTTTATTTACTTTAGAGTGCTGCTCCTTATGTTACATATACTGTATGGCTCTAGTGGTAATTCTTATTATTGTATTGCTGCAGTATTACCATACCTTAAGAATAAGCTCTTGTCTGAATGAAGAGGGGCTTTTTCATGTGGAATATTAGAGGGCTGTAATTAGCGCCTTCGGGGGACATGTACTAAGCAGTGATAAAAGTGGAGAAGTGAGCCAGTGGAGAAGTTGCCCATGGCAGCCAATCAGCTGCTCTGTATACTTTTATATTATGCAAATTATGTCAATGTTGATTGGTTGCCATGGGCAACTTCTCCACTGGCTCACTTCTCCACTTTTATCACTGCTTAGTACATGTCCCCCTAAGTCATGTTTGTAAGCATATGGGATTGCAATTGTGATTCTCTAGGCTGCAGAGCTGCTAATGTTAGCAAGTGAAGCTGCTACCCTGAAAAGTAGACGCCCACTGGAGCTATCCCAAACTCATTTACAACAGCGTACATCCGAAGCATATATGCAAAACTGAGGAATACCGTGTCTAAGGGTTGGCATATGGCTTCGTGGACTGGACACGGCAGTAGCGATGCAGGTACTATGTTTGTGTACTTACGAGCTCGCAGCTGATGGCAGATACTCACCCGAAAAATGACAGTGACACGCCTGTGTTTTGCAACCACATACCTCCCAACTGTCCCAATTTTCGCGGAACAGTCCTTTTTTTAGGACTGTCCCGCTATCCCACCTGCGGGACATTGCGGCGTGTGGGTGGGATAGCGGGACAATCCCCCAAAAAAGGGTGGGAGGGCAGTTGGGAGTCTCCTGTCAGTCACTGCTCTTCCTAACAGAGCAGCGGGGAATAGATGATGTGTGCATGCGCACAGCATCTATTCACGGGAGATAGAAGGTCTGGGGGCATGCCAGCAGCTCACAGAGCACTGGCAATGCACCCACAGTGATGGAAAAAGGGGGCATGGCTCACGATCGCTGCACTCCTGCAAAGTCATACTCCTTTTATATAGGTCACACACCCTTTTTGGACGGGCAAGGCCCAGCCGCACCAGGGAGTCCCTCCTTAACATCTCCCAATGTTGGGAGCAGTGACGTGCGGTGACGTCAGGGCCTGGGGAGGCACTGCAGCTAAACAACCCCCCCCCCCCCCCCGAAAAAAAAAAAAAGTGCAGTCCCCCCACACCACTAAAACCAGCACCAGGCAGAACCAGCCAGGGGGGATAATGCCATAGCAGGGGAGACACTCAGTGTGGGGCCCCCCTGCCATGCCATTAAACACCCCCCAAACCAGTCAGCCCTGGGCTGGAATTCCTCAGAAAGTGGGGCCCCCAAAAAATCAAAATGGGGTCCCCCTTCCCGAGCAACAACCAGCACTGGGCTGATAGCCCAGTGCTATGCCCCGCACCCCTGGTGGCGGTGGGTGCGGGGTTCATTGTATGTTCTGTTCTTTACAGGTGGCCTACAGATCCCAGCAAGCCTGCCCCAGCATGCTGGCACTTGGAGAACCACAAGTGCCAGCATGCCCGGACATAAAGGGCCCGCTGGCACCTGTAGTCCACCTGTAAAGAAAATATAAAAAAAAAAACACAACACATTCTTTAAAAAATCCTTTATTAAACTGGGTCTTCACCTGGGGGCGGCGGCCTTTAAGCTGTTTTGCATGGCCGCCGCCTTCCCATGGCTTCCGGCGTCTTCACCTGGGAGGGCGCCACCTCCCCAGGGCTTCTGGGGTCTTCCTCCGGCGTCTTCACCTGGTGGGCGGCGGCGGCTAAGCTCTTTTGCATAGCCGCCGCCCATCCAGGACTTCCACGACGTCTTCACCTGGGAGGCGGCGGCCTTTAAGCTCTTTTGCATGGCCGCCGCCTTCCCAGGACTTCCAGCATCTTCACCTGGTGGGCGGCGGCTGCTAAGCTCTTTTGCATAGCCGCCGCCCATCCAGGACTTCCACGGCGTCTTCAGGAGCTCTTCTCCGCTCCTCCTCCGCCGTTGGACTGACAGCCGCTGCCTCGCGCTGACTTATATAAGTCAGCGGGAGGGGGCGGGGCGATGACGCGGCGAGCCATGATTGGCTCGAGGCGGCCATCTTGAATTTCAAAAATGACGCGGAGGCGCCATTTTTGAAATGGGTACCGCTTCCGCTGCCAAACTCTGCACATGGAGCCTGAAAGCGCGTCTCGCCGCCGCTACCGCCGCCCGCCTCTCCGCCGCCAGCACCTCGGCCGCCCGGCCCGCCGCATCCCGCCGCATCCCGCACCTCCGCCGCCCGCACCTCTGCAGGTACCGATGCCGCCCCATACAGTGATTGACAGCGGATCCAGTGACGGATCCGCTGGCCAATCACTGTGGCCTCACTCACAGGGACGTGCTTTCATAGGTTGAAAGCACGTCCCTGTAGGAAAGCGGCACCACTAATGGTGCCGCTTTCCCACGTTATTTCATTGGGCTTTTCCAGCCCATTGCTAGGGCCCGCCTGCGCCCGCCCCCCGCTCCCCATACTTTTCCTAATCACTGCGGGAGGCACCACGATCGGTGCCTCCCAAAGTGATTTTAACACACATTAATGATAGGTAAAATAATAAAGAAGATACTTATGTGTCATAAGTATCTTCTTTGTATTATTTTACTCATTAATGACAGGGGAGGCACTGCTTCCCCTGCCTCCCCTGACTGCACGTCCCTGGTTGGGAGGTATGCAACCCCTCCACCTCTAAACGGTTAGATCCTGTCAATCACTTTGCCATGAAATTCCCTATTGCAAGCAGGATCACAGTACATGCGTAGTCTGCTGATAATCGCTCAGTTGCATGAACATCGTTCACAGCGTAAAAACATAAATTAGTTCCTTAGTGTGATGCAGGAAATAGGAGTAAAGCAAAAACTGTTTTATTTAGTTCTTAAAATGAAAAATACTGTAAATTAAAAAAAGCTTTATAAAAATCAAAATGTGAAAAGAATACTTTTTTTGGGAACTGTGAAAGAGCAGCATACATGTGGGAAGGACAAACCATTTCATCCTTCCAGCACCAGATTTACATTTGCGGCACCCCCAGATAAAGATCTCCATTACAGGTCCTGTCACATCTGAGAACACATTTTCTTTTGCAGTCTTTAAGGTCAGTGCTTTTATCCACTGAGCATGCTAAACATGACATGATCTGAATTAAAAGTCCACCTTCAGAGGAAAGAGATATTTCAACCTTTTGATTTATTTTTCAAAAGCATTTTTATTATGACAATAAGTAAAAAGAAAAAAAGACAGGTACATATGTGCAATGTGGAATTCATAGCAAGCAATAAATATACATTGGTACATAAGTATAAGGTATAGCAGTGTAGCCTCAATGTTATGCATGTCATTAGATGTTATATTTGGCAGCAGAGTAGGGCTTACTGATGTCCTTTGCAGGCCCCAACCCTAAGCCATGCTGTCTCATGAGGGGGTGGGGCTGAAATCAGGAGACAGTGGAGAGCTTCTAGGATGCTTTGGGAGACTCTATACAGTGCAATTTGCATGTATGGAGTAGTGCTACTGGCTACGGGATGTGTTCCAGACAGCCTGCTAGCCAAATTCAAGGGACGTTGAGGCGGGATCAGTACGTAATCCCGCTGGACGGGATCCCGGCGGTCGAAATACCGACGCCGGAATCCCGACCACACAATCCCGACAGGGGTAGCGAGCGGAACGCAGCCCCTTGCGGGCTCGCTTCGCTCGCCACGCTCGGCACACTATTATATTCTCCATCTATGGGTATCGTGGACACCCACGGAGGAAGAATATGCCGGGATTGTGGCGGTCTCACCGCATCCCGTTGAGGCAGTGTTGATGCAGCCCCCAGGGATCTACACTTTGAGAGATGGCATGGCTTGCACACCAATTCATACGACTCTGGATACTGTAGATGGCAAACATCACAAATGCAAAAACTACCATCCAATAAGGAATTAACCGTTTGTGTTACTATTAAGAGGATTCATATTTTATATCAATGTTTAACAAGAACAACAATATAAAACATAAAAAAAGGAAAACATGGTTGGGGATTTTGAACAAATGAAAGAGAAATGTCGATCACAAATATCTCTATCACTGTTGAGAATTCAAGAATCAAACCTACTGCCAAAGCTCACTGCCTAGGTGTTATTCTTGACTCTGAACTGTCCTTTGTTCCCCATATTCAATCTGTCTCAAAAGCATGTTACATACATATAAGAAACATATACAAAATATGACCATATCCTACACAAGACACTGCATAAACTCTAAGCGATGCTCTTATTATCTCCAGCTTTGATTATTGCAATAGTCTCCTTATTGATCTTCCCAAAAATATGCTTTCACAATTATAATCCATTTCGAATGCAGCTGCAAGGCTGATTTTCCTTGCTAGATTTTCATTGTCTGTGGATCCACTCTGTCAGTCACTCCACTGGTTACTGGTATTCTACCGTATTAAATAAAAAATACTTTTACTTACATACAAGGCTATTAACCAAACTACACAATGTGCATCTCCTTGCTTGTCTCAAAATATCTCCCAACCCAACCTCTCGCTCTGCAAAAGATCTGCTTCTCTCATCCACATGCATTACTCGCTCCCACTCAAAATTACAGGACTTTATCTGGGCTGCACCCACTCTGTGGAATGCCCTCCCACGCACAATAAGACTTTGATCTCCAAACCTTTAAGTGTTCCCTGAAAACTCACCTCTTAAGGCAATCTTATCAAATTCCAGAACCACCCACATAAGCTTCAATGCCTCCCTATCTAATTACATCCGCTCTGTACAGTCCACACATAATCTCACATATTTTGGCTTTCTTCACCATTATGTGTAAACTGTGCCACTACTGAGGGTGTTAAGTGTAAGTGGCACCACTACTGAGGGCTTTATGGGTAAGCGGAACCGCTACTGGGGAGCATTACTTGTATAAGTGGTGCCACTACTGATGCCATTATGTGCATAAGTGGCGCCACTACTGGGAGCATTAAGTGTATAAGTGGTGCCACTACTGGGATCATTAAGTGTAAGTGCTGCCACTACTGGGGGTATTATTTGTGACACAACTGGGTGTGTTATGTGTATAAGCAGCACTACTGGAGGCATTATGTGTATAAGCTGCACTACTGGGGGTGTTATGTGTGAGCATCACTACTACTGGGGGCATAATATGTAAGCGGCGCCACTACTGGGTCTGTTATGTTTAATTGGTGCCACTACTGGGGGCATTATGTGTAAGCATTGCCACTACTGGGGGCATTATGTGTAATCATTGCCACTACTGGGGGCATTATGTGCAAGCATCACTACTACTGGGACCATTATATGTAGATGTCACCATTACTGGGGCCATTATGTGTAAGCATTGCCACTACAGGGTGCGTTATGTGTGAGTGTCGCCATTACTGGGGGCATTATGTGTAAGTGGCGCCACTACTGGGGTGTTATGTGTAAGCATTGCCACTACTGAGGCCGTTATGTGCGGGTGTTGCCATTACTGGGGGAATTATGTGTAAGTGGCATCACTACTGGGGTGTTATGTGTGAGCATTGCCACTGCTGAGGCTGTTATGTGTGAGCATTGTCATTACTGGGGCATTATGTGTGAGCGTCGCCACTACTGGGGGTGTTATGTGTAAGTGCCACCACTACTGTGGGCATTATGTTATAAGTGGTACTACTGGGGGCATTATGTGTAAGGGGAGCCACTACTGGTGCCATTATGTGTAAGCAGTGTCACCACTGGGGCCATTATGTTTAAGAGGTGCCACTACTGAGGGTGTTATGTGTAAGCGGCATCATTACTGGGGGCATTATGTGTATAAGTTGTGCCACTACTGGGGAGTAAAGTGTATAAACTGTGCCACAGCTGGGGGAATTAAGTGTAAGCGCCACCACTACTGGGGGCATTATGTATAAGCAGCACTACTGGGGGTGTTATGTGTATGAGCCTAATTCATATCTGTTCGCTCGCTAGCTATTTTTTGCAGCACTGCAAACAGACGCCGCCTATAGGGGAGTGTATTTTAGCTTTGCAAGTGTGCGAATGCGTGTGCAGCCGCCCTGTACAAAAACAGCTTGTGCAGTTTCTGAGTAGCTCTGACCTTACTCAACTGCTTTCATCACTTCAACCTATTCGAGCCCGGAATTGACGTCAGACACCCACCCTGCAAACGCCTCGACATGCCTGCGTTTTTCCACACACTCCCAGAAAATTGTCAGTTGACACCCACAAACGCCCTCTTTCTGTCAATCACCTTGCGTTCGGCTGTGCGAATGGATTCTTTGTCAGTGCACAGAAATGATCCACTTTGTACAAGTACGACATGCCTGCACATTGCATTGCATACGCATGCGCAGTAGTGACCTAATCGCTGTGCAGCGGAAAACACTAGCGAGCGACAGATCTGAATTAGGCCCTATAAGTGGTACTACTGCGGGCATTATGTGTGAGCGCTGCCACTACTGGGGGCCATTATGTGTAAGCAGTGCCACTACTGGGGTGATTATGTGCAAGTGTCGCCACTACTTGGGCCATTATGTGTAAGTGTCGCCACTATTGGGGCCATTATGTGTGAGCTCGCCACTACTTGGGGCGTTATGTGTAAGCATCACCACAACTGGGGCCGTTATGTGTGAGCGTCACCATTACTGGGGGCATTATGTGTAAGTGTTGCTACTACTGGGGCTGTTATGTGTAAGCGTCGCCACTACTGGGGGCATTATGTGTAAGCGGTGACACTTCTGGTGCCGTTATGTGCAAGCAGCACCAGTATTGAGGGCATTAAGTGTAAGTGGCTCCACTACTGGGGGTGTTATGTGAATAAGCGGCACCACTATGGGGGGCGTTACATGTATGAGCGGCACTACTTTGGGCATTATGTGTATAAGCGACACTAATTGCGGTGTAATGTGAATAAGATTGTGCTACTGTGTGGCGTAATTTGAAATGGGGGTACTATTGTTTGGCCACACCCCTTCCTTGTGAGAGCACACCCTTTTTTAGATGCACGCTGTCCCTTTGTATAGTAAGGAAGGTCACAAATTTATAATTTGCAGGTGAGCACTGAACACACTAGCACCGGCCATGGGCATGTGCTATTGTTTTTTTTTTATACGGGTGGCTTTAATCATTCATTACTAAGTGGAAAATATTAATTGATATGATGACAAGGTAATTTACTTGGTGGTGGAGCAAATTAATAGTGGGGTCATGATAGTGCCTATTTAAAATGCGGTGATGGGACTGTTAATTTGGATTCAGCATGCAATACCAACAGACAGGATGCCAGCTGTCATCCCGACAGCGACATCCCGTCTGCCGGAATGCCGGCTTCGAGGCAGCGAGTACCCTCATGAGCTCACTGTGCTCGCCACGCATAGAGCCCAGTGGTGATCTTAGATCACCACAGGTTCTATTCCCACTCGGTAGGTGGCGTGGATCCACCAACTGAGTGGGAGTTATGGGCGAGTACTGGTATTCCAAATGCCGGTATAATGTTGGCTGTTGGGTTATCGGTGCCGGTATCTTGACCGCCGGGATCCCGACCACCAGCATTTTGACATTATCTGAAAGTGGAGCTGAGTTTGAGATGAAAGAGAACTAATTATTCAATTGTCTATTAACTTAATGTTGGGATGAAATATGCCTCATGTGAATACTATTCATTTAATTTCACTGGTAGCAGGTAGGGAGGCCTTATTATTAAACACAGTTTAACATCTGGACTACTGTAGTTTGGGTAAGAGAGGCCTACTGGATTTTCTCAAAAGCTGTCCAATATTTACTCTGAATAGAAAAAATATAACCCACCCAAATCTAAATCTCTCTGTATATGTTATATCACTGGTTTTACCCACTTGTGTTCTTTTTGGCTTTGCTTGCAACTCTGAATCAGGCCCATTGTTCTATCTGCAGGGACAGTTGGAAGGCGCTTCACACTGCTACAGTATGTTCATGAATGGGAAAATGTGTGCACCTTGACAATAGCTACACACACTTACGTGATGGCCATGCCCACTTATGTGGTGTGACCTGGAAATCTCCTTCTAGAATTCTTGCATTTGCCCTTGATAGTGTTTATCATGCAAAACACTGGAAATTACCTTTAAGAATCAGTGGCATGTACATTGTATCCATTAACTGACTGTGATTTCAAATTAGGAAGTGTGTACAGTACACCTACATAATATACTGCTACACCTGCAAAACTGTTCCTCGTTCTTACATGCCCCTCTTTATTTATTTAAGTAACTGTTAGGTTTATGAATCAAGCAGTGAAAAGAGTAGAGAAGTTTCCCATAGCAACTAATCAGCTTCTAGCTTTCATTTAATATAATATGCTTCATTAAAGCTACCTGAAAGCTGATTGGTTACTATGGCCAACTTCTCCACTGGACCCCTTCTCCACGCTTTTCACTGCTTGATACATCAACCCCTGTATTTGGTGATGGTTGTGGGTATTCCATTCAAACTGTATGGTGGAATTTATGCATATATAAAAATACACATCTGCGATAGTACTTCGTGTATGTGTACAGTACATCTTAGGATGTGATAATGGTGATCTTAAAACCAGTAGGCTTGATTAAAAATGATTCAATACACCAAATTGTACACATCAGACAACAGTATGCTAGAGATGAGCGGGTTCGGTTTCTCTGAATCCGAACCCGCCCGAACTTCATGTTTTTTTTCACGGGTCCGAGCGACTCGGATCTTCCCGCCTTGCTCGGTTAACCCGAGCGCGCCCGAACGTCATCATGACACTGTCGGATTCTCGCGAGGCTCGGATTCTATCGCGAGACTCGGATTCTATATAAGGAGCCGCGCGTCGCCGCCATTTTCACACGTGCATTGAGATTGATAGGGAGAGGACGTGGCTGGCGTCCTCTCCATTTAGATTAGGGTTGAGAGAGAGAGAGAGAGATTGACCTGAGGCTGTGATACTGTAGAAGAGAGTGCAGAGTTTAGTGACTGACGACCACAGTGACCACCAGACAGTGCAGTTGTTTGTTTTATTTAATATATCCGTTCTCTGCCTGAAAAAAACGATACACACAGTGACTCAGTCACATACCATATCTGTGTGCACTGCTCAGCCCAGTGTGCTGCATCAATGTATATATATATCTGACTGTGCTCAGCTCACACAGCTTATAATTGTGGGGGAGACTGGGGAGCACTGCAGTGCCAGTTATAGGTTATAGCAGGAGCCAGGAGTACATAATATTATATTAAAATTAAACAGTGCACACTTTTGCTGCAGGAGTGCCACTGCCAGTGTGACTAGTGACCAGTGACCTGACCACCAGTATATATAATATTAGTAGTATACTATCTCTTTATCAACCAGTCTATATTAGCAGCAGACACAGTACAGTGCGGTAGTTCACGGCTGTGGCTACCTCTGTGTCGGCACTCGGCAGCCCGTCCATAATTGTATATACCACCTAACCGTGTTTTTTTTTTCTTTCTTTATACATACATACTAGTTACGAGTATACTATCTCTTTATCAACCAGTCTATATATTAGCAGCAGACACAGTACAGTGCAGTAGTTCACGGTTGTGGCTACCTCTGTGTCGGCACTCGGCAGCCCGTCCATAATTGTATATACCACCTAACCGTGGTTTTTTTTTCTTTCTTTATAGTCATACTAGTTACGAGTATACTATCTCTTTATCAACCAGTCTACATTAGCAGCAGACACAGTACAGAGCGGTAGTTCACGGCTGTGGCTACCTCTGTGTCGGCACTCGGCAGCCCGTCCATAATTGTATATACCACCTAACCGTGGTTTTTTTTTCTTTCTTTATACATACATACTAGTTACGAGTATACTATCTCTTTATCAACCAGTCTATATATTAGCAGCAGACACAGTACAGTGCGGTAGTTCACGGCTGTGGCTACCTCTGTGTCGGCACTCGGCAGCCCGTCCATAATTGTATATACCACCTAACCGTGGTTTTTTTTTCTTTCTTTATACATACATACTAGTTACGAGTATACTATCTCTTTATCAACCAGTCTATATATTAGCAGCAGACACAGTACAGTGCGGTAGTTCACGGCTGTGGCTACCTCTGTGTCGGCACTCGGCAGCCCCTCCATAATTGTATATACCACCTAACCGTGGTTTTTTTTTCTTTCTTTATACATACATACTAGTTACGAGTATACTATCTCTTTATCAACCAGTCTATATATTAGCAGCAGACACAGTACAGTGCGGTAGTTCACGGCTGTGGCTACCTCTGTGTCGGCACTCGGCAGCCCGTCCATAATTGTATATACCACCTAACCGTGGTTTTTTTTTCTTTCTTTATAGTCATACTAGTTACGAGTATACTATCTCTTTATCAACCAGTCTATATTAGCAGCAGACACAGTACAGTGCGGTAGTTCACGGCTGTGGCTACCTCTGTGTCGGCACTCGGCAGCCCGTCCATAATTGTATATACCACCTAACCGTGGTTTTTTTTTCTTTCTTTATACATACATACTAGTTACGAGTATACTATCTCTTTATCAACCAGTCTATATATTAGCAGCAGACACAGTACAGTGCGGTAGTTCACGGCTGTGGCTACCTCTGTGTCGGCACTCGGCAGGCAGTCCGTCCATAATTGTATACCACCTAACCGTGGTTTTTTTTTCTTTCTTCTTTATACATACATAGTTACATAGACATCTCTTTATCAACCAGTCTATATTAGCAGCAGACACAGTACAGTACGGTAGTTCACGGCTGTGGCTACCTCTGTGTCTGCACTCGGCAGGCAGTCCATAATTGTATACTAGTATCCATCTCCATTGTTTACCTGAGGTGCCTTTTAGTTGTGCCTATTAAAATATGGAGAACAAAAATGTTGAGGTTCCAAAATTAGGGAAAGATCAAGATCCACTTCCACCTCGTGCTGAAGCTGCTGCCACTAGTCATGGCCGAGACGATGAAATGCCAGCAACGTCGTCTGCCAAGGCCGATGCCCAATGTCATAGTACAGAGCATGTCAAATCCAAAACACCAAATATCAGAAAAAAAAGGACTCCAAAACCTAAAATAAAATTGTCGGAGGAGAAGCGTAAACTTGCCAATATGCCATTTACGACACGGAGTGGCAAGGAACGGCTGAGGCCCTGGCCTATGTTCATGGCTAGTGGTTCAGCTTCACATGAGGATGGAAGCACTCAGCCTCTCGCTAGAAAAATTAAAAGACTCAAGCTGGCAAAAGCAGCACAGCAAAGAACTGTGCATTCTTCGAAATCCCAAATCCACAAGGAGAGTCCAATTGTGTCGGTTGCGATGCCTGACCTTCCCAACACTGGACGTGAAGAGCATGCGCCTTCCACCATTTGCACGCCCCCTGCAAGTGCTGGAAGGAGCACCCGCAGTCCAGTTCCTGATAGTCAGATTGAAGATGTCAGTGTTGAAGTACACCAGGATGAGGAGGATATGGGTGTTGCTGGCGCTGGGGAGGAAATTGACCAGGAGGATTCTGATGGTGAGGTGGTTTGTTTAAGTCAGGCACCCGGGGAGACACCTGTTGTCCGTGGGAGGAATATGGCCGTTGACATGCCAGGTGAAAATACCAAAAAAATCAGCTCTTCGGTGTGGAGGTATTTCACCAGAAATGCGGACAACAGGTGTCAAGCCATGTGTTCCCTTTGTCAAGCTGTAATAAGTAGGGGTAAGGACGTTAACCACCTCGGAACATCCTCCCTTATACGTCACCTGCAGCGCATTCATAATAAGTCAGTGACAAGTTCAAAAACTTTGGGTGACAGCGGAAGCAGTCCACTGACCAGTAAATCCCTTCCTCTTGTAACCAAGCTCACGCAAACCACCCCACCAACTCCCTCAGTGTCAATTTCCTCCTTCCCCAGGAATGCCAATAGTCCTGCAGGCCATGTCACTGGCAATTCTGACGAGTCCTCTCCTGCCTGGGATTCCTCCGATGCATCCTTGCGTGTAACGCCTACTGCTGCTGGCGCTGCTGTTGTTGCCGCTGGGAGTCGATGGTCATCCCAGAGGGGAAGTCGTAAGCCCACTTGTACTACTTCCAGTAAGCAATTGACTGTTCAACAGTCCTTTGCGAGGAAGATGAAATATCACAGCAGTCATCCTACTGCAAAGCGGATAACTGAGGCCTTGGCATCCTGGGTGGTGAGAAACGTGGTTCCGGTATCCATCATTACTGCAGAGCCAACTAGAGACTTGTTGGAGGTACTGTGTCCCCGGTACCAAATACCATCTAGGTTCCATTTCTCTAGGCAGGCGATACCGAAAATGTACACAGACCTCAGAAAAAGAGTCACCAGTGTCCTAAAAAATGCAGCTGTACCCAATGTCCACTTAACCACGGACATGTGGACAAGTGGAGCAGGGCAGGGTCAGGACTATATGACTGTGACAGCCCACTGGGTAGATGTATGGACTCCCGCCGCAAGAACAGCAGCGGCGGCACCAGTAGCAGCATCTCGCAAACGCCAACTCTTTCCTAGGCAGGCTACGCTTTGTATCACCGGTTTCCAGAATACGCACACAGCTGAAAACCTCTTACGGCAACTGAGGAAGATCATCGCGGAATGGCTTACCCCAATTGGACTCTCCTGTGGATTTGTGGCATCGGACAACGCCAGCAATATTGTGTGTGCATTAAATATGGGCAAATTCCAGCACGTCCCATGTTTTGCACATACCTTGAATTTGGTGGTGCAGAATTTTTAAAAAAACGACAGGGGCGTGCAAGAGATGCTGTCGGTGGCCAGAAGAATTGCGGGACACTTTCGGCGTACAGGCACCACGTACAGAAGACTGGAGCACCACCAAAAACTACTGAACCTGCCCTGCCATCATCTGAAGCAAGAAGTGGTAACGAGGTGGAATTCAACCCTCTATATGCTTCAGAGGTTGGAGGAGCAGCAAAAGGCCATTCAAGCCTATACAATTGAGCACGATATAGTAGGTGGAATGCACCTGTCTCAAGCGCAGTGGAGAATGATTTCAACGTTGTGCAAGGTTCTGATGCCCTTTGAACTTGCCACACGTGAAGTCAGTTCAGACACTGCCAGCCTGAGTCAGGTCATTCCCCTCATCAGGCTTTTGCAGAAGAAGCTGGAGACATTGAAGGAGGAGCTAACATGGAGCGATTCCGCTAGGCATGTGGGACTTGTGGATGGAGCCCTTAATTCGCTTAACAAGGATTCACGGGTGGTCAATCTGTTGAAATCAGAGCACTACATTTTGGCCACCGTGCTCGATCCTAGATTTAAAGCCTACCTTGGATCTCTCTTTCCGGCAGACACAAGTCTGCTGGGGTTGAAAGACCTGCTGGTGACAAAATTGTCAAGTCAAGCGGAACGCGACCTGTCAACATCTCCTCCTTCACATTCTCCCGCAACTGGGGGTGCGAGGAAAAGGCTCAGAATTCCGAGCCCACCCGCTGGCGGTGATGCAGGGCAGTCTGGAGCGACTGCTGATGCTGACATCTGGTCCGGACTGAAGGACCTGACAACGATTACGGACATGTCGTCTACTGTCACTGCATATGATTCTCTCAACATTGATAGAATGGTGGAGGATTATATGAGTGACCGCATCCAAGTAGGCACGTCACACAGTCCGTACTTATACTGGCAGGAAAAAGAGGCAATTTGGAGGCCCTTGCACAAACTGGCTTTATTCTACCTAAGTTGCCCTCCCACAAGTGTGTACTCCGAAAGAGTGTTTAGTGCCGCCGCTCACCTTGTCAGCAATCGGCGTACGAGGTTACATCCAGAAAATGTGGAGAAGATGATGTTCATTAAAATGAATTATAATCAATTCCTCCGCGGAGACATTGACCAGCAGCAATTGCCTCCACAAAGTACACAGGGAGCTGAGATGGTGGATTCCAGTGGGGACGAATTGATAATCTGTGAGGAGGGGGATGTACACGGTGATATATCGGAGGGTGATGATGAGGTGGACATCTTGCCTCTGTAGAGCCAGTTTGTGCAAGGAGAGATTAATTGCTTCTTTTTTGGGGGGGGTCCAAACCAACCCGTCATATCAGTCACAGTCGTGTGGCAGACCCTGTCACTGAAATGATGGGTTGGTTAAAGTGTGCATGTCCTGTTTTGTTTATACAACATAAGGGTGGGTGGGAGGGCCCAAGGACAAATCCATCTTGCACCTCTTTTTTCTTTTCTTTTTCTTTGCATCATGTGCTGATTGGGGAGGGTTTTTTGGAAGGGACATCCTGCGTGACACTGCAGTGCCACTCCTAAATGGGCCCGGTGTTTGTGTCGGCCACTAGGGTCGCTAATCTTACTCACACAGTCAGCTACCTCATTGCGCCTCTTTTTTTCTTTGCGTCATGTGCTGTTTGGGGAGGGTTTTTTGGAAGGGACATCCTGCGTGACACTGCAGTGCCACTCCTAGATGGGCCCGGTGTTTGTGTCGGCTACTAGGGTCGCTAATCTTACTCACACAGCTACCTCATTGCGCCTCTTTTTTTCTTTGCGTCATGTGCTGTTTGGGGAGGGTTTTTTGGAAGGGACATCCTGCGTGACACTGCAGTGCCACTCCTAGATGGGCCCGGTGTTTGTGTCGGCCACTAGGGTCGCTAATCTTACTCACACAGCTACCTCATTGCGCCTCTTTTTTTCTTTGCGTCATGTGCTGTTTGGGGAGGGTTTTTTGGAAGGGACATCCTGCGTGACACTGCAGTGCCACTCCTAGATGGGCCCGGTGTTTGTGTCGGCCACTAGGGTCGCTTATCTTACTCACACAGCGACCTCGGTGCAAATTTTAGGACTAAAAATAATATTGTGAGGTGTGAGGTATTCAGAATAGACTGAAAATGAGTGTAAATTATGGTTTTTGAGGTTAATAATACTTTGGGATCAAAATGACCCCCAAATTCTATGATTTAAGCTGTTTTTTAGTGTTTTTTGAAAAAAACACCCGATTCCAAAACACACCCGAATCCGACAAAAAAAATTCGGTGAGGTTTTGCCAAAACGCGTTCGAACCCAAAACATGGCCGCGGAACCGAACCCAAAACCAAAACACAAAACCCGAAAAATTTCAGGCGCTCATCTCTACAGTATGCAGACATTGGTGGTCATTCCAAGTTGTTCGCTCACTGCTATTTTTAGCAGAATTGCTAATAGGCTAAAATCCGGCAGTTCTGCCACGTGTGCTATCGACTTTTGTGTAACTTTGTACCATTTTTTATCTAATAATTTTTCTAAAACATCAAAAAAGAAGGAATCTATACTGAGGTTTTCATAAAATCTGCACTAGATAATTCTATTGCATTTTATTTTTTTACTTGCTTGAATGAAATGCATGACATGTAGGAATAATTTGGTAACCCAACAAGGCATACCATTCTGAAAAGTAGACAACATACCATTTCAAATTAGGGGACCCCTGTGTTGTTGGCAGTATGGGTTAGGTATAGACATTAGAATCCTTGAACTCTAAACTTCTTAATGTGCTGATGTATTATAGGTTGTTATTGTTTGGTAACCACCAGATAATAACTATTAAGGGGAGTCCCCTATCACTCAAGGGTACCACTGTGTGTGTTGGTGCCAGTTTGTGGAAGATTGAGCAAGTTAAGTGCCCTCTCCATTTGTATGTTCTACTATTATATTTCAGTACAAGCTGATGCTGTCTAGTGATCACCAGACCTTAACCACTAAGGGAAAACAGCATTTGGACTTTACACGTTCATATAAGGTGCCACAGAGTTTTATTGAAATCAGGATGAGAGAGATACTGCCTCATCAATGGACTTCATATAAATGTCTGCAGTGTAGAAGCATTATCTAGTTGTACAGTAATACAAGATCATTAGAGAATACATTTTCAAGAGCAAAATCATTTGAAAGAAGTGACCATGGGTGTAATTATAGTGGGAGCAAGGGATGCCATTGCTATTGGACCCAGTAACTTAGAGGACCCTGGACCCAGCTCATATAGTTGTCTAAGAAATTGGGTCTGGCCAATTGCCTGGGCATGAAAAGGTGGACTCATCAGTGGCATTCTCTGTATCTCCCTCTCAATAAAGCTCCACACTCATATCATCCATCTCCCACAATCCTGTTTCAGGCTCACAGACAAAGCTAAACTGATCAGAAATCCCAGCACTGTCAGGTAGTAGGCTTCTCTTTGTTTACAGCCTTTGAGAAGCTGGGGGTGTATGGGAATTGAGTTTCCAGATTAGGACTGTCCCACAAAGGGGCAGTGTGGCTGAATTGAGAAGATCTCTACTTAAAATGGAATGTTCTGCATTAGAAAGTATCCTTCTCAAGTATGAGCTGATTGTTCCCCACCCCCTGTGTGACAAAATGTGAACTATAAGCACTGTATGACATCATTGATATTGCCAGGACTACAGTGTGGCATATTGAAAACTAGTGGGAAATTCAGTGTGGCAATATATGAACTGATGGTACTGTGTGGTATAACGTGAACTAGTGGACTTCTATGGGGTATAATATGAACTAGCTTACTACTATGCATACATGAAATACAGTAGGGCACTATTACTATATATTGCATAAAATGGACTTGGGCAATATAAATAGAGCATAAAATGAGCAACCACTGTGGAGATAGGTGTCTTTCTAGAGGCAACGGGGATGGTCCCCTTCAAAATGTTGCTATGGGACCCATAAAGTTCTGGTCATGCCCCTGGAAAGCACCCTCCTCTTTAAGTATAGAGAAACCCTGAGTCTGTGGTGCCAGAATGGGAGAAATAGCAATATTAATGCTCTCTTTCCAGTTTCTGGCGTCTGGAAATCTCTGAAGTACAGTTCCTGATAGAGGTTATGGAGCTATGGAGAGAGATAAAGTACGAACCAACCAGCTCCTGTCATTTTTCAAGCACACCCTGTGACATGGCAGTTAGGAGCTTATGGACTGGTAGTTTATCTCCTTCTACTTTATCTCTCTCCAGGGCTTAGTACATAAACCGCAAAGGCATTAAGCCCAGTATCACCAAATATAAAAGGGGGCATATAGTGAAGTCATCATCCAGCACCCATTTGATCCACTGCTGAAGATCAGTCTTACAATTATTTGGTATAGATATACCTCAAAAAATAGTGGGAGAAAATATTTTAGCGCTACAATGCAAGTTCTAGATAATATATTATTATTATTATTATTATTATTATTATTATTATCTTACACATCCATAAATTCATGTATCAATGCCCAGAGTCCCACTCTAACTACAGTATGTCTGGCAGGGACTAAAATGAAAGCTACATAACGAAGAAAGAGATCAGTAATGAAAGCATTATTTAACAAATGACAATTTTACTGTTGGCCTATGAACACTACAACATACATGCATGTACCATATATCTGGGCTCGAATAGTAAATACTACCCTGCCTTTTTACATTTTTCCCAACCATACCACCTTTGGCTGCATTGTGCTGATTTTAGTGGACTGTATCACAAGTACCACCATAAAGATATTTGTTACAGGTTGGTTAAGTTCAAGGAGACCCGAATGGATGGGTTCCCAGAAAAGTACTTCAACAAACAACTTGAATATATAAATATGAATTTATTGTATACTTAGCTAAGGTTATTGATCAATTCAGCAGATGTTGAATACAGCAATAACATAAGCCTACTCAGGAGCCTCACCCTCTGTGTCTAGAGGCTGTTATATTTAGATCATCCTGGCACTTCTGCAGTCCGTGTTTCATCCAGGCTGTCTAGGCTGATTTAACACTAATTTCTAGTTTATATAGGCTGGACAACTCCTGAATAAGTTATTTAATGGGTACAAGGGTCAGATTAGGAAATATACATAAATGCTAAGAAACAGTGGTGGGCATTGTTGCCTCAATGTTGAGTTTTAGAAATTAGAAATAACATAAAAATACAATATGTAACATGGATTATATGGATTTAAGGCACAGGGTGAAACCCATTGTCTCAAGCTGAAGATGCAAACATTCCAATGTTGACATCAGGGGTGCCGAGAGAGGGGGAGGATAAAAATTATCTGGGCCCAGGTCTGATGGAGGGGCCCAGTTGGGTCCCTTACGTGGAAGCAGTAGCTGCAGCTTTTCTTCTCAGCCCAGCACATGCTGCTGTGTGCTGGGCTGCAGTGTGGCCACTGAAGTGCTTAAAATAAATTAAAAATCTGTATTTTTGTCTAAGGGTGCATGGCCATGCCTCCTGTGATTAGGCTATGCACACTGAAATGTACCTGGGCCCAGCCAGGCTCTCTAATGTCCTAGCTCGGGGGCATGCCATGCTCCAGTGAGTGAGTGCTTCTCATGTGCTAGACTTGCTGTGGATACACCCTCTCCATGGGGGCCCAGGAAGTTGTTGTACCGGGGCCCAGGATTTCTCTTGGCAGCACTGGTTGACATATGTCCAACTCCAAACACTTATCTTGTTTTGGTCTTATATAACCAGACAATGGACATTGGGCCTAATTCAGACCTGATCGTAGATATGCTAAATTTAGCACATTTACGATCAGTCACACAGACATGCAGGGGGATGCCAAGCACAGGGCTAGTCCACCCTGCATGTCAGGCATGACCCCCCCCCTTCCCTGCAAACGTACAAAAGCATCGCACAGCAACGATGCTTTTGTACTGTTGGAGTAGCTATGAGGGTCGCAGCGGCTACTTGTGATGTCACGCAGCTGCTGTGTCCTGCCCCCTGCATGGTCCGGACACGCCTGCATTGCCCGGACCGTGCCCCTAAAATGGCTGCCAAACGCCACCGGACCTGCCCCCTACCATCCAACGAACGCCTCTGTCTGTCAATCAGGCAGAGGCGATCGCAGGGCTGATTTGGCCGCCGGCTGTCTGGCATGCGCAGCTCTGACCTGATCAGCAGCTGTGCGAAAACACAGCACCGATCAGGTCTGAATTAGGCCCATTACTCTAGCTTGTAAAATATACCCCTGTCAGGAATACTGACACACACAGAACATATCTGTGCTGAGCGGGTGGAGAGATGTGTGCTCAGCAGTCTGTGACAGATCGCTCAGCACACATCTCTCCTAGTGTGTACTTGCCCTTACAGTATATTTTTGTATCACTCGTTACAATGCTCCATCTGATTTACAGATGGTTTGTAAGATATTGTACTTCCCCACACTTTGAGGATAATGTCTCCACAATGTGCAGTGTAAGAATGCATAGTTCCCCCATTTTCCTATTGTCATGACCACTTTAGGTAATTAATTCAGAAGGTGATGTGGAGTCTTTACAGAATGACTTAGACTGGAAACCTGGGCGTCTAAATTGGGAATGAGGTTTAATATAGACAAATGCAAAGTTATGCATTTTGTAAAAAAAACACACATGCATCCTACACTCTAGATGGGAAAAAGTGCATTAAACAGGGCATAGAGACATGGGACGAGGATGTAATCCTGCCACTGTACAAATCATTGGTACGTCCGCACCTGGAATATTGTGTTTAGTTCTGGGTACCATATTATAAAAAAAGATATTGAGGAACTAGAAAGAGTACATAAAAGAGCTACTAAACTGATAAAAGGGTTAGAGTCTCTGGAGTACAAGGAAAGTTTAGCTAGGTTAAATATGTATACACTAGAAAGGCGGCATCTAAGAGGAGACATTATTAATATCTTCAAATATGTAAAGGGTAATTACAAGGAGCTAGCAGCGGATTTATTTATTAAAAGAACTCTATATAGGACGCGTGTGCACTCGCTTAGGTTAGAGGAAGAGGAAATTCCGTACACAACATAGGAAAGGGTTCTTCACGGTAAGGGCAATAAAGATTTGGAACTCCCTGCCGGAGAGGGTAATAATGGCAGACTCTGTAAATGTATTTAAAAGTGGATTGGACAAATTCCTAACTGGTAAATGTATCCAGGGCTATAGCATTTAACATATTGACATTACATTATCTGGGAGTGGTAAGAATCATTGTTTTCATTGGTATCATTGTTTTCATTGGTACTAAGCCATTACTTCAGCAGGCACATTATAATAAGAATAAATTAACACAGAATACAGGTTGAACCCGATGGGCAATTTGCCTCTTTTCAACCTCACTAACCTCATGCCCTCCTGCAACCTCTACAAACAAGCTTAATATTTCTGCTCTACAGTACAGAATTTCAGGCATTCGGGCAATAATATATATTAAATAAAATAGGGATGTCAATCATAAAATAATTTTATTTCACTACAGTATGTGTTGCTTCTAACTAAGAACTTATTTTTGAACAATTTAAGATTGTAACACTGGAAAAGAAACTTGCAAAAGTTAAAGTAATTTCTTTCTTTCTTTTTTAATGAAATTAAAATTATACAAAGCATGATTCTAGAAAAGGAATTAATAGAAGTGTTCTTTTAATTCTCTGGGATTGATTTTAATAAATCAAATTAAAACAGAGAATGAAATGATAATAACTTGATTATACTGATAAAACTGCAAGTAAAATTAGTCGTTTGCTACCTTTGTTGGAGATGAGATTTATATATTCTCACATAGAGATATTTTTTTTTAACGTAAGCTGTCGATTGCAGATGAAAGAGGATATTTAAGTGTTCCTCTCAACACAAATGCAGTGCCTTTCATCAGCCTCGCAGATGTAATTCCCATGGTGGAAATATTTCATCTGTTGTAAGAACTGTTGCCTCTAAAGCACTGCACATTTCCAAAATTTCCCAGGTACCATGTCAATAATTTATTTAAGGCACTGAGTTTTGTCTATTTGTATTTCAGAATTAGGATTAGGAAAGATAACTAATTTAATTAAAAGAGGCAGTATTTTAAAATATATAACCCCTGCTTCAAAAATTCAGTGTACAATCAAGGATGGAATAGGGCATTAAAAAAATCTGAAACTGGCCCATGTACAGTATGTGGCAACAAATCAAATGTAGGCGAAGCCAACACATATGTAGACAGGATTAGCAAAGTGTTAGCACAATCCACTGAACAATTTAAATAACATCCCAGAGACCACCATACAATACAGTGTTCATCCTAGTGTTCACCATACAATAAAGAGAGCGTCCAAATGACAAAATAACTACCTTGCTTAATTGTCCTGTGGATAAAAGATTAATAGTATCCCATGAATAGCATGCAGTGAATAGAGCACAGCTTATGAGTTACACTATTTGATATACAATGCAAGAATTTGCTTATATGTGGGAACACAGGCTTGCATACATCAGGGCACTGGTTGGTATGAATATTAATAGTGTTATTGGTGTTGGCAAATCTGGTTCACAATTTTGCACTATTACAGGTCTACAGAGCTGGTAGCATAAATCTTGGGGCCCAATACACTGATACCCCCTCTCCTTCAACCACCCTCAACTCTCCCCCCCCCCCCCCCCTCTCCTCAACAACTATGCTGGAACACAAACTGAAAATGACTGGGTAAATTACTGGAGCGTTAACACATATACACACACAAAGATATATATAGATACACATACATATATATTAGGTGATTCATTGCGCCCTACGTCGCAAGGCGCTATGCCCCCTAAACCCCTGCACGCCCTTTGTATTATATGGAGTATTACCTTCAAGCATAATGTTGTTAGTGGTTAAATATTTTACGCCCAAAGAGCGTGCGATGGTCAAGGGGGCGCAGGCCCTTGCGATGGTGTGAAGAGCGTATACAGTGCATGATGAATGACCTAGTGTGTTAATAATATGTTATGTGTACATAATGTAGGTATAGAGACAATGTTTGGTAAATATCACATACACAGTTTGTGTGTTGGGAGATATACAGCCCCTTCCCCTATATAACATCACATACACAGTGTGCACGATGGGGACTTATCCCTCTCACCAGCTTCATTGTCCCTGCACACTGCACACTACAGACTCTTACTCTGCACCAGCACCAGAAACAGCAACCACCATGTTCCTTACTGGCCTCGCAAGGCATGCCGGGAGTTGTAGTCTCCCCACAGCACTGCCGTGATGTCACGGTGAGGCACACCATCCGCAGTCATTCGTGCCAGATACACATATGCCCCACAGTCCCAGATATGCCCCATAATGCCACGTATACATATGCCCCACAATGCAAGAAAAACATATGCCCCACAGTGCCAGATATGCCCCACAATGCCAGATATATATGCCCCACAGTGCCAGTTATACATATACCCCCAGTGCCAGATATGCCCCATAATGTCAGTAATACATATGCCCCACCCCACCCTACACCTTCCCCCTTCCTCCCGCTGCTTAACCACTGCTGCTGTGTCAGGGTCGGGTGACGGATAGGAGAGCGGAGCGTGGGCCTATCCCTCAGTGCTGCTTAGTCAGACTCTGGTGGTCTCCGGCCGCGGCGTTTATCGTCTGAACTGAGCAACAGTTTGTTAGCCAATCAGAGCTCGCGGACTGGCAGCCATGGCTCCTGTTTGGCTGTCGGTCCGTAAGGTCTGATTGGCTAACGAGCCTGTGCACAGTTGAGAAGATACACGCCACGGTCAGAGACCAAAATATGACTGAGCACCAGCTTGTTAGCCAATCAGAGCTCACGGACTGGCAGCCATGGCTCCTGATTGGCTGTCGGTCCGTGAGGTCTGATTGGCTAATGAGCCTGTGCACAGTTGAGAAGATACACGCCGCGGTCAGAGACCAAAGTATGACTGAGCAGCACTGAGGGACGGGACTGCGCTATGCTGTCCTCTCTGTCCCCCGACCCTGACACAGCTGGGAAGGGGTGGAAGAGCACATCAGCGGCTTTTACCGTAATAGCCACTAACAGCAGCTATGGTTTGTGTGTGTGTGTGTGTGTGTGTGTGTGTGTGTGTGTGTGTGTGTGTGAGTGGCAGCCTGTGGGTACGGTATATGGGTGGTTAGATTCTTAATGATACGCCATACTTGCAGGCCTTGTCGCTCCTATCCAGATCTGTGACTCTATAGGCCCGTACACACTGGTCGATATATCGTCCGTTCTCTTGAACGGCCGATATATCGCGGGACCGTCGGCCAGTGTGTACGGCCGATACGTCTGTGAACTCCGTCGTTCACAGACGTATCGCGTCGGATGCGCAGCACAGCCGACGGACAATATATCTACCGATATATTGGCGCGTCGCTGTGTGTGTACGGGGCGGTCGGCCGACCGCCCGTACACATGCTGCGGCGGCCGGCGGTGATTGACAGCTGAACTGGGCGGGCGTGTGTACACGCCCGCCCAGTTCATGACGTCAGTCCCCGACAGATCGGGCAGTGTGTATGCACAGCACACTGCCCGATCCGTCCATAGATATATCTGCAGATCAATTGATCTGCAGATATATCTATTAGTGTGTACCCACCTTAAGACTCAGAGCTCCTAGCCACGCCCAGTGCCATGCCCAGCAGTAGCAAATGAGTCAGAGAGTCACAGATCTGGCCAAATATATATGAGATACATATATACACACACACACACACACACACACACACACACACACACATACACATATATATATATATATATATATATATATATATACATATATATACACATGCCCCATATAAGGTGTCCCTGATCCCTGACTTTGATCCCCGGATGGACTCCTTTGACCCTCGAGTCTCCCCTATGTCCACCCCTGTCGCCGGGCCTGACTGTTGAGGCTGTAGCTACTATTGTACTGTAGGTACTGGTGCTGCTATTTTCTGATGGCACAAGATGGCATATACTGTCACCAGTTCTGGCATTCTAGGGAGCACAGATTGGCCTGAGACATGGTAGGAGTAATACAGCAGGGGCAATAAGTACTGTGACGGTACAGGTTTACTGTGGGAACATTGGGGGTAATTCCAAGTTGATCGCAGCAGGACATTTTTTAGCAGTTCGGCAAAATCATGTGCACTGCAGGGGAGGCAGATATAACATTTACAGAGAGAGTTAGATTTGGGTGGGTTATTTTGTTATTGTGCAGGGTAAATACTGGCTGCTTTATTTTTACACTGCAATTTAGATTGCAGATTGAACACACCACACCCAAATCTAATTCTCTGCACATGTTATATCTGCCTCCCCTGCAGTGCACATGGTTTTGCCCAACTGCTAAAAAATGTCCTGCTGCGATCAACTTGGAATTACCCCCATTGTCTAATATAGTGCTGCTGTTCTCAGATAGCAGGAAGAACTTATGTGAATGTAGTGTAATCTTTTGTAATAGGATCATTACAAAAGGATGTGTCCCCATTTCTCAGAAAAATAACAATCCTGGGGCACCTCTCATCTGGGCTACCAGTAAAGAGGAGCTGTAATTCCTTATTTGATTACCTCTTGCCCCCTTGAATGATAATGGCTAAGAGAAAAAGGGCTGCTTCATGTATTGGAGCACCTTGTTTATGAACTTAAGACATACATCATACAGTATATACCAATGACAGCAGGTTACCTTAACATTTGTTTTCATGCTTGTAGTAAAGTGCAAAAATAGATATCCAAAAGTTATTAATATATTTTTAAGAATATTTCAGGGTTCTTCTTTCACTGTGGCGCTAACAAATTGTTTTCTATTTTTATTTAAGGAGACACTATTTTGTTTTTTGTAAAATATTTTTTCAGCTCCCCCCTCACATTCAGTCTTTATTCACATTTATTCAGTCTATAAAATAGTTGCCTAGTAATATATCTGTAGTGTTTCCTGTAATTCTGGGACATTGTTCTATGTGTCCGCAGCCCCTTAATGTGTCTCTGCCCGTGCCCCCCGCTTGCGCCAGCACCCTAACGTATCTCTGGTCGCCCCTATCTGTACCCTGCAGTGTGTCCAGCAGTTGCGCCCCATCCCGCCGCCGGCACCTTGTTGTGAGTCTGTCGCCCCTCCCCCGCCGGCACCTTAATATGTATCCGCACACCACTTCCTTGCCGGCACCTGCAGCAGCAGCAATCTCAGGATGGTAAACAGTTTCTCTATCAAACTCCAAAAATAAAGTATTTTCAGAGTTTGATGAATGCCACAATTTCTACATCCCCTGTGAAGCTGTGTGTGGATTCTGACAAAGCAACTAGACACTGTACCAATACATCCATCTACCAAGCTAGTTACCCCCTATCTTTACAGTATATACAGATGTGTCCTCATACACTCTTGCTGCAGTTGCATCAAACATCCTTTCCCGGCATGCCAGGTCACATGTGACTTGACTTGCAACGAGCATCTTTTGTGCATTTTTTCATGCAGCTTAGTCACAATGCGATGCAACAAAACCGCTTCACAAGACTGCACTGATTCATGTGATATGTGAGACTGAATCTATAAGCGATGCAGCGACTGTGGGGTTTTAGTTACGCAAAATTCTGCTACTCATTACTTATTCATATACAGACTCAGTCGCACACAGATATATGTGCAGACTCGTGAAGCGGTTTTGTCGCATGTCATTGTGACAAAGGGAGAGATGTACTAAGCAGTGAAAAGTTTGGATAAGTGAGCCAGCTGAGAAGCTGCCCATAACAACCAATCTGCTGCTCTGTATAATGTTATAGTATGCAAATTATAAATGTTACTTCAGTGCTGATTGGTTGCCATGGGCAACTGGCGCACTTCTCCACTTTTTTCACTACTTAGTACATCTCCCCCTTATTAGACATAAGGGGTCATTCCGACCTGTTCGCACACTGCAGCTCATTGCTGCAGTGCGAATGAGTCGGAACTGCACATGCGTGGCGCCCGCAATGCGCACGTGTGTCATTGCCCAGCGACAGCCGTCGCCGGGCAATGACCAGAAGAAAGAAGAAAGTGATCGCTAGCGCGATCGCAAGAAGATTGACAGCGTGGAGGCCTTCCAGGGCAGATACTCACCATTTTCCGGGCGTGGAGATCCGAACACAGGCATGTCCAGGCGTTTGGAGGGCGGTTGTCTGACATCAATTCCGGGACCTTCATCGCTGGAACCATCGCACAGGGTAAGTAACTGCAGAGCTAGTCTTGTTCTGCACAAAACTTTTTTAGCATAGCAGGGTTGCATAAGTGATCGCAGACCTGCTATACTAAAATACACTCCCCCATAGGCGCCGTCTAGTTGATCGCACGAGCAGCAAAAAGTTGCTACGTGCAATTAACTCGGAATGACGCCCTTAGTTAGTACACAGTCTAAATGCATGCAACAATGAGCAGACTCTAGCTGACATCATATTTTAAAAGTCAACTGCTACACATTTTCTCTTGAATTGTATGTTTTCTTTATGTATTTTAAGAGTGCAGTATAGAGGATTCACCCCTGAACTATCCAATACACAGTAAGAAAACTATACATTGGGAACACTTTGTTTTTTATTGGGATATTTTGGATTCTGGACCATTGATTCTAGTTAATACAATCATCTATATTTATTTTATGTTGTAATTTCACCATTCCATTTTTAGTTTTAATTTTCATAATTGTATTTAGTTTTATTTTTCGTTTGAGGATGGTTTAGTTTAAGTTGTTTTTATTGGATTGTTTTATACAGTATATTTCAAATTGTTGGGACACTCAATGGATCTGGTGCTACAATCTACGACCAGCTGATTCTTTTAATTTACATTATAGCAGAGATTAGTGCAAGTGAAATGTATAGTCATAACAACTGCATGACATAGCATCTATTCCAGCAGAGATAATTTAATTAGCTAAAACTTAAGCAGCTCACAATTCTTTTGTTCATATATTTTCCTGAAGAGGCAGCTAAGTGGCTAAGCCAAGCCAGAAACTTTGCTATTGATTATCTGTGAGCATTGTTGCTTATTGCCTGTTAGTCTACAATGGTTAGCACAGTTGTCATGTGTTGAATTTCTTACAAGGTGCTGGGAGTACCTGGAGTATCTATGTGGACTTTGTACTTTCCCATTGATGAATTTCTTTATTTGCTCCAATTTCCTACCACAAGCTACTGTGTATACTCTAAGAATACTTTTCGGATTTATATTTTTTATGTGCATTCAATAAAAATTAAATTGTAAGCTGCACAAGGACAGGAAAGCATGTATACAATTACCCAAATGTACATTACTGCATAATATATTAGATCTATTTAAATAAATATCGATAATAATATATTTTCCAGTAACCCGCTCCTTGTCCATTATCTCTATTTCATGCATCTTGTAGTGTGAAGAAATACTTAAAGCATAGTTAATGGATGCCTCTTAGATGAATCTTGCTTCGTTGGCCTATTATGATTAAGATTGCTGGTGGTATTTGCATTAAACTGGACCCATTCATGAGCTTAGATCAAGTATCCTTAGTTACCTGCCTTTAAATGGACCAAACATATATATTTGTACAGATGCATATTCATGTGCACTGCAATTTACATAAATGATTTTTCATTAAATAGACAAGCATTTAGGAGTCTCTCATTAGTAGTCTGGCCAGACGAATGTGCTGGGAGAGCTAATAAATGTAGAAATTGAGAAGATTGATGCCCAGAAGTACATGGTGTTGGGTATTAAGAACATAATAAAACATACTTATAGACAGACATATGCTCACATGATCTGGATGTTTTGTAGAATTCATACTTCTGATAGATGTAGGAAGACATAACTAGTGGCAATTGATTCCTATCGAGTGATTGCAAATGTAGATAACCCGTAGCAAACAGATATAGTATTATTGTGATCTGCAGAGTAAAGTAATAGCTGTCAGTTACTGGCCATTTAGGGCTCTCGCTATTAGCTGTTAGTAAGCTTTCCCACCACCAACTAATGCCTGAAATGCACATCGTGACTATGTTGACCTAGTGACCATATCGACCTAATGCATGTCGATGACTAGTGGTCGACCTAATGACTGTCGACCTAAGTGTGGTCGACCTAATGACCGTAACCCCACCCACACCTAGTTATGGCCCTGGGCAAATGAAGGGGGTGTTGTTTTCTTTGTAAAGTGACGGGGAACCCCAATTAGTGCACCGTGTCCCCTTGCATGGTTCGCGAGCTTTGGGCAAGGTGCCTCGCTCCGCTACCACTGTGCTCGGCACAGGTTACTATTCCCAATCGTAGTCCACGTGGATCATAAAGTATGAAAAAGTTCAGAAAATGTAAAACAAATTTGTGAAAAATGCATGTCGACCTTTTTCCATGGGGACTTAGTACATGTCGACCTAGTGACCACGTCGACCTAATGCATGTCGATCAATAGTGGTCGATCTAATGACTGTAGACCTAAGTGTGGTCGACCAAATGACCGTATCCCCACCCACACCTAGTTACGGCCCTGGTCATATGAACGGCTAATGCATAATAAGAAAAAAAAGTAGTATGTTTACCCCGATGCTACAATATGTAAAAATATAATATACATTACCTTAAAAAAGAAAGTGGTTATAAATTATAGATTTACTACTGCCAAGGGAGGGAGCAAAGTGAAGGCATTTTTCCTCAGGCTCAGCGGATAGTCTCCCAACCCTGAATGATAATGAAGCATGTGTTACATTTTTCAGGAGATGTGAGTGACAGAACCATAGTGAATCTGCAATCACAGACATTGCAGCCAATTACAAGAACTCTAACATTTTACTTTATGACAGTTGCTTAGAATGCTTGACAGTACAAGGCCTTGGATTGTTTTAGCGATGTCTATTTCTTCATTGATCTACTCTTAACTAAATAAAATTATATTATCACTAGAATGGCTGCAACTGGCCGTTGTATTAGCTGTAACACATAATAGAAGCATATATATTTTTAATTAATATTTACTAATGAACTCAATTGCTTACACCAAATTTGTGGAATCCTTAAAATGTCTATTGTACAGTATATAGGATATTAAAGGACTTGTTACCGCAATATAGTTTCCAGTTTAATGGAAGGAATACAGGAGGACATGTATAAACCTTCAATAGAGTGAATAAATTGCCCTATGCAGCCATTCAGTTTCTAGATAACATTTATCAACTACATTCTATAAAATGATTAGGTAAAAACGGTTTAGTTGCTATTGGTGTGATATGACACTTATTCACTCATTATAAACATTGATACAGCTCTAGGGATTTAAATGCTGAAATCAGTTTGTAATCCTGGGATTACTGGGCTCCAATTTTGGGATGCCCAGATTATATTTTTAAATTTACTTTTATTTAATCTTTACCTGTCTTCCCTGCATCCTGACATCTCTGACATCCATCTGCCCCCTTCTGTACTCCCGGCTGTCCATCTCTCTCCTCCTGTCCCCTCTGGCATCAATCTGTCCTTATCCTCTCTGCCATCAGTCTCCCCCTCCTGAAATCTCTACCATCCATCTTCTCCACCGTCCTCTATGCTAATCTTCCTCCCACTGTGCCACTTGATATTCTTTCCCTCTCTGCTATCTTTCTCTCTCTTCCCCTCCAGTTATCCTTCCTCCTTACAGAGCCCCCCCCCCCTCCCCCCCCCCCCGTCCCCAGCATCCCTCTCCCGCTATTATCTGTTAATAAGCTTTTCCACCAACAATGAATGCCTGAAATGCACATAAAAAAGCATTAGCAGTTTTCATATGGACTTGTTCCCATCTCTTCTTTCTAAAATTTGAACATGGCCTTTAAACTTTTAGAACATGTCATAACCTGTTTCTCATGCTTTATTACATACTATCAGTACAACAGATTAAAAAGCACATGACTAAAACACACACCTCTCAAGCTTATTAGGTTTATGTGAATGAGTCTGCATTGTACCAGTCATCTATAATGATTGGAGGAGAGCTGCACACTGCAATTAACAATAATAATGTTCAATCAGAATCCACTTTATTGGCCAGGTATACTAGGAATTTGTCTTCAGTTTGCTATACAACAGCCAAGTGAGTTACATGTACGTCTAGTCAGTCAATGTTCAGGAGTTCAGCAGGCGGACTGCTTTAGGAAAGAAACTTTTGAGGCTTCTGGTGGACCTGGCGGGGACGGTCCTGTAACGCCTGCCTGAAGGAAGCAAGTTAAAAATGCCATGGCTAGGTTATAGCTGGTCCTTTACAATCTTTATTGCCCGCTTTTTAGCTCTGGACAGGTCCTGGACTGAGGAAAGGTAGGCCCGGATGATCTTCTCTGTGGTTCTGACCACCTTTTAGAGCCTGCATCAGTCCCTTGCGCTGGTGGCGCTGTACCATACCAGTATCAAGGAGCACAGTACCGACTCCACAATCATAGAGTAGAAGAGGAGCAGAAGCTTCTGTGGGATGTTGAACTTCCTTAGTTGCCTGAGGAAGAACAACCTCTGCTGCACTTTCCCAACAGTGGCATCAGTGTTGGACCCCCATTTAAGGTCTCGGGAGATTTTGGTCCCTAGAAACTTGAAAGGAGTCCACTAGCGATACCACACTGTCAGCAATCGTTAGAGGAGGTGCACTAGCTGACTTCTTCCTGAAGTCCACTATAATCTCAACAGTTTTGAGGGGGTTGAGCTCAAGGTTGTCGTGGCTGCACCACTGGGCCAACCGGTCTACTTCCCGTCTATAGGCCGATTTGTCCCCGTCCTTGATGAGGCCGATGACGGTGGTGTCATTGGTGACTTTGATGATCAAATTGATTGCGCCTCTGAGGTGCAGTCATTTGTGTACAGGGAGAAGAGCAGGGGTGAAAGGACACAGTCCTTAGGGGCCCCTGTACTAATGGATCGCGCTTGAGAGGTGAATTCCCCCGCTTTCACCACCTGCGTCCTATCTGTCAGGAAGTCTACTATCCAGAAACAGGTAGCTTCAGGACCCCTAGGCGAAGTAATTTGGGGTGGGGGATGCTGGGGACGATTGTATTGAAGGGCGAGCTGAAATCATCAAACAGGACCCTCACATAGGTACCGGGAATGTCTAGGTGCTGTAGAATGTTGTGCAGGCCCAGGTTGACTGCATCATCAACACACCGATTCGATCGATAGGTGAACTGTAGGGGGTCCAGTCACAGTTTTCAGGTGATTCAATGCCAAACGCTCAAACATTTTCATGACCACAGATGTCAGTGCTATCGGCCTGTAGTTGTTCAGGTTCGTGATAGAGGGTTTCTTGGGGAACAGGATGATTGTAGACCTTTTGAGGCAGAAAGGGACTTTCTGTAGCTCCAGTGATTTGTTGAAGATGTTGGTGAATATGGGAGCAAGCTGACCCGCACATGCTCTCAGGGCAGATGGTGACACTCCATCAGGACCCGGAGCTTTCCTGGGTTTGTCCCTTTTGAACAATGCCCCCACTCCACCGCTGGTGTTCGGGGCATCGTAGAGGTGATTGTTTGGGTCACAGGGGACTTCTTTTGTGAACCTGCAATAAAAGTGGTTCAGCTCATCTCCTAGGTCTTGGTACATGTGGGAAGAGCAGACCGGTGCCCTCGCCACGGCCACATCACTAGGGCACCTGCGTGACAGCCTCTCCTCTGAGCCAAGGTCCTTCTATTAGGGCCAACATGAGGGCCTCCGTCATTCTCTTTCCGAGGCCAGCAATCCACCTGCCAGTTGCCGCCCGGGCTGCGGGGGGCACGGCCGCTCAGTCATCCACTTTGGCATCCACGATGTGTGCATCCCTGCCACACAGGGTAGTGAGGGCAGCGAGGGCAGTGAGGGCCACTGATCTGCCCGGGCCTGAATGTGGGGTAAGCACCACAGGAGCGCTCCAATTTACGAGGGCTTCACTGCTGTATTTGGTCACTGGTGGGGTAGACAAGGGAAGGGAAAAACAAGGGAAAACAGGTATTTTGGCTGAGCGGCATAGCTCGGAGGCAGCCATATGCAGTGCCATCTTGGATTGTAATCGCTTTAATCGTTGTTGCTATAATTTATTGCTGCTCTTTAATCCAATGAGTATATTTGAAATAAGTGATAAATAAAACAACTTTGCTTTTTCTGTTGCTGATGTAGTCAATTATCCCAGGACAAAGCAGTCATGTGGAAAGGTGTTAGAAACCAATTCCTATTGTGTAAGTGTGAAAGATCTCAGTGTGAGAGGCCTTTGAAGTAGATTTCTTGTGGGGGTAGGGATAACATGTACCCTGTGGAATGGCTCCTGCAATTTGAAATGAACAGTGACCCTTCAGTAATTCAGAGCCTGAATATGCTGTATATTAGTTGATTAATGCAAGAAGCCACAGTTATTTGTTGCTCAGAGAACAGAGGTAAATGATGTCTAAGTGAGGGGCTGGATGGAGACAAACATAAGGTTGTAGTCCACAGTACCTTGTCTGGGATGTCCAATACAGAGTACAGTAGATTCCAGACTGAAGGACTTCTCAGTGGAGAGATGCAGGGGTTTCAATCTAATGTGTATCCCAGGGCAGGAATGCAGTCCATTGGTTTTGATGAGATGTCCGCATAGAGTAGTACAAGTTAAAGGTAAGTCCTTGGATATTTATGATGAGTCATAGGTCAGTTGTGCTTAATTTAAGCTGTTTTATGGAGATGATCAGGAGCATGCAAAAGGTGAGGCAGCCATTTTGGTAACGGCAGCCATCTTGGCTAATGATTTAGTTTAGCCAAATGATTTAGTTTATTATTATTATTATTATTATTATTATTATTATTCATTATGATTATGCATATATCACAAAAATATAGTATTCTACAAAATAAAAATAATGAAGTATATACTGTATCTAATTTGATAGTAAAGAAACTTTTTGTAATCCTTATGTAGAATCATGTTCCATTGTAATGCAACATGCTGCAAATGTCATATGGAGTGCCGTAACTAGATGTTTTAGGACTGTGCGCAAGAAACAGCACCAGCGCACCCCCCATATTTAAAATAGGGCCAGTGCGGGCGTGGCTTCATGGGGAAGGGGCGTGGTCACTAGATAATACCAATTCATATTATACAGTAGTCTCCATTATTCAGATTACGCCACACAGTAGCGCAACTTACACACATTACACCAGGTAGAGCACCTTTTACACATTATCCCAGGTAGAGCCCCTCTCGCACTTTATGCCAGGTAGAGCCCCATTTTACACATTACACCGGGTAAAGCCTCTATGCACATTATCTCAGGTTGAGCCCCCTTGTACACATTACGCCAGATGGAGCCCCATTTTACACATTACACCAGGTAGAGTCCCCATTTTACACATTACGCCAGGTAGAGTCCCCTTTTACACATTACAGTAGGTAGAGTCCCCTTTCACACAGTACAGCAGGTAGAGTCCCCTTTTACACATTACAGCAGGTAGAGCTCCCTTTTATACATTACGGCAGGCAGAGCTCCATTTTACACATTACGGCAGGTAGAGTCCCCTTGTACACATTACAGCAGGCAGAGCCATGAGCGAGAGAGAGAGAGAGAGAGAGAGAGAGAGAAAGAGACAGAGAAAGAAAGAAAGGTTGCATGTAGAGAGACAGAGAGAGTTTGGTGGGAAGGAGACAGAGAGATGGGTGGGATGAGGAGAGAAGGGTGGGAGAGGGATGGAGATGAGCGGCAGCAGGCAGCAGCAGCTAGGCTCCAGTACCCGAGGCTAGCTTGAGCACATAAGGAGAGAAACAGGTACCTATGTAATAGTGGCAGGCAGTGCATTCACCCTCCGGCGGCAGTGGTGGAGCTGAGCTTCCTCTTCCTGGGAGTGCAGGTGGCCATGGCGGCATCAGCGGATGTCCCTGTTCAAACTCATCCTCCCGGGTTCCCCTGTGCTGCTCCCTGCCGGGAGGAGAAGCATTCCTGAACCAGCCTGTATGCTGGAAGGACACTGGGCTGCTGTACGAGTGAAGGAGGCTGGGAAAGGAGCAGGGCGGAGCACACGGGGAGACTGACACTGCTTCCCAGCACTGCCAGCTATTGTATATCAGCAGCGATGCATCCGGCAAAGAGGGCACTGAGCGCAATGCTACGGTTATAAAATGTAGCAAGCAGCGCTGGAGCTGGTGGCGGCCAATCGGGGTGTATGCGAATGGTATGCGTGCTGTGTGCTAAGCACCATCCACCCACACGGGTATGGGTCATTAGGTCGACCACACTTAGGTTGACAGTCATTAGGTCGACACTATTGGTCAACTTGCATTAGGTTGACATGGTCACTAGGTCGTCATGGTCATTAGGTTGACATGAACAAGGTCAACATATGAAAAGGTCGACATGAGATTTTTTAACTTTTTTTGGTGTTGTTTTCTTCATAAAGTGACGGGGAACCCCAATTAGTGCACTGTGTCCCCTCGCATGGCTCACCATGCTTTGGGCAAGGTGCCTCGCTCTGCTACCGCTACGCTCAGCACAGGTTACTATTCCCAGTCGTAGTCCATGTGGATCGTAAAGTATGAAAAAGTTAAAAAAATGAAGAATTTAAAAAAAAATGCATGTAAACTTTTTTCCATGTCGACCTAGTGACCATGTCAACCTAATGACCATGTAGACCTAAAGCGTGTTGACCAATAGTGGTTGACCTAATGACTGTCGACCTAAGTGTGGTCGACCAAATGACCGTATCCCCACCCACACCTAGTTACGGCCCTGGTCATATGAACGGGGAATGCATACTAAGAAAAAAAGTAGTAGGTTTACCCTGATGCTACAATATGTAAAAATATAATATACATTACTTTCAAAAAGAAAGTGGTTATAAATTATAGATTTACTACTGCCAAGGGAGGGAGCAAAGTGAAGGCATTTTTCCTCAGGCTCAGGGGATAGTCTCCCAACTCTGGGGTAAATTTACTAAGATGAGAGTTCTATTTAAGATGGGATGTTGCCCATAGCAACCAATCAGATTCCAGGTATTATCTTCTAGAAGGTGCTAGATAAATGAGAAGGAGAATCTGATTGGTTGCTATGGGCAACATCCCATCTTAAATAGAACTCCCATCTTGGTAAATTTACCCCCTGAATGATAATGAAGCATGTGTTACATTTTGTAGGAGGTGTGAGTGACAGAACCATAGTGAATCTGCAATCACAAACATTGCAGCCAATTACAAGAACTCTAACATTTTACTTTATGACAGTTGCTTAGAATGCTTGACAGTACAAGGCCTTGGATTGTCTTAGTGATGTCTATTTCTTCATTGCTCTACTCTTAACTAAATAAAATTATATTATCACTAGAATGGCTGCAACTGGCCGTTGTATTAGCTGTAACACATAATAGAAGCATATATATTTTTAATTAATATTTACTAATGAACTCAATTGTTTACATCAAAATTGTGGAATCCTTAAAATGTCTATTGTACAGTATATAGGGGTGTAGTATGGTATGCCAGCGGCCGGGAGCCCGAACGCCGGCATATCAACAGCGTGGCGAGCGCAAATGAGCCCCTTGCTGGCTCGCTGCGCTCGCCACGCTATTTATTCTCCCTCCAGGGGGGTCATGGACTCCCACGAGGGAGAATATGTGTCGGTATGCCGGGTGTCGAGATTCCGGCGCCGGTATACTGTGCGCCGGGATCCCGACATTCGGCAACCAGAAGACCACCCGTATATAGGATATTAAAGGACTTGCTACCGCAATATAGTTTCCAGTTTAATGGAAGGAATACAGGAGGACATGTATAAACCTTCAAAAGAGTGAATAAATTGCCCTTTGCAGCCAGTCAGTTTCTAGCTAACATTTATCAACTACATTCTATAAAATGATTAGGTAGAAACTGTTTAGTTGCTATTGGTGTGATATGACACTTATTTACTCATTAGAAACATTGATACATCTCTAGGGATTTAAAATAAGATTTTACTTACCGATAAATCTATTTCTCGTAGTCCGTAGTGGATGCTGGGGACTCCGTCAGGACCATGGGGATTAGCGGCTCCGCAGGAGACAGGGCACAAAAATAAAGCTTTAGGATCAGGTGGTGTGCACTGGCTCCTCCCCCTATGACCCCCCTCCAAGCCTCAGTTAGGATACTGTGCCCGGACGAGCGTACACAATAAGGAAGGATTTTGAATCCCGGGTAAGACTCATACCAGCCACACCAATCACACCGTACAACTTGTGATCTGAACCCAGTTAACAGTATGACAACGTAGGAGCCTCTGAACAGACGGCTCACAACAATAACAACCCGATTTTTTTGTAACAATAACTATGTACAAGTATTGCAGACAATCCGCACTTGGGATGGGCGCCCAGCATCCACTACGGACTACGAGAAATAGATTTATCGGTAAGTAAAATCTTATTTTCTCTAACGTCCTAGTGGATGCTGGGGACTCCGTCAGGACCATGGGGATTATACCAAAGCTCCCAAACAGGCGGGAGAGTGCGGATGACTCTGCAGCACCGAATGAGAGAACTCCAGGTCCTCTTTAGCCAGGGTATCAAATTTGTAGAATTTTACAAACGTGTTCTCCCCCCGACCACGTAGTTGCTCGGCAGAGTTGTAATGCCGAGACCCCTCGGGCAGCCGCCCAGGATGAGCCCACCTTCCTTGTGGAATGGGCATTTACATATTTTGGCTGTGGCAGGCCTGCCACATAATGTGCAAGCTGAATTGTACTACACATCCAACTAGCAATCGTCTGCTTAGAAGCAAGAGCACCCAGTTTGTTGGGTGCATACAGGATAACAGCAAGTCAGTTTTCCTGACTCCAGCCGTCCTGGAAACCGATATTTTCAGGGCCCTGACAACATCTAGCAACTTGGAGTCCTCCAAGTCCCTAGTAGCCGCAGGTACCACAATAAGCTGGTTCAGGTGAAACGCTGACACCACCTTAGGGAGAAACTGGGGACGAGTCCGCAGCTCTGCCCTGTCCGAATGGACAATCAGATATGGGCTTTTGTGAGACAAAGCCGCCAATTCTGACACTCGCCTGGCCGAGGCCAGGGCCAACATCATGGTCACTTTCCATGTGAGATATTTCAAATCCACAGATTTGAGCGGTTTAAACCAATGTGATTTGAGGAATCCCAGCACTACGTTGAGATCCCACAGTGCCACTGGAGGCACAAAAGGGGGTTGTATATGCAGTACTCCCTTGACAAACTTCTGGACTTCAGGAACTGAAGCCAATTCTTTCTGGAAGAAAATCGACAGGGTCGAAATTTGAACCTTAATGGACCCCAATCTGAGGTCCATAGACCATCCTGTTTTCAGGAAATGCAGGAATCGACCGAGTTGAAATTTCTTCGTGGAGCCTTCCTGGCCTCACACCACGCAACATATTTTCGCCACATGTGGTGATAATGTTGTGCGGTCACGTCCTTCCTGGCTTTGACCATGGTAGGAAAGACCTCTTCCGGAATGCCTTTTTCCCTTAGGATCCGGCGTTCAACCGCCATGCCGTCAAACGCAGCCGCGGTAAGTCTTGGAACAGACATGGTACGTGCTGAAGCAAGTCCCTTCTTAGCGGCAGAGGTCATGAGTCCTCTGTGAGTATCTCTTGAAGTTCCGGGTACCAAGTCCTTCTTGGCCAATCCGGAGCCACGAGTATAGTTCTTACTCCTCTACGTCTTATAATTCTCAATACCTTGGGTATGAGAAGCAGAGGAGGAAACACATACACCGACTGGTACGCCCACGGTGTTACCAGAACGTCCACAGCTATTGCCTGAAAGTCTCTTGACCTGGCGCAATACCTGTCCAGTTTTTTGTTCAGGCTGGACGCCATCATGTACACCTTTGGTCTTTCCCAACGGTTCACAATCATGTGGAAAACTTCCCGATGAAGTCCCCACTCTCCCGGGTGGAGGTCGTGCCTGCTGAGGAAGTCTGCTTCCCAGTTGTCCACTCCCGGAATGAACACTGCTGACAGTGCTATCACATGATTTTCTGCCCAGCGAAAAATCCTTGCAGTTTTTGCCATTGCCCTCCTGCTTCTTGTGCCGCCCTGTCTGTTTACGTGGGCGACTGCCGTGATGTTGTCCCACTGGATCAATACCGGCTGACCTTGAAGCAGAGGTCTTGCTAAGCTTAGAGCATCATAAATTGCCCTTAGCTCCAGTATATTTATGTGGAGAAAAGTCTCCAGACTTGATCACACTCCCTGGAAATTTTTTCCCTGTGTGACTGCTCCCCAGCCTCTCAGGCTGGCCTCCGTGGTCACCAGCATCCAATCCTGAATGCCGAATCTGCGGCCCTCTAGAAGATGAGCACTCTGTAACCACCACAGGAGAGACACCCTTGTCCTTGGAGATAGGGTTATCCGCCGATGCATCTGAAGATGCGATCCGGACCATTTGTCCAGCAGATACCACTGAAAAGTTCTTGCGTGGAATCTGACGAATGGAATCGCTTCGTAATAAGCCACCATTTTTCCCAGGACTCTTGTGCAATGATGCACTGACACTTTTCCTGGTTTTAGGAGGTTCCTGACTAGCTCGGATAACTCCCTGGCTTTCTCCTCCGGGAGAAACACCTTTTTCTGGACTGTGTCCAGAATCATCCCTAGGAACAGCAGACGTGTCGTCGGAAACAACTGCGGTTTTGGAATATTTAGAATCCACCCGTGCTGTCGTAGAACTACTTGAGATAGTGCTACTCCGACCTCCAACTGTTCTCTGGACCTTGCTCTTATCAGGAGGTCGTCCATTTTCTTCGAAGAAGAATCATCATTTCGGGCATTACCTTGGTAAAGACCCGGAGTGCCGTGGACAATCCAAACGGCAGCGTCTGAAACTGATAGTGACAGTTCTGTACCACGAACCTGAGATACCCTTGGTGAGAAGGGCAAATTGGGACATGGAGGTAAGCATCCCTGATGTCCCGGGACACCATATAGTCCCCTTCTTCCTGGTTCGCTATCACTGCTCTGAGTGACTCCATCTTGATTTGAACCTTTGTAAGTGTTCAAATATTTCAGATTTAGAATAGGTCTCACCGAGCCTTCTGGTTTCAGTTAGAGATGAGCGCCTGAAATTTTTCGGGTTTTGTGTTTTGGTTTTGGGTTCGGTTCCGCGGCCGTGTTTTGGGTTCGAACGCGTTTTGGCAAAACCTCACCGAATTTTTTTTGTCGGATTCGGGTGTGTTTTGGATTCGGGTGTTTTTTTCAAAAAACACTAAAAAACAGCTTAAATCATAGAATTTGGGGGTCATTTTGATCCCAAAGTATTATAAAACCATAATTTACACTCATTTTCAGTCTATTCTGAATACCTCACACCTCACAATATTATTTTTAGTCCTAAAATTTGCACCGAGGTCGCTGTGTGAGTAAGATAAGCGACCCTAGTGGCCGACACAAACACCGGGCCCATCTAGGAGTGGCACTGCAGTGTCACGCAGGATGTCCCTTCCAAAAAACCCTCCCCAAACAGCACATGACGCAAAGAAAAAAAGAGGCGCAATGAGGTAGCTGTGTGAGTAAGATTAGCGACCCTAGTGGCCGACACAAACACCGGGCCCATCTAGGAGTGGCACTGCAGTGTCACGCAGGATGGCCCTTCCAAAAAACCCTCCCCAAACAGCACATGACGCAAAGAAAAAAAGAGGCGCAATGAGGTAGCTGTGTGAGTAAGATTAGCGACCCTAGTGGCCGACACAAACACCTGCCCATCTAGGAGTGGCACTGCAGTGTCACGCAGGATGTCCCTTCCAAAAAACCCTCCCCAAACAGCACATGACGCAAAGAAAAAAAGAGGCGCAATGAGGTAGCTGACTGTGTGAGTAAGATTAGCGACCCTAGTGGCCGACACAAACACCGGGCCCATTTAGGAGTGGCACTGCAGTGTCACGCAGGATGTCCCTTCCAAAAAACCCTCCCCAATCAGCACATGATGCAAAGAAAAAGAAAAGAAAAAAGAGGTGCAAGATGGAATTGTCCTTGGGCCCTCCCACCCACCCTTATGTTGTATAAACAAAACAGGACATGCACACTTTAACCAACCCATCATTTCAGTGACAGGGTCTGCCACACGACTGTGACTGATATGACGGGTTGGTTTGGACCCCCCCCAAAAAAGAAGCAATTAATCTCTCCTTGCACAAACTGGCTCTACAGAGGCAAGATGTCCACCTCATCATCACCCTCCGATATATCACCGTGTACATCCCCCTCCTCACAGATTATCAATTCGTCCCCACTGGAATCCACCATCTCAGCTCCCTGTGTACTTTGTGGAGGCAATTGCTGCTGGTCAATGTCTCCGCGGAGGAATTAATTATAATTCATTTTAATGAACATCGGCCCTCATTCCGAGTTGATCGGTCGCAAGGCGAATTTAGCAGAGTTACACACGCTAAGCCGCCGCCTACTGGGAGTGAATCTTAGCTTCTTAAAATTGCGACCGATGTATTCGCAATAATGCGATTACTAACTACTTAGCAGTTTCAGAGTAGCTCCAGACTTACTCTGCCTGTGCGATCAGTTCAGTGCTTGTCGTTCCTGGTTGACGTCACAAACACACCCAGCGTTCGCCCAGGCACTCCCACCGTTTCTCCGGCCACTCCTGCGTTTTTTCCGGAAACGGTAGCGTTTTCAGCCACACGCCCCTGAAACGCCGTGTTTCCGCCCAGTAACACCCATTTCCTGTCAATCACATTACGATCGCCGGAGCGAAGAAAAAGCCGTGAGTAAAAATACTTTCTTCATAGTAAAGTTACTTGGCGCAGTCGCAGTGCGAACATTGCGCATGCGTACTAGGCGGATTTTCACTGCGATGCGATGAAAAATACCGAGCGAACAACTCGGAATGAGGGCCATCATCTTCTCCACATTTTCTGGATGTAACCTCGTACGCCGATTGCTGACAAGGTGAGCGGCGGCACTAAACACTCTTTCGGAGTACACACTTGTGGGAGGGCAACTTAGGTAGAATAAAGCCAGTTTGTGCAAGGGCCTCCAAATTGCCTCTTTTTCCTGCCAGTATAAGTACGGACTGTGTGACGTGCCTACTTGGATGCGGTCACTCATATAATCCTCCACCATTCTATCAATGTTGAGACAACCGACACAATTGGACTCTCCTTGTGGATTTGGGATTTCGAAGAATGCACAGTTCTTTGCTGTGCTGCTTTTGCCAGCTTGAGTCTTTTCATTTTTCTAGCGAGAGGCTGAGTGCTTCCATCCTCATGTGAAGCTGAACCACTAGCCATGAACATAGGCCAGGGCCTCAGCCGTTCCTTGCCACTCCGTGTCGTAAATGGCATATTGGCAAGTTTACGCTTCTCCTCCGACAATTTTATTTTAGGTTTTGGAGTCCATTTTTTTCTGATATTTGGTGTTTTGGATTTGACATGCTCTGTACTATGACATTGGGCATCGGCCTTGGCAGACGACGTTGCTAGCATTTCATCGTCTCGGCCATGACTAGTGGCAGCAGCTTCAGCACGAGGTGGAAGTGGATCTTGATCTTTCCCTAATTTTGGAACCTCAACATTTTTGTTCTCCATATTTTAATAGGCACAACTAAAAGGCACCTCAGGTAAACAATGGAGATGGATACTAGTATACAATTATGGACTGCCTGCCGAGTGCAGACACAGAGGTAGCCACAGCCGTGAACTACCGTGCTGTACTGTGTCTGCTGCTAATATAGACTGGTTGATAAAGAGATGTCTATGTAACTATGTATGTATAAAGAAGAAAGAAAAAAAAAACACGGTTAGGTGGTATACAATTATGGACGGACTGCCTGCCGAGTGCAGACACAGAGGTAGCCACAGCCGTGAACTACCGTACTGTACTGTGTCTGCTGCTAATAATATAGACTGGTTGATAAAGAGATGTCGTAGTAGTATGTATGTATAAAGAAGAAAGAAAAAAAAACCACGGTTAGGTGGTATACAATTATGGACGGACTGCCTGCCGAGTGCAGACACAGAGGTAGCCACAGCCGTGAACTACCGTACTGTACTGTGTCTGCTGCTAATATAGACTGGTTGATAAAGAGATGTCTATGTAACTATGTATGTATAAAGAAGAAAGAAAAAAAAACCACGGTTAGGTGGTATACAATTATGGACGGACTGCCTGCCGAGTGCAGACACAGAGGTAGCCACAGCCGTGAACTACCGTACTGTACTGTGTCTGCTGCTAATATAGACTGGTTGATAAAGAGATGTCGTAGTAGTATGTATGTATAAAGAAGAAAAAAAAACCACGGTTAGGTGGTATACAATTATGGACGGACCGCCTGCCGAGTGCAGACACAGAGGTAGCCACAGCCGTGAACTACCGTACTGTGTCTGCTGCGACTGGATGATAAATGATATAAAAAATATATATATATCACTACTGCAGCCGGACAGGTATATATTATATATTATATAATGACGGACCTGCTGGACACTGTCTGTCAGCAGAATGAGTTTTATTTTTATAGAATAAAAAAAAAAACAACACACAAGTGAAGTCACACGACGAGTGTTTAACTTTTTCAGGCAATCACAATATAAGTATACTACTAACTATACTGGTGGTCAGTGTGGTCAGGTCACTGGTCAGTCACACTGGCAGTGGCACTCCTGCAGCAAAAGTGTGCACTGTTTAATTTTAATATAATATTATGTACTCCTGGCTCCTGCTATAACCTATAACTGGCACTGCAGTGCTCCCCAGTCTCCCCCACAATTATAAGCTGTGTGAGCTGAGCAGTCAGACAGATATATAATATATATAGATGATGCAGCACACTGGGCTGAGCCTGAGCAGTGCACACAGATATGGTATGTGACTGAGTCACTGTGTGTATCGCTTTTTTCAGGCAGAGAACGGATATATTAAATAAACTGCACTGTCTGGTGGTCACTCACTAGTAAACTCTCTGCACTCTCTACACTTCTACAGTACTCCTCCTAGTCCTAAGCTCCAGTAAATCTCTCTCTCTTATAATCTAAATGGAGAGGACGCCAGCCACGTCCTCTCCCTATCAATCTCAATGCACGTGTGAAAATGGCGGCGACGCGCGGCTCCTTATATAGAATCCGAGTCTCGCGAGAATCCGACAGCGTCATGATGACGTTCGGGCGCGCTCGGGTTAACCGAGCAAGGCGGGAGGATCCGAGTCTGCTCGGACCCGTGAAAAAAACCATGAAGTTCGGGCGGGTTCGGATTCAGAGAAACCGAACCCGCTCATCTCTAGTTTCAGTACCACAATATAGTGTGGAATAATACCCCTTTCCTTGTTGTAGGAGGGGTACTTTGATTATCACCTGCTGGGAATACAGCTTGTGAATTGTTTCCAATACTGGCTCCCTGTCGGAGGGAGACGTTGGTAAAGCAGACTTCAGGAACCTGCGAGGGGAAACGTCTCGACTTTCCAATCTGTACCCCTGGGATACTACTTGTAGGATCCAGGGGTCCTGTACGGCTCCAGCGTCATGCTGAGAACTTGGCAGAAGCGGTGGAAGGCTTCTGTTCCTGGGAATGGGCTGCCTGCTGCAGTCTTCTTCCCTTTCCTCTATCCCTGGGCAGATATGCTTATGGGGACGAAAGGACTGAGGCTGAAAAGACGGTGTCTTTTTCTGCATAGATGTGACTTAGGGTAACAACGGTGGATTTCCCAGCAGTTGCCGTGGCCACCAGGTCCGATGGACCGACCCCAAATAACTCCTCCCCTTTATACGGCAATACATCTTTGTGCCGTTTGGAATCTGCATCACCTGACCACTGTCGTGTCCATAAACATCTTTTGGCAGATATGGACATCGCACTTACTCTTGATGCCAGAGTGCAAATATCCCTCTGTGCATCTCGCATATATAGAAATGCATTCTTTAAATGCTCTATAGTAAATAAAATACTGTCCCTGTCAAGGGTATCAATATTTTCAGTCAGGGAATCCGACCAAGCCACCCCCGCGCTGCACATCCAGGCTGAGGCGATCGCTGGTCGCAGTATAACACCAGTATGTGTGTATATACTTTTTAGGATATTTTCCAGCCTCCTATCAGCTGGCTCCTTGAGGGCGGCCGTATCTGGAGACGGTACCGCCACTTGTTTTGATAAGCGTGTGAGCGCCTTATCCACCCTAAGGGGTGTTTCCCAACGCGCCCTAACTTCTGGCGGGAAAGGGTATACCGCCAATAATTTTCTATCGGGGGAACCCCGCGCCTCATCACACACTTCATTTAATTTATCTGATTCAGGAAAAACTATAGGTAGTTTTTCCACACCCCACATAATACCCTTTTTTGTGGTACTTGTAGTATCAGAAATATGTAACACCTCCTTCATTGCCCTTAACAAGTAACGTGTGGCCCTAAAGGAAAATACGTTTGTTTCTTCACCGTCGACACTGGAGTCAGTGTCCGTGTCTGTGTCTGTGTCGACCGACTGAGGTAAAATGGGCATTATAACGTCCCTGACGGTGTTTTAGACGCCTGGACAGATACTAATATGTTTGCCGGCCGTCTCATGTCGTCAATCGACTTGCAGCGTGTTCACGTAATTCCTTAAATAAGCCATCTATTCCGGTGTCGACTCCCTAGAGAGTGACATCACCATTACAGGCAATTTGCTCCGCCTCCCAACATCGTCCTCATACATGTCGACACTCACGTACCAACACACAGCACACACACAGGGAATGCTCTGATAGAGGACAGGACCCACTAGCCCTTTGGGGAGACAGAGGGAGAGTTTGCCAGCACACACCAAAAACGCCATAATTATACAGGGACAACCTTTATATAAGTGCTTTTCCCTTATAGCATTTTAATATATGTAGTCATATCGCCAAATCAGTGCCCCCCCTCTCTGTTTTAACCCTGTTTCTGTAGTGCAGTGCAGGGGAGAGCCTGGGAGCCTTCCCACCAGCATTTCTGTGAGGGAAAATGGCGCTGTGTGCTGAGGAGAATAGGCCCCGCCCCCTTTTCGGCGGGCTTCTTCTCCCGTTTTTCTGAGACCTGGCAGGGGTTAAATACATCCATATAGCCCCCAGGGGCTATATGTGATGTATTTTTAGCCATAAAAAAGGTATTATACATTGCTGCCCAGGGAGCCCCCCCAGCGCCCTGCACCCTCCGTGACCGCTGTGTGAAGTGTGCTGACAACAATGGCGCACAGCTGCAGTGCTGTGCGCTACCTCAGGAAGACTGAAAAGTCTTCTGCCGCCTGCATCTGGACCTCTTCCATCTTCGGCATCTGCAAGGGGGGTCGGCGGCGCGGCTCCGGGACGAACCCCAGGGTGAGACCTGTGTTCCGACTCCCTCTGGAGCTAATGGTGTCCAGTAGCCTAAGAAGCCAATCCATCCTGCACGCAGGTGAGTTCACTTCTCTCCCCTAAGTCCCTCGATGCAGTGAGCCTGTTGCCAGCAGGACTCACTGAAAATAAAAAACCTAAAAACTTTTTCTAAGCAGCTCTTTAGGAGAGCCACCTAGATTGCACCCTGCTCGGACGGGCACAAAAACCTAACTGAGGCTTGGAGGGGGGTCATAGGGGGAGGAGCCAGTGCACACCACCTGATCCTAAAGCTTTATTTTTGTGCCCTGTCTCCTGCGGAGCCGCTAATCCCCATGGTCCTGACGGAGTCCCCAGCATCCACTAGGACGTTAGAGAAATCCTGAAATCAGTTTGTAATCCTGGGATTACTGGGCTCCAATCTTGGGATCCCCAGATTATATTTTTAAATTTACTTTTATTTAATCCTTACCTGTCTTCCCTGCATCCTGACATCTCTGACATCCATCTGCCCCCTTCTGTACTCCCGGCTGTCCAGCTCCCTCCTCCTTACCCCTCTGGCATCAATCTGTCCTTATCCTCTCTGCCATCAGTCTCCCTCCTCCTGAAATCTCTACCATCAATCTCCTCCACCGTCCTCTTTGCTTTTCTCCCTCCCACTGTGCCACTTGATATTCTTTCCCTCCTTTCTATCTTTCTCTCTCTTCCCCTCCAGTTATCCTTCATCCTTACCAGAGCCCCCCCCCCCCCCCCCCTCCCCAGCATCCCTCTCCCAATTGTAAAAGAAGAGCTGGAGTTCCATGATGCATGATGCAGCTGCTATCACTCACCGGCAGTGGTGCAAGTAGAAAAAATGGCTCATAGGTACTGTGTGCATGCCGAAGGCTCGCACATCCCAAAAATGGGTGTGGTCAAAAGCCACATGGGGCGTGGCCAATGAAATTGGGGGCATAATACATATATGGGGGGCCAGATACACATATGCCCCCACAGTGCCAGATCTGCCCCCACTGTGCCAGATATGCCCTATGGTGCCAGATACACAAATGCCCCCACAGTGCCAGATGCACAAATGCCAGCTATGCCCCCACAATACCAGATATGCCCCCACAGTGCCACATATGCCCCCACAGTGCCAGATTTGCCCAAACACGCCAGATATGCCCCAACAATGCCAGATACACATGCCCCCAGATTGCCAGATATGCCCCTTCAGTGCCAGATATGCCCCACACATGCCCCACAGTGCCAGATATACATGCCCCCAGAGTGCCAGATATTCCCACCAGAGTGCCAGATATGCCCCCAGTGCAAGATATGCCCCACATTGCCAGATATACATGCCCGCAGAGTGCCAGATATTCCCACCAGATGGCCAAATATGCCCCGAGAGTGCCAGATATGCCCCACAGTGCCAGATATACATGACCCGAGAGTGCCAGATATTCCCACCAGAGTGCCAGATATTCCCCCAGAGTGCCAGATATGCCCCTACTTTGCCAGATACACATGCACCCAGAGTGCCAGATATGCCCCCACAGTGCCAGCTATGCCCCTACTTTGCCAGATACACATGCCCCCAGAGTGCCAGATATGCCCCCACAGTACCAGATATGCCCCTAATTTGCCAGATACACATGCCCCCAGAGTGCCAGATATGCCCCCACAGTGCCAGATATGCTCCCACTTTGTTAGATACACATGCCCCCAGAGTGCCAGATATGCCCCAGCAGTGCAACTCACCGCACTGTCTTCTTCTGCTGCCTCTGCTGCTGCTGGGGAGAGGAGAGCACAGCACATGCCTCTCCTGCCATCAGTCCGGTATCCGCAACCTCCTGCGGCGGCATCGTCCCGTATTTTAGATCTGGCGCCGGTCAGGGCTTGCTGTCTAGCAGCGGCAGCTCCTGATTGGCTGCCGGTCGTGAGCTCTGATTGGCTCACGAACCAGCGTTTCAGTGCACGCCGCGGCCACCGGACTGTCACTGTGTCAGGCAGGAGAGGAGAGGCGCATGAGGCGTTCTCCTCTGTCCCTAAAGTGTGAGGCAGCACAGCGTAGCCACCGCCAAATTCTTAAGGGTATGCCGTGCCCGACTGTACCCGTACACTTGCACCACTGGTCACTGATTGGTTGGGAGCACATTGCACTGTGATTATGCCACTGCGCAACACACTCCCAGCCTACAGTATCAATGACTGAGAGCAGCTGCATCATGGAACTGCATCTATTCTGCAGGCTGCTGGGACAACTTGAGAGAACCAGTTTATGCTACTGGAACTGAGAAGGAAAGTATTATCTCACTGCTTCCCAGCCTAATGCACAGTGTGTTTTGAATCCAGTAATACCTGGAATTTAATGATTTTAATCCCAGGTATTATTGAAACTCTGAAATGTGTATCCAATTAGAGGCCGTTTTTATCAGCTGAAATTGGACCTGCGATTGCACGAAAACAAATAGGATCGAAGAGTATTATCGCAACTCCGGCGGCTGTTTATTGGGGATTATACTTCGGGTGCCTGAGGCATAATCCCTGATAAATGCCTGAATCACTTGATAAAAGAGCTGGCATTGTAGCTAATAGAATAGCCGCTGTTAATAGGATACCGCCCAAAGGGGTTGATGTACTGTATCAAGCAGTGAAATGAGTAGAGAAGTGGACCAGTGGAGAAGTTGCCCATAGCAACCAATGAGTATCTACGTATCATTTTATAGAATCTACTTCTGAAGAGTTCATTAGGAACTCGGCATGTTCTACGTAATCATCCACTAAGGTGCAACAAAATAAAATGGCAAATTAACCATCAATATGTTTCTAATGAGTAAAAAGGAAACTAGAAAATATAAGATATTCACTGATAATTGAAAAGGCAGTATTATCTAAAATTCATTGTAATTATGCTATGTTCAATTAAATTTACAACCCAATGCAGACTACATATATAAATAGATTGTAAAGGCAAAGCTATGCAAAAAATAAAAAGTACTATCAATACTGTAGACCTGTAAGCATTAATACTGCAGGCAGGGGCGCACCGGGTGTGGTGACACCTGATGCACACACTGCATTATTATACACCCACCTCGCTGAAGTCGCACCCATCCAAAAAAAAGGGTGTGGCCTAATGTAAAAGGGCGTGGCCTCTCAAGATCACTTCTTCACTCTGGGGGTTTATTCAGCTTCCCCGGAGATGCTGGCCACCCACGGAGACTGGGCAGCTTGTAGTGCCGGCTTTTTATCTGTGACAGGAGCCGAGTGCTGCAGGAGAATATCAAACTGCAGCACCCGGCTCCTGTCACTGCAGAACAGCCGGCTCTTGGTGTCACGCTTCCGAGGGTGGAACCTGGATGTAGGCCGCACCCCCTGCACCCAGCTTGTGATGTCACTGTCTGCAGGTAATGTGTGTTTTGTTTTAAATTTGTGTTTTTAAAATTCCCTAATTTTTTCTGCGTTCACTGTAGTAATGCTATTGTTTTTATTAACATGTAATCTGAAGGAACAAACTGTGTACTTTTCATGGGACAACTAAATTATTCTGAATGTATGGATTAATTTTATTGTCTTAGTATAAGGTCTAGCTTCTCGGTTATGCTGTTTCATCCACTCTATTGCTAATTCCTCCCAAAAGACAAAATGGGGCTGATTCAATTGTTTTACTCCACAGCTATCACTAGGTGGTGCAACACAGAGAAATTCAATTGTTGCTTCATTTAGACGCCAAGTAGCCACAGGGATGACTTATCTTCTCACAGCCTACTGAGGTGCGAGAAGAAATGTGCACCCAAAGCAGGACTTTAGACGGGTTTAGCCGTTTTATGCTGCTAAACCCTGTCTGTTTGGACGCGACATGTGTGATATGCATGTGCACCCAAACATCAATGGAATTGTCCCTTTTAGATGGGAAAATTAGATGCCCAATCAATTGAATCGTCACAAATAAGTTCATAAGCAAGTGTATGTGCTAATCATTGTACTGTAACATATTGATATATAATACAGCACCTGAAATTTCTTTAAGAATTGTATAGTTTGGGGAGTATACTGTAGAGCTCCTTTATAACTGTCTACTCCAATATTTTGATTTCTCTCAGATATTTCTAATAATGCAATATTTATTTTGGTGTTGTAATCCTTGTTATTTTGTGCTGTGTTCCCTTGCTAGGAAAGTAAGCTGAAATGTACTTACTCCTGCTGCTCATGCCAGTGAGGGAGAGGTGAGAGCCAGCCCCAGGCAGCTTCCCAATGGATCTGACAGGCGCCAGGACCTGTGCATGCCCACAAGGGGCAGCTTGAGTGCGCATGCACATGCAGCATGCAACAGCTGCAGCCCATAGAAGCCGAGTGGTCTGACGATGAGGCAGGGAGTGGCTTTCTACAGGAAGTCTGCTCTCTGCTAATTGCAGCCCGGACTGGCAGTCTCAGAGAAAGGAAACACCTCCCAATGGACATCCTGTCCAACGGATGACTGGCAGGTGGAACTTCCAATAGGAATTCACTGCCAGTACAGTCTCACATACTGCAACTGGCTCAGGTGAGCTCACTGAAGTTGCGGACTTTACTGAGGGGGCTGCAGTCCTGCAACTCATAGGTAAAAACCGCCACTGGTATTTATCCTGATTGAGAGTAAATTTGATAAAATACTATAAAGTATCAATTTGGTGCAGCATGTTCCACTACACTTGCATTAATTCTATTATTATGACATTTATCCTGTAGTGAATATATCTAAACAGATGGAGAGGGAAAATATGGAAGTTTCTGCCAAAGAAAGATTGTTTTGAATGTAAAACCATTCCATTGCTGTTGTTGAAAAGGCTGGTGACTCCTTATATGAGAAAGAGTTTTAACTTAAAATGCAGTGAATGCACACAGTAGTTTTGTAAAGAATTTAAATATATTTTCAAATATTGACATATAATATTACATATGTAAATATAATATACAATATTTGAAAATATCTTTAAATTAATTTAGAAAACTACTATATATATATATATATATATATATATATATAGAGAGAGAGAGAGTTCTTATTGATAAAGACAATCAGATAAACAATTGTTTGTTTTCTCGATGAATTATATTATTATCTGATGTACTGTGTATCTACAGATTGCACTATAATTCTTAATATCTTTATCTGAGCTAATACTGCGTTTAGGATGTAACTAAATTCAGTTATAATTCTCTATCAGTTTTCACCGCTATATCCTATCCCCGATATAATCCTACATATCACACCCCTCTTTCAGTATTCCTTTCCCTGGATCCACTTACTCTCAACTTCCACAGTAACTTGTAGAACAATAAGGCTTAGTTCTTGGATTTCTACATTATTTTATCTTTATAACTTCTCTTGGAAAAGTAATTAGCTTTTTATCTCCTGTGGTGAAGGGGTGGAGAGGGTACTAATTATCCGGTCCACGGTCTGATGGAGGGGCCCAGTGGGGTCCAGGTCTCCCCCCCACACACACACACACGCACCCCTTACCTGGCTGCAGAAGCTGCAGCTTTTCTCCTCAGCTCAGCACATGATGCTCTGTGCTAGGCTGCAATGTAGCCAGGGAAGTGCTTAAAATACTATTATTTCTGTATTTTTTTCCAAAGGGCGCATGGCCACACCTCCTGTGATTAGGCCATACCCCCTGAAAAGCACCTAGGCCCAGCCAGGCTCTCTACTGCCCTGCTTACCCTTATGCTGATAATATCCAGTTGTTGCATTTCATCTGTATATATTTTTGCAACATTAAACTCAATATTTAAAAATCTGAGCTTAATATATCTGCACCAATAAATAATACCTACTATACCTACCTCCCCCTCATCCATAAACCTATTCTTGACTTTGTGTTTGTTTTCCAATATCCAATCTGTATCCAAATGTGTTGCATGCATCTCAGAAGCAATCACAATAATAAGCCCATGTCACACACAAGACACTGTAAACATTTTAAATGATGCATTCATTGGCCGGGATGTACTGTTAGCCAAGTTTGATCCATATAATAGTGTCCAAGTTCATGAAAAGTCGGATGTTTTCTACTCAGAACAGCGCTCGGGGAAAAGTTGAATCCAGATATTTTCCCCATGCTAAACATACAACTTGACCAATACTTATGTCAGTGTCATCTGCTGATGTTTATTTACCCTGTATTTGTCCTATATTGTCTTCAACTGTAAGTCACTGTTCTCCTGTTTTGGTTATTTTGTTTATGTACTCTGTAATTGGATGCTGCAGAACCCTTGTGGTGCCATATAAGTAAAGGATAAAAATAATAATGTAATGGAGTTTGAAAATCTCACACAAAACAGCTCTACAAAGTTGTACATAAACATAGCTGATTATTTTGAGGTGAGTTGTATTTGTTAATGTTGAAAATCAATTACAAGTAAACAATTACAGCACATTCACAACAAATAAAAATGTTTAAATTTTTTATAACTTTAAAATGAAAAAACAAAACAAAAAAAAACTATGATATCTCAGAATAGTCCATGTACTGCACATGTAATGTTTGCTCATTTTTTCCCAGAATATGTGTCTGATTCACCATGGGATATAATAAGACACACATGCAGCTCCTGCTGATTAAAATGATATGCGGCATGGTTATATCCTTTTTATAATTGATGTATCTGCATACCAAAATATGTTACAGTGTTTGGCAGGAAAACACTGTAGCATAAAATTTGTATGCAGATGTGCTGCAGATTACAAACTGTTTTACACCTTTGTCTACCTGATAATACCCAGTCTGCTGTATTATTGGGTTTGTTTCCAATTGAAAAGCAATACAAATTATGCTGACATTATATAAAAAATAATAATAAGTATATAACTCTAATCAAAGAATAACATTAGTGACTCTAACCTGTTAGTTGCATCCAAACGAATGGTCACATGGTTCAGTTTATACTCCCCCTGCACCCGTTTATCCATCTAGGCTATCAGTTGTTGTGTTGAGAGTTGTAGCGCTTTCTGTAATGTTATTTGTTTACTGCATTGTTCTGTTTTATTATGTACTGGCCTGTGTCTTGCCAGCTGTACAGTGCTGCAGATCCATGTGACACCTTACAAATAAAGGTTAATAATAATATATCTATAAAACAAGAAATTGGAGCTTATGAAAATGCACTCTGGTCTGGCTCTGCACATGTGAATTGCCAAAATCACTCTAGTACAGTACATGCAAATCACAGGCTCTACATTTGAGCTTATATGTTAACAATAATTGGTTATATATGATTTTATTTTAATCATTACCTAGTCATACTGTATAACAGTTATCAGGCTAATATATTGTATAAATGGTACAAAACTCACAGTACCTGTTTTTATGTATCTTGCAGCACAACAGAATTCACCAAAAATCCATGAAGGCTGGTGGGCTTATAAAGAGGTCGTGCAGGGCAGCTTTGTTCCAGGTAAGACTCTTCATGGTGGAAAAATGCTTTTGTGGACAGACGAAACTGCCACAGTTGACACATTTGAAAAACTACATACTGTACAGTAGGAGGTTGGAGTGTTTATAACATGCAAGAAATAGACTGGTTGATGAGTATATGGAAAGTGGATCCTTACTCTGGGGCTGATGTAGCGTTGAAAGTAAGGTGGCCGTAATTGCTGCTACATGGTGTCCACAGAATTTCATAGAGATATTCACCCATATGTTGAGCTATATGTATCACTGCGGGCAGACCACCCCATATCCATACTGTATGCTTGATTTGACACACATCACCATCATCCATGTGTGCATGCATCAGTCATATCTTTGGTTTAAAAGATACACATAAAAACAGGCATATTAATACTTGTGGACGACTCTGCTTAGGACACAGTTCCTTCAGCATGCCCTCAACAAACATCGCCTATGTAAGTATGTCCCATTTCAACCCCGCGACACCCCTTCAGTTGCGACCAGGGGTACCAGAACGTGTTGTTGTTGGGGGGGTCATATATAAAAAAATAATTTTGGCGCTCCCCTCATGATTATCCACCCCCACCCCACGCGGGGAGCACTTATTAACCCAGAACACAGCTGAGAATCTGATTCAAAACTCCAGCGCCGCAGCATGCTGCCCCGTGTCCTCCTGTCCTAGCCGGCTCTAAGATGCATTACTGGGAGGAGGTGTGGCTATGCTGAGCCTACTGGAATATCCCCGCCTCCTCCCTGTAATGCCTCCGTGAAAAGCCGGCTGGACAGGACACAGGGCAGCACGTTGCAGCGCGGGAGTTTTGAAGTCACAGTCTCCGCGGTGATCTGGGGGGTAAGCGCTCCCCCTCCACATGCCTGCACCTCTGTCATGTTTGGGGGGGGACATGCTGCCCCCTTGTTCCTCCCAATCCGACGCCTATGGTTGCGACTGAAGCGTGTTTGATTCTGTATCACATGTACTTGCATATGCTTGGTTGTTGAACTACACATCCCAGCATGCTCTGCAACAGTTTTAGCATGGCCAAATAACAAAACTGTAGCAAGGCATGCTGGTATGTGTAATTCAGCAACAGCTGGAGGGCCAAACGTTCCCCATCCCTGATTTAATCCATAAATAAATCTACAAGAACCATTATTTGGGGGAGAAAAATTAAAAAGTGTGTTTAATTGAAATGGGTTGTACTGAAAAGATCGGAGCTTGGACTTAAATGTAATTTTTGCACCTCCTAAAGCAGTTTCTGCCTTCCACACAACCTTATTTTTTGAGACATTATTTCATAGTATACTGTATAGAGTAGATGTGCACCTTGCTATGTGCTACTGGGTGGATCATGTTGCAAAATAGGTGCACTTTGAAAATAACCTCCACAAATAACAAATAAACATAATCTTGCCTAATTCAGTGAGGTAGTGCATTTCACAGTCTAGGCACAGAATTACATGCCCCATGCATATGTGCATGCAGACACCTGTAGTACTACAAGTGTTTGCTGCGCAATATTTAGGTATAGTAGTGCGCCCATTCATCAAATGACTGTACCAATCACCTAACGCCTGTTAGTTGTGCCCCCATTCACCTAATCAATACTTGTAGTGCTACTATTCACCTTATCAGTAATAGAGGTACCCTCAATCACCTAAAGAATATAGTAGTGCTCATGTTCACCTAATACACTGTACAAATGTAATGCCCATGTTCACTCAGTGAATAATAATAGTGCCTCTGATTCACCCAGTATACAATAGCAGTACCCTCATTCATCGTATTAATAGTTATAGTTCCCCTAATTTACCCAATTTATAATAGTAGTGCCCCCATTCATCTAAGGAATAATAGTAGTTCTCCTATTCATCTAAAATATAATGTATTGAGTGCTCACAATCACTAACCTACTCTGCTATTTAATAATAGTGACCCATTCACCTAATCAAGAATAATAGTTCCTCAATGCAACACGTATCCCCCTCATGCCTGTCTCCAGATTCCTATACATTTATATCTTGCACACATATGCTGCCCAGTTCAATTGTTTGGCTAGATATGTCAAAGCCAAATCACAAATGTGGTCATAAGTGTTGGCAAGCTGAATTCAAGTATACTCAAACCTAGTAATTTAAGGTTTACTTCTTCTATGTATGTACTGCCAGCAGCTGACCACACTTTTGGCCTTATTAGCTGGATTTACATCAGGGAAAATGTATTAGTCCATCATCAGTGGCCTTTTTTTATTATTGGGTATGTTGGTCTTGGCAGCAAGGTCATCTTGGCCCTAGTAATCCCATACCTTCCAGCCTGTTCTGGCAATCACTGACAGTCATGGCCATGCTGGTACTTAAAGTTCCATAACTGCCAGCATGCCTTAGCTATTAAGGACTGCCATGCTGGATGTCAGATTTAGATTTTATTGAACCCAGAACTGGGACCTCTGTGCAAGACTGACTGTTGATGGTGTGAATGAAAGTAGGCTCATGGATGACAGCCCACCCGAGAACAACAGAGACATGACGCAAAGAAGTTAGTAGGGAGCGCAGGTATATGGGGAATGAAACCTGCTGGTTTTACAACCTGAAACAGAAGATACTGTAGGATGTGGCAGGGACCGCCGGACTGGGTTGTCATGAGTGCGTTTGCACTTGATGCTAAGTGGTGGCATCTGCTAATAGTACTGGAGAGTACTTGCTGTGAGAACCTGGATGCACATAGCAGTTGTGCTGTGTGAACTGCAAGTGTATATACTGTGTATAAGGTGTACTACTGTGTGGCATACTGTGCATAAGAGGTACTACTTTGTCGTAAAATGAATAAAGGGCCCTACTGTGTGATGTAATGTGAATAAGGGACACAAATGTGTGGTGTGACCAGGCCCTTTTCCTGCAAGACTTTGACCTGCTTTTTTCAGATACGGGCCTCCGGCGTGCACTGTCCTTATTCAGAATATTGGGTGCACCAAATGTCTAGATACAGCTCTGCAGCCTTTACACTGTGTCTCGATCGCTGTGGCCAGCAGTGATTGGGAAGCCTGTGGTAATTCCCCCTCCCAAAGGGACGGACCAGGCAGCACAGCTCGGCAGAACCCAGAACTGCACAATTTGGAGCTCAGCAAGATGCTGGGTAAGGAAAGGTATATTGGGGTACATCTGTCAGGGATAATGGGGACAACTGATGGGATAAGAGGGACACCTGGGCAGTACAAAGGTGACTCCTTGCTTGTATAAAGGAGACACTTGGTGGAGTTAGGGGTGCACTTGCCTATGATAAGGGGAACACTTAGGCGCATAAGGTGTACACTTGGCTGGGATAGAGAGAAAACCTAGGGTGGCATCTGGGTGATTATTGTGAAAAATACTGGGTAAGGATGCACCAGTGAGATCATTGTGGTGGGAGGATTAGGCAGAGCAGTTAACTGAGGTACTGTGAATGATGGGTGAGCAGAGAAAGATATTGTGGGATCTGTAATATACAGAGGAAGGTGACGAGGTCAGAGGAAGGTGACAAGGGGCAGAGAAAGGTGACGAGGGGTAAGGTGGTGATGGGCTGAGGATGGTGACGAGGGGCTGAGGAAGGTGATGAGGGCTCACCACCCCAGTCTGCCTCACCGCCCCTGTCCTCTTAAGGGCAGGCACCCTTTTGAGTGGCTCCTCTCCCTTTTCCAGTGAACATGCACCATTGGCGCACACAGCATTACACCCTAGGGTTATCAGTAAATCCCCTTAAATTTTGCATATCCCCACTTCAAAATTCCCACTTGGACCACTGACATATACTGTAGGTATACTGGTGAACAGTATGAAAACTGTTGAGACATTAGGGTAGTAAGGACTGCTAGAACAGTGGTGAGTAATTATTTCAGCTAGGGGGAAACAACATTTTCCAGTGAATATTTGAGGGCTGCACACAATACATTTTGTATATACAGAACATAACGAAAAATGCTATAAGGTTTTCCTAAAAAATATTTTTATTAAACATTTTAATAACAGTGTGTGGGTTGAGCTTTCATGTGATATACATAGGTGGCTTCTCATATTACCATAATGTAGTAAGGGGGCAGCCTCAGCAAGATGTAAATGTAGCCAACTTAGAATAAGCCCCTTTATAATTATATACTAGTATTTTTCTGCTATAACTCCCCTCGCCCCCTCTCCTCCCATATCCCTATACATATGCCCACACCCCCCATATGCATTATATATTTAATTATTCACATAATAATGGGGACAGGCAAAAATAAATACAAACATCTAAAAAAAAAATACAGAAGAGCCTTTATTCAAGTACAGAAACCACTATAAGCCAGAAATAAAAAAAAAAAAACAACAATGCTGAAAAGAAAGAATCAGCATCCAGTATAGCAGCTCCTCTCTCTCTCCCTGGGCACAGTTACCAGCTCCCCTTCCTATCTCCCTGGGCACAGTTACTAGCGCCCCTTCCTATCTCCCTGGGCACAGTTACTAGCGCCCCTTCCTATCTCCCTGGGCACAGTTACCAGCTCCCCTTCTTATCTCCCTCCTCAGCACAGTTACCAGCTCCTCTACTTCCATGCCTCCCTGTGCAACCGTTATCAGTTCCCCTTCCTCCCACCCTGTGCACAGTTCATGCTTATGGGCCATATTTTGCACACCTCTATGTTAGAGGCTGAATAGGACAGAAACTGCTTATCTGATTAGGGACCAGCGGCAGCTCAAGAGGCAGGGCTGCAGCGCAGTCCAAAATTTAAATTGGAGGGCCACACCGACTGCTGGTGAGTCCCGGACGGTGATGTTTGGCAGTGTTTGGAGTGGAAATTGGTTTGTCTTTCCTATTTGAGTTTTGGACTGCACTGCAGCCCCACCTCTGTAGCCACCACTGATAGGGACTGTTGAAAGATGAATAGTATTGAAACTGCTCAGTGTCCAGAGGGCAGTCAGAAAACAGTTTGAACTGCCAGGTGGTCTAAACAGCTGAAGGCACTCTCCTGTACCAGGAACTATCACACCACAAATCAGGAGACAAGTTGTACTGGCAATGTGTGATAGTCCGGCTGGGGTTTAAATAGGAGGTTCTGTGTATATGACGCCTTATACAGTGGAGAGTAGTGAACTGCAATCAGTTGAGTAGCAGCATGATGGCAGTATAGAAGCAGGGGAGATGCAGGAACTTATCCCAGTTTGTCAGATACACTATGGCACAGGGTTTTAAATGGTACACAAGAGTGCCTCATCTGTTAAGAAGTTGTGTGACACTGGAACTTTGAGTTCCACAAATGTACTTACTGTAAGCATTTTATCAGTTTGAGTCATTACCCTGGCACCAACCACCCAATGAGTGGCAGGATATACCCAAGTGCTATTCAGCATGGACTGGTTTGTACAAACAGGGGAGTATGCAAACTTTTATTGCAGGCAGCATCTTAAGGTATATGCAACTCAAAATAAACATTTGGACGCAGTTTTGTGTCTCTAATTGTATACTTGCTTTCAGCATATTATAAATAATGCCCTTTACAAAGTTTTTGTTGCAGATTACAATAGTACAAAAGGTAAAGGAACAATATGACATGATATAATGTCAAGTTAGTAAGGGAAGATAGCATGTCAGTTTTGACAGAATATAAGCAAACAACGTCATATGACTGAAGTGGTTTCATAATAGTCTTTGGACAGGGAAGAGGGATCAATCTCAGAAAAGTTATACAGAGGAAATGTAATGGAAAAAGGGTTGAAGAGAGGAGGGATGGTGTGGGGAGGTGGGGAGTGGTATAGGGTAAAACCAGCCAGCAAACAAAAGAAAAGGGAAGTAACCATAAGGGAGAATGGGGCAGGGAGAGAAAAATAATAGGAAGAAAACAAACACCAAGAAGCTCCAGGTACATGTAAGCAGTAGAAATAGAGTATATTTAATTGATGATACAAAACATTTGATTTTTACACTGCTTAACAGTCAGAGGGAAGAATTAGTCCTTAGTCAGTTGAGACTTCGCTGCAATGCAGATGTGCCTAATTAACATACCAATATAAAGGACTGGTTTATTCATCAGAATGGAGAGGAGGTCAGGCATAATTTGAATGGTGGAGACCTTTACAATAAGAGACAGAACTGAATTCCAAAATGCTTTAAAGGCTGAAACACTACCACCAAAGCTTAGCAACTTTGAAAAAAAAATTGAGAATTCCTACAGGTCAATATAATAATGTTCTTTGTATTGAAGGAGAGATACCTCAAATGTATGTCCCCAAGAAGCTCAAAGACTACTAGTTTAAAACAGAGAGCCTGGTTAGCCAGCTCAATATGATTTGAGGAGTTGGACAGAGCGGAAACCAGAGATTGAAAGAACCAAAGATTACCTTCCAGGCTGGCAGCATCTGCCATCTTGGTAATACCACAAAATCTAAATGTATTATGGTCCTCATTCCGAGTTGTTCGCTCGCAAGCTGCTTTTAGCAGCATTGCACACGCACACGCTAAGCCGCCGCCTACTGGGAGTGAATCTTAGCTTAGCAAAATTGCGAACGAAAGATTCTCAAAATTGCGAATAGAATTTTCTAAGCAGTTTCTAAGTAGCTCCAGACTTACTCTGCCACTGCGATCAGTTCAGTCAGTTTCGTTCCTGGTTTGACGTCACAAGCACACCCAGCGTTCGCCCAGACACTCCCCCGTTTCTCCAGCCACTCCCGCGTTTTTCCCAGAAACGGCAGCGTTTTTTCACACACTCCCATAAAACGGCCTGTTTCCGCCCAGAAACACCCACTTCCTGTCAATCACACAACGATCACCAGAACGAAGAAAAAACCTCGTAATGCCGTGAGTAAAATACCAAACTTCTTAGCAAATTTACTTGGCACAGCCGCAGTGCGAACATTGCGCATGCGCAGTTTGCGGAAAATCGCTGCGATGCGATGAAAAAGAACGAGCGAACAACTCGGAATGAGGGCCAATGTCTTTCCCTGTTCTCAAGGTCATCCGCCTTATCTTTGAGGAACTCACTCTCACAATTGATATAGTCAGTCTCATGTAGTACACCAGTAAGGAGTTTAGTGTTGGAGTCAGATTTAGATCGATAGCCTTTGTTTGCTGGGTCAGGTCCGATAACTTGCTCCAATGTTCTTCAGCAGTTTTATTCAGATTTAATCACCAAACCATAAGTAGACACCATCTCAGTATCCATAAACAGGGTAAGGGGAGAGGAAAGAGGAGACTGAGACAGAAGTAAATTCAATCAGGTAAAGTACTGTAGGTTTGGGCACCAGATTATGACCGCTTCTTAACTTTAAACACTCTCTTCTGCATTGTAGGCGAAAAAATAAAAATATGGAATAGGTAACAAAAAACAAAAAAACAAAAATCAAACGGGTCAGTGGAAGCAGGCAGAGATAGGCAGACATCATAGAGATGATTTCAGGTCCATGTTAGAAGCCAACAGTATAGACTAGTCCCTCAGTGGCAGATAAATTAAACAGGGAATATAGGTGCACCTAAGAGGCTCCTCAGGTCCTACATGCCCCACACTGAACTTGTTGATGATCATTTAGATGCCAGGATACACATTTCCAGATCAGGGGAGATGTTCAGACAAGAATCCCTGTAAGTCAGTGGCTCATTGGTATGACAACTGCAGGCCAATCTGGGGCAGCAAACAGGTTGGCCTGGGATCATGCAAAGTCAGTGGCAGGGATCTAATTTCAAGGCTGCGATTTATTGGGGGAAGGTAGGCCATGGTCACTGTCATACGCAACTGAAATCAGCTTAGGAGGGCAACAAGGAGCAGGAAAGCACAAATTAGGCAGCTTCGAGCACAGGATATATGGGGATTGTCATTCGCCACCAGGGTCCAATCAACACCAGGGTCTGCTGTGTGACTGGTCTGTGCACTGGGCCAGTGCTCTCCACTGCACTCACCACCACCTGATGTGTCTGCACCAGCTGATTCCCCTTCTTAGTGGGTGCTGCCATACTGCTGGCATGCTCCATGCTCCTCCAATTCAGCCTTTAGCTACTGCAATTTTGGGGTAGTCTATATTAATATTCGTCATTAGCCATTCTCCAATGAGTGTCTCCTAATCTAACAGAGTACCTTACGTAATCCTTTCTCTCTCACAGCACAAGTGTCAGGTCCTTGTCTGCATTTGTGCCTGACAGCCTAGTTGCTACAGTCTCATACTGTGGTTACTCAACTTACTTGGGAAACTCTGCTGGATTTTTCAAGCTTTCCTGTGAATACCGTGATGGATTTCCCAAGTGCTTTGCAGTATATACTTGGTCTTCTAGGTGCTCCTATGAATATCTGCTGCTGTTTCTTCTTTTTCTCCATCCAGCAACAGTTCTTCAGCTGTCACTATTGTGGCCTCCTTTGGTCCCCACACTCTCCATACCTCCTCCTTGTATATGCTTGTCAAAAGCTACCTGCTTGTCGCTCCTGGGTTCCACTCTGGGGCCCCAACCTTGCAGAAATCCCTGGTGCCAACTACTGCTACGTTCGACTCTGCACCCCTGGGTTATTCCTAGTGTGTGTTGACACAGAATCCTATATAATACCAGTGAATCCTGACAGGCATACACTGAAAACACTCCAGTTAATGAGAAAAAGTTCTTGTACGCGATTCCTTCCTCGATGCCGGTCAAGCCATGCCAACAAATAAATAATAATGCCATTTATGTTAGAAATATTGCACAGGTATCAACATATTAAAACTGTTAAGCCTAATGTTGTCTTACTCACATCATTTATCTAAACTATAAATGAGGCTAGACAAGCATTATTTTAGGAGATCATGGATCATTTTTTATTCAATTAGGGAGAGGTCCTAAAGTGACACCAGTTGCACAGACTGTTTGCATTTGCAGGATGCACTTTTTAAAATTGAGAAGCATCTATTTAGGTGCAAGGTGTACAAATGGGAGAATTGAGCATAATTAATTGTATTGCTGTTTGTGTACTGTAGGATCCTTAATGTAGCATAATGCAGTATCCAATAACAGCTGCTCTGTGTTGCCAATGCTTAATATTTAATCCACTGATTGAGCAATATTCTGACATATATCTGCATTTATACTAGAAGCTAAAAGCACTGTTTAAGTATAATTTTCTAAGAGTAATACAATGACTGCCTAGATACATTGAGTAGGTCAACGCCCCTGTCATTCGTGATAACTTTGTTACAAAGCAGATGATTATTGTCATTAATACAGAAGTATAAGCTAACTAAAAAGCATGACTATAATTATGTTAACGAGAGACAACATCAAAGGTTATCACTATGCTTAAACAACGGAGAACTAAGCCCAGTGCTGCCAGAATCACACAGATATTATGATGACCTTTAAGCAACACCATCAGGTAGCGAATTTTTCACAAAGTGGGAGAAAATGTTAAACACTAGCAGGAGATGTGACAATTTATGTGTTCTTGCATTTTATATATATATATATATATATATATATATATACTGTGTGTGTGTGTGTGTGTGTGTGTGTGTGTGCGTGCGTGCGTGTGTGTGTGTGTGTGTGTGTGTGTGTGTGTGTGTGTGTGTATATATATATATATATATATAGTAGAAAAAAGGCAGCGGCACTCCGTCAATATAAATGGTCAATCGTGTATTGAATCAAAGCATAACAGTGGTCACATAAACAACCAACGTTTCGGGGTCCTGAGACCCCTTTGTCAAGGCGTGCACCTATATATTATATATATATATATATATATATACGCAGTATCAGAGGCGGAACTACCGGCAGTGCAGGCAGTGCACTGCACTGGGGCCCGCCTCTGTCCAGGGGCCCAAGCATGTAATGAGTCAAACTGACTCATTACATGCCGCTGTGCGCTGCAGGCAACCGCTGCCCGCAGCGCACAGCCGCCCGGAGATAGGAGCTGAGCAGCGGTACAGACGGGGGAAGGAGGAGGGAGCCGGAGGACGGAGCCGCAGCAGCGCTTTGTTACTGGTGGAGGCGCTGCTGCTGCTGCTCCTCTGCTTCCCTATAGGCTGTCTTCCGAGAACAGCCTATAGGGAAGCAGAGGGGCAGCAGCAGCAGCGCCTCCACCAGTAACAAAGCGCTGCTGCGGCTCCGTCCTCCGGCTCCCTCCTCCTCATTCTCTACTGCCCGGGAATCGTCGTCTGACGCAGCTGCACCGAGGAGCCTGAGGGTAAGTATAATTCTTCTTTCTTTCTTTCTTTCTTTCTTTCTTTCTTTCTTTCTTTCTTTCTTTCTTTCTTTCTTTCTTTCTTTTTCTTTCCTTCTTTCTTTCTTGTGCCTGCCTGCCGCAATGTGTAAAAAGGGGGGACTACCTGCCGCACTGTGTAAAAAGGGGGGACTGCCTGCCGCAATGTGTAAAAAGGGGGGACTACCTGCCGCAATGTGTAAAAAGGGGGGACTGCCTGCCGCAATGTGTAAAAAGGGCGGACTACCTGCCGCAATGTGTAAAAAGGGGGGACTGCCTGCCGCAATGTGTAAAAAGGGGGGACTGCCTGCCGCACTGTGTAAAAAGGGGGGACTGCCTGCCGCAATGTGTAAAAAGGGGGGACTACCTGCCGCAATGTGTAAAAAGGGGGGACTGCCTGCCACTATGTGTAAAAAGGGGAATCTGCCTGCCGTAATGTGTAAAAATGGGGACGCTGTCTGCCGTAATGTGTAACAAGGGCACGCTGTCTACCGTAATGTGTAAAAAGGGCACGCTGTCTGCCGTAATGTGTAACAAGGGCACGCGGTCTGCCGTTATGTGTAAAAAGGGCACGCTGTCTGCCGTTATGTGTAAAAAGGGCACGCTGTCTGCTGTAATGTGTAAAAAGAGGAATCTATTCGCTGTAAGGTGTAAAAGGGTCTCTACCTGGTGTAGTGGTGCTACTGTGCGGCGTAATTTGAATAATGGAGACTACTGTGTTGGTATTATTTTGTGGCCACACCCCTTCCCCACGAAGCCACGCCACTATGTATTTTTGCGCGCGCCTACGGCGCGAACTGCCCCCGGGGTGGACTTGGATGGGGGGGGGGCCCAAAGCATTTTGTCGCACCTGGGCCCACCGCTTGCTTGTTCCGCCACTGCGCAGTATACAGTATATACTACAGATGAGCAGGTTCGGTTCGTCGAGATCCGAACCCCCCCGAACTTCACCTATTTTACACGGGTCCGAGGCAGCCTCGGATCTTCCCGCCTTGCTCGGTTAACTCGAATGCGGCCGAACGTCATCATCCCGCATTTTGATTCTCGCAAGATTCATATTCTATATAAAGAGCCAGTCGGCGCCGCTATTTCCACTCGTGCATTGGAGATTGAACGGAGAGGATGTGGCTACGTTCTCTCCCTGAAAAGCTCCGTATCTGTGCTCAGTGTGCTGAAAATATCTGTGCTCAGTGTGCTGCAAATATCTGTGCTCAGTGTGCTGCAAATATCTACGTTCTCTGCCTGAAAAGCTCCATATCTGTGCTCAGTGTGCTGCAAATATCTGTGCTCAGTGTGCTGCATTTTGGTGACCAACAGTATATAGTTGTACAGAACAGTAGGCCATTGCTGTATCTTGCAGCTCTGTGTCACTGCAAGTATCCATTCCATATATGTGCTGCATTTTTGTGAGCAGTATATATAGTAGTACAGTGCAGCATTTTGGAGACCAACAGTATATAGTTGTACAGTACAGTAGGCCATTGCTGTATCTTGCAGCTCCGTGTCACTGCAAGTATCCATTCCATATCTGTGCTGCATTTTTGTGAGCAGTATATATAGTAGTAAAGTGCAGCATTTTGGTGACCAACAGTATATAGTTGTACAGTACAGTAAGCCATTGCTGTATCTTGCAGCTCCGTGTCACTGCAAGTATCCATTCCATATCTGTGCTGCATTTTTGTGAGCAGTATATATAGTAGTAAAGTGCAGCATTTTGGTGACCAACAGTATATAGTTGTACAGTACAGTAGGCCATTGCTGTATCTTGCAGCTCCGTGTCACTGCAAGTATCCATTCCATATCTGTGCTGCATTTTTGTGAGCAGTATGTATAGTAGTACAGTGCTGCATTTTGGTGACCAACAGTATATAGTTGTACAGTACAGTAAGCCATTGCTGTATCTTGCAGCTCCGTATCACTGCAAGTATCCATTCCATATCTGTGCTGCATTTTTGTGAGCAGTATATATAGTAGTACAGTGCAGCATTTTGGTGACCAACAGTATATAGTTGTACAGTACAGTAAGCCATTGCTGTATCTTGCAGCTCCGTGTCACTGCAAGTATCCATTCCATATCTGTGCTGCATTTTTGTGAGCAGTATATATAGTAGTACAGTGCAGCATTTTGGTGACCAACAGTATATAGTTGTACAGTACAGTAGGCCATTGCTGTATCTTGAAGCTCCGTGTCACTGCAAGTATCCATTCCATATCTGTGCTGCATTTTTGTGAGCAGTATATATAGTAGTACAGTGCAGCATTTTGGTGACCAACAGTATATATTTGTACAGTACAGTAGGCCATTGCTGTATCTTGCAGCTCCATGTCACTGCAAGTATCCATTCCATATCTGTGCTGCATTTTTGTGAGCAGTATATATAGTAGTACAGTGCATCATATTGGTGACCAAAAGTATATAGTTGTACAGTACAGTAGGCCATTGCTGTATCTTGCAGCTCCGTGTCACTGCAAGTATCAATTCCATATCTGTGCTGCATTTTTGTGAGCAGTATATATAGTAGTACAGTGCAGCATTTTGGTGACCAACAGTATATAGTTGTACAGTACAGTAGGCCATTGCTGTATCTTGCAGCTCCGTGTCACTGCCAGTATCCATTCCATATCTGTGCTGCATTTTTGTGAGCAGTATATATAGTAGTACAGTGCAGCATTTTGGTGACCAACAGTATATAGTTGTACAGTACAGTAGGCCATTGCTATTGATATAATAATATTACTGGCATATAATTCTACACATTAAAAAAATGGAGAAAATAAATGTGGAGGGTGAAATAGGGAAAGATCAAGTTCCACTTCCACCTAGTGCTGATGCTGCTGCCACTAGTCATGGCAGAGACGATTCAATGACATCAACATCATCTGCCAAGGCCGATGCCCAATGTCATAGTAGAGAGCATGTAAAATCCAAAATACTAAAGTTCAGTAAAATAACCCAAAAATCTAAATTAAAAGCATCTGAGGAGAAGCATAAACTTGCCAATATGCCATTTATGACACGGAGTGGCAAGGAACGGCTGAGGCCCTGGCCTATGTTCATGGCTAGTGGTTCAGCTCCACATGAGGATGGAAGCATTCATCCTCCCGCTAGAAAACTAAAAAGAGTTAAGATGGCAAAAGCACAGCAAAGAACTGTGCGTTCTTCTAAATCACAAATCCCCAAGGAGAGTCCAATTGTGTCGGTTGTGATGCCTGACCTTTCCAACACTGGATGGGAAGAAGTGGCTCCTTCCACCATTTGCACGCCCCCTGGAAGTGCTGGAAGGAGCACCCACAGTCTAGTTCCTGATAGTCAAATTGAAGATGTCACTGTTGAAGTTCACCAGGATGAGGATATGGGTGTTGCTGGCGCTGAGGAGGAAATTGACAAGGAGCATTCTGATGGTGAGGTGGTTTGTTTAAGTTAGGCACCCGGGGAGACACCTGTTGTCCGTGGGATGAATATGGCCATTGACATGCCTGGTCAAATTACAAAAAAAATCACCTCTTCGGTGTGGAATTATTTTAGCAGAAATGTGGACAACAGGTGTCAAGCCGTGTGTTGCCTTTGTCAAGCTGTAATAAGTAGTGATGTGCACCGGAAATTTTTCGGGTTTTGTGTTTTGGTTTTGGGTTCGGTTCCGCGGCCGTGTTTTGGGTTCGAACGCGTTTTGGCAAAACCTCACCGAATTTTTTTTGTCGGATTCGGGTGTGTTTTGGATTCGGGTGTTTTTTTCCAAAAAACCCTAAAAAACAGCTTAAATCATTGAATTTGGGGGTCATTTTGATCCCATAGTATTATTAACCTCAATAACCATAATTTACAATAATTTCCAGTCTATTCTGAACACCTCACACCTGACAATATTATTTTTAGTCCTAAAATTTGCACCGAGGTCGCTGGATGGCTAAGCTAAGCGACACAAGTGGCCGACACAAACACCTGGCCCATCTAGGAGTGGCACTGCAGTGTCAGGCAGGATGGCCCTTCCAAAAAATACTCCCCAAACAGCACATGACGCAAAGAAAAATGAAAGAAAAAAGAGGTGCAAGATGGAATTGTCCTTGGGCCCTCCCACCCACCCTTATGTTGTATAAACAGGACATGCACACTTTAACCAACCCATCATTTCAGCGACAGGGTCTGCCACACGACTGTGACTGAAATGACTGGTTGGTTTGGGCCCCCACCAAAAAAGAAGCAATCTCTCCTTGCACAAACTGGCTCTACAGAGGCAAGATGTCCACCTCATCATCATCGTCCGATTCATCACCCCTTTCACTGTGTACATCCCCCTCCTCACAGATTATTAATTTGTCCCCACTGGAATCCACCATCTCAGATCCCCGTGTACTTTCTGGAGGCAATTGCTGCTGGTGAATGTCTTCATGGAGGAATTGATTATAATTCATTTTAATGAACATCATCTTCTCCACATTTTCTGGAAGTAACCTCGTACGCCGATTGCTGACAAGGTGAGCGGCGGCACTAAACACTCTTTCGGAGTACACACTGGAGGGAGGGCAACTTAGGTAGAATAAAGCCAGTTTCTGCAAGGGCCTCCAAATTACCTCTTTTTCCTGCCAGTATACGTACGGACTGTCTGACGTGCCTACTTGGATGCGGTCACTCATATAATCCTCCACCATTCTTTCAATGGTGAGAGAATCATATGCAGTGACAGTAGACGACATGTCAGTAATCGTTGGCAGGTCCTTCAGTCCGGACCAGATGTCAGCATCAGCAGTCGCTCCAGACTGCCCTGCATCACCGCCAGCGGGTGGGCTCGGAATTCGTAGCCTTTTCCTCGCACCCCCAGTTGCGGGAGAATGTGAAGGAGGAGATGTTGACGGGTCGCGTTTCGCTTGACTTGACAATTTTCTCACCAGCAGGTCTTTGAACCTCTGCAGACTTGTGTCTGCCGGAAAGAGAGATCCAACGTAGGTTTTAAATCTAGGATCGAGCACGGTGGCCAAAATGTAGTGCTCTGATTTCAACATATTGACCACACGTGAATCCTGGTTAAGCGAATGAAGGGCTCCATCCACAAGTCCCACATGCCTAGCGGAATCGCTCTGTTTTAGCTCCTCCTTCAATGTCTCCAGCTTCTTCTGCAAAAGCCTGATGAGGGGAATGACCTGACTCAGGCTGGCAGTGTCTGAACTGACTTCACGTGTGGCAAGTTCAAAGGGTTGCAGAACCTTGCACAACGTTGAAATCATTCTCCACTGCGCTTGAGACAGGTGCATTCCACCTCCTTTGCCTATATCGTGGCCAGATGTATAGGCTTGAATGGCCTTTTGCTGCTCCTCCATCCTCTGAAGCATATAGAGGGTTGAATTCCACCTCGTTACCACCTCTTGCTTCAGATGATGGCAGGGCAGGTTCAGGTGTTTTTGGTGGTGCTCCAGTCTTCTGTACGCGGTGCCTGTACGCCGAAAGTGGCCCGCAATTCTTCTGGCCACCGACAGCATCTCTTGCACGTCCCTGTCGTTTTTTAAATAATTCTGCACCACTAAATTCAAGGTATGTGCAAAACATGGGACGTGCTGGAATTTGCCCAGATGTAATGCACTCACAATATTGCTGGCATTGTCCGATGTCACAAATCCCCAGGAGAGTCCAATTGGGGTAAGCCATTCTGCAATGATCTTCCTCAGTTGCCGTAAGAGGTTTTCAGCTGTGTGCCTATTCTGGAAAGCGATGATACAAAGCGTAGCCTGCCTAGGAACGAGTTGGCGTTTGCAAGATGCTGCTACTGGTGCCGCCGCTGCTGTTCTTGCAGCGGGAGGCAATACATCTACCCAGTGGGCTGTCACAGTCATGTAGTCCTGAGACTGCCCTGCTCCACTTGTCCACATGTCCGTGGTTAAGTGGACATTGGGTACAACTGCATTTTTTAGGACACTGGTGAGTCTTTTTCTGACGTCCGTGTACATTCTCGGTATCGCCTGCCTAGAGAAGTGGAACCTAGATGGTATTTGGTAACGGGGGCACACTGCCTCAAGAAATTGTCTAGTTCCCTGTGAACTAACGGCGGATACCGGACGCACGTCTAACACCAACATAGTTGTCAAGGCCTCAGTTATCCGCTTTGCAACAGGATGACTGCTGTGATATTTCATCTTCCTCGCAAAGGACTGTTGGACAGTCAATTGCTTACTGGAAGTAGTACAAGTGGTCTTCCGACTTCCCCTCTGGGATGACGATCGACTCCCAGCAGCAACAACAGCAGCGCCAGCAGCAGTAGGCATTACACTCAAGGATGCATCGGAGGAATCCCAGGCAGGAGAGGACTCGTCAGACTTGCCAGTGACATGGCCTGCAGGACTATTGGCTTTCCTGGGTAAGGAGGAAATTGACACTGAGGGAGTTGGTGGTGTGGTTTGCGCGAGCTTGGTTACAAGAGGAAGGGATTTACTGGTCAGTGGACTGCTTCCGCTGTCGCCCAAAGTTTTTGAACTTGTCACGGGACTTATTATGAATGTGCTGCAGGTGACATATAAGGGAGGATGTTCCGAGGTGGTTAACATCCTTACCCCTACTTATTACAGCTTGACAAAGGCAACACATGGCTTGACACCTGTTGTCCGCATTTCTGTTGAAATACTTCCACACTGAAGAGCTGATTTTTTTGGTATTTTCACCAGGCATGTCAATGGCCATATTCCTCCCACGGACAACAGGTGTCTCCCCGGGTGCCTGACTTAAACAAACCACCTCACCATCAGAATCCTCCTTGTCAATTTCCTCCCCAGCGCCAGCAACACCCATATCCTCATCCTGGTGTACTTCAACACTGACATCTTCAATTTCACTATCAGGAACTGGACTGCGGGTGCTCCATTCAACACTTGCAGGGGGCGTGCAAATGGTGAAAGGCGCAAGCTCTTCCCGTCCAGTGTTGGGAAGGTCAGGCATCGCAACCGACACAATTGGACTCTCCTTTGGGATTTGGGATTTCGAAGAACGCACAGTTCTTTGCTGTACTTTTGCCGCAAGTCTTTTCTTTTTTCTAGCGAGAGGATGAGTGCTTCCATCCTCATGTGAAGCTGAACCACTAGCCATGAACATAGGCCAGGGCCTCAGCCGTTCCTTGCCACTCCGTGTCGTAAATAGCATATTGGCAAGTTTACGCTTCTCCTCAGACGCTTTTAATTTTGATTTTTTTACTGATCTTTTGTGTTTTGGATTTTACATGCTCTGTACTATGACATTGGGCATCGGCCTTGGCAGACGACGTTGATGGCATTTCATCGTCTCGGCCATGACTAGTGGCAGCAGCTTCAGCACGAGGTGGAAGTGGATCTTGATCTTTCCCTATTTTTTTTAACTCCACATTTTTGTTCTCCATATTTTGCGCACAACTAAAAGCCACCACAGGTATACAATGTAGATGGGTGGATAGTATAGTATTATATTACTTATGGATGACAAGTGACGACACAGAGGTAGGTACAGCCGTGGCCTACCGTACTGCTGCTTATATATATAATATACTGTATATCGGACCTGGTGGACACTGTCAGCAGACTGCTAAACTAGTATGAAGAAAAAAACAACAACACAGGAATACAATGTAGATGGATGGATAGTATAGTATTATATTACTTATGGACGACGAGTGCACTGACGACACAGAGGTAGGTACAGCCGTGGCCTACCGTACTGCTGCTTATATATATAATATACTGTATAACGGACCTGGTGGACACTGTCAGCAGACTGCTAAACTAGTATGAAGGAAAAAAAAACACCACAGGTATACAATGTAGATGGATGGATAGTATAGTATTATATTACTTATGGACGACGAGTGACGACACAGAGGTAGGTACAGCCGTGGCCTACCGTACTGCTGTTTATATATATAATATACTGTATAACGGACCTGGTGGACACTGTCAGCAGACTGCTAAACTAGTATGAAGGAAAAAAAAAACACCACAGGTATACAATGTAGATGGATGGATAGTACAGTATTATATTACTTATGGACGACAAGTGCACTGACAACACAGAGGTAGGTAAAGCCGTGGCCTACCGTACTGCTGCTTATATATATAATATACTGTATAACGGACCTGGTGGACACTGTCAGCAGACTGCTAAACTAGTATGAAGAGAAAAAAAACACCACAGGTATACAATGTAGATGGATGGATAGTATAGTATTATATTACTTATGGACGACGAGTGACGACACAGAGGTAGGTACAGCCGTGGCCTACCGTACTGCTGCTTATATATATAATATACTGTATAACGGACCTGTTGGACACTGTCAGCAGACTGCTAAACTAGTATGAAGAAAAAAAAAACCCCACAGGTATACAATGTAGATGGATGGATAGTATAGTATTATATTACTTATGGACGACGAGTGCACTGACGACACAGAGGTAGGTACAGCCGTGGCCTACCGTACTGCTGCTTATATATATAATATACTGTATAACGGACCTGGTGGACACTGTCAGCAGACTGCTAAACTAGGATGAAGAAGAAAAAAACACCACAGGTATACAATGTAGATGGATGGATAGTATAGTATTATATTACTTATGGACGACGAGTGATGACACAGAGGTAGGTACAGCCGTGGCCTACCGCACTTCTGCTTATATATATAATATACTGTATAACGGACCTGGTGGACACTGTCAGCAGACTGGTAAACTAGTATGAAGAAAAAAACAACAACACAGGTATACAATGTAGATGGATGGATAGTATAGTATTATATTACTTATTGACGACGATTGCACTGACGACACAGAGGTAGGTACAGCCGTGGCCTACCGTACTGCTGCTTATATATATAATATACTGTATAACGGACCTGGTGGACACTGTCAGCAGACTGCTAAACTAGGATGAAGAAAAAAAAACACCACAGGTATACAATGTAGATGGATGGATAGTATAGTATTATATTACTTATGGACGACGAGTGACGACACAGAGGTAGGTACAGCTGTGGCCTACCGTAATGCTGCTTATATATATAATATACTGTATAACGGACCTGGTGGACACTGTCAGCAGACTGCTAAACTAGTATGAAGAAAAAAACAACAACACAGGTATACAATGTAGATGGATGGATAGTATAGTATTATATTACTTATGGACGACGAGTGCACTGACGACACAGAGGTAGGTACAGCCGTGGCCTACCGTACTGCTGCTTATATATATAATATACTGTATAACGGACCTGGTGGACACTGTCAGCAGACTGCTAAACTAGTATGAAGGGGGAAAAAACAACAACACAGGTATACAATGTAGATGGATGGATAGTATAGTATTATATTACTTATGGACAACGAGTGCACTGACGACACAGAGGTAGGTACAGCCGTGGCCTACCGTACTGCTGCTTATATATATAATATACTGTATAACGGACCTGGTGGACACTGTCAGCAGACTGCTAAACTAGTATGAAGAAAAAAACAACAACACAGGTATACAATGTAGATGGGTGGATAGCATAGTATTATATTACTTATGGACGACGAGTGCACTGACGACACAGAGGTAGGTACAGCCGTGGCCTACCGTACTGCTGCTTATATATATAATATACTGTATAACGGACCTGGTGGACACTGTCAGCAGACTGCTAAACTAGTATGAAGAAAAAAAAAACACCACAGGTATACAATGTAGATGGATGGATAGTATAGTATTATATTACTTATGGACGACGAGTGCACTGACGACACAGAGGTAGGTACAGCCGTGGCCTACCGTACTGCTGCTTATATATATAATATACTGTATAACGGACCTGGTGGACACTGTCAGCAGACTGCTAAACTAGTATGAAGGAAAAAAAAACACCACAGGTATACAATGTAGATGGATGGATAGTATAGTATTACCGTATATACTCGAGTATAAGTCGACCCGAATATAAGCCGAGGCACCTAATTCTACCACAAAAACCTGGGAAAACTTATTGACTCGAGTATAAGCCTAGGGTGGGAAATGCAGCTCTAGCCGTACACAGCCCTCAGTGCCAGATATGCCCTCATAGTGCCAGATATGCCCCCACAGTGCTGCCAGATATGCCCCCACAGTGCTGCCAGATATGCCCCCACAGTGCTGCCAGTTATGCCCCCACAGTGCTGCCAGATATGCCCCCACAGTGCTGCCAGATATGCCCCCACAGTGCTGCCAGATATGCCCCCACAGTGCTGCCAGATATGCCCCCACAGTGCTGCCAGATATGCCCCCACAGTGCTGCCAGATATGCCCCCACAGTGCTGCCAGATATGCCCCCACAGTGCTGCCAGTTATGCCCCCACAGTGCTGCCAGATATGCCCCCACAGTGCTGCCAGATATGCCCCCACAGTGCTGCCAGTTATGCCCCCACAGTGCTGCCAGATATGCCCCCACAGTGCTGCCAGATATGCCCCCACAGTGCTGCCAGATATGCCCCCACAGTGCTGCCAGTTATGCCCCCACAGTGCTGCCAGATATGCCCCCACAGTGCTGCCAGATATGCCCCCACAGTGCTGCCAGTTATGCCCCCACAGTGCTGCCAGTTATGCCCCCACAGTGCTGCCAGATATGCCCCCACAGTGCTGCCAGTTATGCCCCCACAGTGCTGCCAGTTATGCCCCCACAGTGCTGCCAGATATGCCCCCACAGTGCTGCCAGATATGCCCCCACAGTGCTGCCAGATACGTTCCCTCCCCAAGTGCCAGGTATGCCCCACAGTGCTGTTACTTACCCCTCCGTCGATCCCGCGCTGTCTTCTGGAGGGACACGAAGCACACAGCGTGCGCGGCTCTCCTGTGTCCCTCCTGCATCTTCGGCGGCCGCGGCGGGTCTATTATAGGAAGTGCCGGTTCGTGATCAGAGGTCACGAACGGGTATTTCCTGTAATAGAACCGCCGCTGCTGCCGCCGGAGATGCAGGAGGGACACAGGAGCGCCGCGCGCTGTGCGCTCCATGTCCCTCCATCACACTGCTCTGCCTCTGCCTGCACTGACTCGAGTATAAGCCGAGGTGGCTTTTTCAGCACAAAAAAAAGTGCTGAAAAAGTCGGCTTATACTCGAGTATATACGGTATATTACTTATGGACGACGAGTGCACTGACGACACAGAGGTAGGTACAGCTGTTGCCTACCGTACTGCAGCTTATATATATAATATACTGTATAACGGACCTGGTGGACACTGTCAGCAGACTGCTAAACTAGTATGAAGAAAAAAAAAAAACACCACAGGTATACAATGTAGATGGATGGATAGTATAGTATTATATTACTTATGGACGATGAGTGACGACACAGAGGTAGGTACAGCCGTGGCCTACCGTACTGCTGCTTATATATATAATATACTGTATAACGGACCTGGGGACACTGTCAGCAGACTGCTAAACTAGTATGAAGGAAAAAAAAAACACCACAGGTATACAATGTAGATGGATGGATAGTATAGTATTATATTACTTATGGACGACGAGTGCACTGACGACACAGAGGTAGGTACAGCCGTGGCCTACCGTACTGCTGCTTATATATATAATATACTGTATAACGGACCTGGTGGACACTGTCAGCAGACTGCTAAACTAGGATGAAGAAGAAAAAAACACCACAGGTATACAATGTAGATGGATGGATAGTATAGTATTATATTACTTATGGACGACGAGTGACGACACAGAGGTAGGTACAGCCGTGGCCTACCGTACTGCTGCTTATATATATAATATACTGTATAACGGACCTGGTGGACACTGTCAGCAGACTGCTAAACTAGTATGAAGAAAAAAACAACAACACAGGTATACAATGTAGATGGATGGATAGTATAGTATTATATTACTTATGGACGACGAGTGCACTGACGACACAGAGGTAGGTACAGCCGTGGCCTACCGTACTGCTGCTTATATATATAATATACTGTATAACGGACCTGGTGGACACTGTCAGCAGACTGCTAAACTAGTATGAAGAAAAAAAAAACACCACAGGTATACAATGTAGATGGATGGATAGTATAGTATTATATTACTTATGGACAAAGAGTGACGACACAGAGGTAGGTACAGCCGTGGCCTACCGTACTGCTGCTTATATATATAATATACTGTATAACGGACCTGGTGGACACTGTCAGCAGACTGCTAAACTAGTATGAAGGGGAAAAAAACACCACAGGTATACAATGTAGATGGATGGATAGTATAGTATTATATTACTTATGGACAAAGAGTGACGACACAGAGGTAGGTACAGCCGTGGCCTACCGTACTGCTGCTTATATATATATAATATACTGTATAACGGACCTGGTGGACACTGTCAGCAGACTGCTAAACTAGGATGAAGAAAAAAAAACACCACAGGTATACAATGTAGATGGATGGATAGTATAGTATTATATTACTTATGGACGACGAGTGACGACACAGAGGTAGGTACAGCCGTGGCCTACCGTACTGCTGCTTATATATATAATATACTGTATAACGGACCTGGTGGACACTGTCAGCAGACTGCTAAACTAGTATGAAGGAAAAAAAAACCACCACAGGTATACAATGTAGATGGATAAATAGTATAGTATTATATTACTTATGGACGACGAGTGCACTGACGACACAGAGGTAGGTACAGCCGTGGCCTACCGTACTGCTGCTTATATATATATAATATACTGTATAACGGACCTGGTGGACACTGTCAGCAGACTGCTAAACTAGTATGAAGAAAAAAAAAAACACCACAGGTATACAATGTAGACGGATGGATAGTATAGTATTATATTACTTATGGACGACGAGTGACGACACAGAGGTAGGTACAGCCGTGGCCTACCGTACTGCTGCTTATATATATAATATACTGTATAACGGACCTGGTGGACACTGTCAGCAGACTGCTAAACTAGTATGAAGGAAAAAAAAACACCACAGGTATACAATGTAGATGGATGGATAGTATAGTATTATATTACTTATGGACGACGAGTGCACTGACGACACAGAGGTAGGTACAGCCGTGGCCTACCGTACTGCTGCTTATATATATAATATACTGTATAACGGACCTGGTGGACACTGTCAGCAGACTGCTAAACTAGGATGAAGAAGAAAAAAACACCACAGGTATACAATGTAGATGGATGGATAGTATAGTATAATATTACTTATGGACGACGAGTGACGACACAGAGGTAGGTACAGCCGTGGCCTACCGTACTGCTGCTTATATATATAATATACTGTATAACGGACCTGGTGGACACTGTCAGCAGACTGCTAAACTAGTATGAAGGGAAGAAAAACACCACAGGTATACAATGTAGATGGATGGATAGTATAGTATTATATTACTTATGGACAAAGAGTGACGACACAGAGGTAGGTACAGCCGTGGCCTACCGTACTGCTGCTTATATATATATAATATACTGTATAACGGACCTGGTGGACACTGTCAGCAGACTGCTAAACTAGTATGAAGAAAAAAACAACAACACAGGTATACAATGTAGATAGATGGATAGTATAGTATTATATTACTTATGGACGACGAGTGCACTGACGACACAGAGGTAGGTACAGCCGTGGCCTACCGTACTGCTGCTTATATATATAATATACTGTATAACGGACCTGGTGGACACTGTCAGCAGACTGCTAAACTAGTATGAAGGAAAAAAAAAACACCACAGGTATACAATGTAGATGGATGGATAGTATAGTATTATATTACTTATGGACGACGAGTGCACTGACGACACAGAGGTAGGTACAGCCGTGGCCTACCGTACTGCTGCTTATATATATAATATACTGTATAACGGACCTGGTGGACACTGTCAGCAGACTGCTAAACTAGTATGAAGAAAAAAAAAAACACCACAGGTATACAATGTAGATGGATGGATAGTATAGTATTATATTACTTATGGACGACGAGTGACGACACAGAGGTAGGTACAGCCGTGGCCTACCGTACTGCTGCTTATATATATAATATACTGTATAACGGACCTGGTGGACACTGTCAGCAGACTGCTAAACTAGTATGAAGGGAAAAAAAAACACCACAGGTATACAATGTAGATGGATGGATAGTATAGTATTATATTACTTATGTACGACGAGTGCACTGACGACACAGAGGTAGGTACAGCCGTGGCCTACCGTACTGCTGCTTATATATATAATATACTGTATAACGGACCTGGTGGACACTGTCAGCAGACTGCTAAACTAGGATGAAGAAGAAAAAAACACCACAGGTATACAATGTAGATGGATGGATAGTATAGTATTATATTACTTATGGACGACGAGTGACGACACAGAGGTAGGTACAGCCGTGGCCTACCGTACTGCTGCTTATATATATAATATACTGTATAACGGACCTGGTGGACACTGTCAGCAGACTGCTAAACTAGTATGAAGAAAAAAACAACAACACAGGTATACAATGTAGATGGATGTATAGTATAGTATTATATTACTTATGGACGACGAGTGCACTGACGACACAGGGGTAGGTACAGCCGTGGCCTATCGTACTGCTGCTTATATATATAATATACTGTATAACGGACCTGGTGGACACTGTCAGCAGACTGCTAAACTAGTATGAAGAAAAAAAAAAAACACCACAGGTATACAATGTAGATGGATGGATAGTATAGTATTATATTACTTATGGACAAAGAGTGATGACACAGAGGTAGGTACAGCCGTGGCCTACCGTACTGCTGCTTATATATATAATATACTGTATAACGGACCTGGTGGACACTGTCAGCAGACTGCTAAACTAGTATGAAGGGGAAAAAAACACCACAGGTATACAATGTAGATGGATGGATAGTATAGTATTATATTACTTATGGACAAAGAGTGACGACACAGAGGTAGGTACAGCCGTGGCCTACCGTACTGCTGCTTATATATATAATATACTGTATAACGGACCTGGTGGACACTGTCAGCAGACTGCTAAACTAGTATGAAGAAAAAAACAACAACACAGGTATACAATGTAGATGGATGGATAGTATAGTATTATATTACTTATGGACGACGAGTGCACTGACGACACAGAGGTAGGTACAGCCGTGGCCTACCGTACTGCTGCTTATATATATAATATATTGTATAACGGACCTGGTGGACACTGTCAGCAGACTGCTAAACTAGGATGAAGAAAAAAAAACACCACAGGTATACAATGTAGATGGATGGATAGTATAGTATTATATTACTTATGGACGACGAGTGACGACACAGAGGTAGGTACAGCTGTGGCCTACCGTACTGCTGCTTATATATATAATATACTGTATAACGGACCTGGTGGACACTGTCAGCAGACTGCTAAACTAGTATGAAGAAAAAAACAACAACACAGGTATACAATGTAGATGGATGGATAGTATAGTATAATATTACTTATGGACGACGAGTGCACTGACGACACAGAGGTAGGTACAGCCATGGCCTACCGTACTGCTGCTTATATATATAATATACTGTATAACGGACCTGGTGGACACTGTCAGCAGACTGCTAAACTAGTATGAAGAAAAAAAAAATACCACAGGTATACAATGTAGATGGATGGATAGTATAGTATTATATTACTTATGGACAACGAGTGACGACACAGAGGTAGGTACAGCCGTGGCCTACCGTACTGCTGCTTATATATATAATATACTGTATAACGGACCTGGTGGACACTGTCAGCAGACTGCTAAACTAGTATGAAGGGAAAAAAAACACCACAGGTATACAATGTAGATGGATGGATAGTATAGTAATATATTACTTATGGACGACGAGTGCACTGACGACACAGAGGTAGGTACAGCCGTGGCCTACCGTACTGCTGCTTATATATATAATATATTGTATAACGTACCTGGTGGACACTGTCAGCAGACTGCTAAACTAGTATGAAGAAAAAAACAACAACACAGGTATACAATGTAGATGGATGGATAGCATAGTATTATATTACTTATGGACGACGAGTGCACTGACGACACTGAGGTAGGTACAGCCGTGGCCTACCGTACTGCTGCTTATATATATAATATACTGTATAACGGACCTGGTGGACACTGTCAGCAGACTGCTAAACTAGTATGAAGAAGAAAAAAACACCACAGGTATACAATGTAGATGGATGGATAGTATAGTATTATATTACTTATGGACGACGAGTGCACTGATGACACAGAGGTAGGTACAGCCGTGGCCTACCGTACTGCTGCTTATATATATAATATACTGTATAACGGACCTGGTGGACACTGTCAGCAGACTGCTAAACTAGTATGAAGAAAAAAAAAAAAACACCACAGGTATACAATGTAGATGGATGGATAGTATAGTATTATATTACTTATGGACGACGAGTGACGACACAGAGGTAGGTACAGCCGTGGCCTACAGTACTGCTGCTTATATATATAATATACTGTATAACGGACCTGGTGGACACTGTCAGCAGACTGCTAAACTAGTATGAAGGGAAAAAAAACACCACAGGTATACAATGTAGATGGATGTATAGTATAGTATTATATTACTTATGGACAAAGAGTGACGACACAGAGGTAGGTACAGCCGTGGCCTACCGTACTGCTGCTTATATATATAATATACTGTATAACGGACCTGGTGGACACTGTCAGCAGACTGCTAAACTAGTATGAAGAAAAAAACAACAACACAGGTATACAATGTAGATAGATGGATAGTATAGTATTATATTACTTATGGACGACGAGTGCACTGACGACACAGAGGTAGGTACAGCCGTGGCCTACCGTACTGCTGCTTATATATATAATATACTGTATAACGGACCTGGTGGACACTGTCAGCAGACTGCTAAACTAGTATGAAGGAAAAAAAAACACCACAGGTATACAATGTAGATGGATGGATAGTATAGTATTATATTACTTATGGACGACGAGTGCACTGACGACACAGAGGTAGGTACAGCCGTGGCCTACCGTACTGCTGCTTATATATATAATATACTGTATAACGGACCTGGTGGACACTGTCAGCAGACTGCTAAACTAGTATGAAGAAAAAAAAAAACACCACAGGTAAACAATGTAGATGGATGGATAGTATAGTATTATATTACTTATGGACGACGAGTGACGACACAGAGGTAGGTACAGCCGTGGCCTACCGTACTGCTGCTTATATATATAATATACTGTATAACGGACCTGGTGGACACTGTCAGCAGACTGCTAAACTAGTATGAAGGAAAAAAAAACACCACAGGTATACAATGTAGATGGATGGATAGTATAGTATTATATTACTTATGTACGACGAGTGCACTGACGACACAGAGGTAGGTACAGCCGTGGCCTACCGTACTGCTGCTTATATATATAATATACTGTATAACGGACCTGGTGGACACTGTCAGCAGACTGCTAAACTAGGATGAAGAAGAAAAAAACACCACAGGTATACAATGTAGATGGATGGATAGTATAGTATTATATTACTTATGGACGACGAGTGACGACACAGAGGTAGGTACAGCCGTGGCCTACCGTACTGCTGCTTATATATATAATATACTGTATAACGGACCTGGTGGACACTGTCAGCAGACTGCTAAACTAGTATGAAGAAAAAAACAACAACACAGGTATACAATGTAGATGGATGTATAGTATAGTATTATATTACTTATGGACGACGAGTGCACTGACGACACAGGGGTAGGTACAGCCGTGGCCTATCGTACTGCTGCTTATATATATAATATACTGTATAACGGACCTGGTGGACACTGTCAGCAGACTGCTAAACTAGGATGAAGAAAAAAAAAACACCACAGGTATACAATGTAGATGGATGGATAGTATAGTATTATATTACTTATGGACGACGAGTGACGACACAGAGGTAGGTACAGCTGTGGCCTACCGTACTGCTGCTTATATATATAATATACTGTATAACGGACCTGGTGGACACTGTCAGCAGACTGCTAAACTAGTATGAAGAAAAAAACAACAACACAGGTATACAATGTAGATGGATGGATAGTATAGTATTATATTACTTATGGACGACGAGTGCACTGACGACACAGAGGTAGGTACAGCCGTGGCCTACCGTACTGCTGCTTATATATATAATATACTGTATAACGGACCTGGTGGACACTGTCAGCAGACTGCTAAACTAGTATGAAGAAAAAAAAAACACCACAGGTATACAATGTAGATGGATGGATAGTATAGTATTATATTACTTATGGACAAAGAGTGATGACACAGAGGTAGGTACAGCCGTGGCCTACCGTACTGCTGCTTATATATATAATATACTGTATAACGGACCTGGTGGACACTGTCAGCAGACTGCTAAACTAGTATGAAGAAAAAAAAAACACCACAGGTATACAATGTAGATGGATGGATAGTATAGTATTATATTACTTATGGACAAAGAGTGATGACACAGAGGTAGGTACAGCCGTGGCCTACCGTACTGCTGCTTATATATATAATATACTGTATAACGGACCTGGTGGACACTGTCAGCAGACTGCTAAACTAGTATGAAGGGGAAAAAAACACCACAGGTATACAATGTAGATGGATGGATAGTATAGTATTATATTTCTTATGGACAAAGAGTGACGACACAGAGGTAGGTACAGCCGTGGCCTACCGTACTGCTGCTTATATATATAATATACTGTATAACGGACCTGGTGGACACTGTCAGCAGACTGCTAAACTAGTATGAAGAAAAAAACAACAACACAGGTATACAATGTAGATGGATGGATAGTATAGTATTATATTACTTATGGACGACGAGTGCACTGACGACACAGAGGTAGGTACAGCCGTGGCCTACCGTACTGCTGCTTATATATATAATATATTGTATAACGGACCTGGTGGACACTGTCAGCAGACTGCTAAACTAGGATGAAGAAAAAAAAACACCACAGGTATACAATGTAGATGGATGGATAGTATAGTATTATATTACTTATGGACGACGAGTGACGACACAGAGGTAGGTACAGCTGTCGCCTACCGTACTGCTGCTTATATATATAATATACTGTATAACGGACCTGGTGGACACTGTCAGCAGACTGCTAAACTAGTATGAAGAAAAAAACAACAACACAGGTATACAATGTAGATGGATGGATAGTATAGTATAATATTACTTATGGACGACGAGTGCACTGACGACACAGAGGTAGGTACAGCCGTGGCCTACCGTACTGCTGCTTATATATATAATATACTGTATAACGGACCTGGTGGACACTGTCAGCAGACTGCTAAACTAGTATGAAGAAAAAAAAAACACCACAGGTATACAATGTAGATGGATGGATAGTATAGTATTATATTACTTATGGACAACGAGTGACGACACAGAGGTAGGTACAGCCGTGGCCTACCGTACTGCTGCTTATATATATAATATACTGTATAACGGACCTGGTGGACACTGTCAGCAGACTGCTAAACTAGTATGAAGGGAAAAAAAACACCACAGGTATACAATGTAGATGGATGGATAGTATAGTAATATATTACTTATGGACGACGAGTGCACTGACGACACAGAGGTAGGTACAGCCGTGGCCTACCGTACTGCTGCTTATATATATAATATATTGTATAACGTACCTGGTGGACACTGTCAGCAGACTGCTAAACAAGTATGAAGAAAAAAACAACAACACAGGTATACAATGTAGATGGATGGATAGCATAGTATTATATTACTTATGGACGACGAGTGCACTGACGACACTGAGGTAGGTACAGCCGTGGCCTACCGTACTGCTGCTTATATATATAATATACTGTATAACGGACCTGGTGGACACTGTCAGCAGACTGCTAAACTAGTATGAAGAAGAAAAAAACACCACAGGTATACAATGTAGATGGATGGATAGTATAGTATTATATTACTTATGGACGACAAGTGACGACACAGAGGTAGGTACAGCCGTGGCCTACCGTACTGCTGCTTATATATATAATATACTGTATAACGGACCTGGTGGACACTGTCAGCAGACTGCTAAACTAGTATGAAGGGGAAAAAAACACCACAGGTATACAATGTAGATGGATGGATAGTATAGTATTATATTACTTATGGACGACGAGTGCACTGATGACACAGAGGTAGGTACAGCCGTGGCCTACCGTACTGCTGCTTATATATATAATATACTGTATAACGGACCTGGTGGACACTGTCAGCAGACTGCTAAACTAGTATGAAGAAAAAAAAAAAAACACCACAGGTATACAATGTAGATGGATGGATAGTATAGTATTATATTACTTATGGACGACGAGTGATGACACAGAGGTAGGTACAGCCGTGGCCTACAGTACTGCTGCTTATATATATAATATACTGTATAACGGACCTGGTGGACACTGTCAGCAGACTGCTAAACTAGTATGAAGGGAAAAAAAAACACCACAGGTATACAATGTAGATGGATGGATAGTATAGTATTATATTACTTATGGACGACGAGTGCACTGACGACACAGAGGTAGGTACAGCCGTGGCCTACCGTACTGCTGCTTATATATATAATATACTGTATAACGGACCTGGTGGACACTGTCAGCAGACTGCTAAACTAGGATGAAGAAGAAAAAAACACCACAGGTATACAATGTAGATGGATGGATAGTATAGTATTATATTACTTATGGACGACGAGTGACGACACAGAGGTAGGTACAGCCGTGGCCTACCGTACTGCTGCTTATATATATAATATACTGTATAACGGACCTGGTGGACACTGTCAGCAGACTGCTAAACTAGTATGAAGGGAAAAAAAACACCACAGGTATACAATGTAGATGGATGGATAGTATAGTAATATATTACTTATGGACGACGAGTGCACTGACGACACAGAGGTAGGTACAGCCGTGGCCTACCGTACTGCTGCTTATATATATAATATATTGTATAACGTACCTGGTGGACACTGTCAGCAGACTGCTAAACAAGTATGAAGAAAAAAACAACAACACAGGTATACAATGTAGATGGATGGATAGCATAGTATTATATTACTTATGGACGACGAGTGCACTGACGACACTGAGGTAGGTACAGCCGTGGCCTACCGTACTGCTGCTTATATATATAATATACTGTATAACGGACCTGGTGGACACTGTCAGCAGACTGCTAAACTAGTATGAAGAAGAAAAAAACACCACAGGTATACAATGTAGATGGATGGATAGTATAGTATTATATTACTTATGGACGACGAGTGACGACACAGAGGTAGGTACAGCCGTGGCCTACCGTACTGCTGCTTATATATATAATATACTGTATAACGGACCTGGTGGACACTGTCAGCAGACTGCTAAACTAGTATGAAGGGGAAAAAAACACCACAGGTATACAATGTAGATGGATGGATAGTATAGTATTATATTACTTATGGACGACGAGTGCACTGATGACACAGAGGTAGGTACAGCCGTGGCCTACCATACTGCTGCTTATATATATAATATACTGTATAACGGACCTGGTGGACACTGTCAGCAGACTGCTAAACTAGTATGAAGAAAAAAAAAAAACACCACAGGTATACAATGTAGATGGATGGATAGTATAGTATTATATTACTTATGGACGACGAGTGATGACACAGAGGTAGGTACAGCCGTGGCCTACAGTACTGCTGCTTATATATATAATATACTGTATAACGGACCTGGTGGACACTGTCAGCAGACTGCTAAACTAGTATGAAGGGAAAAAAAAACACCACAGGTATACAATGTAGATGGATGGATAGTATAGTATTATATTACTTATGGACGACGAGTGCACTGACGACACAGAGGTAGGTACAGCCGTGGCCTACCGTACTGCTGCTTATATATATAATATACTGTATAACGGACCTGGTGGACACTGTCAGCAGACTGCTAAACTAGGATGAAGAAGATAAAAACACCACAGGTATACAATGTAGATGGATGGATAGTATAGTATTATATTACTTATGGACGACGAGTGACGACACAGAGGTAGGTACAGCCATGGCCTACCGTACTGCTGCTTATATATATAATATACTGTATAATGGACCTGGTGGACACTGTCAGCAGACTGCTAAACTAGTATGAAGAAAAAAACAACAACACAGGTATACAATGTAGATGGATGGATAGTATAGTATTATATTACTTATGGACGACGAGTGCACTGACGACACAGGGGTAGGTACAGCCGTGGCCTATCGTACTGCAGCTTATATATATAATATACTGTATAACGGACCTGGTGGACACTGTCAGCAGACTGCTAAACTAGTATGAAGGGAAAAAAAAACACCACAGGTATACAATGTAGATGGATGGATAGTATAGTAATATATTACTTATGGACGACGAGTGCACTGACGACACAGAGGTAGGTACAGCCGTGGCCTACCGTACTGCTGCTTATATATATAATATATTGTATAACGGACCTGGTGGACACTGTCAGCAGACTGCTAAACTAGTATGAAGAAAAAAACAACAACACAGGTATACAATGTAGATGGATGGATAGCATAGTATTATATTACTTATGGACGACGAGTGCACTGACGACACTGAGGTAGGTACAGCCGTGGCCTACCGTACTGCTGCTTATATATATAATTTACTGTATAACGGACCTGGTGGACACTGTCAGCAGACTGCTAAACTAGTATGAAGAAGAAAAAAACACCACAGGTATACAATGTAGATGGATGGATAGTATAGTATTATATTACTTATGGACGACGAGTGACGACACAGAGGTAGGTACAGCCGTGGCCTACCGTACTGCTGCTTATATATATAATATACTGTATAACGGACCTGGTGGACACTGTCAGCAGACTGCTAAACTAGTATGAAGGGGAAAAAAACACCACAGGTATACAATGTAGATGGATGGATAGTATAGTATTATATTACTTATGGACGACGAGTGCACTGATGACACAGAGGTAGGTACAGCCGTGGCCTACCGTACTGCTGCTTATATATATAATATACTGTATAACGGACCTGGTGGACACTGTCAGCAGACTGCTAAACTAGTATGAAGAAAAAAAAAAAACACCACAGGTATACAATGTAGATGGATGGATAGTATAGTATTATATTACTTATGGACGACGAGTGACGACACAGAGGTAGGTACAGCCGTGGCCTACAGTACTGCTGCTTATATATATAATATACTGTATAACGGACCTGGTGGACACTGTCAGCAGACTGCTAAACTAGTATGAAGGAAAAAAAAAACACCACAGGTATACAATGTAGATGGATGGATAGTATAGTATTATATTACTTATGGACGACGAGTGCACTGACGACACAGAGGTAGGTACAGCCGTGGCCTACCGTACTGCTGCTTATATATATAATATACTGTATAACGGACCTGGTGGACACTGTCAGCAGACTGCTAAACTAGGATGTAGAAGAAAAAAACACCACAGGTATACAATGTAGATGGATGGATAGTATAGTATTATATTACTTATGGACGACGAGTGACGACACAGAGGTAGGTACAGCCATGGCCTACCGTACTGCTGCTTATATATATAATATACTGTATAACGGACCTGGTGGACACTGTCAGCAGACTGCTAAACTAGTATGAAGAAAAAAACAACAACACAGGTATACAATGTAGATGGATGGATAGTATAGTATTATATTACTTATGGACGACGAGTGCACTGACGGCACAGGGGTAGGTACAGCCGTGGCCTATCGTACTGCTGCTTATATATATAATATACTGTATAACGGACCTGGTGGACACTGTCAGCAGACTGCTAAACTAGGATGAAGAAAAAAAAAACACCACAGGTATACAATGTAGATGGATGGATAGTATAGTATTAAATTACTTATGGACGACGAGTGACGACACAGAGGTAGGTACAGCTGTGGCCTACCGTACTGTTGCTTATATATATAATATACTGTATAACGTACCTGGTGGACACTGTCAGCAGACTGCTAAACTAGTATGAAGGGAAAAAAAACCCCACAGGTATACAATGTAGATGGATGGATAGTATAGTAATATATTACTTATGGACGACGAGTGCACTGACGACACAGAGGTAGGTACAGCCGTGGCCTACCGTACTGCTGCTTATATATATAATATATTGTATAACGGACCTGGTGGACACTGTCAGCAGACTGCTAAACTAGTATGAAGAAAAAAACAACAACACAGGTATACAATGTAGATGGATGGATAGCATAGTATTATATTACTTATGGACGACGAGTGCACTGACGACACTGAGGTAGGTACAGCCGTGGCCTACCGTACTGCTGCTTATATATATAATATACTGTATAACGGACCTGGTGGACACTGTCAGCAGACTGCTAAACTAGTATGAAGAAAAAAAAAACACCACAGGTATGCAATGTAGATGGATGGATAGTATAGTATTATATTACTTATGGACGACGAGTGACGACACAGAGGTAGGTAAAGCCGTGGCCTACCGTACTGCTGCTTATATATATAATATACTGTATAACGGACCTGGTGGACACTGTCAGCAGACTGCTAAACTAGTATGAAGGGAAAAAAAAACACCACAGGTATACAATGTAGATGGATGGATAGTATAGTATTATATTACTTATGGACGACGAGTGCACTGACGACACAGAGGTAGGTACAGCCGTGGCCTACTGTACTGCTGCTTATATATATAATATACTGTATAACGGACCTGGTGGACACTGTCAGCAGACTGCTAAACTAGTATGAAGAAAAAAAAAAAAAACACCACAGGTATACAATGTAGATGGATGGATAGTATAGTATTATATTACTTATGGACGACGAGTGACGACACAGAGGTAGGTACAGCCGTGGCCTACCGTACTGCTGCTTATATATATAATATACTGTATAACGGACCGGGTGGACACTGTCAGCAGACTGCTAAACTAGTATGAAGGAAAAAAAAAACACCACAGGTATACAATGTAGATGGATGGATAGTATAGTATTATATTACTTATGGACGACGAGTGCACTGACGACACTGAGGTAGGTACAGCCGTGGCCTACCGTACTGCTGCTTATATATATAATATACTGTATAACGGACCTGGTGGACACTGTCAGCAGACTGCTAAACTAGTATGAAGAAAAAAAAAACACCACAGGTAAACAATGTAGATGGATGGATAGTATAGTATTATATTACTTATGGACGACGAGTGACGACACAGAGGTAGGTACAGCCGTGGCCTACCGTACTGCTGCTTATATATATAATATACTGTATAACGGACCTGGTGGACACTGTCAGCAGACTGCTAAACTAGTATGAAGGAAAAAAAACACCACAGGTATACAATGTAGATGGATGGATAGTATAGTATTATATTACTTATGGACGACGAGTGCACTGATGTCACAGAGGTAGGTACAGCCGTGGCCTACCGTACTGCTGCTTATATATATAATATACTGTATAACGGACCTGGTGGACACTGTCAGCAGACTGCTAAACTAGTATGAAGAAAAAAAAAAAACACCACAGGTATACAATGTAGATGGATGGATAGTATAGTATTATATTACTTATGGACGACGAGTGACGACACAGAGGTAGGTACAGCCGTGGCCTACCGTACTGCTGCTTATATATATAATATACTGTATAACGGACCTGGTGGACACTGTCAGCAGACTGCTAAACTAGTATGAAGGAAAAAAAAAACACCACAGGTATACAATGTAGATGGATGGATAGTATAGTATTATATTACTTATGGACGTCGAGTGCACTGACGACACAGAGGTAGGTACAGCCGTGGCCTACCGTACTGCTGCTTATATATATAATATACTGTATAACGGACCTGGTGGACACTGTCAGCAGACTGCTAAACTAGGATGAAGAAGAAAAAAACACCACAGGTATACAATGTAGATGGATGGATAGTATAGTATTATATTACTTATGGACGACGAGTGACGACACAGAGGTAGGTACAGCCATGGCCTACCGTACTGCTGCTTATATATATAATATACTGTATAACGGACCTGGTGGACACTGTCAGCAGACTGCTAAACTAGTATGAAGAAAAAAACAACAACACAGGTATACAATGTAGATGGATGGATAGTATAGTATTATATTACTTATGGACGACGAGTGCACTGACGACACAGGGGTAGGTACAGCCGTGGCCTATCGTACTGCTGCTTATATATATAATATACTGTATAACGGACCTGGTGGACACTGTCAGCAGACTGCTAAACTAGGATGAAGAAAAAAAAACACCACAGGTATACAATGTAGATGGATGGATAGTATAGTATTATATTACTTATGGACGACGAGTGACGACACAGAGGTAGGTACAGCCGTGGCCTACCGTACTGCTGCTTATATATATAATATACTGTATAACGGACCGGGTGGACACTGTCAGCAGACTGCTAAACTAGTATGAAGGAAAAAAAAAACACCACAGGTATACAATGTAGATGGATGGATAGTATAGTATTATATTACTTATGGACGACGAGTGCACTGACGACACTGAGGTAGGTACAGCCGTGGCCTACCGTACTGCTGCTTATATATATAATATACTGTATAACGGACCTGGTGGACACTGTCAGCAGACTGCTAAACTAGTATGAAGAAAAAAAAAACACCACAGGTAAACAATGTAGATGGATGGATAGTATAGTATTATATTACTTATGGACGACGAGTGACGACACAGAGGTAGGTACAGCCGTGGCCTACCGTACTGCTGCTTATATATATAATATACTGTATAACGGACCTGGTGGACACTGTCAGCAGACTGCTAAACTAGTATGAAGGAAAAAAAAACACCACAGGTATACAATGTAGATGGATGGATAGTATAGTATTATATTACTTATGGACGACGAGTGCACTGATGTCACAGAGGTAGGTACAGCCGTGGCCTACCGTACTGCTGCTTATATATATAATATACTGTATAACGGACCTGGTGGACACTGTCAGCAGACTGCTAAACTAGTATGAAGAAAAAAAAAAAACACCACAGGTATACAATGTAGATGGATGGATAGTATAGTATTATATTACTTATGGACGACGAGTGACGACACAGAGGTAGGTACAGCCGTGGCCTACCGTACTGCTGCTTATATATATAATATACTGTATAACGGACCTGGTGGACACTGTCAGCAGACTGCTAAACTAGTATGAAGGAAAAAAAAAACACCACAGGTATACAATGTAGATGGATGGATAGTATAGTATTATATTACTTATGGACGTCGAGTGCACTGACGACACAGAGGTAGGTACAGCCGTGGCCTACCGTACTGCTGCTTATATATATAATATACTGTATAACGGACCTGGTGGACACTGTCAGCAGACTGCTAAACTAGGATGAAGAAGAAAAAAACACCACAGGTATACAATGTAGATGGATGGATAGTATAGTATTATATTACTTATGGACGACGAGTGACGACACAGAGGTAGGTACAGCCATGGCCTACCGTACTGCTGCTTATATATATAATATACTGTATAACGGACCTGGTGGACACTGTCAGCAGACTGCTAAACTAGTATGAAGAAAAAAACAACAACACAGGTATACAATGTAGATGGATGGATAGTATAGTATTATATTACTTATGGACGACGAGTGCACTGACGACACAGGGGTAGGTACAGCCGTGGCCTATCGTACTGCTGCTTATATATATAATATACTGTATAACGGACCTGGTGGACACTGTCAGCAGACTGCTAAACTAGGATGAAGAAAAAAAAAACACCACAGGTATACAATGTAGATGGATGGATAGTATAGTATTATATTACTTATGGACGACGAGTGACGACACAGAGGTAGGTGCAGCTGTGGCCTACCGTACTGTTGCTTATATATATAATATACTGTATAACGGACCTGGTGGACACTGTCAGCAGACTGCTAAACTAGTATGAAGGGAAAAAAAACACCACAGGTATACAATGTAGATGGATGGATAGTATAGTAATATATTACTTATGGACGACGAGTGCACTGACGACACAGAGGTAGGTACAGCCGTGGCCTACCGTACTGCTGCTTATATATACAATATATTGTATAACGGACCTGGTGGACACTGTCAGCAGACTGCTAAACTAGTATGAAGAAAAAAACAACAACACAGGTATACAATGTAGATGGATGGATAGCATAGTATTATATTACTTATGGACGACGAGTGCACTGACGACACTGAGGTAGGTACAGCCGTGGCCTACCGTACTGCTGCTTATATATATAATATACTGTATAACGGACCTGGTGGACACTGTCAGCAGACTGCTAAACTAGTATGAAGAAAAAAAAAACACCACAGGTATACAATGTAGATGGATGGATAGTATAGTATTATATTACTTATGGATGACGAGTGACGACACAGAGGTAGGTACAGCCGTGGCCTACCGTACTGCTGCTTACATATATAATATACTGTATAACGGACCTGGTGGACACTGTCAGCAGACTGCTAAACTAGTATGAGTGAAAAAAAAACACCACAGGTATACAATGTAGATGGATGGATAGTATAGTATTATATTACTTATGGATGACGAGTGACGACACAGAGGTAGGTACAGCCGTGGCCTACCGTACTGCTGCTTATATATATAATATACTGTATAACGGACCTGGTGGACACTGTCAGCAGACTGCTAAACTAGTATGAGTGAAAAAAAAACACCACAGGTATACAATGTAGATGGATGGATAGTATAGTATTATATTACTTATGGACGACGAGTGCACTGACGACACAGAGGTAGGTACAGCCGTGGCCTACCGTACTGCTGCTTATATATACAATATATTGTATAACGGACCTGGTGGACACTGTCAGCAGACTGCTAAACTAGTATGAAGAAAAAAACAACAACACAGGTATACAATGTAGATGGATGGATAGCATAGTATTATATTACTTATGGACGACGAGTGCACTGACGACACTGAGGTAGGTACAGCCGTGGCCTACCGTACTGCTGCTTATATATATAATATACTGTATAACGGACCTGGTGGACACTGTCAGCAGACTGCTAAACTAGTATGAAGAAAAAAACAACAACACAGGTATACAATGTAGATGGATGGATAGCATAGTATTATATTACTTATGGACGACGAGTGCACTGACGACACTGAGGTAGGTACAGCCGTGGCCTACCGTACTGCTGCTTATATATATAATATACTGTATAACGGACCTGGTGGACACTGTCAGCAGACTGCTAAACTAGTATGAAGAAAAAAAAAACACCACAGGTATACAATGTAGATGGATGGATAGTATAGTATTATATTACTTATGGATGACGAGTGACGACACAGAGGTAGGTACAGCCGTGGCCTACCGTACTGCTGCTTATATATATAATATACTGTATAACGGACCTGGTGGACACTGTCAGCAGACTGCTAAACTAGTATGAGTGAAAAAAAAACACCACAGGTATACAATGTAGATGGATGGATAGTATAGTATTATATTACTTATGGACGACGAGTGCACTGACGACACAGAGGTAGGTACAGCCGTGGCCTATCGTAATGCTGCTTATATATATAATATACTGTATAACGGACCTGGTGGACACTGTCAGCAGACTGCTAAACTAGGATGAAGAAAAAAAAAACACCACAGGTATACAATGTAGATGGATGGATAGTATAGTATTATATTACTTATGGACGACGAGTGACGACACAGAGGTAGGTACAGCTGTGGCCTACCGTACTGTTGCTTATATATATAATATACTGTATAACGGACCTGGTGGACACTGTCAGCAGACTGCTAAACTAGTATGAAGAAAAAAACAACAACACAGGTATACAATGTAGATGGATGGATAGTATAGTATTATATTACTTATGGACGACGAGTGCACTGACGACACAGAGGTAGGTACAGCCGTGGCCTACCGTACTGCTGCTTATATATATAATATACTGTATAACGGACCTGGTGGACACTGTCAGCAGACTGCTAAACTAGTATGAAGAAAAAAAAAAACACCACAGGTATACAATGTAGATGGATGGATAGTATAGTATTATATTACTTATGGACAAAGAGTGACGACACAGAGGTAGGTACAGCCGTGGCCTACCGTACTGCTGCTTATATATATAATATACTGTATAACGGACCTGGTGGACACTGTCAGCAAACTGCTAAACTAGTATGAAGGGAAAAAAAACACCACAGGTATACAATGTAGATGGATGGATAGTATAGTATTATATTACTTATGGACGACGAGTGCACTGATGACACAGAGGTAGGTACAGCCGTGGCCTACCGTACTGCTGCTTATATATATAATATACTGTATAACGGACCTGGTGGACACTGTCAGCAGACTGCTAAACTAGGATGAAGAAAAAAAAAACACCACAGGTATACAATGTAGATGGATGGATAGTATAGTATTATATTACTTATGGACGACGAGTGACGACACAGAGGTAGGTAAAGCCGTGGCCTACCGTACTGCTGCTTATATATATAATATACTGTATAACGGACCTGGTGGACACTGTCAGCAGACTGCTAAACTAGTATGAAGGGAAAAAAAAACACCACAGGTATACAATGTAGATGGATGGATAGTATAGTATTATATTACTTATGGACGACGAGTGCACTGACGACACAGAGGTAGGTACAGCCGTGGCCTACTGTACTGCTGCTTATATATATAATATACTGTATAACGGACCTGGTGGACACTGTCAGCAGACTGCTAAACTAGTATGAAGAAAAAAAAAAAAACACCACAGGTATACAATGTAGATGGATGGATAGTATAGTATTATATTACTTATGGACGACGAGTGACGACACAGAGGTAGGTACAGCCGTGGCCTACCGTACTGCTGCTTATATATATAATATACTGTATAACGGACCGGGTGGACACTGTCAGCAGACTGCTAAACTAGTATGAAGGAAAAAAAAAACACCACAGGTATACAATGTAGATGGATGGATAGTATAGTATTATATTACTTATGGACGACGAGTGCACTGACGACACTGAGGTAGGTACAGCCGTGGCCTACCGTACTGCTGCTTATATATATAATATACTGTATAACGGACCTGGTGGACACTGTCAGCAGACTGCTAAACTAGTATGAAGAAAAAAAAAACACCACAGGTATACAATGTAGATGGATGGATAGTATAGTATTATATTACTTATGGACGACGAGTGACGACACAGAGGTAGGTACAGCCGTGGCCTACCGTACTGCTGCTTATATATATAATATACTGTATAACGGACCTGGTGGACACTGTCAGCAGACTGCTAAACTAGTATGAAGGAAAAAAAAACACCACAGGTATACAATGTAGATGGATGGATAGTATAGTATTATATTACTTATGGACGACGAGTGCACTGATGTCACAGAGGTAGGTACAGCCGTGGCCTACCGTACTGCTGCTTATATATATAATATACTGTATAACGGACCTGGTGGACACTGTCAGCAGACTGCTAAACTAGTAAGAAGAAAAAAAAAAAACACCACAGGTATACAATGTAGATGGATGGATAGTATAGTATTATATTACTTATGGACGACGAGTGACGACACAGAGGTAGGTACAGCCGTGGCCTACCGTACTGCTGCTTATATATATAATATACTGTATAACGGACCTGGTGGACACTGTCAGCAGACTGCTAAACTAGTATGAAGGAAAAAAAAAACACCACAGGTATACAATGTAGATGGATGGATAGTATAGTATTATATTACTTATGGACGTCGAGTGCACTGACGACACAGAGGTAGGTACAGCCGTGGCCTACCGTACTGCTGCTTATATATATAATATACTGTATAACGGACCTGGTGGACACTGTCAGCAGACTGCTAAACTAGGATGAAGAAGAAAAAAACACCACAGGTATACAATGTAGATGGATGGATAGTATAGTATTATATTACTTATGGACGACGAGTGACGACACAGAGGTAGGTACAGCCATGGCCTACCGTACTGCTGCTTATATATATAATATACTGTATAACGGACCTGGTGGACACTGTCAGCAGACTGCTAAACTAGTATGAAGAAAAAAAAAACACCACAGGTATACAATGTAGATGGATGGATAGTATAGTATTATATTACTTATGGACGACGAGTGCACTGACGACACAGGGGTAGGTACAGCCGTGGCCTATCGTACTGCTGCTTATATATATAATATACTGTATAACGGACCTGGTGGACACTGTCAGCAGACTGCTAAACTAGGATGAAGAAAAAAAAAACACCACAGGTATACAATGTAGATGGATGGATAGTATAGTATTATATTACTTATGGACGACGAGTGACGACACAGAGGTAGGTGCAGCTGTGGCCTACCGTACTGTTGCTTATATATATAATATACTGTATAACGGACCTGGTGGACACTGTCAGCAGACTGCTAAACTAGTATGAAGGGAAAAAAAACACCACAGGTATACAATGTAGATGGATGGATAGTATAGTAATATATTACTTATGGACGACGAGTGCACTGACGACACAGAGGTAGGTACAGCCGTGGCCTACCGTACTGCTGCTTATATATACAATATATTGTATAACGGACCTGGTGGACACTGTCAGCAGACTGCTAAACTAGTATGAAGAAAAAAACAACAACACAGGTATACAATGTAGATGGATGGATAGCATAGTATTATATTACTTATGGACGACGAGTGCACTGACGACACTGAGGTAGGTACAGCCGTGGCCTACCGTACTGCTGCTTATATATATAATATACTGTATAACGGACCTGGTGGACACTGTCAGCAGACTGCTAAACTAGTATGAAGAAAAAAAAAACACCACAGGTATACAATGTAGATGGATGGATAGTATAGTATTATATTACTTATGGATGACGAGTGACGACACAGAGGTAGGTACAGCCGTGGCCTACCGTACTGCTGCTTACATATATAATATACTGTATAACGGACCTGGTGGACACTGTCAGCAGACTGCTAAACTAGTATGAGTGAAAAAAAAACACCACAGGTATACAATGTAGATGGATGGATAGTATAGTATTATATTACTTATGGACGACGAGTGCACTGATGTCACAGAGGTAGGTACAGCCGTGGCCTACCGTACTGCTGCTTATATATATAATATACTGTATAACGGACCTGGTGGACACTGTCAGCAGACTGCTAAACTAGTATGAAGAAAAAAAAAACACCACAGGTATACAATGTAGATGGATGGATAGTATAGTATTATATTACTTATGGACGACGAGTGACGACACAGAGGTAGGTACAGCCGTGGCCTACCGTACTGCTGCTTATATATATAATATACTGTATAACGGACCTGGTGGACACTGTCAGCAGACTGCTAAACTAGTATGAAGGGAAAAAAAAACACCACAGGTATACAATGTAGATGGATGGATAGTATAGTATTATATTACTTATGGACGTCGAGTGCACTGACGACACAGAGGTAGGTACAGCCGTGGCCTACCGTACTGCTGCTTATATATATAATATACTGTATAACGGACCTGGTGGACACTGTCAGCAGACTGCTAAACTAGGATGAAGAAGAAAAAAACACCACAGGTATACAATGTAGATGGATGGATAGTATAGTATTATATTACTTATGGACGACGAGTGACGACACAGAGGTAGGTACAGCCATGGCCTACCGTACTGCTGCTTATATATATAATATACTGTATAACGGACCTGGTGGACACTGTCAGCAGACTGCTAAACTAGTATGAAGAAAAAAACAACAACACAGGTATACAATGTAGATGGATGGATAGTATAGTATTATATTACTTATGGACGACGAGTGACGACACAGAGGTAGGTGCAGCTGTGGCCTACCGTACTGTTGCTTATATATATAATATACTGTATAACGGACCTGGTGGACACTGTCAGCAGACTGCTAAACTAGTATAAAGGGAAAAAAAACACCACAGGTATACAATGTAGATGGATGGATAGTATAGTAATATATTACTTATGGACGACGAGTGCACTGACGACACAGAGGTAGGTACAGCCGTGGCCTACCGTACTGCTGCTTATATATACAATATATTGTATAACGGACCTGGTGGACACTGTCAGCAGACTGCTAAACTAGTATGAAGAAAAAAACAACAACACAGGTATACAATGTAGATGGATGGATAGCATAGTATTATTTTACTTATGGACGACGAGTGCACTGACGACACTGAGGTAGGTACAGCCGTGGCCTACCGTACTGCTGCTTATATATATAATATACTGTATAACGGACCTGGTGGACACTGTCAGCAGACTGCTAAACTAGTATGAAGAAAAAAAAAACACCACAGGTATACAATGTAGATGGATGGATAGTATAGTATTATATTACTTATGGATGACGAGTGACGACACAGAGGTAGGTACAGCCGTGGCCTACCGTACTGCTGCTTATATATATAATATACTGTATAACGGACCTGGTGGACACTGTCAGCAGACTGCTAAACTAGTATGAGTGAAAAAAAAACACCACAGGTATACAATGTAGATGGATGGATAGTATAGTATTATATTACTTATGGACGACGAGTGCACTGACGACACAGAGGTAGGTACAGCCGTGGCCTACCGTACTGCTGCTTATATATACAATATATTGTATAACGGACCTGGTGGACACTGTCAGCAGACTGCTAAACTAGTATGAAGAAAAAAACAACAACACAGGTATACAATGTAGATGGATGGATAGCATAGTATTATATTACTTATGGACGACGAGTGCACTGACGACACTGAGGTAGGTACAGCCGTGGCCTACCGTACTGCTGCTTATATATATAATATACTGTATAACGGACCTGGTGGACACTGTCAGCAGACTGCTAAACTAGTATGAAGAAAAAAACAACAACACAGGTATACAATGTAGATGGATGGATAGCATAGTATTATATTACTTATGGACGACGAGTGCACTGACGACACTGAGGTAGGTACAGCCGTGGCCTACCGTACTGCTGCTTATATATATAATATACTGTATAACGGACCTGGTGGACACTGTCAGCAGACTGCTAAACTAGTATGAAGAAAAAAAAAACACCACAGGTATACAATGTAGATGGATGGATAGTATAGTATTATATTACTTATGGATGACGAGTGACGACACAGAGGTAGGTACAGCCGTGGCCTACCGTACTGCTGCTTATATATATAATATACTGTATAACGGACCTGGTGGACACTGTCAGCAGACTGCTAAACTAGTATGAGTGAAAAAAAAACACCACAGGTATACAATGTAGATGGATGGATAGTATAGTATTATATTACTTATGGACGACGAGTGCACTGACGACACAGAGGTAGGTACAGCCGTGGCCTATCGTAATGCTGCTTATATATATAATATACTGTATAACGGACCTGGTGGACACTGTCAGCAGACTGCTAAACTAGGATGAAGAAAAAAAAAACACCACAGGTATACAATGTAGATGGATGGATAGTATAGTATTATATTACTTATGGACGACGAGTGACGACACAGAGGTAGGTACAGCTGTGGCCTACCGTACTGTTGCTTATATATATAATATACTGTATAACGGACCTGGTGGACACTGTCAGCAGACTGCTAAACTAGTATGAAGAAAAAAACAACAACACAGGTATACAATGTAGATGGATGGATAGTATAGTATTATATTACTTATGGACGACGAGTGCACTGACGACACAGAGGTAGGTACAGCCGTGGCCTACCGTACTGCTGCTTATATATATAATATACTGTATAACGGACCTGGTGGACACTGTCAGCAGACTGCTAAACTAGTATGAAGAAAAAAAAAAACACCACAGGTATACAATGTAGATGGATGGATAGTATAGTATTATATTACTTATGGACAAAGAGTGACGACACAGAGGTAGGTACAGCCGTGGCCTACCGTACTGCTGCTTATATATATAATATACTGTATAACGGACCTGGTGGACACTGTCAGCAAACTGCTAAACTAGTATGAAGGGAAAAAAAACACCACAGGTATACAATGTAGATGGATGGATAGTATAGTATTATATTACTTATGGACGACGAGTGCACTGATGACACAGAGGTAGGTACAGCCGTGGCCTACCGTACTGCTGCTTATATATATAATATACTGTATAACGGACCTGGTGGACACTGTCAGCAGACTGCTAAACTAGGATGAAGAAAAAAAAAACACCACAGGTATACAATGTAGATGGATGGATAGTATAGTATTATATTACTTATGGACGACGAGTGACGACACAGAGGTAGGTACAGCCGTGGTCTACCGTACTGCTGCTTATATATATAATATACTGTATAACGGACCTGGTGGACACTGTCTGCAGACTGCTAAACTAGTATGAAGAAAAAAAAAACACCACAGGTATACAATGTAGATGGATGGATAGTATAGTATTATATTACTTATGGACGACGAGTGCACTGACGACACAGAGGTAGATACAGCCGTGGCCTACCGTACTGCTGCTTATATATATAATATACTGTATAATGGACCTGGTGGACACTGTCAGCAGACTGCTAAACTAGTATGAAGAAAAAAAAAACACAGGAGTGTTTTTCAGGCAGACAAACGTATACTGGACCGGTGGTGGTCGGAGCGTTTTTTTCAGGCAGAGAAACAAAGGATTAAACTCACTGGTGGTATAATCAAAACCCTGCACTGTACTCCCTAACAGCTGCTCCCCGTCCCCAATCCTCCCCACAATTATAACTAACTAAGTCACTCTGTGTTCTACTATAACGGAGAGGACGCCAGCCACGTCCTCTCCCTATGAATCTCAATGCACGTGTGAAAATGGCGGCGACGCGCGGCTCCTTATATAGAATCCGAGTCTCGCGAGGATCCGACAGCGGGATGATGACGTTCGGGCGCACTCGGGTTAACCGAGCAAGGCGGGAGGATCCGAGTCGCTCGGACCCGTGTAAAAAAAAGGTGAAGTTCGGGCGGGTCGGATTCCGAGGATCCGAACCCGCTCATCACTAATGGATAGTATAGTATTATATTACTTATGGACGACGAGTGCACTGACGACACAGAGGTAGGTACAGCCGTGGCCTACCGTACTGCTGCTTATATATATAATATACTGTATAACGGACCTGGTGGACACTGTCAGCAGACTGCTAAACTAGTATGAAGAAAAAAAAAACACCACAGGTATACAATGTAGATGGATGGATAGTATAGTATTATATTACTTATGGACGACGAGTGCACTGACGACACAGAGGTAGGTACAGCCGTGGCCTACCGTACTGCTGCTTATATATATAATATACTCTATAACGGACCTGGTGGACACTGTCAGCAGACTGCTAAACTAGTATGAAGAAAAAAAAAACACAGGAGTGTTTTTCAGGCAGACAAACGTATACTGGACTGGTGGTCACTGTCAGCAAAACTGTGCACTGTACTCCTGCTATAACTGCTCCCCAGTCCCCACAATTAGGCAGTGTGAGCAGAGCAGTGCACTCAGCACAGATATATCATGCAGCAGTGCAGCACACTGAGTGAGCACAGATATGGTGGTCGGAGCGTTTTTTTTCAAGCAGAGAAACAAAGGATTAAACTCACTGGTGGTATAATCAAAACCCTGCACTGTACTCCCTAACAGCTGCTCCCCGTCCTCAATCCTCCCCACAATTATAACTAACTAAGTCACTCTGTGTTCTACTATAACGGAGAGGACGCCAGCCACGTCCTCTCCCTATCAATCTCAATGCACGTGTGAAAATGGCGGCGACGCGCGGCTCCTTATATAGAATCCGAGTCTCGCGAGAATCCGACAGCGGGATGATGACATTCGGGCGCGCTCGGGTTAACCGAGCAAGGCGGGAGGATCCGAGTCGCTCGGACCCGTGTAAAAAAAAGGTGAAGTTCAGGCGAGTCGGATTCCGAGGATCCGAACCCGCTCATCACTAGTAATAAGTAGGGGTAAGGACGTTAACCACCTAGGAACATCCTCCCTTATACGTCACCTGGAGCGCATTCATCAGAAGTCATTGACAAGTTTAAAAACTTTGGGTGACAGTGGAAGCAGTCCACTGACAACTAAATCCCTTCATCTTGTACCCAAGCTCCTGCAAACCACACCACCAACTCCCTCAGTGTCAATTTCCTCCTTAGACAGGAACGCCAATAGTCCTGCAAGCCATGTCACTGGCAAGTCTGACGAGTCCTCTCCTAACTGGGATTCCTCCGATGGATCCTTGAGTGTAACGCCTACTGCTGCTGGCGCTGCTGTTGTTGCTGCTGGGAGTCGATCGTCATCCCAAAGGGGAAGTCGGAAGACCACTTGTACTACTTCCAGTAAGTAATTGACTGTCCAACAGTCCTTTGCGAGGAAGATGAAATATCACAGCAGTCATCCTGCTGCAAAGCGGATTACTCAGGCCTTGGCAGCTGTGTTGGTGTTAATTGTGTGTCTGGTATCCACCGTTAATTCACAGGGACTTAGAGAATTTCTTGAGGTAGTGTGTCCCCGTTACCAAATCCCATCTAGGTTCCACTTCTCTAGGCAGGCGATACCGAGAATGTATACAGACGTCAGAAAAAGACTCACCAGTGTCCTAAAAAATGCAGTTGTACTCAATGTCCACTTAACAATGGACATGTGGACAAGTGGAGCAGGGCAAACTCAGGACTATATGACTGTGACAGCCCACTGGGTAGATGTATTGCCTCCCGCAGCAAGAACAGCAACGGCGGCACCAGTAGCAGCATCTCGCAAACGCCAACTCGTTCCTAGGCAGGCTATGCTTTGTATCACCGCTTTCCATAAGAAGCACACAGCTGACAACCTCTTACGGGAACTGAGGAACATCACCGTAGATTGGCTTACCCCAATTGGACTCCCCTGGGGATTTGTGACATCGGACAATGCCACCAATATTGTGCGTGCGTGTACAATTAATTTGGTGGTGCAGAATTTTTTTTAAAATGACAGGGGCGTGCAAGAGATGCTGTCGGTGGCACAAAGAATTGCGGGCCACTTTCGGCATTCAGCCACCGCGTGCCAAAGACTGGAGCACCAGCAAACACTCCTGAACCTGCCACTCCATCAGCTGAAGCAAGAGGTGGTAACCAGGTGGAATTCAACCTTCTATATGCTTCAGAGGATGGAGGAGCAGCAAAAGGCCATTCAAGCCTATACATCTGCCTGCAATATAGGCAAAGGAGGGGGAATGCACCTTACTCAAGCACAGTGGAGAATGATTTCAATGTTGTGCAAGGTTCTGCAACCCTTTGAACTTCCCACACGTGAAGTCAGTTCAGACACTGCCTGTCTGAGTCAGGTCATTCCCCTCATCAAGCTTTTGCAGAAGCAGCTGGAGAGATTGAAGGAGGAGCTCAAATGGAGCGATTCCGCTAGGCATGTGGGACTTGTGGATGGAGCCCTTAATTCGCTTAACCAGGATTCACGGGTGGTCAATCTGTTGAAATTAGAGCACCACACTTTGGCCACCGTGCTCGATCCTAGGTCTAAAGCCTACATTGTATCTCTCTTTCCGGCAGACAAAAGTCTGCAGAGGTTCAAAGACCTGCTGGTGAGACACTTGTCAACTCAAGTGGAACGTGCCCCGTCAACAGCTCCTCCTTCACATTCTCCCGCAACTGGGGCTGCGAGGAAAAGGATAAGAATTCCGAGCCCACCCGCTGGCGGTGATGCAGGGCAGTCTGGAGCGAGTGCTGACTTCTGGTCCGGACTGAAGGACCTGCCAATGATTACTGACATGTCGTCTACTTTCACTGCATATGATTATGTCACCATTGAAAGAATGGTGAAGGATTATATGAGTGACAGCATCCAAGTAGGCACGTCAGACACTCTGTACGTTTACTGGCAGGAAAAAGAGGCAATTTGGAGGCCCTTGCACAAACTGGCTTTATTTTATCTAAGTTGCCCCGCCTCCAGTGTGTACTCCAAAAGAGTGTTTAGTGCAGCCGGTCACCTTGTCAGCAATCGGCGTACGAGGTTACTTCCACAAAATGTGGAGAAAATGATGTTCATCAAAATGAATTATAATCAATTCCTCCGTAGAGACATTCACCAGCAATTGCCTCCAGAAAGTACACAGGGACCTGAGATGGTGGATTCCAGTGGAGACGAATTAATACTCTGTGAAGAGGGGGATGTACACAGTGAAAGGGGTGAGGAATCGGAGGATGATGATGAGGTGGACATCTTGCCTCTGTAGAGCCAGTTTGAGCAAGGAGAGATTGATTGCTTCTTTTTTTGGTGGGGGCCCAAACCAACCAGTCATTTCAGCCACAGTCGTGTGGCAGACCCTGTGGCTGAAATGATGGGTTTGTTAAAGTGTGCATGTCCTGTTTATACAACATAAGGGTGGATGGGAGGGCCCAAGGACAATTCCGTCATGCACCTCTTTTTTTTAATTTATCTTTGCATCATGTGATGTTTGGGGCCAATTTTTTTAAGTGCCATCCTGTCTGACACTGCAGTGCCACTTCTAGATGGGCCAGGTGTTTGTGCCGCCCACTTGGGTCGCTTAGCTTAGTCATTCAGCGACCTCAATGCAAATGTTATGACTAAAAATAATATTGTGAGGTGTGAGGTGTTCAGAATAGACTGGAAATGAGTGGAAATTATGGTTATTGGGGTTAATAATACTATAGGATCAAAATTACCCCCAAATTCTATGATTTAAGCTGTTTTTGAGGGTTTTTTGAAGAAAAAAAACACCCGAATCCAAAACACACCCCAATCCGACAAAAAATTTTCAGGGAGGTTTTGCCAAAATGCGTCCAAATCCAAAACACGGCCGCGGAACCGAATCCAAAACCAAAACACAAAACCCGAAAAATTTCCGGTGCACATCACTAATATATACACATACTATATATATATATATATATATATATAGTCCATGGAAGCAGCCCGGCACTCCGTTATCCCCGATGGGGTATCGCTCTGGTGCCCTCCTAGGGGTATGGTGGCCCCAATATGCAGAATGGAGGGGAACGGCGGCACTCAGAGACTTTCACATCCAGGTAAATCAAAATAGAAAGTGCATTTAATGGTCAACGTTTTGGGGGACGAACCCCCTTCCTCAGGACACTGCAAACTGGTGACAATAATACAGAACACAACTTAAATACCTTACCAATCCCGGGTACCTCCGGCCGTCTCCGCATCCACGCCGTCCGGAGTGCGGGACCCGCACTTCCGGCAGCGTGCGTCCAGCGTGCGTACATCCTTTGTATAAAACATTCAGCGATTATAAATGGCTAATGCCCTTCCGGTACACAGTGAGATTAGATGTAGGTTCTAGGTCTTGGTTGAAGGCATTTGATCTATCTAGCACGAAATATATGTTATGTAATAGATCCAGACACTCTGATTCAAGGTATTCATGGTTGAGAATCAGTGTGGTCTGGACATGACCATGGTTGCCATGACAATGGTTATGCAGGGTTGTTGTTGATTGTCAATCTGTGCGTTTATGCATTATGTATTTTTATTCACTTGTTCACTTGTCTTTTGTTTTCTTTAACATTTATTGTATATTTGATGCTATACATCTATGTCACTAGTTGTCACATTGTTTTCATTTTGTCAGTGTCGCTTGAGACGGCGCAGCGTCACGAGGCTGCGCCGCGTCTCCATAGTAACCTGGTGTTCCTTTGGCTGCCGCCGCGTCATCAACGGGCCCGGGTGGTTGGATGACGCGACTTCCGGGCGCCGCTGGACGCACGCTGCCGGAAGTGCGGGTCCCGCACTCCGGACGGCGTGGATGCGGAGACGGCCGGAGGTACCCGGGATTGGTAAGGTATTTAAGTTGTGTTCTGTATTATTGTCACCAGTTTGCAGTGTCCTGAGGAAGGGGGTTCGTCCCCCGAAACGTTGACCATTAAATGCACTTTCTATTTTGATTTACCTGGATGTGAAAGTCTCTGAGTGCCGCCGTTCCCCTCCATTCTATATATATATATATATATATATATATATATATATATATATATAAATATGCAAAAAAATATGTAGTAATCCACATATACAGTAAACCAGCACACCACAGCTTCCCACCGAAACAGCTATTGGAGCTTCCGCTTACTATGATGCACTGAAACGATGCACTGAAATGCTACGTATTGATTGAATTATTGCCATTGTTTTCACAATGCACTTTCTACAAAAATACAATGGATTGAATATTGCTATTGCAGAAGTGGTGTGCTGGTTTATATGTAGATTACTACATATTTTTTGCTTATTGATATTATTACAGGGCACCCATCATATTGTATTGGAGGTGTGTGCAATCCACCTATGTTTTGTCTATATATGTCTATATATATGTAGTGTCTATATATATATATATGTATATATGTCTATATATATATATATATATATGTAGATAGATAGATAGATAGATAGATAGATAGATAGATAGATAGATAGATAGATAGATAGATAGATAGATAGATAGAGCAAGGAAAATACTGGCGGCACTCAAAGGACTTATAAAGATAATAATAAGTACAGGCACTTGCGCCTATGATGATCATCATAGGCGCAAGTGCCTGTACTTATTATCTTTATAAGTCCTTTGAGTGCCGCCAGTATTTCCCTCGCTATATATATATATATATATATATATATATATAGTATCTATCTGTCTATAGATAGATACTATATATATATATATATATATATATATATACATAGAGATGAGCGCCTGAAATTTTTCGGGTTTTGTGTTTTGGTTTTGGGTTCGGTTCCGCGGCCGTGTTTTGGGTTCGACCGCGTTTTGGCAAAACCTCACCGAATTTTTTTTGTCGGATTCGGGTGTGTTTTGGATTCGGGTGTTTTTTTCAAAAAACCCTAAAAAACAGCTTAAATCATAGAATTTGGGGGTAATTTTGATCCCAAAGTATTATTAACCTCAAAAAACATAATTTACACTCATTTTCAGCCTATTCTGAACACATCACACCTCACAATATTATTTTTAGTCCTAAAATTTGCACCGAGGTCGCTGTGTGAGTAAGATAAGCGACCCTAGTGGCCGACACAAACACCGGGCCCATCTAGGAGTGGCACTGCAGTGTCACGCAGGATGTCCCTTCCAAAAAACCCTCCCCAAACAGCACATGACGCAAAGAAAAAAAGAGGCGCAATGAGGTAGCTGACTGTGTGAGAAAGATAAGCGACCCTAGTGGCCGACACAAACACCGGGCCCATCTAGGAGTGGCACTGCAGTGTCACGCAGGATGTCCCTTCCAAAAAACCCTCCCCAATCAGCACATGATGCAAAGAAAAAGAAAAGAAAAAAGAGGTGCAAGATGGAATTATCCTTGGGCCCTCCCACCCACCCTTATGTTGTATAAACAAAACAGGACATGCACACTTTAACCAACCCATCATTTCAGTGACAGGGTCTGCCACACGACTGTGACTGATATGACGGGTTGGTTTGGACCCCCCCCAAAAAAGAAGCAATTAATCTCTCCTTGCACAAACTGGCTCTACAGAGGCAAGATGTCCACCTCATCTTCACCCTCCGATATATCACCGTGTACATCCCCCTCCTCACAGATTATCAATTCGTCCCCACTGGAATCCACCATCTCAGCTCCCTGTGTACTTTGTGGAGGCAATTGCTGCTGGTCAATGTCTCCGCGGAGGAATTGATTATAATTCATTTTAATGAACATCATCTTCTCCACATTTTCTGGATGTAACCTCGTACGCCGATTGCTGACAAGGTGAGCGGCGGCACTAAACACTCTTTCGGAGTACACACTTGTGGGAGGGCAACTTAGGTAGAATAAAGCCAGTTTGTGCAAGGGCCTCCAAATTGCCTCTTTTTCCTGCCAGTATAAGTACGGACTGTGTGACGTGCCTACTTGGATGCGGTCACTCATATAATCCTCCACCATTCTATCAATGTTGAGAGAATCATATGCAGTGACAGTAGACGACATGTCCGTAATCGTTGTCAGGTCCTTCAGTCCGGACCAGATGTCAGCATCAGCAGTCGCTCCAGACTGCCCTGCATCACCGCCAGCGGGTGGGCTCGGAATTCTGAGCCTTTTCCTCGCACCCCCAGTTGCGGGAGAATGTGAAGGAGGAGATGTTGACAGGTCGCGTTCCGCTTGACTTGACAATTTTGTCACCAGCAGGTCTTTCAACCCCAGCAGACCTGTGTCTGCCGGAAAGAGAGATCCAAGGTAGGCTTTAAATCTAGGATCGAGCACGGTGGCCAAAATGTAGTGCTCTGATTTCAACAGATTGACCACCCGTGAATCCTTGTTAAGCGAATTAAGGGCTGCATCCACAAGTCCCACATGCCTAGCGGAATCGCTCCGTGTTAGCTCCTTCTTCAATGCCTCCAGCTTCTTCTGCAAAAGCCTGATGAGGGGAATGACCTGACTCAGGCTGGCAGTGTCTGAACTGACTTCACGTGTGGCAAGTTCAAAGGGCATCAGAACCTTGCACAACGTTGAAATCATTCTCCACTGCACTTGAGACAGGTGCATTCCATCTCCTATATCGTGCTCAATTGTATAGGCTTGAATGGCCTTTTGCTGCTCCTCCAACCTCTGAAGCATATAGAGGGTTGAATTCCACCTCGTTACCACTTCTTGCTTCAGATGATGGCAGGGCAGGTTCAGTAGTTTTTGGTGGTGCTCCAGTCTTCTGTACGTGGTGCCTGTACGCCGAAAGTGTCCCGCAATTTTTCTGGCCACCGACAGCATCTCTTGCACGCCCCTGTCGTTTTTTTAAAAATTCTGCACCACCAAATTCAAGGTATGTGCAAAACATGGGACGTGCTGGAATTTGCCCATATTTAATGCACACACAATATTGCTGGCGTTGTCCGATGCCACAAATCCACAGGAGAGTCCAATTGGGGTAAGCCATTCCGCGATGATCTTCCTCAGTTGCCGTAAGAGGTTTTCAGCTGTGTGCGTATTCTGGAAAGCGGTGATACAAAGCGTAGCCTGCCTAGGAAAGAGTTGGCGTTTGCGAGATGCTGCTACTGGTGCTGCCGCTGCTGTTCTTGCGGCGGGAGTCAATACATCTACCCAGTGGGCTGTCACAGTCATATAGTCCTGAGTCTGCCCTGCTCCACTTGTCCACATGTCCGTGGTTAAGTGGACATTGGGTACAACTGCATTTTTTAGGACACTGGTGAGTCTTTTTCTGACGTCCGTGTACATTCTCGGTATCGCCTGCCTAGAGAAGTGGAACCTAGATGGTATTTGGTAACGGGGGCACACTGCCTCAATAAATTGTCTAGTTCCCTGTGAACTAACGGCGGATACCGGACGCACGTCTAACACCAACATAGTTGTCAAGGACTCAGTTATCCGCTTTGCAGTAGGATGACTGCTGTGATATTTCATCTTCCTCGCAAAGGACTGTTGAACAGTCAATTGCTTACTGGAAGTAGTACAAGTGGGCTTACGACTTCCCCTCTGGGATGACCATCGACTCCCAGCGGCAACAACAGCAGCGCCAGCAGCAGTAGGCGTTACACGCAAGGATGCATCGGAGGAATCACAGGCAGGAGAGGACTCGTCAGACTTGCCAGTGACATGGCCTGCAGGACTATTGGCATTCCTGGGGAAGGAGGAAATTGACACTGAGGGAGTTGGTGGGGTGGTTTGCGTGAGCTTGGTTACAAGAGGAAGGGATTTACTGGTCAGTGGACTGCTTCCGCTGTCACCCAAAGTTTTTGAACTTGTCACTGACTTATTATGAATGCGCTGCAGGTGACGTATAAGGGAGGATGTTCCGAGGTGGTTAACGTCCTTACCCCTACTTATTACAGCTTGACAAAGGGAACACACGGCTTGACACCTGTTGTCCGCATTTCTGGTGAAATACCTCCACACCGAAGAGCTGATTTTTTTGGTATTTTCACCTGGCATGTCAACGGCCATATTCCTCCCACGGACAACAGGTGTCTCCCCGGGTGCCTGACTTAAACAAACCACCTCACCATCAGAATCCTCCTGGTCAATTTCCTCCCCAGCGCCAGCAACACCCATATCCTCCTCATCCTGGTGTACTTCAACACTGACATCTTCAATCTGACTATCAGGAACTGGACTGCGGGTGCTCCTTCCAGCACTTGCAGGGGGCATGCAAATAGTGGAAGGCGCATGCTCTTCACGTCCAGTGTTGGGAAGGTCAGGCATCGCAAACGACACAATTGGACTCTCCTTGTGGATTTGGGATTTCAAAGAACGCACAGTTCTTTGCGGTGCTTTTGCCAGCTTGAGTCTTTTCAGTTTTCTAGCGAGAGGCTGAGTGCTTCCATCCTCATGTGAAGCTGAACCACTAGCCATGAACATAGGCCAGGGCCTCAGCCGTTCCTTGCCACTCCGTGTGGTAAATGGCATATTGGCAAGTTTACGCTTCTCCTCCGACAATTTTATTTTAGGTTTTGGAGTCCTTTTTTTTCTGATATTTGGTGTTTTGGATTTGACATGCTCTGTACTATGACATTGGGCATCGGCCTTGGCAGACGACGTTGCTGGCATTTCATCGTCTCGGCCATGACTAGTGGCAGCAGCTTCAGCACGAGGTGGAAGTGGATCTTGATCTTTCCCTAATTTTGGAACCTCAACTTTTTTGTTCTCCATATTTTATAGGCAGAACTAAAAGGCACCTCAGGTAAACAATGGAGATGGATGGATTGGATACTAGTATACAATTATGGACGGACTGCCACGGTTAGGTGGTATAAAAAAACCACGGTTAGGTGGTATATATTATAATAATAATACAATTATGGATGGACGGACTGCCTGCCGACTGCCGACACAGAGGTAGCCACAGCCGTGAACTACCGCACTGTACACTGGTTGATAAAGAGATAGTAGTATACTCGTAACAACTAGTATGACACTATGACGACGGTATAAAGAATGAAAAAAAAACCACGGTTAGGTGGTATATATTATAATAATAATACAATTATGGATGGACGGACTGCCTGCCGACTGCCGACACAGAGGTAGCCACAGCCGTGAACTACCGCACTGTACACTGGTTGATAAAGAGATAGTAGTATACTCGTAACAACTAGTATGACACTATGACGACGGTATAAAGAAAGAAAAAAAAATACCACAGTTAGGTGGTATATATTATAATAATAATACAATTATGGATGGACGGACTGCCTGCCGACTGCCGACACAGAGGTAGCCACAGCCGTGAACTACCGCACTGTACACTGGTTGATAAAGAGATAGTAGTATACTCGTAACAACTAGTATGACACTATGACGACGGTATAAAGAAAGAAAAAAAAATACCACAGTTAGGTGGTATATATTATAATAATAATACAATTATGGATGGACGGACTGCCTGCCGACTGCCGACACAGAGGTAGCCACAGCCGTGAACTACCGCACTGTACACTGGTTGATAAAGAGATAGTAGTATACTCGTAACAACTAGTATGACACTATGACGACGGTATAAAGAATGAAAAAAAAACCACGGTTAGGTGGTATATATTATAATAATAATACAATTATGGATGGACGGACTGCCTGCCGACTGCCGACACAGAGGTAGCCACAGCCGTGAACTACCGCACTGTACACTGGTTGATAAAGAGATAGTAGTATACTCGTAACAACTAGTATGACACTATGACGACGGTATAAAGAATGAAAAAAAAACCACGGTTAGGTGGTATATATTATAATAATAATACAATTATGGATGGACGGACTGCCTGCCGACTGCCGACACAGAGGTAGCCACAGCCGTGAACTACCGCACTGTACACTGGTTGATAAAGAGATAGTAGTATACTCGTAACAACTAGTATGACACTATGACGGTATAAAGAATGAAAAAAAAACCACGGTTAGGTGGTATATATTATAATAATAATACAATTATGGATGGACGGACTGCCTGCCGACACAGAGGTAGCCACAGCCGTGAACTACCGCACTGTACACTGGTTGATAAAGAGATAGTAGTATACTCGTAACAACTAGTATGACACTATGACGACGGTATAAAGAAAGAAAAAAAAATACCACGGTTAGGTGGTATATATTGTAATACAATTATGGATGGACGGACTGCCTGCCGAGTTCCGACTGCCGACACAGAGGTAGCCACAGCCTTGAACTACCGCACTGTACTGTGTCTGCTGCTAATATAGACTGGTTGATAAAGAGATAGTATACAATACATACAACAATATACTACTATACTGGTGGTCAGGCACTGGTCACCACTAGTCACACTGGCAGTGGCACTCCTGCAGCAAAAGTGTGCACTGTTTAATTTTAAATTAATATAATATTATGTACTCCTGGGGGCTCCTGCTATAACAACCTGCAGTGCTCCCCAGTCTCCCCCACAATTATTATAAGCTTTGCCTTTTATACATTGATGTGCAGCACACTGGGCTGAGCTGAGTGCACACAGACTGAGTCACACTGTGTGACTGGCTGCTGCTGTGTATCGTTTTTTTTCAGGCAGAGAACGGATATAGCAGAGAACGGATATATTATATTAAAATAAATAAAAGTTAACTAACAACAACTGCACTGGTCACTGTGGTAAACTCTGTCTGACTCTGCACAATCTCTCTCTCTCTTCTAATCTAATTTCTAATGGAGAGGACGCCAGCCACGTCCTCTCCCTATCAATCTCAATGCACGTGTGAAAATGGCGGCGACGCGCGGCTCCTTATATAGAATCCGAGTCTCGCGAGAATCCGACAGCGTCATGATGACGTTCGGGCGCGCTCGGGTTAACCGAGCAAGGCGGGAGGATCCGAGTCTGCTCGGACCCGTAAAAAAAACATGAAGTTCGTGCGGGTTCGGTTTCAGAGAAACCGAACCCGCTCATCTCTAATACATATATAGAGCGAGGAAAATACTGGCGGCACTCAAAGGACTTATAAAGATAATAAGTACAGGCACTTGCGCCTATGATGATAGGCGCAAGTGCCTGTACTTATTATTATCTTTATAAGTCCTTTGAGTACCGCCAGTATTTTCCTCGCTATCATTTCCACTTTGAGTGGTAAGGAGGGCACCAAGGCATTTCTGGACCTGTTAGACGGAGTGCCAGCCAACGCCGCTTCTCTCTCTCTCTCTTTCTCTCTCTCTCTCTCTCTATATATATATATATATATATATATAACACAGGAGCGGATTTAAGGGACAGGCCGCCCCTAGGCACAACATTATTGGCTGCCCCCTCTTCCCGTTTCTAATGAAAAACATATGGAAGCTGTGAATATGCTACAGCAGTTACAGTGAGAAACAGTAAGGGCGGGATGTACTAACCTCTCCCGCAGCGTTATTTGGCTTTTCTCAGCGCTCTTTGTATTATCTTTGTGGCTACAGGTCACCGCTCCGCTGCCCGGCGCTACCCGTTGCTCCCCCACGCTCCCAGTCTTCATTCTCCTCTCTGCCATCCGCATCATCACCACCGTGGCCACTGATTCCTCCGCTCTCCGTAGAGCTTGGTCAGCGCTGTGCTCCCCCTGTCAGCTGTGCATGCGCACTTGTCACACCTTCCTGGCAGGCAGCTGACAGGGGGAGCGCAGCGCTGACCAAGCTCTACAGAGAGCGGAGGAATCAGTGGCCACGGCTGTGATGATGTGGATGGCAGAGAGGAGAATGAAGACGGGGAGCGTGGGGGAGCAACAGGTAGCGCCAGGCAGCAGAGCAGTGACTAGTAGCTGCGAATATAATGCAAAGAGCGCTGAGAAAGCCAAATAATGCTTCGGGGGAGGTTAGTACATCCCGCCCTAAGTGAGAAGATTTCAGTGTCACACAACCAGTGCCGACCTGGCCTGACTCTGACAGCGAGGGTACTAGGGGGGAGATAGCTCTGAGCTGCTCACCCAAGCCACAGCCATTGCAGAAGTGAGGAGATTCACCAAGAGGCTGAGCAAGCCCGGGACAGCCGCGGAGCTGAGGCAGAGTGTGTCAGAGGCTGTCAGGAGCTCCGTCATCCCGGTTAGCATCATCATGCTCCTCCTTGGGGCTCTCTCCCTATCATAGTGGCGGCAGCAGGTTATATCCCATTACTTTAAGCATGGGAGGCAATGGCGGGGTCACCACTATATACACTCATGTACAGTGTATATTATCTGTCTGCCTTCCCTAGCTGCCAGGGCTGACATGCGGGCAGCAGGGAGATGCTGCTGTTGCTGCCGGAAGCTGCTAACACATTGCGGTCACCAGTTGTGGGGTGTGAGAGAGCACTGTGTCACTGCTGCTCCAGCTGAGTCTAAACTCCTGATGCGTTGTGCAATAGTATTGCAAGCTGGGAACTCTGTCAGATCCAGTTCTAGTACAAGTAGAGCCCAGGGTAAAAAGTCCCTTTGGCATCCCCCCTTAAAAATAAAAACTATACTGTTTTTTGTGTGTGCTAAATAAAAATACACCTTACCTACATTACAGTATATGTAGTTTCTTTGCAGCGAAGAACCTCTGAAGAAATTGACTTCCCTGGACAGCTAGTGTCTTCAGTTGGTATTCACTATTCATGTAGGAGATCACATGGTCTGGAAGATGCCTGTTTGTGTAGGAATATATCCAATGTCATCATTATACAAATACAACAGAGGTTCAACTAGTTTTGTGCCCCCTGTCTCACCTCCAGCCCCTGTGTCTCCTCCAGTCTCCTGTCGTTTCTCTCCAGCCTCCTACCCTGTCACCACCTGTCTTTCCAGCTCCTGTCCTGTGTCACTCCAGCCAATTCTTTCCAGCCTCCCGATCTCTTGCCTTGACAGCCTCCTGCCCCAGGAGGCTGGAAAGACAGATAGAAGAGATGTAGGGAGGTAGAGGAGATGTAGTACTGGATATGGATGGGTCATGGAAATAGGCCATTGAGTATAAAGGAGTCAGGAAGTTACAGCAGAGAGGTAGTGGTGAGTATGAATGGGTCATGGGAGCAATGCAGAGCAATAATGCTGAGTATGGAGGGGTCAGGAGGTAGAGCAAAGAGGTACTGGTTGGTTTGGAAGGGTCAGACAGGTAGTGCAGATAGGTAACCGTGAGTATGAAGCGGTCGTAGTGGTAGTGTAGAGAGGTGACAGTAAGTAAGAAGGGGTCAGGGGGTTAGTACAGAGGGGCAGTGGTGAGTAAGAAGGGGTCAGGGGGTAGTGCAGAGAGAATGTGCTGTGTATGGAGTGGTCAGGAGGTAGTGATGATTGTAGGGGTCTGCATACAAACTTGGGGGCAGTCTGTGACTTCTGTACCTTTAGCTGCATATAAGTAACATGCATGATGGATGATGTAACAATAACCCACAGATTACATCTCCATTAGGTTGACACACTGATCAAAGCAAACCATTGTGCAGCTTTCCCCCATTATGCCATGCAGCAAATTGTGGTGGGAGACAAAAATTAACATTTTGCAAACAAATCTATAATAATGAGGCTGGGAATGCAGGGAAAAGGCTGTGGGTAACCTGCTAGGCTTGGGGTGACAGGCTGGGGGGAGGGCAGAGACATGGGGGAATTGCTGTTAGAGACTCACTGTGCTGTGCTTCACCCCTTCCCCTGCACATTGATTAGTAGCTGGGACAATCAAGTAATAAACACTCAGGCTCCTTACTTACTTCAGCTCAATAAAATTACTGCTCAGTGCTTTCAAACGCCATCTTGTGAGCAGTGACAGCAGCAGCTGGGAGGAGCTCTATAGAAGACTTCCCAAGTTGCCAGCATACAGTTGTGTCTGTCCATTAGGGTTAACCTGGTGTGTTTTGGGGTTATGCAGCATCTTTCCTCGGGCTCTTCTTTTACATTCTTCTGGCACCTTCCAGGTCCCACTCTGCAGGTGCAGTCCTTCTCTGAGTCCTCTCACCCCTGATGTCAGTAACAGCAGCCAGCTAGTGAAACCTCCGTCTCTGCGGAGAGCCGCTGTCCCAGTGCCCAGTGGCTGTTTGCTAGCTGTAAAGTAAACAGGCAGAGCAGGATGATGACGCTGGCTGAATGACTGCAGCTGCATCTTCAGATCACAGCTCCTGGGAATTAGTCCTGCAACCCCCCCTAGAATGGCCACTGGTCACTGTGCAGTGGCTAATGCTGCTAAGGGCCAGATTCTCATCAGCTCCTTCAGTGTCCCGTGATGTTGTTCGAGATAGTGGGTGGTCCGCAGTGCAGCCCCGAGCAGGTGGCACCCCTAGGCACATGCCTGGTGGGAAATCTGCTATTGTATATATGTCACGATTCCAGCCTGTCCCCAGATACTGCAATCTAAGACAGCTGGGTCGTGATGGTTGATCACTTCGGTCAGGAAAAATACACAATTTCATTGCTACCACAAAGTTAATTAATATGGGTTTCTTATGTTCCCCGCACAAATACTCATATTTCACACTTAGTTACACATACAGATGTGTCTTCATACATCTAGACTCAATACACCATGCACCCCAAGATGCCTGATGAGATTGAGCTGGCATTCCCGGGCAACTCTGCTAATGTCAGGTGTCTTTTTTTGCCGAAAATGCACCTTATTCGCATCACTATGCGAATAAAATGCACAAGCTGACTGTTTTCCAGGTAAACACTGTAACGTAGCATTTCATATGCAGATACAGCTGCAGTTGCACACAGAATATAGGCATGTTGCATATCATTTTAATCAGTCTGCTTGTGTGTCTTATTTGCATAGTGATGCGAATAAGAAGCATTTTCAGGGGGAAATGCACAAAAAGATGCCCAGCAGTAGATGTTTAGCGGTAGTAAACATGATCATGACTAGGTTCAACTAGAAGGGTTGTTCAATGTGACTGCAGCAGCGATGAAGGAGGAAACATCTGTTTGCAGCATTGGGCCTCAAAGGTGCATGTTCAATAAGAACACAGAGAATATGCTAGATTAAGATGTAATTAATCCGAAAAATGTCTCCAAAGTAGAATTAATAAAACATTTAATAAGAAAGACATGCAGATTATGATTTGCCTTCGTTTCAGAAATAAAAGGGAGAAAAAGGAGGAATCAGAAATCAAGTTTACTTATGTATGAGACCTAGTTTTCTGTTGTTGAAGAGATTATGGAAATATTTTGGTGCACTCCTCAGTCATATCTGACTTCTCAGTAATAAACGCATTGTGCTGTGTGCATCTCATTCTCATCCCCCCTGGCAGCTATTCCAAAAGCCCCCAATCTTGTGGATTTTAACATTTTCCATACCAAAATGAATTGTTTGCGACCTAAGTATAAAGTCTCTTTGTTCCTGTAACATATGGTTTCTCTGCCAAACAAGCATGGTCGCTTAATTATTTTTTCATTCTGTTTGAAGGCTAAGACCTGTGACTTGTCCATATTATGGGCAGTTTTATGGATTAGGGGGTAATTCAGACCTGATAGTAGATGTGCGAAAAAAACGCACATCTACGATCAAATTCTTTGACATGCGGGGGTACGCCAAGCACAGGGCAAGTCCATCCCGCATGCCCAGTCATGCCCACCCTGCAGACATGTTTATACATGTTTCGAGAAACCCTCTGCCTATGCAGCCTAGCTGCTCCTTAAACAGATCTCCAATGACAACAAAAACGTGGCGTCAAGGCCCCATTCCCTCCCCCCTCCAGGTGTTAAACTACGTTCTGCAGAGAACGCAGCTTAGGTCCTTGCAGATGCACATACCGGTGAACACACAAGCGCAGTTGTGCAAAAATTACTTCATAGCGATTTTCGCACATCAGCAACAAGGCCTGAATTAGGCCCATAGGGGGACATTTACTAAGAAGTGGTAAGAAGTTCTTCATACAATTGTATAGTATGCAAATTATATATGTTACTTCAGTGCTGATTGGTTGCCATGTGCAACTTCTCCACTTACTCACTTCTCCGCTCTTATCACTGCTTAGTAAATGTCCCCCTTAGTCAGGAAGAGACTCACCTCACCAGATGCCTTTCCTAAGAAATTTCTGTCACCTTTCTTTAGAAGAATTCGACACTTCTGGGGACGCAGTGTCTCTTCATTGTGGATGGTCAGGAAGACAGTGCACTCTACACGTGACCTCCTGCTGTGTATAGTAAACAATGTACATTCTTCACAACCAGACCAGGGGCTAGATGCATCATTGCTTGGAGAGTGAAAATATGGAGAGTGAAAGAGCACCAGCCAATCAGCTCCTAACTTCCATGTCACAGGCTGTGTTTGAAAAATGTCAGGAGCTGATTGGCTGGTACTTTTTCACTCTCCATTTTATCACTTTCCAAGCAATGAAGCATCTGGCCCCAGATTTCTTATGGCTTAGTTAAATCACTCGGCCTGCTATTTACAGAACTGCAATTTTGATATACAGTTTGAAAATAACATTCTTCATACAGAATATACAGTATATTGATCATTAATTAATGCACTGAAGAAGTTAGGTGGGGGCGACAAATTCTGCTGGTGGTGACTCATCCTTACCCAGCCACTACAGCTGCTCTTGGGGCTCATGGGTGAGTATCTTGGATGCCCTGTGAGAGCAGCCAGGGGCTGAGCATGGAGCTGGGGGGAAGAATAGGAGCTGGGCTGCCTGCTCCCATGCCTAGGTAGCATCAGCATGGCAGCATGATACCCACTGCAACTCCATGCATGTGCATGTATTAAAACGCAAGATTGTGGAAAAGGTAGCACAATAAAGAAAAAAGTCCTAAAAACTGAGAAAAAAGCATAGTTGAGGAAAAAGTACATAGTGCAGGTTTGAAATGAGCGAACCATGTCATTGCACGCAGTGAGCGATTATCAACAAACTGCGCACGCCTTGCGAGTGTATTGCGCAAAGGGCAAAAAGCAACCTAATTGTAAAGTAAATGCATTTTGATTGACAGGAAGTGACTGTTTGTGGGTGGTAACACGGCTTTTGTGGGGAGTGTTTGGGAAAACGCAGGCGTGTCTTGGCCATTTTCAGGGTGTGTGTCTAACGTCATCTATGAATACTGCGTTTAAAAACATGGCATCCGGTGCGACTGCATTCTCATTGATTTGATTATGCTGGGATCAGCCGCAAATGTCGATGGTGTCCTTTTTTTGTGTAAGCATTGTGAATCTGCTAATGCCTACGCAGATTTGTGAATGCATCGGTGGGCATCTTTTATGCTTTCTGGGCGGCTCTTCACATGCATATTTTAGCAATAGCAGATTTGTGAACATCTCTATCTCAGCCTCAATAGCGATCCATAATGAATCAGGCCCACAGTCTCCAATCTTTTACAGACCGACTGTCACTGACAGGCATGAGCTGGGACAAGAATTGTTCAGACCAGTCTTCATTGAGATCTCGTCTCCTGATGTTTCAGCAGGTTTAAAACCCTTTTGACAAAAACAGATGACCAAGATTAGATGAAACCAGAGATTGTGTGAGTGTACTTACTCTACTTGTGTCTGAAAAACTGATTGGTCTGAAGTTGGATTGGGTGTGAATTGGACATGTGTGTAACTAGCTTTAGACGTAAAATTAAGAGAAAAAAATAACACTAGCATTAGTGATGAGCGCCTGAAATTTTTCGGGTTTTGTGTTTTGGTTTTGGGTTCGGTTCCGCGGCCGTGTTTTGGGTTCGACCGCGTTTTGGCAAAACCTCACCGAATTTTTTTTGTCGGATTCGGGTGTGTTTTGGATTCGGGTGTTTTTTTCAAAAAACCCTAAAAAACAGCTTAAATCATAGAATTTGGGGGTCATTTTGATCCCATATTATTATTAACCTCAAAAACCATAATTTCCACTCATTTTCAGTCTATTCTGAATACCTCACACCTCACAATATTATTTTTAGTCCTAAAATTTGCACCGAGGTCGCTGGATGACTAAGCTAAGCGACCCTAGTGGCCGACACAAACACCTGGCCCATCTAGGAGTGGCACTGCAGTGTCACGCAGGATGTCCCTTCCAAAAAACCCTCCCCAAACAGCACATGACGCAAAGAAAAAAAGAGGCGCAATGAGGTAGCTGTGTGAGTAAGATTAGCGACCGTAGTGGCCGACACAAACACCGGGCCCATTTAGGAGTGGCACTGCAGTGTCACGCAGGATGTCCCTTCCAAAAAACCCTCCCCAAACAGCACATGACGCAAAGAAAAAAAGAGGCGCAATGAGGTAGCTGTGTGAGTAAGATTAGCGACCCTAGTGGCCGACACAAACACCGGGCCCATCTAGGAGTGGCACTGCAGTGTCACGCAGGATGGCCCTTCCAAAAAACACTCCCCAAACAGCACATGACCAAAGAAAAAAAGAGGCGCAATGAGGTAGCTGACTGTGTGAGTAAGATAAGCGACCCTAGTGGCCGACACAAACACCGGGCCCATTTAGGAGTGGCACTGCAGTGTCACGCAGGATGTCCCTTCCAAAAAACCCTCCCCAAACAGCACATGACGCAAAGAAAAAAAGAGGCGCAATGAGGTAGCTGTGTGAGTAAGATTAGCGACCGTAGTGGCCGACACAAACACCGGGCCCATTTAGGAGTGGCACTGCAGTGTCACGCAGGATGTCCCTTCCAAAAAACCCTCCCCAAACAGCACATGACGCAAAGAAAAAAAGAGGCGCAATGAGGTAGCTGTGTGAGTAAGATTAGCGACCCTAGTGGCCGACACAAACACCGGGCCCATCTAGGAGTGGCACTGCAGTGTCACGCAGGATGGCCCTTCCAAAAAACACTCCCCAAACAGCACATGACGCAAAGAAAAAAAGAGGCGCAATGAGGTAGCTGACTGTGTGAGTAAGATAAGCGACCCTAGTGGCCGACACAAACACCGGGCCCATTTAGGAGTGGCACTGCAGTGTCACGCAGGATGTCCCTTCCAAAAAACCCTCCCCAAACAGCACATGACGCAAAGAAAAAAAGAGGCGCAATGAGGTAGCTGACTGTGTGAGTAAGATAAGCGACCCTAGTGGCCGACACAAACACCGGGCCCATTTAGGAGTGGCACTGCAGTGTCACGCAGGATGTCCCTTCCAAAAAACCCTCCCCAAACAGCACATGACGCAAAGAAAAATAAAAGAAAAAAGAGGTGCAAGATGGAATTGTCCTTGGGCCCTCCCACCCACCCTTATGTTGTATAAACAAAACAGGACATGCACACTTTAACCAACCCATCATTTCAGTGACAGGGTCTGCCACACGACTGTGACTGATATGACGGGTTGGTTTGGACCCCCCCCAAAAAAGAAGCAATTAATCTCTCCTTGCACAAACTGGCTCTACAGAGGCAAGATGTCCACCTCATCATCATCCTCCGATATATCACCGTGTACATCCCCCTCCTCACAGATTATCAATTCGTCCCCACTGGAATCCACCATCTCAGCTCCCTGTGTACTTTGTGGAGGCAATTGCTGCTGGTCAATGTCTCCGCGGAGGAATTGATTATAATTCATTTTAATGAACATCATCTTCTCCACATTTTCTGGATGTAACCTCGTACGCCGATTGCTGACAAGGTGAGCGGCGGCACTAAACACTCTTTCGGAGTACACACTTGTGGGAGGGCAACTTAGGTAGAATAAAGCCAGTTTGTGCAATGGCCTCCAAATTGCCTCTTTTTCCTGCCAGTATAAGTATGGACTGTGTGACGTGCCTACTTGGATGCGGTCACTCATATAATCCTCCACCATTCTTTCAATGGTGAGAGAATCATATGCAGTGACAGTAGACGACATGTCCGTAATCGTTGTCAGGTCCTTCAGTCCGGACCAGATGTCAGCATCAGCAGTCGCTCCAGACTGCCCTGCATCACCGCCAGCGGGTGGGCTCGGAATTCTGAGCCTTTTCCTCGCACCCCCAGTTGCGGGAGAATGTGAAGGAGGAGATGTTGACAGGTCGCGTTCCGCTTGACTTGACAATTTTCTCACCAGCAGGTCTTTCAACCCCAGCAGACTTGTGTCTGCCGGAAAGAGAGATCCAAGGTAGGCTTTAAATCTAGGATCGAGCATGGTGGCCAAAATGTAGTGCTCTGATTTCAACAGATTGACCACCCGTGAATCCTTGTTAAGCGAATTAAGGGCTCCATCCACAAGTCCCACATGCCTAGCGGAATCGCTCCGTGTTAGCTCCTCCTTCAATGTCTCCAGCTTCTTCTGCAAAAGCCTGATGAGGGGAATGACCTGACTCAGGCTGGCAGTGTCTGAACTGACTTCACGTGTGGCAAGTTCAAAGGGCAGCAGAACCTTGCACAACGTTGAAATCATTCTCCACTGCGCTTGAGACAGGTGCATTCCACCTCCTATATCGTGCTCAATTGTATAGGCTTGAATGGCCTTTTGCTGCTCCTCCAACCTCTGAAGCATATAGAGGGTTGAATTCCACCTCGTTACCACTTCTTGCTTCAGATGATGGCAGGGCAGGTTCAGTAGTTTTTGGTGGTGCTCCAGTCTTCTGTACGTGGTGCCTGTACGCCGAAAGTGTCCCGCAATTCTTCTGGCCACCGACAGCATCTCTTGCACGCCCCTGTCGTTTTTTAAATAATTCTGCACCACCAAATTCAAGGTATGTGCAAAACATGGGACGTGCTGGAATTTGCCCATATTTAATGCACACACAATATTGCTGGCGTTGTCCGATGCCACAAATCCACAGGAGAGTCCAATTGGGGTAAGCCATTCCGCGATGATCTTCCTCAGTTGCCGTAAGAGGTTTTCAGCTGTGTGCGTATTCTGGAAGGCGGTGATACAAAGCGTAGCCTGCCTAGGAAAGAGTTGGCATTTGCGAGATGCTGCTACTGGTGCCGCCGCTGCTGTTCTTGCGGCGGGAGTCCATACATCTACCCAGTGGGCTGTCACAGTCATATAGTCCTGACCCTGCCCTGCTCCACTTGTCCACATGTCCGTGGTTAAGTGGACATTGGGTACAGCTGCATTTTTTAGGACACTGGTGACTCTTTTTCTGAGGTCTGTGTAAATTTTCGGTATCGCCTGCCTAGAGAAATGGAACCTAGATGGTATTTGGTACCGGGGACACAGTACCTCCAACAAGTCTCTAGTTGGCTCTGCAGTAATGATGGATACCGGAACCACGTTTCTCACCACCCAGGATGCCAAGGCCTCAGTTATCCGCTTTGCAGTAGGATGACTGCTGTGATATTTCATCTTCCTCGCAAAGGACTGTTGGACAGTCAATTGCTTGGTGGAAGTAGTAAAAGTGGTCTTACGACTTCTCCTCTGGGATGACCATCGACTCCCAGCAGCAACAACAGCAGCGCCAGCAGCAGTAGGCGTTACACGCAAGGATGCATCGGAGGAATCCCAGGCAGGAGAGGACTCGTCAGAATTGCCAGTGACATGGCCTGCAGGACTATTGGCATTCCTGGGGAAGGAGGAAATTGACACTGAGGGAGTTGGTGGGGTGGTTTGCGTGAGCTTGGTTACAAGAGGAAGGGATTTACTGGTCAGTGGACTGCTTCCGCTGTCACCCAAAGTTTTTGAACTTGTCACTGACTTATTATGTATGCGCTGCAGGTGACGTATAAGGGAGGATGTTCCGAGGTGGTTAACGTCCTTACCCCTACTTATTACAGCTTGACAAAGGGAACACACGGCTTGACACCTGTTGTCCGCATTTTTGTTGAAATACCTCCACACCGAAGAGCTGATTTTTTTGGTATTTTCACCAGGCATGTCAACGGCCATATTCCTCCCACGGACAACAGGTGTCTCCCCGGGTGCCTGACTTAAACAAACCACCTCACCATCAGAATCCTCCTGGTCAATTTCCTCCCCAGCGCCAGCAACACCCATATCCTCCTCATCCTGGTGTACTTCAACACTGACATCTTCAATCTGACTATCAGGAACTGGACTGCGGGTGCTCCTTCCAGCACTTGCAGGGGGCGTGCAAATGGTGGAAGGCGCATGCTCTTCACGTCCAGTGTTGGGAAGGTCAGGCATCGCAACCGACACAATTGGACTCTCCTTGTGAATTTGGGATTTCGAAGAACGCACAGTTCTTTGCGGTGCTACTGCTTTTGCCAGCTTGAGTCTTTTCATTTTTCTAGCGAGAGGCTGAGTGCCTCCATCCTCATGTGAAGCTGAACCACTAGCCATGAACATAGGCCAGGGCCTCAGCCGTTCCTTGCCACTCCGTGTGGTAAATGGCATATTGGCAAGTTTACGCTTCTCCTCCGACAATTTTATTTTAGGTTTTGGAGTCCTTTTTTTACTGATATTTGGTGTTTTGGATTTGACATGCTCTGTACTATGACATTGGGCATCGGCCTTGGCAGACGACGTTGCTGGCATTTCATCGTCTCGGCCATGACTAGTGGCAGCAGCTTCAGCACGAGGTGGAAGTGGATCTTGATCTTTCCCTAATTTTGGAACCTCAACATTTTTGTTCTCCATATTTTAATAGGCACAACTAAAAGGCACCTCAGGTAAACAATGGAGATGGATGGATACTAGTATACAATTATGGACGGACTGCCGAGTGCCGACACAGAGGTAGCTACAGCCGTGAACTACCGTACTGTACTGTGTCTGCTGCTAATATAGACTGGTTGATAAAGAGATGTAGTAGTATGTATAAGTATAAAGAAGAAAGAAAAAAAACCACGGGTAGGTGGTATACAATTATGGACGGACTGCCGAGTGCCGACACAGAGGTAGCTACAGCCGTGGACTACCGTACTGTACTGTGTCTGCTGCTAATATAGACTGGTTGATAAAGAGATGTAGTAGTATGTATAAGTATAAAGAAGAAAGAAAAAAAAACCACGGGTAGGTGGTATACAATTATGGACGGACTGCCGAGTGCCGACACAGAGGTAGCTACAGCCGTGGACTACCGTACTGTACTGTGTCTGCTGCTAATATAGACTGGTTGATAAAGAGATGTAGTAGTATGTATAAGTATAAAGAAGAAAGAAAAAAAAACCACGGGTAGGTGGTATACAATTATGGACGGACTGCCGAGTGCCGACACAGAGGTAGCTACAGCCGTGAACTACCGTACTGTACTGTGTCTGCTGCTAATATAGACTGGTTGATAAAGAGATGTAGTAGTATGTATGTATAAAGAAGAAAGAAAAAAAAACCTCGGGTAGGTGGTATACAATTATGGACGGACTGCCGAGTGCCGACACAGAGGTAGCTACAGCCATGAACTACCGTACTGTACTGTGTCTGCTGCTAATATAGACTGGTTGATAAAGAGATGTAGTAGTATGTATGTATAAAGAAGAAAGAAAAAAAAACCTCGGGTAGGTGGTATACAATTATGGACGGACTGCCGAGTGCCGACACAAAGGTAGCTACAGCCGTGAACTACCGTACTGTACTGTGTCTGCTGCTAATATAGACTGGTTGATAAAGAGATGTAGTAGTATGTATGTATAAAGAAGAAAGAAAAAAAAACTCGGGTAGGTGGTATACAATTATGGACGGACTGCCGAGTGCCGACACAGAGGTAGCTACAGCCGTGAACTACCGTACTGTACTGTGTCTGCTGCTAATATAGACTGGTTGATAAAGAGATGTAGTAGTATGTATGTATAAAGAAGAAAGAAAAAAAAAACACGGGTAGGTGGTATACAATTATGGACGGACTGCCGAGTGCCGACACAGAGGTAGCTACAGCCGTGGACTACCGTACTGTACTGTGTCTGCTGCTAATATAGACTGGTTGATAAAGAGATGTAGTAGTATGTATGTATAAAGAAGAAAGAAAAAAAAAACACGGGTAGGTGGTATACAATTATGGATGGACTGCCGAGTGCCGACACAGAGGTAGCTACAGCCGTGAACTACCGTACTGTGTCTGCTGCGACTGGATGATAAATAATGATATAAAAAATATATATATATCACTACTGCAGCCGGACAGGTATATATTATATAATGACGGACCTGCTGGACACTGTCTGTCAGCAGAATGAGTTTTTTATAGAATAAAAAAAAAAACACCACACAAGTGAAGTCACACGACGAGTGTTTAACTTTTTCAGGCAATCACAATATAGTATACTACTAACTATACTGGTGGTCAGTGTGGTCAGGTCACTGGTCAGTCACACTGGCAGTGGCACTCCTGCAGCAAAAGTGTGCACTGTTTAATTTTAATATAATATGTACTCCTGGCTCCTGCTATAACCTATAACTGGCACTGCAGTGCTCCCCAGTCTCCCCCACAATTATAAGCTGTGTGAGCTGAGCACAGTCAGATATATACATAGATGATGCAGCACACTGGGCTGAGCAGTGCACACAGATATGGTATGTGACTGAGTCACTGTGTGTATCGTTTTTTTCAGGCAGAGAACGGATATATTAAATAAAACTGCACTGTCTGGTGGTCACTGTGGTCAGTCACTAGTAAACTCTGCACTCTCTACACTTCTACAGTACTCCTAAGCTCCAGTAAATCAGGTCAATCTCTCTCTCTCTCTCTCTCTCTCTTCTAATCTAAATGGAGAGGACGCCAGCCACGTCCTCTCCCTATCAATCTCAATGCACGTGTGAAAATGGCGGCGACGCGCGGCTCCTTATATAGAATCCGAGTCTCGCGAGAATCCGACAGCGTCATGATGACATTCGGGCGCGCTCGGGTTAACCGAGCAAGGCGGGAGGATCCGAGTCTGCTCGGACCCGTGAAAAAAACCATGAAGTTCGGGCGGGTTCGGATTCAGAGAAACCGAACCCGCTCATCTCTAACTAGCATACAGAGCCGGCCCTAACCAATTTGATGCCCTAGGCAAGATTTTGGTTGGTGCCCCATAGCACCCTTCTCCCAGCAAAGAACCAACAACACAGCAGCACAGATCACAGAAGCAGCCAACAACATCCATCACCCCTCACCCATAGCTATACTCATTTTAGGACCCAATGCCAGCATTGGTGATCCGATATTTGAAATTGGGACATTACACCACACTGTAATGCTTCTTGTTGACATTACACCATACCATATTGCTCCTTGTTGACATTACACCACACCATAACAATCCTTGTTGACATTACACAACACCGTATCGCTCCTTATTCACATTACAGCACACAGTAGTGCTCATTGTACACATTACGCCACATAGTATTAGCACCCCTTATACACATAATGCCACATATTAATTCCCCTTGCACACATGCCCCACATTAGTAATGCCATTATGCACATAATACCTCTCAGTAATGCCCCTCAAACATATGCCCCAAATTAGTTATGCTAGTGCGCTTTGTGGGGTGAGGGTGGGAGGCTGGATGGCGCCATGGCTGCCAGGAGACAGTGTCACTGCCTCCACAAAGGCCTATGGGAGGAGGAGCTGCTGCCTGTCATACACAGCAGCCCTTTTCCCGTGGACATTTTTTATGCTCCTCACTGGCCTCACTTAACTGCTCTCAGAGTCCTGGCTCATAAGCTCCCGCCGCTGCCGGCTCCCAGCTGAGCTCTGATCGTGGTAGCTAGCCTGAAGCAGGATCTGGTGGGACTAGAGCAGTGATGGCTAACCTTGACACTCCAGCTGTTGCTGAACTTCACATCCCAGCATGCCCTGCATCAGTTTTAGCATGGCCAAATAACAAAACTGTAGCAGGGCATGCTGGGATATGTAGTTCAACAACAGCTGGAGTGTCAAGGTTAGCCATCACTGGACTAGAGAGTGGTGGACCCAGGTTAAAAATATATTCTCCCCCCTCCCCCCCACCAACTAGAGAAATACAAGGCACTTAATAACAGGTTGCTATAGGTGCATGTGTGCAATCCACAGCAGCGCTTTCCCCACATGCTTCCTCCCTTGTGTGTCCCAAATGCCCTCAGTGTCTCCCTGACATCCCCTCTCAACAGCAACGTGTTCCCCACATTCCCAATACACATCACATAATTGCACGACATCTCCCTATATGCTGCACTTCCTCACTAACCCTTTACACAGCATTAAATCACTACACTACATACCCACTTTACACTGCATTCATCAGTACACAATATGCCACGAGTATCAGGCACTAAATCATTACAGTACACCCCCCTATATGTTGCAGTACATCTCTACACTACATCCGCCATCTACGCTGCACTAAATTCCTACAAAACATCCCCCCTACATGCCAAACTAAATCCCTACACTACATCTCCCCTATATGCCACACTATATCACTACACTAAATACCCCATATACTCTGCACTACATCACTATACTAAATACCTTTTATATGCCGCACTACATCACTACATTAAATACCCCTTATACTCCGCACTACATCACTACACTAAATACTCCATATACTTTGCACTACATCACTACACTAAATACCCCTTATACTCTGCACGACATCAATACACTAAATACCCCTTATAATCCGCACTACATAACTACCTTTTATACGCTGCACCACATAACTATACTAAATACCCAATATACTCCGCACTACATCACTACACTAAAAACCTCTTATACTCTGCACTACATCAGTACACTAAATACCCTATATACGCCGCACTACATCCTCCTTATGCTGCACTGCATCACTACATTCAATACTCCCCTTATGCCGCACTACATCATTACACTAAATACCCCCCTTACACCGCACTACATGACTGCATTGCACTATATTCCCCACAATGACATTTAACACATCCTTGTGCCACCCCCAACATAATCTTACCATGATGAAGTCCTCTCTATGTCCACTGGAGCTTCAAGCTTGAAGGAATACACTGCAACATGGTAGAGAGGTAGGAAGAGGCAGGACCCCGGGAGTGAGCTGGGTAGAGCAAACGAGAAGTGGAAGAAGGGAGTGGGGCTTGGTCCTACGGCCAGAACAGCGCAAGCTGGATGGTAAGTGGGGACTAAGGGGAAGTAAAGGGCGAGGCCTGAGCCTCTCCGGCTGGGACAGAGCAAGGTAGAGGGGAAGCGATGGCAGGGCTGAACGTCGGGAAGAAAGGGGAGGGGCTTTGTCCTCTGGCTGGTAAAGCAGCAGCGCTATGTAATTGGTGATGGCGCCGCTGCAGCAGTCCCTCTCCTTCCGCACTGGCTGGCTGGCACTGCTGTGAATGCTGGGATGCGCTTAACTCATCCCATCATTCACATCGGCGGTGGCCAGCCAATGTGGAAGGAGAGGGACAGCTGCATGCGTGGCTCCAGCAATTACACTGTGCTGCTGCGGCTCCCTCCCTCCTCCTCCTTCATCCCTGCCCCCGGAGCTGCCAGCACCGAGGAGCCTGAATGCCTGAGCCAGCGGAGAGATGGTAAGTATCATCTATTCTATTCTGTCTATCTATCTATCTATCTATCTACCTAATGTGTGAAAGGGGGACTCTGTCTGCTGTAATGTGTAAAAAGGGGACGCTGTCTGCTGTAATGTGTAAAAAGGGGACGCTGTCTGCAGTAAGGTGTAAAAAAGGGGATGCTGTCTGACGTAATGTGTAAAAAGGGGGACACTGTCTGCCGTAATGTGTAAAAAGGGGATGCTGTCTGCCGTAAATGTGTAAAAAGGGGACGCTGTCTGCTGTAATGTGTAAAAAGGGGACGCTGTCTGCAGTAAGGTGTAAAAAAGGGGATGCTATCTGACGTAATGTGTAAAAAGGGGGACACTGTCTGCCGTAATGTGTAAAAAGGGGACGCTGTCTGCCGTAATGTGTAAAAAAGGGGACGCTGTCTGCCGTAATGTGTAAAAAGGGGAATCTGACCGCCGTAATGTGTGAGAGGGGCTGTACCTGGTGTAGTGGCACTACTGTGAGGCGTAATTTGAATAATGGAGACTACTATAATATGTAATATGAATTGGTATTATTTTGTGGCCACACCCCTTCCCCATGAAGCCATACCCATATATTTTTTGCGCGCACTGCCCCTTTTTTACATAGGCGGGGCGCCGATGCCCTATCTTGCACATAGCGCTAAAATGTCTAGTTACAGCACTGGGAGTCAGGATGCTTGCACGGCGTAGCGCGCGGCCCAGAAGAGGGGCGTGGCCTCTGATAATGTGGGTGTGACCCATCCGAGTGGGCGGGACTTCACACCACTGACCAGTGGTGCAACATTTTGGGGGGGTGCCCAGTGCTCCTGGAGCAGCTGGGCAGCCGCCTGCTTACCTTCCAGCTCTGAATAGATGCACTGCATCTGTTCAGAGAACCCTTGATGCTTTTCAGAGAAGAGCAGAGCAGCGGATGATCAAAGCCTCACCAACTGCCCCCGCCCCCCCACCCACGGGACTCTGCTGCCGGCGGGAGGGACAGCAGGACTTCTCCGAATAGCGGGACTGTCCCGCTGGATTCGGGACAGTTGGGACGTATGCAAATATGCAGAGAGAATTAGATTAGGTGTTTCCAAACTGAAATCTAATTGCAGTGAAATAATAAAGCTTTCCAGCTATTTTCAGATACAGTACATGCAAAAGCAGTTGGTAAGTACCTTATATGCAAAATAAATAAATATATATATATATATATATATATATATATATATATTTACAATATATATGTGTCTTGCACCCCTTGCAGTCCAATGTAGGTTGTCCAGGTGCATAGGTACTGTATTTGCTCTTCCTGAGAATCAGGTCCCAAATCATTTTGACTTTTGTATTTCTTTATTATTGGCTGAAATCTCTGAAACATATGGAATTGCCTGTTTAAGATTAAACAAAAGAAAAAACTTTAATGGATTTCTTTGCAAAAAAAAAATATATATATAAAAAAAGTAAAGAAACTATAAAACTACAATTAATAGTGAATGAGTAATGACAACTTATTAAAGTCTTAACAGTAGGCTTACCATACTCAGGGCTGGCTCTATCATTAGGTGGCTGCCTAGGGGTGCCGGCCCCTGGAGGGCGCTACTAAATTCATCTAGCAAAAAAAACTGAAAGATGTCTCTGTATGCAACCTCCACCATTTACACTGCGCTGTCGGCTGCTGCTGTGCGTCTAATCAGGTGCAGCTGCCGCTATCAGGATGTAGCACATAGTGGGGGTCATTCTGAACCGTTCGCACGCAGCGGTTCTTCGCTGCAGTGCAAACGAGTTGTTAATGCACATGCGCAGTGGATGCATTGCACACACACGCTGTTGCCTGGTGACGATCGAGAAATGTGATCGCAGCGGCGATCGCAAGAAGATGGACAGGTGGGAGGCGTTCTCGGGCGGATACTTCCCGTTTTCCACACGTGGTGAGTCCAACGCAGGCGGATCCAGGCGTTTGGAGGGCGGATGTCTGACATCCTGGATCCGTTGCACTGGGTGAGTAACTGCAGCCCTGCTCTTATTTTACTTGAAACTTTTTGGAACCCAGCATCTCCTGACCGCTGCTGCCTCCTACCCTGACCCCTTCTGTCGCTAAAACCTAATACAACATTTATGAACTCAACTTGAGATTTCTTTGTTATTCAGTCTCACTGTCCTTTATTACATTTCAAGATGCTTACATACCTGGGATTCGAACCCATTGCCTGTGGCATTGCAGTCAGACAATCTATTCATTGAGCTATCTGCCCTTGCATAGAAAGCTAGGGAATTCTAAGCTAGAGAATTCTAACTATTTGAAGCTACCTTGTACTGTGTGAAAAAAAATATCAGCATTGCAGCAGATCTATGTAGTGTGTGACTGCAAGAGATTGGATGTGTGGTTGCACACTACATAGACCTGTTCAATTGCAATGCTGATTATTATTATTTTTATTTTACAGAGTACCAGTAGCTTTATATAGTGTTCATAGTTTTAATGCAGGATCAAATAGCTCATTCTCCATTTGTCTGCCCAGGCCTCCAGTCTAGATAAGACATTCTGTAGAGACTCAACATCCTTGTCTGAATTAATTATTCTACATAATTTAGTATTATCTGCGAAAATTGACACTATGCTTTCCAGTTCCTCACCTAGGTCATTAATGAATATATTAAACAGCAATGGCCCGAGTACTGAGCCCTGCGGTATTCCACTGAGTACTGAAGCCCATTCAGAGTACATCCCATTAACCCCCACTTGCTGTTCCCTATTAAACAGCCAATTACTCACCCAAGTACAGATAGTGCTTCCTACCCCAAGCTCTCTTAGTTTGAGAATTAGTCTCCTGTGTGGAACTTTGTCAAAAGCCTTAGAGAAGTCTAAAAAGATCACATCCACTGCTTGACCCTTGTCAATATTATCGCTCACTTTCTCGTAGAAGCTTATTAAGTTAGTTTGACATGACCTGTCCTTCACAAATTCATGTTGATTCCTAGTAATAACCTTGGAGGTATCCAAGTACTCTAGAATGCTATCCCTTAATATACCTTCTAGTATTTTCCCCACTATAGATGTCAAGCTAACCGGTCTATAGTTCCCGGGGAGCGTTTTAATACCCTTCTTAAATATCGGGACTACCTCTGCTATACGCCTGTCCTTTGGTATCATTCCTGATCTAACTGAAGATCAAATATAGAGGTTTCGATATCTCTACGTTGAGTTCCATAAGAACTCTGGAGTGGAGTCCATCCAGCCCAGGAGATTTATTTATCTTGATTTTACTTAGTCTCTACCGGATTACTCCCTTGTTTAAGCAAGTACCAAGCAATGGGTCATTATTATTATTTATGTTATGCTGTACTTTCGTCAACCTGTCCTCTTTTGTGAATACTGATTAAAAGAATTTATTAAATAAATCTGCTTTCTCCCTATCATCATTAATCAAGACATCCAGCTTACCCTTTAAGGGCCCAATATTCTCCCTTTTCAACCTTTACTATTTATATACTTAAAGAACTTTTTCGGGTTTGTTTTACTCTCCTTTGCGATTTTTTTCATTTTCTATTTTAGGTGCTCTAATCGCTTTTCTGCATTTTTTGTTACATTCCTTGTAGAACTGGAATGATTCCACCTTTCCGTCAGACTAAAATGCTTTGAAAGCATGCCTTTTTTTATCCATTTGTTCCTTGAACTTTTATTAAGCCACATCGGTTTGGATTTCCTACTTCTGTTTTTGTTGACTTTGGGAATATATAAATTAGTGTACTTATTGAGCGCAGTTGTAAAAACATCCCACATTTCAGCAGTATTCTTATCATGAAATACAATTTCCCAATTAATCTCCTTCATTGCTTGTTTCAGCAATGTGAAATTTGCTTTCTTAAAGTTAAATATCTCGGTTAAACCCTTATATTGTTGTTTTTGAAAGCTGATATCGAATGTGATCATATTGTGATCGCTATTTCCTAGGGTCTCCCCTACTTTAGTATTTGTTATTATTTCCTCATTATTAGTACTAGGTCCAGAATAGCCCCTTGCCTAGTTGGCTCCTCAATTACCTGGGACAAGTAATGATCTTTTAGCATGTTTAAGAACCTGTTACCCCTAGCTGTATTTACTGTTTCAGTGTTCCAGTTTATGTCAGGGTAATTGAAGTCCACAACTATAACGATGTCCCCCATACCTGCAGCTTTTTCGATTTGCTGCAAGAGTTGTAATTCGTCAGCCACACTAATATCTAGTGGTTTATAGCATGTCCCTATTAAAAGTTTTTTTGTATCTTTATCCCCACTCAATATCTCAACCCATAATGACTCTACATTATCTCTAGTCCCCTCGTAACTGTTCTCTTTTAAATATGGTTTTAAGAATGGTTTAACATATAGACAAACACCCCTCCCTTTTTATTAAGCCTATCTCTCCTGAAGAGAGTGTATCCCTCGATGTTTGTCGTCCTATCGTGAGAATCGTCCCACCATGTCTCAGTAATGCCTATTATGTCATAATGGTCATTATGTGCAATTGCCTCTAATTCCTCCATTTTACTTGTTAGGCTTCTTGCATTTGCAATCATGCACTTAAGTTTATTTGTTCCCTGATCCGCAATTTCTGTTGTACATAACATTTCCTTAGGAACCATGGTATCCCTTAAATTGCCATTGCTGACTATTTCACTCCTTCCCCCCTCTCCACCCCCATTATACTTTATACATCCCACTATTCTTTGCTCTCTAGTTGTCCCACTAATTCTTTCTAATCCCTCCCCCCAGGCACCTAGTTTAAAATCTCCTCCAACCTTCTAACCATCCTTCCCCCCCAGCACCACTGCCCCCTCCTCATTAAGGTGCAATCCATCGCATCCAAAAAGATGGCGCCTGACTGAGAAGTCCGCCTAGTGTTCTAAGAACACAAACCCCTCCTTCCTACACCAGTCTTTAAGCCACACATTTACCTCCCTAATCTCCCTCTGCCTTCCTGGACTCGCGCATGGCACAGGTAATAATTCAGAGAATATTACCTTAGATGTCCTTGCCTTGAATTTTTGTCTTAGGTCCCTATAATCTCTCTTAAGGACATCCCACCTTCCACTAACTTTGTCGTTGGTACCAGGTCCGCAATGTGCCATACCCGAGCACCCGGGAGACAACAGACTGTACGGCAATTGCGGTCCCGGTAACAGATTGCCCTATCTGTTTTCCTTTTAATAGAATCCCCTACCACCACAATTTGACTAGGAACCCCACTTTCTTTTTTCCCCTTTGTCCTGGAGGGACCGCTCCTCTGGTTGCTTGAGGGAGCAGTATCCTCCAGTGCCGTCATTTCCTCACTGCTAACCCAAGAATCTTCGTCCAATCGGGTGAATTTGTTGGGGTTTGGCAGGTCGGAGATGTCCTGTCTCCCCCTCCCCCTCTTCTTCCTTCTAACCATGACCGAGCTTGCTACCTGATTGTCCTCATCCTCCACTACCGGTGGCCCCCCTGAAACTCCTCCACTGTTCTATCTAAGCTCAGTTCGAGATTGTGAATACTCCTCAGTCTCGTAACGGTTTGCTCTAGATCAGTTACCTGGGCTTCCAGGGCAACCGTTCGCATACACCTCTCGCAGATGTATTCACACTGGGCCAGTTGCTCCAGGTGCGCATACATCATACACGACATCCATTGAGTGATATTCCCAACCACGGACTCCCCCATTTTGTCTAAAAAGAAACTCTAACTCCCTGTACCTTTATAAAAACAATACAATATAATACAGACAATACCGACTATGTATTACAATACAACTTAGTTCAGACTATGCTACACAACACAATACTAAAGCTTAGCTGTGGAAAGAGACACATTTCCAACACAGTAAAGTACTTGGTAATGCAATGTAAATGTACAAATGTATAAGTGTATCAATGGAAAACAGTCAATAGAATAAAAAATAAAAATGGAAATTAGTGTTTAAAGAAGTGTGATACTTGCGTGTCCGGCCCACATCTGGCCTGCCCTCAGCGAAGTTCTTCCACTTTGTGATCGTCTTCCTAGTAGCAGCACTGTACATGGGTTTTCTTATTCACTTTCAAGCACTCACACACTTTCAAGCACTCACACACAAATAGGACTGCAGTAGTTGCACTCTAACCTGTGACACCTTTATAACCTCACCTGCAGCCTGTTCTGCTCAGTCCCTGGCTCACACTCACGCTCAGTCCCCAGCTCACACTCACACTCAGTTCCCAGATCACACTCAATGCCCGGAGTAGCACACTCTCTGCTCAGACCTCGGCTCATACTCTCACACACACACAAACACACACACACACACACACACACACACACACATGGAGCAGCACACTTCCCTGCTCCTTTTTGTCCCTGGCTCACAAACACACGGAGCAGCAACAGCACAATCTCTTGCTGCCTGTTCTGCTTGGCCCCTGCCGCCTGCCCCGCTTGGCTCCTGGGTTCAGAGCAAGAGCCCGATCATCTCTTTGCTCTGGTGCTCCTCCGGCCTGCACGAGCGCTTCCTGCTCGTCCCCCGGGCGCCCGGCAACCGGCTCATGTCACTTCCGGTTCCGGGTCTCACGTGCCTCCAGCGTCTCAAGCGTGCTCTCCAGCGTCCTCCATGTTGACAGATCTACAGTAAAAAGACAGTCAATAGGTCGACCCCAAATGGTGACATGCAAAAGGTTGACAGGGTCAAAAGATTGATATAACAATGGTCGACACATCATCATTTTATCATTTACCATCTACGTGGACTACAATTGTGAATAGTAACCTGCCCGAAGTGTGGTGAGTGAAGCGATCCCATGAGGTACACATTTCCAATAATTTGCCTCTGATATGGCAAAACATACAAAATGACACCAAAAACACAAAAAAAGCAAGTCAAACATTTTCTTGTCGACCTTTTGACCCTTTTGACTTTTTCCATGTCGATCATTTAGGATTCATCTATTGAATGTCTATCTTTTCACTGTTGATCTATCATATCATCAATTTGATATGTGGAAATCGTATAGAGTTTGCTAGCTTGCATTATTTAGATGTTTTTCTATTTCTAAAAGGAACAGCATTAGTCATTTATATTTCATCACTTTCTACCTAAATAATTCTTTACAATGTCCCTTCACATACAAGCTTTTATTTATTTGAATCATGTATATTTAATTCTACAGACTTTTGAGCCCTTTCTTTTCAAAATATACAGGAGAGCAAATAATATCTATAAATAAATGATATTAGTGTTTTCATAAAAGAATGGTTTGGTAGTTACATTGAGCCTACTACTGTAGATTTAGTTATCTCGTTGGTTATGTTGTAATGCACTAATAAAAGTTTAGAAACATTTCAAACAATATTATATAATTGGAAGACAAATTCTTATTGTAAAGTAAAAGTGCAAGAATATATATTAAAAAAAGGTATATATCAATTATACAAAAAAAAAATGATATTTATATATTACAGAAAGGGTTCAGTTACCAAAAGTCAAACAATCTGAAAACGTTCTTCCTTATTTTTACCTATTTAGCAAAACTCAAAGACAAATGCAGTCAGTAAATGACAGTTAGTGATTGGTTGGTCTCTTCTTTAGCCAAGGAATTATGAGCCACTGCCGTGACTCATTCCTGTTTGTGTTCTGACTGTCTCCTAGCAACCTGGAAGCTGGCTGCTATGTATGTAGCACACCTGTTTGAAATGCTTTTGTTACCTGACTCCTCCTGTGATTGGTCTCTTTCCCTTATATTAGAGATTCTGCCCTGTTCCTGAGACCGGTGATATTACTAAGTTTTTGCACCTAGTGAGCCTGCCACACGGTCGCTGCATACTGTGCAGTTCCCAGTTCTTGTAACCCTTGTTTGTCTGTCTGAACCCCACATCTGTTCCTGAGTCCTGGTTCCTTGCCAGTCCTAGGACCCATGCCTCATTGGATCCTGCCCAGTACCTGCCATCCTTTGTCTGTTTCTGCTCCGTGTCAACATCCAGCCATAGCCCTCCAGTTATTCTTATGCATGGTCCAGATTCTTGCCTAACTCCTGCCGAGTCTTCGTGAGTTTATCCTGCCACCTCAGGTCTCGTGAACATCTAGCCTGTGTGTCCTTGGTTGTCGGTAACAAACTTTATTCACTCCAGCCATGCCTGTATTTACAGGCCTGCAGCAATTTCTATATATCTGTATCAGTAGTTAAAGCTACGACTCTGTCTCAGTGTCTCAGTGTGTTATCACAGCCTAGTCACTATTCATCAAGCAAGTCTCTCTGCTCAAGCTGACAGAACTTTGATTTTAATCAACTCACACACACACTCACCTGGTTACTACCAGCAGTTATAACCTCATTAATTCAGTTACCATTGTTCAGTTACCAGTGCATATTCAATCCTGTGGCTTCAAGTTATCATACATTGTCAAGCCTGTCTGCAGTAACCATTTCAGTATCCTCTTAACCTGACCTGCAATAAACCCATGCTTTGCTATCTGGTTAATCAAGTCTTGCTGTCTTCACTTGCATTGCTTTGCCAGTATCACCTAGCCAAAGTGTACAATTAACCCCAGCCTTGCCAAGTCATCTTGCATCCAGTCTGTCTGCAATTAACCCTTGTTTTGCCAGTTGCTATACTCCAGGTAAATCAACCTAGTGGATCTCTGCCAATCCCGAACTTGGCTCAGGCATATCCTAACAGGAATCCGGAGTTGTGGGAGAGTTACATAGCTACACTTCCAATACAGACACAAAAAAACTATTAACTAAATATTTTTAATTTACCTATTGGTCTATTGTGTGACTAGTAGATAATGATCCTACTATAAGTTTCACGCAGGCACACTTAGTCCACACAGCGCCCCTTGATTACAATGTTTCTGCACTCTCTTTAGCTGTTTGTTTATATAATAGAGGACAATTGTATTTTATTAATTTTGTTACTGTTAGGGTCTCCTGCCCTGTGCTGCCACGTCGTCATGGCAACCGGGAGACAAGTGCTAGTGGTGTAACCTGAGCGCAGCTGATACTCCGGTTCGGGTCTTTTGCTGTGCAGTGGTTATAGGCTCTGTGCACGGCAGGGGATCCGGTGCTGGTTTTTGTGCTCACAGTCTGTGAGGTCTGAGTGGGGCGTGGACAGCACCTGCTTTATAAGGCCTCTTTTCAGGGTAAGCAGATGCTGCTGAATCTTTGTTGGTTAGTCAGTTCATGAAAGTTAGCCAGTACTGTGTAGCTTTGTATTTGTTTGTTGCTTACTGCAAATAGGCCTGGGGATTTGGTATTACACTCTGCCAATCCAGACCTAGCAGTAAGACTGGAGTCAGTCGTTTAACTTGCTGGGGTTCTGTTACTACTCTGTGAACTTAGCAAGTTTGCGGCTGTATTCTAAGACTTGCCTGTCTAATCCTGTCTCACTGTGCTAGGTGTCAGGGGTCAGTTTAGTGGCAGTAAGCTAAAACCTGTGCACTGCAAGTGAGAATTAGGATTGTGGAGATTCTCCTTGTGTCTATCATTCCATCTCTGACCAAGGAGTTTACTGCCACACCCGTTGGTAACCCTTTAGGGTTTTGCTGTTGCCCTTAGCAACAGCATTTCGGGTTCTCTACGTATTAAAACACAACATCTTGCTTTTCCATCTGAGCAGTTCTAATACAAGGGAGATACCCAGTTCCTTAGCCTCTGCGCTTCTCTGTTCACTTTGTGTGTATTTTGTTACCCTATCACCTTCTGTGTACATTATGTCATATCCCCCAGTTTGTCTGTGAGTCCATCTGTTTTGCATAACAGTTCAAACACCAGTACATTCCTGCAGACACTGGAGTGCATAACAGTTCTGACACCAGTACTTTCCTGCAGGCACTGGTGTGCATAACATATTCAGCAGCCTAATACTCCTGTTGAAATTTTGTGGGAATATGGAGCATACCCCTCAAAATACGTTGCAACAGGTGGTCGATCAGGTGCAGGTCCTGACTCGACAATTTAATGATTTGTCCATTAAAATGCACACCTCCCAGGCTGCTGGCGGAGCTCCCGCAGCAGCAGCACCTGCAGGGGTTAAGGAGCCGAAAGTAAATCTCCCGGATCGTTTTTCTGGAGATCGCTCGCAGTTCTTTTGTTTCAAGGAGAGCTGCAAGCTATACTTCCGGCTTAGGCCTCAGTCTTCTGGGTCGGAGATTCAGCGGGTGGGCATAGTGATTTCCTTGCTACAAGGAGACCCACAGGTCTGGGCATATGGGTTGCAGCCTGACTGTCCGTCGCTTAAAAGTGTTGATGTTTTTTTTACGGCACTGGGCATGTTGTATGATGACCCTGACAAGACGGCCTCAGCCGAGGCTCAGATTTCGATCCTTAAGCAAGGGCGAAGGCCAGTTGAGGTTTACTGTACGGAGTTTCGGAGGTTGGCCCATGATACCCAGTGGAATGACCCAGCCCTGAGACACCAGTACCGAAGAGGTCTTTCTAACCAGATAAAGGACCAACTGGTACAATATCCCTTGCCTGATAGCTTGGATCAGCTCATGCAGTTATCCATCCGGGTGGATAGACGGCTGAGAGAGCGTAGGCTTGAAAGGGAGACTGAGATTTCCTTCCTTCCCAAGGGAACCTCAGACTCTGAGGAATTTTCTGAGGAGCCTATGCAGATTGGGGCTACCCGCCTCTCCTCGCGTGAGAAGACGCGGAGGAGACAGCAGGGGTTGTGTTTGTACTGTGGGAATAAAGGTCATGTGGTAGTATCATGCCCAGAAAAGCCGGAAAACTTCAGGGCCTGAGGGTGATGGGAAATATCCTGTCAGGCCAGAAGTCAGAATTTCCCAAGAAGACTTTTATCATTCCGGTGACCTTGAAGATCCTCGGTCAAACTGTCAAGACTGAGGCCTTTGTGGACAGTGGGGCCGACGGGGTTTTTATGGACCGCCAATTCGCCCTGAAACACTCTGTTCCCTTAGTACCCTTGGCATCGGAAATTGAGATTTGTGGGTTAAACGGGGAACCATTATCCCAAGGTAAAATTACCTCTTGCACTAGCCAGATTTCTTTGTTTATTGGAGCCACACACTCTGAAAAATTGTCCTTTTATGTGACTGTCTGTACTTTTGCCCCATTGGTGTTGGGGTTACCCTGGTTAAGGGCCCACAATCCTCAATTTGACTGGGTCTCTGGGGAGATTCTTAATTGGGGTACTGATTGTTTCAGGAGTTGCTTGAGCCTTCCAGTCAGGCTCTCGCAGCTAAGTTTGCCAGGATTGCCAGGGTGTTATGTAGATTTTGCGGACGTGTTCTCCAAAAAAGTTGCAGAGGTACTACCTCCCCATCGCCCCTATGACTGTGCCATTGATTTGTTGCCAAATGCTAAGCTTCCCAAGAGCAGGTTGTACTCCCTGTCACGTCCTGAGACTCAGGCTATGGCAGAGTACATTCAGGAGAACTTGGCTAAGGGATTTATCAGACCTTCACAGTCTCCAGTTGGGTCGGGGTTCTTCTTCGTGGGTAAAAAGGACGGTTCGTTGCGACCCTGCATCGACTTCAGGGAATTGAACCGTATCACGATTAAAAACTCATACCCACTGCCTCTCATTTTGGTCTTGCTTGACCAGCTTCGTACTGCCACCATTTTTTCTAAGATTGACCTACGCGGTGCGTACAATCTAATCCGAATAAGAGAGGGGGATGAATGGAAGACTGCCTTTAATATCCACTCAGGGCATTATGAATATTTGGTGATGCCTTTTGGGCTCTGTAATGCCCCGGCAGTCTTCCAGGATTTCATGAATGATGTGCTCAGGGAATATTTGGATAGATTCTTAGTTGTATACTTAGATGACATCCTAATCTTCTCCCATTCCCTGGAGGAACATCGGAAGCATGTACGCTTAGTCCTCCAGAAACTCAGAGACCACCGGCTTGGGGCGAAGCTGGAGAAGTGCGAATTTGAAGTTCAGCAAATCGCATTTCTAGGATATATTATCTCCCCAGAAGGTTTCCAAATGGAGGGTTCCAAGGTACAGGCAGTCCTGGATTGGGTGCAGCCCACTAGTTTGAAGGCGCTTCAGCGTTTCCTGGGCTTTGCGAATTTTTATAGATGATTTATCGCTGGATTTTCGTCTATAGTGGCGCCCTTGGTGGCACTCACTAAGAAAGGGGCGGATGTTGCTCACTGGTCTTGTGAGGCTAAAGCGGCTTTTGCCCGTCTCAAAAGGGCATTTGTTTCGGCCAAGGTGCTGCGACACCCAGATCCAGAGCGTCCTTTTGTGGTGGAGGTGGATGCCTCTGAGATGGGTATTGGGGCAGTGCTTTCTCAGATGGGAGTGTCTGATAATCGCCTTCATCCCTGTGCTTACTTTTCCCGTAAATTTTCGCCTGCCGAGATGAATTATGACGTGGGTAACCGGGAATTGTTGGCTATTAAGGATGCACTCGAGGAGTGGAGACACTGGCTTGAGGGGGCTAAGTTTGTGGTCTCAATTCTCACTGACCATAAGAATCTGGCATATTTAGAGTCAGCGAAGCGTCTCAATGCCAGGCAGGCACGATGGGCTTTGTTTTTTGCTCGCTTTAATTTTTTGATAACATATCGCCCTGGGTCAAAAAACATCAAGGCTGATGCGCTCTCGCTGAGTTTTGCTCCAATCCAGGATACCACCGAGGAGCCGTTGCCCATTGTTTCCCCATCATGTATTAAAGTGGGCATTACCCAGGACCTCTTATCATTAGTCCTTAGAGCACAGGAGCAGGCTCCTCCAGACCTTCCGGTAGGTCTTTTGTTTGTGCCTCCTAGGTTAAGACAGCGAGTGTTCCTGGAATTCCATGCCAAGAAGTCGGCAGGTCACCCGGGTATTGCCAGAACTCGGGAGTTGCTATCTAGGGCGGTGTGGTGGCCCTCGGTGGCTAAGGATGTGGATCAGTGGGTTCGGGCATGTGACATCTGTGCCCGAAATAAGACTCCTAGAGGGGTTCCTGTTGGCCCATTACATCCACTCTCTATCCCATCTAAGCCATGGACCCACATTTCAATGGATTTTGTGGTGGACTTGCCCAAATCCTCGGGGATGACAGCCATCTGGGTTGTCGTTGACAGGTTTTCGAAGATGGCGCACTTCGTTCCACTGGTTGGGCTGCCATCAGCCAGACACCTGTCTGAATTATTTATGCTGCATGTTGTGCGTCTCCACGGGTTGCCACTTGATGTGGTCTCTGACCGCGGATCCCAGTTTGTGGCCAAATTCTGGAGGGCATTTTGTTCCGATCTCCAGATTTCTGTCAGCTTGTCGTCAGGCTACCATCCGCAGTCTAATGGGCAGACTGAAAGGGTGAACCAGTCCTTGGAGCAGTTCCTCAGGTGTTATGTCTCCAAGTGTCAGACTGACTGGGTTGCTCATCTGTCCATGGCGGAGTTTGCCTATAACAACGCGGCTCACTCTGCTACAGGGATCTCTCCCTTCCTTTGTGTGTATGGGCATCATCCTAAGGCCAATTCTTTTGACCCCCTGGACTCCACGCCTGGTGGTTCCTCTGTGGTTTAGGTCCTTAGAGGTATTTGGCGGAAAGTGAAGAAAGCCCTTGTGTCTGTGTCATTAGTGACCAAAAGGGTTTTTGATAAGCGGAAAAGACCCTGCAGCTTCAAATTAGGAGACTTCGTCTGGTTGTCTACCAAGAATTTGAAGTTGAGACAGCCATCTCATAAGTTAGGGCCCCGGTTCATCGGCCCTTATAAGATCACCAGGGTTATCAATCCGGTGGCATTTCAGTTAGATCTGCCCCGTTCTTTGGGTATCAATAAAACATTTCATTGTTCCCTTTTAAAACGGGCGATTAGTAATCCTTCTTCCAGTGGAAGACCTTCCCCTCTTCTGATACGTGGCCAGAGGGAGTTTGTTGTTGAAAGGATTCTTGACTCCAAGGTGGTTCGGGGTCGGCTGTCATTTTTGGTGCACTGGAAGGGGTATGGCCCGGAGGAGCGGTCGTGGGTGCGCAGTTGTGATCTTCATGCCCCCAGACTGATACGCTCTTTCTTCTCGCAGTTCCCCGATAAACCCGGTGGTAGGGGTTCTTTGACCCCTCGTCAGAGGGGGGGTACTGTTAGGGTCTCCTGCCCTGTGCTGCCACGTCGTCATGGCAACCGGGAGACAAGTGCTAGTGGTGTAACCTGAGCGCAGCTGATACTCCGGTTCGGGTCTTTTGCTGTGCAGTGGTTATAGGCTCTGTGCACGGCAGGGGATCCGGTGCTGGTTTTTGTGCTCACAGTCTGTGAGGTCTGAGTGGGGCGTGGACAGCACCTGCTTTATAAGGCCTCATTTCAGGGTAAGCAGATGCTGCTGAATCTTTGTTGGTTAGTCAGTTCATGAAAGTTAGCCAGTACTGTGTAGCTTTGTATTTGTTTGTTGCTTACTGCAAATAGGCCTGGGGATTTGGTATTACACTCTGCCAATCCAGACCTAGCAGTAAGACTGGAGTCAGTCGTTTAGCTTGCTGGGGTTCTGTTACTACTCTGTGAACTTAGCAAGTTTGCGGCTGTATTCTAAGACTTGCCTGTCTAATCCTGTCTCACTGTGCTAGGTGTCAGGGGTCAGTTTAGTGGCAGTAAGCTAAAACCTGTGCACTGCAAGTGAGAATTAGGATTGTGGAGATTCTCCTTGTGTCTATCATTCCATCTCTGACCAAGGAGTTTGCTGCCACACCCGTTGGTAACCCTTTAGGGTTTTGCTGTTGCCCTTAGCAACAGCATTTTCGGGTTCTCTACGTATTAAAACACAACATCTTGCTTTTCCATCTGAGCAGTTCTAATACAAGGGAGATACCCAGTTCCTTAGCCTCTGCGCTTCTCTGTTCACTTTGTGTGTATTTTGTTACCCTATCACCTTCTGTGTACATTATGTCATATCCCCCAGTTTGTCTGTGAGTCCATCTGTTTTGCATAACAGTTCAAACACCAGTACATTCCTGCAGACACTGGAGTGCATAACAGTTCTGACACCAGTACTTTCCTGCAGGCACTGGTGTGCATAACAGTTACCTGCTATTCCGTCCTTCAATATCATACTCAATTAACATTCTATGTTCTCTTTGATCTTACATTATATTGTAAAATGTTTGTTACTAGAAATCAATAACCACACACACACACATATAAATTGACAGTTAGCATTGGGAGTTTAAAATCTAACACAAAATAGGGCATATTTGGGTTAATTAAAACTAACCTTAATGTACTGTAACTTGGACCATATCCCTGATGTTGCATCAATTGTTTCCCACATTACTCACACAACATATGCAATATTTTTTTATTATTATTTATTATTTTGTTCTAATCTTTAAAATCTAAGTAGAGCTCAGGATACATCAATGTCTGGATCAACTATGGAACCATGAAGCACCTGCTGGGTTCTTCCACATATAATGTATGGTATCTTTAGAGACAGTAATATAGTAAATGCCATAAGGGTAGCAAGCCTATAATGTTCAGCAGTCACAGTTAGACCTCTGCTTCCCCTCTTTAGTCCCCACCAAAATGTAAATAAAATATACTTAACACTCGCTTCAGTAAGCACGACAAAGATTTTAAATACAGCATGCTATTTTACCCATCACTGGGTTTAAAGTTAAACCAGGTGACTCATATTGTATAACAAGTTTTGTAGTTTTATATTTTTTTTCTGTCTACAATTGCACATTATCTACAAATTGTTAAATCAATAGGTTAATTTTTATGATCCCCAGATCTTTAAACTGCTTTTAACAATGCTTTTATCCAGAGACAGCCTGATACACTATACAAGGTTCAATGTATAGATGAGGGGTAGAAAGTCACATGAAAATAAATCTCATCTGATATATTACAAGTCTTGTGACAGAATTGAAATAAACCGCCTAAAGTGCTACAAAATTATATAAAATTATATATATATATATATATATATATATATATACAGAGTACCAGTAAAAAGTTTGGACACACCTTCTCATTCAATGGTTTTTATTTATTTTAATTATTTTCTATATTTTATACTGAAGACATCAAAGCTATGAAAGAAGACATATGGAATTGTGTTGTAAACAGAAAAGTGTTAAACACATCAAAATATGTTTTTCAGTTTAGATTCCTCAAAGTAGCCCCCTTTTGTTTTGATGGCAGCTTTGCACACTCTTGGCATTCTCTCAATCAGCTTCATGAGGTAGTCTCCTGGAATGGTTTTGAATTAACAAGTGTGCCTTGTCAAGAGTCAGTCTAGAATTACTTGCCTTCTCAATGTGTTTGAGACCATCAGTTGTGTTGTGCAGAGGCAGGGTTAGTACACAGTGGTCACCCCTATTTGACTACATATATATATATATATATATAGGGAACATCGACTGGCACTCACCCTATCTGTGTGGTACCTTGTTCTGGTGCCCTCTGGTACTTTAATGATACTGGGGGTCATTCCGAGTTGATCGCACGGAAGCAGTTTTTTGCAGCTGTGCGATCAGATGGTCGCCGCCTATGGGAGAGTGTACTTTATCTTAGCAAGCGTGCGGACTCTTTTGCAGGGGAGCTGTGCACAAACTGTGCAGTTTCTGAGTAGCTCTGAACTTACTCAGTCACTGCGATCACTTCTGCCTGTCTGGTCCCGGAATTGACGTCAGACGCCCGCCCTGCAAACACCGCAACACCTGCGTTTGCCTCACCATTCCCAGAAAATGGTAAGTTGCCTCCCTGTTACGCCTTCCTGCTGTCAATATTCTAGCGTTCACCGCTGCAAACGCTTCCATCGTTGCTGCCGTCGCTGCCTGGCGACGTCCGTTGCTGGGCAACAATGCGCCTGCGCATTGGCGGCCGCGCACGTGCGCAGTTCGGACCCGTTCACACGGCTGCAAAAAAAAAGCAGCGTGCAAACGGGTCGGAATGACCCCCACTGAGCAATAATCCAACAAGCAGCGGCACTCAGAGTCGGAATAATTCAGTAATGTAGAAAGGTGGGTTTAATCCATATCACAGCAAAGCCAAAGCTTTTAAATATTTTTAAGCTATTAAATATATTGTATAAAATAACCTTTAGACCAGGCTTTTTCAACCAGTGTGCCGTGGCCAGTTGCAAGGTGTGCCGCGGAGCCAGAGCAGCTTCCTGCACCTTCAGAGTGAACTGTTGGCCTGGACTCTTCTTAGAGGATCAGTCATGCTCCGTGCGTGACGTATGCCTTGAAGACGTGGCGGTGTGATATCATAGATCACGCCAACGCGTCTCACCACCCAGCCAGCTCACCCGCCTGCATACACATCTTCCAGTTCCTGCCTGCATACACAGCTTTCCTTGCCCACCCACATCCACACCCCGCCCGACCACCCGCTGCTCAGTATTTGCAGTACTCCACTATGAACAACCCCTGACACTGAGGGACAGGGAGGAGGACAGCTGACCGTTAGGGGCTAATATTTTTTGTAATTTTTTTTCTCCTGTGGGGAACAATAGGATTCATGTGTGGAGAATAAGGATTTATGGATTTATGGGGGGAACAATGTGAATAATTCATGTGGGGAGCAATAGGATTTATGTGGGGAGCAATGTGATTGTTTTTTCTGTTTAGGCCAATGTATGTATGGAATTTTTTTTACTATGAGGGCCAATGTGTGTTTTTTGTTTTTTTCTGTGTGGAACTGATGGTGTGCCTTGGCAATTTTAAAATATTGTTCGGTGTGCCGCGAGTTAAAAAAGGTTGAAAATCACTGCTTTAGACTATGTGTTTAAAGTATATATGAAACAAAAATCAATGTAGTATATGAACACAAAGTTTGTTTTATGCACAAAATTATTAAAATTATTGTATAAAACTAGTGTTTGCCTGCGGCTACGCTCGCATGGATGTCTAGTATTGCACAGTGAAACTCATTTTACAAAGACAGTAGTGCCATCTAATATTCTGATTTCTATCTTATATTGTACACCTTGATCTCAGACTTTCTTTGTAAACAATATTTGCAGTTTTTTCTTCAAGCGTCTAGTTTTTACTTTATTTCTCCTCTCCCTGATGTCACATCAAGATCATTCCCAGTGGTGCAAGTGTGTGGGTACGGGTGGGTATGGCGTACCCCTAAGAATTTAGCCGTGGGTATGCCGTACCCATGCTGACAGACCGCCGCTCTGCCCCTCCGCCGCTCCGTCCCCCCGTCCCTCCCTCCACTGCTGACCACCGCTGCTGATGTGAGGGGAGGAGAGTGCAGCCTGTGTCTCTCCTGCCCCTCAGTGTCTTCGCTCAATTCAGCACCGCCCGTGAGCCAATCAGAGCTCATGTACCGGCAGCCAAGGCTGCTGGACCGCAAGTTTTGATTGGCTCACGGATTGGCGCTGAATTGAACTAAGACACCCGCACCCGCTGAAGACTGAGGGGCAGGAAAGGCGCAGGCTGCACTCTCCTCCCCTCACACACACACACACACACACACACACACACACACACACACACACACACAGGACAGCAGCAGCGGTGAGCAGCAGGGGAAGGGGGGCATGTATACCTGGCTCTGGGAGCATATCTGGCACTGGTGGGGCATGTGTATATGGCACTGGGGGCATATCTGGCACTGGGGGGGACATGTGTAACTGGCACTGGGGGCATATCTGTCACTGGGGGCATATCTGGCACTGGGGGGACATGTGTATCTGGCACTGGGGGATATCTGGCACGGGGGGCATATCTGGCACTGCGGGGGACATGTGTTTCTGGCACTGGGGGCATATCTGACACTGAGGGCATATCTGGCACTGAGGGGAATGTGTATCTGGCACTGGGTGCATATCTGGCACTGGGGGGCATGTGTATCTGGCACTGGGGGCATATCTGGCACTGGGGGGACATGTGTATCTGGCACTGAGGACATATCTGGCACTGGGGGGACATGTGTATCTGGCACTGAGGACATATCTGGCACTGGGGGGACATGTGTATCTGGCACTGGGGGCATATCTGGCACTGGGGGCATGTGTATCTGGCACCGGGGGCATATCTGGCACTGGGGCATATCTGGCACTGGGGTCATATCTGGCACACGGGACATGTGTATCTGGCACTGGGGGCATATCTGGCACTGCAGGGAAATGTGTATCTGGCACTTGGTGCATATCTGACATTGAGGGCATATCTGGCACTGGGGGGACATGTGTATCTGGCACTGGGGGCATATTTGGCACTGGGGGGCATGTGTATCCGGCACTGGGGGCATATCTGGTACTGGGGGGCATGTGTATCTGGCACTGGGGGCATATCTGGCACTGGGAGGGACATGTGTATCTGGCACTGGGGGGGACATGTGTATCTGGCACTGGGGGCATATCTGGCACTGGGGGCATATCTGGCACTGAGGGGACATGTGTATTTGGCACTGGGGGCATATCTGACACTGAGAGCATATCTGGCACTGGGAGGACATGTGTATCTGGCACTGTGGCCACATCTGGCACTGCGGGCACATGTGTATCTGGCACTGGGGGCATATCTGACACTGAGGGCATATCTGGCACTGCGGGGACATGTGTATCTGGCACTGGGGGCATATCTGACACTGAGGGCATATCTGGCGCTGGTACATTTCTGTAGCTGGCACTGGGGGCATATCTGGCACTGTGGGGGCATTTCTGTATCTGGCACTGGGGGCATCTCCATAGTTCCTAAACAGTCCCTAGAAGTTAATTTCTTCAAAACATTGCAATATAGAGACATCATTTTATTATATGTATAGATTTCCTTCAGGCTGTGTGTATAAGGTGTATATGAAACATAAATGCATTCTGTGTAGACTTGGGTCCCATCTCCTAAATATCTCATTATGGTATGCAAATATTCCAAATTCCCTAAAAATTTGATTTCCAAACTACTTCTGGTCCCAAGCATCTTGTATATGGGAGACTCAACCTATAGTAACTCATTATAATAATCACTAGCACTGGCATATCTATAATGGGTGCAAGGGGGGTACTGCACACGGGGCCCTGGGACAAGGGGGCCCACACACCACACACCCTGCACCCATTTAAGTATACTTACTGCTCCGTTGGCCTGGCGCTGTTTGCAGAGTTGCAGAAATCACTGGGAAATGGCCACTGCATCCATTTACTGGTGATTCGTGCATGTGTAATAGAGATGTTCCCAGGAACACGATGCAGGCGCCATGTTCCCAGAAAACCTGCGCATGCACAGTAGACTCTGGTGCAATTCTAGAGTCTACTACTCCGCCTCCTCTCTTAAAGTGCCTTTGATCACTAGTGATGAAACAGAGAACACCCCTGCACTTGCGTCGCACAGGTACAAAGCGGATCGCCATTCAGCGATGGGTTTGTGCAAAGAATCCATTCGCACGGGCGATCGCAAGTAGATTGACTGGAAGAAGCCATTTGTGGGTGGTAACTGACCAGTTTTCTGGGAGTGGTTGGAAATACACAGGCATGTCCATGCGTTTGCAGGGAGGGTTCCTGGCGTAAATTCTGGTCCCAGACAGGTTGAAGTGTTCGCAGCTACTCAGAGACTGCACATGATCTGTTTGTACAGCTCTGCTACACATGCCTTCGCACACTTGCAAAGCGAAAATACACTCCCCTATGGGCGGCGACTATCTGTTCGCAGCAGTGCAAAAGAACCCTATCGAGCGATCAGGTCTGAATTAGGCCTTTTGTGTATATGTTTAAAAGTTTCTTAGAAATGTTTTATTTTTATTATTATTTTTTGCTGCATTTAATCACTGTCGCCAAAATCCACTTCCACTTTTTTCACACAATATTAATTCATATCTAAAGACAATACTAAAATCCTATTACAGTGTTCTTTCTGGTTGCCTTATTCCAATTTTCTTATGTTCATTCTTTACAAATCTCAGCATCTATCATCACACCTTCCAAAATATTACCTGGTATCCACTTATGCTAAATTGCTTTCATGGGCCGACACCATTTACATAAATCCTATGCAACCCCATTTAACTTCACCTTCTGACTTATTTGTCTTTACAGTAGCTTACATTTTATCTTGCATTTCAAATCTCAAGTATCTCCTTCACTCTTTTAAAAACTACTTTCTTATGTTTTAGACAGTTCTCTGTGATTGCTTATTTTTTCTGGAATTCTATCCCTCATAAACTAGATCAGACGCTGCCTCCATCTGTCTCAGAGATGAGTAAATCTGTGATGGTGTGCCTAGTAGAAATTGGACAAATAATACATTTTTAAATGAAATTATTCATTCCTTTCTTGCTGAAACAGAAAAAAAATTGTTTGGAAATATATTTTCAGCATATGAATGTTGATTGTAGGTTAAACATTAATTCATTACTATTCTTGTATTTATTTTAAGGAATTTGTAATTTGAAAACAATATTTTAGCAAACTGAATGTTCCCAATGAAGATCAGATTTTTATCAATTTATTTTCGGGTGCTGTGTGTGATATCATATACATGCATACATACAGTGTACTGGTGCAGAGTTACAGTACATGGGCCCTCATTCCGAGTTGTTCGCTCGCAAGCTGCTTTTAGCAGCTTTGCACACGCTAAGCCGCCGCCTACTGGGAGTGAATCTTAGCTTATCAAAATTGCGAACGAAAGATTCGCAATATTGCGAAAAGACTTCTCTGTGCAGTTTCTGAGTAGCTCGAGGCTTACTCTTCCAGTGCGATCAGTTCAGTGCTTGTCGTTCCTGGTTTGACGTCACAAACACACCCAGCGTTCGCCCAGACACTCCTCCGTTTCTCCAGCCAATCCCGCGTTTTTCCTAGAAACGGTAGCGTTTTTTCAAACACTCCCATAAAACGGCCTGTTTCCGCCCAGAAACACCCACTTCCTGTCAATCACATTACGATCACCAGAACGAAGAAAAAACCTCATAATGCCGTGAGTAAAATACCTAACTGCATAGCAAATTTACTTGGCGCAGTCGCAGTGCGAACATTGCGCATGCGCAGTTAGCGGAAAATCGCTGCGATGCGAAGAAAATTACAGAGCGAACAACTCGGAATGACCACCATGGTACACCTGTTTTTCCATTGCATAAACTCTAGAACTGACTGCACAGTTATACACGTTTCAATCACATCTACATTTATGACCAAAATGATAGAACTCTGTTATGACGGGTATTCTGAGGTGGTCAATTAGAGTGGGTCAGTGCATGTGCGCGCTATGCAGGGTTGAAAATAAGCAAAATTATTCTGGTTGAAAGCATACAGTATATTTTGTTCCTAATACAATATGGGTTAGTTGCAAATGCTCACTAATGATGATGACGTACACATACAGTATATGTGGTCACATAACAAGATGTGTACACCTCTGCATTTTTCTGTGGAAGCAGCATGGGATCAACATACTGTATGACTGATTTACTTCCAACTGTGCATTAGCCACATAATGCACTTATACATTTTCATTTGCTTTTATAACTTATGACAGCAGGTATGAAGGTCCTACTTGCTAGAGTTTACAATCTAAGATAGGTAAAAAGTTCTTAATATAAAAAGATGCATATTTTTAGTTATAACTATATCATTAAAAGTATGGTAAAATTGTCAAGTGCTTATATGTAATGATCCTTATTATCTATAGCATATTTAAACACGCAGACACAATAGCTTGGAATTAAAGGTCACAGCTTTTATTAAATTGAAATTACCAAGTTAAAATTGCTTCAAGGTGGCTAAAGGTGCATACACACTAGGCGTTTTTGCCCAGCGTGTATGCACAGCGATGATGGCTGACATCTCTGGGCTGAAAATCGCTCAGTGCATACATACTGAGCTATACACACTGAGCTATACACACTGAGCGCTGTTCCCCCCTGCCCAGCGATGTCAGCGGGAGTGAACGGCTTTCCATAGAATGACGCTATGGAAAGCCGTTCACCCTGCCTTTCATCTACTGGTAATACCAGCAGATGAACGGCGGCCGCCGGCGATGAAGCGGGAGCTCGCATCAGTCCTCATCGCTCATCGCCAGGGCATACACACTGGCTGAAAGCAGCTCAAAACACTAAAAGTGAGCTGCTTTAGGCTCAAAATCGCCCCGTGTGTATGGGCCTTTAGAATGTGAAAAACTTTGCTTATATCAAAATTACTTTAAACAAAATAGGGAATGACAAAGACATCTTTGTGGATGTCACTCTTATCATTTATCTTGCACGGACTGAATGCCCCCTGCAAAAAAATGCCCAGTTTTGCCAGCATAGGGGGTGATTCAGACCTAATTGCTGTTCTGCTAATTTTGCTGTCCTGCGGTCAGATTTTCACCACCCAAGGGGAGTGTAAATTCGTCCGGAGCAAGTGTTCGATCGCATGTCTACGCCATGCAAAAATGTCCCTCAGTAAGCAGACAGCTACAAATCCATTCACAACTCACTCACCATCGACTGTTTTTTACAGTGTGTGCAGTCTGCGCGCAGCCCAGGACTTACTCCTACAGTGCGATGAGGACAGGCTGATCGGGTCCGGAGCTGACGTCACACACCCTTCCAGAAAATGCTTGGGAATGCATGCGTTTTCCCTGACACTCCCAGAAAATAGCCAGTTACCACCCATAAACAGTTTCTTCCTGTCAATCAGCTTGTGAATGGCTGTGCAATCGAGATTTTCGCACCAGCTTGTCGCTGATTGGTGATACGCGTGCGCATTGCCGTACATACGCATGTGCAGTCAATCTATGATCAAACAGCAGTAATCAGGTCTGAATCAGGCCCATATTCTAGATAAACTCATCATATTTCAAAATGTAAGAGCCCCACACAGATCCACGTGCCAGATGTGGCCACTGACATGTCACAGGCTGGGTTTGAAAAATAACAGTTATGAGCTGATTGGCTGGTACTTTATCTCCATTCACTTTATCTCCATCCAAGGTTTAGTAAATAGACCCCTTAATCCCTAATCCAAAAATGACAACAAACCCTCGAAAAAAATACCCAAATCCAAGTTACTCATTTGCACCACATAGGGCTGAAAAAATTGAGTCCAACCCATCTTCAACATGCGATGATTAGCAACACACCCTCCAAACTCCATAGCAAACCAGGAGAGTGCCACATTAATTTTCTTTCTCACCTTCTCTATCACCAAATGATCCATAGAACCTCTCCAAACTAAGCTAGGAACCACCTTTGACCACATAAGTGGCTGTGGGCCACTTACATTACACTACCCCCAAATCATCCTTCAGCTTCAAGATCAATCCCTGTTGTATGAGAAGCCACCAAACGCTATCCTCTAGCATCTAGCCACTTAATCCTAGGAGCCCCCAGCAACAGTTCAGCTCTCTTAGCCAAAGCATACTGTTGAGGACAGAAAATATGACCCACAACTTGATCACAAGGATCCTGTTCATTTGCAAAAACAAAAAAACAAGTCATCACTGAAAAAACCATGGAACAATGAATGAAATACAGAGGCCTAGCACCTAGCTGAGGATAAGTGGAAAACAGAACACAAGTGAAGTTAGAAACTAAAAAAACACTTCCATGGTTTTATATAAAGCTAATTATAATTAGATTCAGGCCCTTATAGAAGAAAAATTAAAAATCCCTTCACACCCTTACTTTTGTATGCTAGTCATCAAAAACTGACAGGCAAACAATGTTTTTGGGTTATTTAAAATGTATCACAATAAACAAATGATTTGTATGTAAATGTTTTCAAACTCCCAAAAGCTTGGATCGAAGATGCAGATAATTCAGATGCTGTAGTGCATGTAGCAGCTCCTTTCCTAAATAAAGTGGGTGCCATAATCCACACTATTTGATCCTAATACAACTAAGCATCTTTTAAAAACTGTGGCAAAGTGAAAGTTAGTGGAGAGGCATCTGAATGCACCAACCATTGCTTACCACTTACATGACATCATCCCATAAAGGCAAAGGACAACCGGGACCCGCAGCACAAGCCTGAGATCTTAGTGGTATCCAATGTCCTTTACTCATTTGAAGTGTCTTGGACACATTGCATAATACAACATGAGTTTATAGGAGAACAAGACAGCATGCCTTAATTTAAAGAGCTTTAACTGGAAGCCACCAAGTCACTAACTCTAAAACCCCAAAAAGGAAAAAAAAAAGCTAATTGAAAAAGAGCAGCTTTGAAGTCATTTGAAGCTACAGTACATCTGTAGTAACCCTTGTTAAATCCTACAATAACAAAAAAAATCAATGGGCCTATGATTGTCTGCAGTAACAGTGCTCTCTTTAGCCTAAAACTTAAAAGTCTTAGATAAAACAAACAGTGGAGTGGGATCTATTAAAATCTTCAACTTAGAAGAAAAAAAAAGAAGAAATCCCTGCAATGGCCATAGCCACAGCAGTTTTGGATTGAACTCACTGACAGAACTTAACCCACTGACAGATAATGTGGATTAAAAACCCCTGCTGTTGCTCACTAATTTGTTGCAAAAAATGCAACCCATAGAATCATACATTAATTGCACCCTACGTAACCAAATCTTGTCCAGTTTCAAACATTCCTGATCTACAGCATCGTCTCCTGAACTTGATTAGATGCAAGATATCAACACAATGCAATTGGGTCAATTTCAATACTTAAATAGGACAAGTAAGAGCTAGGCCACTCTTTCTTGTCAGGCACAATAGGTACCCCAAGTACACAAAACTAGCATTGCGCAAATAAAGAGAACATCTGCACAAACATTATTATCCCCAGGGTCCATAAAGGGAAAATCATCTAAGTAATGGGCTTCCCCAGCATGACCAGGTATCATCTAAGTAATGGGCTTCCCCAGCATGACCGGGTATTATCTAAGTAATGGGCTTCCCCAGCATGACCAGGTATCATCTAAGTAATGTGCTTCCCCATCATGACCAGGTATCATCTAGGTAAAGGGCTTCCCCAGCATGACCATTGCCTGCTTGAATGCAAGAATGAGCTAAATTTCCCAAAACAGGAACAAGAGATTGCATAGCCCATGGGCAGACATTAATCCACATAAAGATTCCCATCCAGCGTAAAACCCATTTAACTTATGGATTCAGGGTGAATCAGAAGCACTCCAATTTCACCATCAACGTCCTAACCGCAAAACTATGAGTGATATTAAGGACATCATTAATAGATAACCCTACAACATGCATCGGGAAAGCATCATTTACAGATCTCCTCTTTTTATACAACAGGTGCTGAATAAGATTGTATTTGCTGGGTACATTCTTAGGTACTCCTCTTAAAGGAGAAACACAAAAGTGGCGCAAAAGGGCCTTACATGCAACCCAAATGTATCTTTAAAATTAAAAGATAATCCTAAACGGAAAATCAATACAGGCGCTTTAGAAATAAGACCATTCTATTAATAATTAATAAATAAATGCTGCTCTCAAAAGGTATTCTGTTATACCTGAGTACACAAATAAACTATAAATAATTATAATAGAGAGCACAAACATACATAATAATAAAAACAATTTATTGTTATAAACAGCATTAAAATTCAATTAGTATAATAATATACAACGGAGCTAGAGAGCCAAGTGTCAATATAAAGAGATACTAGATCATATCATAACATATATTCATGATGAATTGGGATAAATATATTGATGTAATCCCTTTTTAACTCCTATGATGGTTGATCCAGTAAAAAAGGGAAAAAAGTTACTTAGTATCCAAGGAAATTATTATTCAGCTGAATCCCTGTTATTATATGCAGTGCCTGTAGTATTGTAAATTGCCTCATTGGATGGTACCAGTATTCATGCAGTGGTGCGCAATGATTCTCCAACAAAAGGTGATTTAAACTCCTTTGACAACGTAATGATGACACCCCTCTGCAGTTAATAGGGTATATTCTCACCGTACATGCAGTTCTTAATGCCGTGTCCCATTGCACAAGGACGAAGCGGCCGCAGCGGCGGTGGATGCTCGATGTTGGTGCCGGGTCCTATCGCACAAGGACCAGACGGCACATGCAAAAGTGGCAGCAAACCAAGCTGGAAATCACAACGGTGTGGCGCACCTGGATGAGCACTACAGGTCTTAAATGCAGCTTGGTAGAGATGTCCTAGATATAGAGAGTTAATATTGCGGCTCCGTAACTCCGTATCACAGCCCCTTAAAGGGGCCTTGTGCGATAGGACCCGGCACCAACATCGAGCATCCACCGCCGCTGCGGCCGCTTCGTCCTTGTGCAATGGGACACGGCATTAAGAACTGCATGTACGGTGAGAATATACCCTATTAACGGCAGAGGGGTGTCATCATTACGTTGTCAAAGGAGTTTAAATCACCTTTTGTTGGAGAATCATTGCGCACCACTGCATGAATACTGGTACCATCCAATGAGGCAATTTACAATACTACAGGCACTGCATATAATAACAGGGATTCAGCTGAATAATAATTTCCTTGGATACTAAGTAATTTTTTTCCCTTTTTTTACTGGATCAACCATCATAGGAGTTAAAAAGGGATTACATCAATATATTTATCCCAATTCATCATGAATATATGTTATGATATGATCTAGTGTCTCTTTATATTGACACTTGGCTCTCTAGCTCCGTTGTATATTATTATACTAATTGAATTTTAATGCTGTTTATAACAATAAATTGTTTTCATTATTATGTATGTTTGCGCTCTCTATTATAGTTATTTATAGTTTACAAATGTATCTTTGCCTCATCCTTTTGCTGAACAATTAATGCGGAGCCCTTACATATTGCAAATTCCTCCATGCAAAAACATGTAGCTGTGTCTGAATTGGTAAGCTAAAATCTAATTTAAAAACATCTAACCCAACCAGCCTGATCTGTTGTATTTTTACCCGCACCTCTTCTCATCGGTGGATTATCCAACAAACTTCTCCTGTTTTGTGTGACCTCCAGCTACACTTTCACATCTTTAGCACCAAAGGCCCAGGGGCTTCAGCTGTCACTGCGCCCAACGGTCATGTATTTTGTTTTTATTTTTTCTTTAAAAGGATTTTTTACAACACACAACAGAAGAATGAAATTTAAGAAGTATACTTGGATTTTAACTGTTTGGTACACAAAACCAGTTGCGCTATTACTTCAAGTGCATTTAACTTATTTTGACTTGGAAAGTTCTAGTACATAGTCTCATCTTTAATAACAGCCCAATAAAGGTGTGCAGAATTTAATCTATTACAATAAGCAAGAGCGTTAAAAGATCTTAAATGAATGTGTCACCAATTGTTCTGGTAAGACAGATCACTCTCAGAGTGAATGTCAATGAGGAAAAAGTGAGAAATGAAATGAACATCTGCCAGAAAAAGTGAAAAATGCCTTGCAACACATGATTAGATGAGGTATAAAGGTGAGATAATTATCATATCTAGAATGTGCAAGAAACATCTACTCTTATTTTGGAAATTGTATACATTTATTCATAAACTGCAAAACCGATATAAGCCAGTACTGTATGTTATTTGTGCTGAATTTAATCAATTATACAGCCTCAGGTATATAAATATTTGTATTAGTAAACAGAGCTGCTTTGCTAAATTACATGTTAAATATTGCATCAGACCATCCACTGCAACCCGTAAGCTAAAATGCACATGACCTATGTATGGAGGTGTGGCTGCTGTGGACTGAGGACAGGATTGAGCCTGCCTAGGGAGATCATTGGCATTTCTTTTGATGAAGAGTTTCATTGGACAAGTAAGCAGCAGATAATGGAGTGTAAGTTCTTTAGAACAATGTTAGAAGATGTAGCTACTGTCCCATTGCATGTGTTATATCTATAACACAAGTCACAAACATGGTCAGTCAAGCACAAATCAAGGGCAGCAGAATATGCAAAGAAATGAGGAAGCTACAAACCATACAATAAAACCAGACCAATCAGAGTTCCCGTTGTAATTCTATCCTGAAACTACAGTATACCCCTTCTTCAGGCTGGACTTCAATCATTCCTTACTGTCACCTATCATGCAAGAAAAAAAAGATTTATTAATTTGGTAAAAGAGTTTTTAAAAATCACATTTCAGTTTAGATAACATTCCTTGATGTGAGCTATCAGATTTAATTCTCTGAATTTCCAAAAGTCTTATTGGTGTGTTTTCTAGTGTTTACTGTTTTATGTCTTATAAGCATTTATTTAAAGTATGTGATTTTTTATATCTTTACACAAACATCATCTGTGTCACCCCTGTCTGCCTTCTCCTCCCCTTTAGAATGTAAGCTCTCACTAGCAGGCTACTCAACCCTCAAGTGCTTATTCTTCTCTTACTTAAACCATCTTCGACGGCACCAAATCCAATGGTTTTCTGCCACCCTGATACTTATATCAGTGTCATCTGCTGCTGTAGCTATGTTTATTTACCCTGTACTTGTCTTATATTATCTTCATTTGTAAGTCATAGTAATAAGTAAAAAGTTTGATCAGTGCTGTCCTTAGGCTTTGATTAAAATCTATGATAATGTAAAGCTTTGCTTGCAAATATTCGTCCTACATATCATCTTACTGAGATCTATGGAATTTTACTAAATGTGTGGTTTAAATAAGTAATCCAGTGACCAATTGGGAGTGACCTATGCTGCCTTTGTGTTGTTGTTATTATTATATACTATATATAACACAGCAGTGGATGCAGTGACTTAAAGTGTGATGTGCTGATGATGTGGATATGTTATTTTAATATTTTTTTGGTGCCCTGGAAAAATTAATGGCAAAAAAGCGTGTCAGTGGCATTACCTCTTTCAGACCCACATGCATACTGATGCTGTAAAGCTGTAAAATATGGTTCTCCAAGATGGATCATGATTTGATTTGCTGTTTGTGGTCATCGTAAAGAAGCAATCCCACATACATGAGATTTTTATAGCAAGTTAAAGTACCCTTTAAGACTTTTTCCCTTAGCTGTCCTGGTACAAATAATTATCTCCTTTTTAAAATCTCTCTAGATTGGGGTCAAGTATGGCTGATAGTCACACATATACACATACACATCCTCACAGCTGTAAGCACATTATGTGATAGAAGGAGTAGAAGGAGGGGATGCATTCAGCAGCCTGACATTGAATGGGCTTTCCAAAGCCTTTCTGCTCATTACATCATGTGTTATGTGACCATGGTTTTCATGGTGATCACATGACACTGTGCAGAATTAGAAATCAGTAATAACAGCATGAAGAAGTAAACCAAAGAAATTGGTAATTACCGAGCTTCTTCTTATAGCCTGCTACAGTGATTTATGTTAAACAACACATCTTGTATAACTGCTGTAATACTAAAACTATACAAGTGGTACATTGTATAAATAAGATATAATATCAAAAATCAGAACATGCAAATCTGTAACTGCTCATGATACATAATCCTTTCATTCTGTTATAGTGCCTTCCTTCTGGGGATTGGTAAATTCTGCTTGGAATCTGTGTGCGGTTGGCAAGAGGCAGTCTCCTGTCAACATAGAAACTAGCCATATGATATTCGACCCATTCTTAACTTCGCTACGCATAAACACAGGTGGACGGAAGGTAAGAATTTTCTTTTAATGCAGACCTAAATTGTAAAATTGTATTGGTCAATGTTTTAAACCAGTGGTTCTCAAACTGTGTGCCGTGACACCCTGGGGTGGGGTGCCTTGGGGTACTTGCAGGGGTACCCTGGGTTGGTGGTCCAGGACCAATTCAAATTATTGATATCAATGTAATAGACATAACCAGTGCTTGTAAAATATGTGGACAAACAGAAAGGAATCCTGTCCACCACCACATACTGTAATTGGACCTAAGGATGACACATAAGCACAATTTACTTAATTTAAAACATTTTTTAAGAATTTCTCAATAAGAAACTTCTGGCCTAGGGGTGCCGTGAAAATAATTCTGATACTCTAGGGCACCGTATCTCAAAAAAGTTTGGGAACCCCTGCTTTAGACTAAGAAATATGTACAAAATAGTTACTACCAGGTGCTCATGATATTGGTGAGTCCTCCGTACAGATACTGTATATTTTAAAGCTACCATTTCAGTGACCTCTACTTGGAAAGACCTGATAAGGTAGACTTGTTGGCTGCATACAGTGAAGTCAATCATTTTAGCATTTTAGTTCACAAGGAACTACTGACTTCAACGAGGCACAGTTTGTGTCAAGAATATTGGTTCAGCCAATAAAAACGCTGTATCAACAGTAGACACAGGTCAAAGTCACCCCATGTATTGTGGAAGTCCAGTCTGGATACCACCTTTGGTGTTTGAAGTACAGGGCTAAATAGTGCGGGTGCCCCGGGCCAAAGTGACCTGGGATTGGGACTAGACCAAGAGGAAACCCCGGGATGGGGGGTGGGGTGCTGGGTATGTTCAGGTTGTCTCTTTTTTTAATTGTGTCAAAGATTATTTGGCATTTGGAAATTATATTATTGATTGTTGTTGATACACAGAAATACCCTGCAATTTCATACATGAGATCCCATCCATACAGGTCCGGTCCAGGTGTTGGAGCAAGCGCTCCCAGCAATCAGGCACACCTGTGCCACACTTTTATAAAGCTTGTTAGGGCAAGAGCTCAGGGCTCCTGATGCCAACAAGTGGCCAAACGATAGAGGGCGTGCCAGTGGGTTAGAGACAGGGAGCCTGAGATTTGTGTATATGCTGTTTGTGGACTGGTGCCTGTAGGCCCGGCGCTACCCGCTCTGCAAAGGGATGCAAAGCAGGTAGGCGCCAGGCTGGAGAGGCGCTCTGCCTGCTTTGCATCCCTGTGCTGTGCCTGGGACCCTGCTACTGCTGCAGGCTGCTGTGCCTGTCACACCGATTGACAGGCAGCGGCGCCGGCAGCTTGAAGCTTCCTCCTACCCACAACCTGCAGTGTCTGTGTCGTCCTGACCGAAAAGGGGGCAGAGCTAAATGGCGCCGAGGGGCGGAGCTACACGGGACCAGGCTGCACTGCATAGGAGGACAGAAACTGCTAGTGCTGGTACTACAGATCTGGCCAGCCAGCAAGATGGTATGTTGAGGGAGAGAGTGAGTGAGAAAGTGTGTGTGTGTGTGTGTGTGTGTGTGTGTGTGTGTGTGTGTGTGTGTGTGTGTGTATGTGTGTGTGTGTGTGTGTGTGTGTAGGACTGGATTAAGGCAGATGGGGGCCCAGCAGAGTCGGATTAAAGGGGGTGCCCAGAGGATACATTACCCCGGGCTCCCCAGTTCTTAGGGTCCCCCGTGTCCCTGTAATTGATCGCACCTGCCGCCAGCCTGTCACGGCACTGTGATACAGGTAGGCAGAAGATACATACTTAATGAAGCGACGCGTGGTAACCCCCCCAACCCGCTCACCTCTCCCGTACTATAAATTAAGTCCTCTTTTTCATTACGCCCGGCACCCCGCTCCGCACTATGCTGTAGCCTGTTCTTCTATCCCTGCAATGTACAGTACAGTACATCCGCAAGGAGCAGGAGTAGCGCCGAGTGACGTCACACACCCAGAAGTGCTGCCGTATGAGGAACATGTCAGTGCGGCTGCTGGCGGCGCTGCTGCTTGCCGTGTCCCAGTTCCAGGTCGCCCTGTGCATTGTCACCAGGTACATGCTGGGCGCCGAGGCTGGGGTGTCCACCCCAGTTAGTGTCACCCTACAGTTTGGCACAGTTTATTGTGCCCACCCAACACTATGCCCGACCCAGGTTAGCTTACTGTATGGTGGCCACTCCAGCTTGGCTTACACTACAATGCCCGTCAGAACTTGGGTAGGTGTATGAGGCCCACCCTGCACAGTGCACTCCATAACTCCCAGGCTGGGGACATACAGGGGATAAGGCCCAGGGGATAGGCAGTGACAGGACCACAGCACTGAACACTATAGGCAACATATGCCCCTCACACTCATGTTGGGCCCCCAGGAGGCTGTGAGCTATGCCCAGCACCTCCCCAGCAGCAGAGACCAGCACTCCCCCATGAGCTGAGCCACCTGCCAGGCAAAGCCCATCACTCCCACCCCCCAGCAGCAGAGACCCCCCACATACCGCACCTGAGCACATATACCGGCCTCTCCGCTCCAGCACCTTCCAGCTGACATCCGCCAGACCCTGCACCATATCTGAGCTGCCGTCACCAGCCTAACCCTCTCCCTTCCGGCACGTGATAGCGGCAAGAACAGGCAAACTGAACTGGGCACAATCTGCAGTACTGCTGACTCCACACAGCAGATGCAGGCATTGACAAAAGAGGAAGCTGACCCATGAAGAAGATGACAGTGCTGTAAGTGTCAGCATACTTTTACTACTTTATTTCCATTCTTATGAAATCATCCCCCTCCTTCTGTCTTTCTCTCTCTCTCCCCCCTCTCTCACACTTCTTCTCCTCCCCTATCTCTCCCCCCCCCCTCTCTCTCCTCCCTCACTCTCTCTCTCCTTCCCCCTCTCCTCCCCCCTCTCTCTCTCGGTGGTCGAGGTGGTGTATGGGTGGAGGTCAAGATGGTGCACTGTGGTCCCCCAGAGATGTCAGTGTGTGTATATGTCTGCATATATATGTTTGTATGTTCACGACCAACATTTCGGTATTATTAACCTTTGCCAGTATCCTGACGAAGGTTAATAATACCGAAACGTTGATCGTGAAGGAGACTCTTGTGTCCGGTTATTTGAATTGAATGCCATATTATATATATATATATATATATATATATATATACACGAGAATTCCACGTGGTGGAGGGTGCACTCTCACTGTGTATAAAGTCCACACATTATGTGTGGACTTTATACACAGTGAGAGTGCACCCTCCACCACGTGGAATTCTCGTCTACATTTGCGGACATTTCGTCTGTCGGGAGCACCCACCATTAGGAACTTTGATGAGAGTGCAGAACCACTTTTGTTTATATATATATATATATATATATATATATATATAAGTCCTTAGTCCCCCGTGTCTTAAGTACACCGGGCCGCCCGGAGCCTTAATCCGGACCTGGGGCCCAGGACAACGAAGGTTGTGGGGGCTCCCACTATTGCTGGCAAAGCCTCTCAACCCCCTTCCCTCACACACCTAATCCGCAACAAGCGATGCGCCCCCTTCCATTAATCCTGCTTTGATCCCATAAAAGTTTTGGGGTAAATGCTACAGTCTGTTCCACATTTTACCAGTGAGTCTTAATGGCAGGTGGTGCCCCTGATGATCTGGAGGGAAGGGTAGGGAAGGAGCCTCACCCCACTAGTAGATGGGTCCCCCTATTCTATGCGCAGCAAGTGCTACTGTGTGAGTGTGAAGGAGGTTGCGCCGCCCAGCCAGATTCTTATAGCCGGGAGAGGGGGGGACCGCTCAGCGCCAGAGCATGCAGCAGCAGGAGAGTGAGATGAGCGGCGCAGCTGTCACTGCTGTCAGAGAGAAGCCACCGCTGCTGCAGCAGGATACACTCTTATAGAGGGAGCAGGCAGGCAGCCAGAGATGGCACTCCCCTCTGCAAAGGACTCTTATAAGGCAAGTGGGACACTGGGACAAGCGGAGGGAAACTCCTCTGATTCCAAACGCGCTGTGTCTTGGGGCCCCTGGATGGCCGCCGCTGTCACACCTCCGGCCATGTGTGTGTGTATCTATCTGTGTGTGTGTGTGTGGGGGAGAGGGGGAATAATTTGTATAAATGGCACTTCTGAGGGCATTATATGTAACCAATGCTACTACAGGGGCTATTATGTGTATAAGCGGTGCTACTACAGAGGCTAGTATGTGTATAAGCGGTGATGCTACAGGGGCTATTATGTGTATAATCGGTGTTACTACAAGGGCTATTATGTGTATAAACAGCACTTCTATGTGCGGGGTAATACGAATAAGATTGTGCTACTGTGTGGCGTAATTTGAAATGGGAGTACTATTGTGTGGCACCGCCCCTTCCTTGTGAGACCACACCCCTTTTTTGCTGCACGCTGTCCCTTTGTAAACTATGGGAGGGCGAAGATTTATAGTTTGCAGGGGGGCGCCGAACACCCTAGCACCGGCCCTGGGTACCTGGCAAACTTGCTGTGATAAAGACCTGTTTACTATGCTGTGAAAGTAAACGACTGCTTTTCCCTACAACTGTGTCAGTGTCTTGTCTGGTGGAAGGTCGCTTGTTACAGTATCTATTTTACAAATTTAAAAACTACATTTTTAGACAATAACTGTTCCAATTTATTTCCTTATTGTCGTTTTTATGAGTTTATTATATTGGCCTTTCCGTAAACACCACACTTCCACTACACTGTATGTATCTCAGATTTCTAGATTGAATATAATTGTAACTGGTAAAGGGGGTGATTTAGACCTGACGACCTGACCGTAGATGTGCTTAATTTAGCACATCTAGGATCAGATTCTCAGACATGCGGGGGTACGCCCAGCACAGGGCTAGTCCGCCCGCATGTCAGGTCCTATCCCCCCTCCCCCCCCCCCCTCCGCACTGTGCATTATGTATTACAATTTTGAACATCATGGCCTACAGTATATTGTTTGTCAAGATGTACTTACTCTATGCAATTATGTTATAGAAACAAAGAAACATAGAATTTGACGGCAGATAAGAACCACTTGGCCCATCTAATCTGCCCGTTTTTTTTTACCATATTTTTTATCTAAAACCTTATTTGATCCTCATTTCTTTGTAAGGATATCCTTATGTCTCCCCCATGCATGTTTAAATTGGTCTACTGTCTTAGCCTGTCTTAACCTCTGATGGGCGGCTATTCCACTTGTTCACTACCCTTTCTGTGAAGTCATTTATCCTTGTTTCACCTGAATCCCCCCCCCCCCTTCCCCTCCAGTCTCAGTGCATGTCCTCGTGTCCTATTCCTTCTCTTCATTTGGAGAATGTTACCCTCCTGGACTTTGTTAAAACCTTTGATATATTTGAAAGTTTCTATTTTAAAGTATGTTTGTTGGATAGCAAGTACATGGATCACACTAGAGATGAGCGGGTTCGGTTCCTCGGAATCCGAACCCGCCCGAACTTCAGCTTTTTTTACACGGATCCGAGCGACTCGGATCTTCCCGCCTTGCTCGGTTAACCCGAGCGCGCCCGAACGTCATCATGACAGTGGCGCACCCAGGGGGGGTTTCCGAGTACCCAGAAACCCCCCTCCACTAAAAAAAAAAAAAAAAAATTTTTTTTTTTTTTTTTTTTTTTTTTTAGCTGCATGAGTATTATTAATGACTGTCTAGCGTCCTCTGCAGCCTGCTGTCTTCCTGGTGGCACTTGCAAGTGCAATAAAAGTTTACTTTATTTTAATTATAGTACATATATATCCATGTGCCTACATATATACACATGTATATACATAAATGCAAATCCAAGGAAGAAGGCACTCTGGAGTCATCAATAATGTCAAAGTAGCAAATGTGTATTAAAGGTTCAGGTCGAGTACTTTCGGGGACAGCACCCCGTCCTCAGGACCACACCGCAACAGTACAATCATATACATACATACATATAAACACACACACACAGATGATATATATATATACATGTGTATATATATATGTGTACTGTATGTGTGTATATATATATATATATATATATGTATGCATGTTTAATATGCTATGTATATGTGTATATGGGTTCACTACGATCTCCCGGCGGCCGGCCTCCCGGCGACCAGCATACCGGCGCCGGGAGGCCGGTCGCCGGCTTACCAACAGTGTGGCGAGCGCAAATGAGCCCCTTGCGGGCTCGCTGCGCTCGCCACGCTACGCGCGCCACACTATTCTATTCTCCCTCCAGGGGGGTCGTGGACCCCCACGAGGGAGATTAAGTGTCGGTATGCCGGCGGTCAGGCTCCCGGCGCCGGTATGCTGGTCGCCGGGAGCCCGACCGCTGGCATACTGAAGACCACCTGTGTATATGTATGTGTGTGTGTATGTATATATATATATATATATATATGTGTGTGTAGATATATGTATATATATATGTGTATATATATATATACACACACACACACACACACAGACACACTAGTTTTACGGACCCAGCATATACTGGGTCACCTCAGTCCCCACCCCCGTGATTGGCTCTGCCCAGTTCTGGAAACCCCCCCATGCAAATCCTGCGTTTGCCACTGCATGACGCTGTCGGATTCTCGCGAGGCTCGGATTCTATCGCGAGACTCGGATTCTATATAAGGAGCCGCGCGTCGCCGCCATTTTCACACGTGCATTGAGATTGATAGGGAGAGGACGTGGCTGGCGTCCTCTCCATTTAGATTAGAAGAGAGAGAGTGAGATTGAGACAGAGACACTTGATTTACTGGAGCTTAGGAGTACTAGAGAGTGCAGAGTTTACTAGTGACTGACCACTGACCAGTGACCACCAGTGCAGTTTTATTTAATATAATCCGTTCTCTGCCTGAAAAAAACGATACACAGTGACTCAGTCACATACCATATCTGTGCTCAGCCCAGTGTGCTGCATCATCTATGTATAATATCTGACTGTGCTCACACAGCTTAATTGTGGGGGAGACTGGGGAGCAGTTATAGGTTATAGCAGGAGCCAGGAGTACATATTATTAAAATTAAACAGTGCACACTTTTGCTGCAGGAGTGCCACTGCCAGTGTGACTGACCAGTGACCTGACCACACTGACCACCAGTATAGTATACTATATTGTGATTGCCTGAAAAAGTTAAACACTCGTCGTGTGACTTGTGTGGTGTTTTTTTATTCTATAAAAAACTCATTCTGCTGACAGACAGTGTCCAGCAGGTCCGTCATTATACAATATATACCTGTCCGGCTGCAGTAGTGATATATATATATTTTTTATATCATTATTTATCATCCAGTCGCAGCAGACACAGTACGGTAGTTCATGGCTGTAGCTACCTCTGTATCGGCACTCGGCAGTCCATCCATAATTGTATACCACCTACCCGTGGTTTTTTTTCTTTCTTCTTTATACATACTACATCTCATTATCATCCAGTCTATATTAGCAGCAGACACAGTACAGTACGGTAGTCCACGGCTGTAGCTACCTCTGTGTCGGCACTCGGCAGTCCGTCCATAATTGTATACCACCTACCCGTGGTTTTTTTTTTCTTCTTTATACATACTACATCTCATTATCATCCAGTCTATATTAGCAGCAGACACAGTACAGTACGGTAGTCCACGGCTGTAGCTACCTCTGTGTCGGCACTCGGCAGTCCATCCATAATTGTATACCACCTACCCGTGGTTTTTTTTTCTTTCTTCTTTATACATACTACATCTCATTATCATCCAGTCTATATTAGCAGCAGACACAGTACAGTACGGTAGTCCACAGCTGTAGCTACCTCTGTGTCGGCACTCGGCAGTCTGTCCATAATTGTATACCACCTACCCGTGGTTTTTTTTTCTTCTTTATACATACTACATCTCATTATCATCCAGTCTATATTAGCAGCAGACACAGTACAGTACGGTAGTCCACGGCTGTAGCTACCTCTGTGTCGGCACTCGGCAGTCCATCCATAATTGTATACCACCTACCCGTGTTTTTTTTCTTCTTCTTTATACATACTACATCTCATTATCATCCAGTCTATATTAGCAGCAGACACAGTACAGTACGGTAGTCCACGGCTGTAGCTACCTCTGTGTCGGCACTCGGCAGTCCGTCCATAATTGTATACCACCTACCCGTGGTTTTTTTTTCCTTCTTTATACATACTACATCTCATTATCATCCAGTCTATATTAGCAGCAGACACAGTACAGTACGGTAGTCCACGGCTGTAGCTACCTCTGTGTCGGCACTCGGCAGTCCATCCATAATTGTATACCACCTACCCATGGTTTTTTTTTCTTTCTTCTTTATACATACTACATCTCATTATCATCCAGTCTATATTAGCAGCAGACACAGTACAGTACGGTAGTCCACGGCTGTAGCTACCTCTGTGTCGGCACTCGGCAGTCCGTCCATAATTGTATACCACCTACCCGTGGTTTTTTTTTCTTCTTTATACATACTACATCTCATTATCATCCAGTCTATATTAGCAGCAGACACAGTACAGTACGGTAGTCCATGGCTGTAGCTACCTCTGTGTCGGCACTCGGCAGTCCATCCATAATTGTATACCACCTACCCGTGTTTTTTTTTTTCTTCTTTATACATACTACATCTCATTATCATCCAGTCTATATTAGCAGCAGACACAGTACAGTACGGTAGTCCACGGCTGTAGCTACCTCTGTGTCGGCACTCGGCAGTCCGTCCATAATTGTATACCACCTACCCGTGGTTTTTTTTTCTTTCTTCTTTATACATACATACTACATCTCTTTATCAACCAGTCTATATTAGCAGCAGACACAGTACAGTACGGTAGTCCACGGCTGTAGCTACCTCTGTGTCGGCACTCGGCAGTCCATCCATAATTGTATACTAGTATCCATCCATCTCCATTGTTTACCTGAGGTGCCTTTTAGTTGTGCCTATTAAAATATGGAGAACAAAAATGTTGAGGTTCCAAAATTAGGGAAAGATCAAGATCCACTTCCACCTCGTGCTGAAGCTGCTGCCACTAGTCATGGCCGAGACGATGAAATGCCAGCAACGTCGCCTGCCAAGGCCGATGCCCAATGTCATAGTACAGAGCATGTCAAATCCAAAACACCAAATATCAGTAAAAAAAGGACTCCAAAACCTAAAATAAAATTGTCGGAGGAGAAGCGTAAACTTGCCAATATGCCATTTACCACACGGAGTGGCAAGGAACGGCTGAGGCCCTGGCCTATGTTCATGGCTAGTGGTTCAGCTTCACATGAGGATGGAAGCACTCAGCCTCTCGCTAGAAAAATGAAAAGACTCAAGCTGGAAAAAGAACAGCAAAGAACTGTGCGTTCTTCGAAATCCCAAATCCACAAGGAGAGTCCAATTGTGTCGGTTGCGATGCCTGACCTTCCCAACACTGGACGTTAAGAGCATGCGCCTTCCACCATTTGCACGCCCCCTGCAAGTGCTGGAAGGAGCACCCGCAGTCCAGTTCCTGATAGTCAGATTGAAGATGTCAGTGTTGAAGTACACCAGGATGAGGAGGATATGGGTGTTGCTGGCGCTGGGGAGGAAATTGACCAGGAGGATTCTGATGGTGAGGTGGTTTGTTTAAGTCAGGCACCCGGGGAGACACCTGTTGTCCGTGGGAGGAATATGGCCGTTGACATGCCTGGTGAAAATACCAAAAAAATCAGCTCTTCGGTGTGGAAGTATTTCACCAGAAATGCGGACAACATTTGTCAAGCCGTGTGTTCCCTTTGTCAAGCTGTAATAAGTAGGGGTAAGGACGTTAACCACCTCGGAACATCCTCCCTTATACGTCACCTGCAGCGCATTCATAATAAGTCAGTGACAAGTTCAAAAACTTTGGCCGACAGCGGAAGCAGTCCACTGACCAGTAAATCCCTTCGTCTTGTAACCAAGCTCACGCAAACCACCCCACCAACTCCCTCAGTGTCAATTTCCTCCTTCCCCAGGAATGCCAATAGTCCTGCAGGCCATGTCACTGGCAATTCTGATGATTCCTCTCCTGCCTGGGATTCCTCCGATGCATCCTTGCGTGTAACGCCTACTGCTGCTGGCGCTGCTGTTGTTGCTGCTGGGAGTCGATGGTCATCCCAGAGGGGAAGTCGTAAGCCCACTTGTACTACTTCCAGTAAGCAATTGACTGTTCAACAGTCCTTTGCGAGGAAGATGAAATATCACAGCAGTCATCCTGCTGCAAAGCGGATAACTGAGGCCTTGACAACTATGTTGGTGTTAGACGTGCGTCCGGTATCCGCCGTTAGTTCACAGGGAACTAGACAATTTATTGAGGCAGTGTGCCCCCGTTACCAAATACCATCTAGGTTCCACTTCTCTAGGCAGGCGATACCGAGAATGTACACGGACGTCAGAAAAAGACTCACCAGTGTCCTAAAAAATGCAGTTGTACCCAATGTCCTCTTAACCACGGACATGTGGACAAGTGGAGCAGGGCAGGGACAGGACTATATGACTGTGACAGCCCACTGGGTAGATGTATGGACTCCCGCCGCAAGAACAGCAGCGGCGGCACCAGTAGCAGCATCTCGCAAATGCCAACTCTTTCCTAGGCAGGCTACACTTTGTATCACCGGTTTCCAGAATACGCACACAGCTGAAAACCTCTTACGGCAACTGAGGAAGATCATCGCGGAATGGCTTACCCCAATTGGACTCTCCTGTGGATTTGTGGCATCGGACAACGCCAGCAATATTGTGTGTGCATTAAATATGGGCAAATTCCAGCACGTCCCATGTTTTGCACATACCTTGAATTTGGTGGTGCAGAATTTTTTAAAAAACGACAGGGGCGTGCAAGAGATGCTGTCGGTGGCCAGAAGAATTGCGGGACACTTTCGGCGTACAGGCACCACGTACAGAAGACTGGAGCACCACCAAAAACTACTGAACCTGCCCTGCCATCATCTGAAGCAAGAAGTGGTAACGAGGTGGAATTCAACCCTCTATATGCTTCATAGGTTGGAGGAGCAGCAAAGGCCATTCAAGCCTATACAATTGAGCACGATATAGGAGGTGGAATGCACCTGTCTCAAGCGCAGTGGAGAATGATTTCAACGTTGTGCAAGGTTCTGATGCCCTTTGAACTTGCCACACGTGAAGTCAGTTCAGACACTGCCAGCCTGAGTCAGGTCATTCCCCTCATCAGGCTTTTGCAGAAGAAGCTGGAGACATTGAAGGAGGAGCTAACACGGAGCGATTCCGCTAGGCATGTGGGACTTGTGGATGGAGCCCTTAATTCGCTTAACAAGGATTCACGGGTGGTCAATCTGTTGAAATCAGAGCACTACATTTTGGCAACCATGCTCGATCCTAGATTTAAAGCCTACCTTGGATCTCTCTTTCCGGCAGACACAAGTCTGCTGGGGTTGAAAGACCTGCTGGTGAGAAAATTGTCAAGTCAAGCGGAACGCGACCTGTCAACATCTCCTCCTTCACATTCTCCCGCAACTGGGGGTGCGAGGAAAAGGCTCAGAATTCCGAGCCCACCCGCTGGCGGTGATGCAGGGCAGTCTGGAGCGACTGCTGATGCTGACATCTGGTCCGGACTGAAGGACCTGACAACGATTACGGACATGTCGTCTACTGTCACTGCATATGATTCTCTCACCATTGAAAGAATGGTGGAGGATTATATGAGTGACCGCATCCAAGTAGGCACGTCACACAGTCCGTACTTATACTGGCAGGAAAAAGAGGCAATTTGGAGGCCCTTGCACAAACTGGCTTTATTCTACCTAAGTTGCCCTCCCACAAGTGTGTACTCCGAAAGAGTGTTTAGTGCCGCCGCTCACCTTGTCAGCAATCGGCGTACGAGGTTACATCCAGAAAATGTGGAGAAGATGATGTTCATTAAAATGAATTATAATCAATTCCTCCGCGGAGACATTGACCAGCAGCAATTGCCTCCACAAAGTACACAGGGAGCTGAGATGGTGGATTCCAGTGGGGACGAATTGATAATCTGTGAGGAGGGGGATGTACACGGTGATATATCGGAGGATGATGATGAGGTGGACATCTTGCCTCTGTAGAGCCAGTTTGTGCAAGGAGAGATTAATTGCTTCTTTTTTGGGGGGGTCCAAACCAACCCGTCATATCAGTCACAGTCGTGTGGCAGACCCTGTCACTGAAATGATGGGTTGGTTAAAGTGTGCATGTCCTGTTTTGTTTATACAACATAAGGGTGGGTGGGAGGGCCCAAGGACAATTCCATCTTGCACCTCTTTTTTCTTTTATTTTTCTTTGCATCATGTGCTGTTTGGGGAGGGTTTTTTGGAAGGGCCATCCTGCGTGACACTGCAGTGCCACTCCTAGATGGGCCCGGTGTTTGTGTCGGCCACTAGGGTCGCTTATCTTACTCACACAGTCAGCTACCTCATTGCGCCTCTTTTTTTCTTTGCGTCATGTGCTGTTTGGGGAGGGTTTTTTGGAAGGGACATCCTGCGTGACACTGCAGTGCCACTCCTAGATGGGCCCGGTGTTTGTGTCGGCCACTAGGGTCGCTTATCTTACTCACACAGTCAGCTACCTCATTGCGCCTCTTTTTTTCTTTGCGTCATGTGCTGTTTGGGGAGGGTTTTTTGGAAGGGACATCCTGCGTGACACTGCAGTGCCACTCCTAGATGGGCCCGGTGTTTGTGTCGGCCACTAGGGTCGCTTATCTTACTCACACACCTACCTCATTGCGCCTCTTTTTTTCTTTGCGTCATGTGCTGTTTGGGGAGGGTTTTTTGGAAGGGACATCCTGCGTGACACTGCAGTGCCACTCCTAGATGGGCCCGGTGTTTGTGTCGGCCACTAGGGTCGCTTATCTTACTCACACAGCGACCTCGGTGCAAATTTTAGGACTAAAAATAATATTGTGAGGTGTGAGGTATTCAGAATAGACTGAAAATGAGTGGAAATTATGGTTTTTGAGGTTAATAATACTTTGGGATCAAAATGACCCCCAAATTCTATGATTTAAGCTGTTTTTTAGGGTTTTTTGAAAAAAACACCCGAATCCAAAACACACCCGAATCCGACAAAAAAAATTCGGTGAGGTTTTGCCAAAACGCGGTCGAACCCAAAACACGGCCGCGGAACCGAACCCAAAACCAAAACACAAAACCCGAAAAATTTCCGGCGCTCATCTCTAGATCACACGATCATGTTTTTGATGTAAAATGAATTAAGGCATTTGGTAAATTACAAACATTCTTAAATAGTAGGTATTTTATTAGTATATGTGTTGGTATTATGATCTGCATTACTACATACTGTACTGTGAGCAATTCTACAATAACACATAATACAACCATTGTGAAGATGCATTTCTATAAAACATATTAGAAAAAGAAATCTGAATTGCAGAAAATAAGATGAGATCCATTGTTTTCTATAAAACCTTTAAAACTGCCATTTCATTAAAAATTCCATTCCATATCTGGTAACATGGTAACAGAAAATCAGAGATTACCATCTTTCGCCATCTGTGCAGATTAATGTTTTCTAAAACAAAGAGCTGCAGATGAAAGGGATGGATTTGCAGATAAAGGATAAAAAAAAATTAAATAAATTTGTTGTTGTTTTTTTTTTTTTTACTCAGCAGGTTTAGTTTCAATTTTATAATCACATTAATATGCAACTTTTAAAACAATATTATCTATAGTACATGAAAGATGAACATGTTGATGATTATTCATTCTTATAATTATATCCACTACAAAACATTCAGAAAATGTTTAAAGTTATAATTTGATATTGATATTTTCTTTGTTCAGTATTAAATTGCATAACACTTATTTATTTATTTATTTATTTATCTTATATCACCTCAGACAGGCAATGTGGGATTTAGGGGCTGATTCCGAGATAGACGCGGCCACACACAGTGGCCACGTGCATCTGGTCTGCGTACTGCATACTGTTTGCAGTACACGTGCGCAACCTTACACATTGCAGCCGCATACCAGAAGGGTGCGGCTGTAGTGTGATTGACATCAGCGGCCGTTCACAGGGCGGTGACGTGGTGTTGGGGGCGGGGCATACTGAAGGGGGCGGGATGAGTCTGTTTTCGGGGCTGCTGTGTGATGCCAGTCAGGGGTCAACCTTAGTTCCGATGCATACTTATTTATTTATTTATTACCAGTTATATATAGCGCACACATATTCCGCAGCGCTTTACAGAGACTATTTGCCCATTCACATGAGTCCCTGCTCAGAGGAGCTTACAATCTATATTCCCTACCACATGTACACCAGCACACATTCTTACTAGGGTTAATTTGTGTTGGAAGCCAATTAACCTACCAGTATATTTTTGGATTGTGGGAGGAAACCGGAGTACCCGGAGGAAACACACGCAAGTACGGGGAGAATATACAAACTCCACACAGGTAGAGCTATGGTGGGAATTGAACCCATGACCTCAGTGCTGTGAGGCAGTAATGCTAACCATTACACCATCCGTACTGCCATACGCAATCTAATTGCGGTCTCACACATACTGGGCAGCCTTGCCATGTGATGGGTGGCACCCAGCATGTGAGGAGATGGACACGGATCTGGCTGCATATGCAGTGATCTGTGCCCATCTCTGAATCATCCCTTTAGGCTGGGTACACACTTGACGATGCGTATAAGATATCGTAGCATTACCGATATTGTCAGTGACGTCATCCTCCCACATCCAGGTCAGTGATGTGCGGTGAGGTCAATGACAGGGGAGGCACCAAGTGAAACCCCATCCTCAGGCCCGAATATAGGAATATTGGGGTGAATGGAGTGGGCTCCCAGAGGCCCTCACACATTGGAGTCCGGCCAGCAATCTAAATGGGAAAAAATGTTGCATCGTCTGAGGGGGGATGCAATTAATTTCCCAAGCGATGGGATCCCGGTGGTCGAAATACCGACACTGGAATCCCGACAGCAGGGGAAATGCTGGCGAAATCCCGACCAAAGGCCTGTATTCCCACTTGGGTGGGCAGCTGCACTTGGCTCTGTCCCCAGTGGGAGGACAGTGGACGAGGGGCAAATGCAGGATTTTAAAAGGGGGGTTTCCAGATATATGATTATAATATATATATTATATATATATATATATATATATATATATATATATTTACCGGCATTTAAACCTCCTTCATGATTGCCCCGGTGCCTTCACGTGCTGAATGCAAATGTAAAAGTTGGTAGAAAGGCGGCACTCAATAGGGACAGGAACAGCAGCGGAAAATTAAGAGACTAAGCCCTTAGATCAAGTTAACGTTTCAGCTGTATTTAACTTTCGGGGGTTATGATGACAGTTAAACACAACTGAAACGTTAACTTGATCAAAGGGCTTAGTCTCTTCATTTTCCGCTGCTGTTCCAGTCCTTATTGAGTGCAGCCTTTCTACATATATATATATACACACACTGTATATAGCAAGATGGCGGCACTCAGCGACTTGCTAAAATACAAAAAGGTTATGTTTATTGTAATAAACAGCACCTTTTTTGCAATATATTAAATCTACAAAAGAAGCCATCTTGCTGGATATTTCGGGGTCATTATTCCATGGAGGGCACCAGAGCAAGTATATACTGCTGATGAGCACAGCAAGAGAGAGAGAGCACACAGAACCAGAGCAGGGGAGAGAGAGAGATGGGAAGGGAGAAAGAGATCGATGTGGGGGAGGGAGAGAGAGACATGGAAAGGGAGGAAGAGAAAAAGAGACATGGGGGAGGGAGACACAGGAAGGGAGAAAGAGAGAGACATAGGGGGCCAGATGTACTAAGCCTGAAAAGTTATAAATATCACAGTGATAATGTACCAGCCAATCGGCTCCTAACTGTCATTTTTCAAACACAGCCTGTAACATGACAGTTAGGAGCTGATTGGCTGGTGCTTTTTCACAGTGATATTTATCACTTTTCAGGCTTAGTACATCTCCCCCACGGAGAGAGAGAGACAGAGAGACATGGTGAGAGAGTGAGATAGAAACACATGACAAGAGAGAGAAATTACGAGAGAGGGAGAGACATGGTGAAAGAGAGAGACATGGTGAGAGAAAGAAAGATATGGTGAGAGAGACATAGCGACATGGCGAGAGAGACATGGCAAGAGTGAGAGAGACATTGCGAGAGCAAGAAAGGCATGGCGAGAGCGAGAGAGACATGGCGAGGGTGAGAGAGACATGGCAAGAGAGAGACATAGCAGAGATAGAGAGACATGGTGAGAGAGACATGGCGAGAGTGAGAGAAACATGGTAAGAGAGAGAGACATGGCAAGAGAGAGAAGGAGACATGGCGAGAGAAACATGATGAGAGTCCAAGAAAAAGACATGTAGAGAAAGCGAGAGCAACATAGCGAGAGAGACAGGTTTATCAGCAGCAGAAATACTGAGCACTCAGAGCTGTGATATGCAGGGGAGAGCAGTTACCCGGTGGTCTCTGTGTGGAGGGTGAGTCGTTTCTCCTGCTAGACGCCCAGACATGTGCCACAGCTCGGATGGGGTCCCGACCAAGTCATCCATGTGCAGAGAGCAATCCATTGGGGGCTGTGGGCAATGACTGGGTGACAGTCACCTAACTGTAGGAGGCACAGTCCGTGGAAGGAAAGGGGGGGGGGGCAGCCCGGGGGGGATGTCAGACCCTGTGCAGGATGGTGTGAGGAGAGGAGCCTGCACGCATGCTGGTAGTATTATAATAATTAACATATGCATTTGTGTGCTGGTGGGGTTTTGGGACTAGAACCCAGATGCATAAGGAGAGGCGTCTGTTATTTTATTTTACAACAGACGCCTGTCCTCCTCATTTGCTTCGTACAGGGGGAATAAAAATGAGGCGGAGAGGCGTCTGTTATAAAATAAAATGCTAACTGGTGGCTAACATGACCCCACCCATAAAGGAGCATCATTTAATATTGAACACCGGCACAGGCACCATCAAACCCCCCACCCCCTGCACTCACTCAGGTCAAGGTGCATAATATTATTATAATTGAATACCACCAGCCGCTCGTCCCCGGGCATATACTGCTGCAGGGCTGTGGGGAGTAAAAACAGTGCCAGCGCTGCTACCATCCACATTTCACCCCTCACGCCGTGGCCGCACCACGCGAGAGCCAACTGAGAGGAGCTGCTCCCCCTACATGTCAGCAGCAAGCCTCTTACTTTCAGTGATGTGTAACGGAGGCGGCTGCTGCGGTGGATGTACTAAATTACACTGGCTGCAGCTACTGTCAGGCTCCGGCCACCCCCAGCAGCGAGGGAAATTAGAAGCGGTAATTATTTACATCCGTCTTGTCCCGCCGCTGCGTATGTGTGATTGGACAGCGGATCCAGCACTGGATCCGCTGTCCAATCACATCTGCCTCGCTGACAGGGGCGTATGTGTCCCTGTCAACGAGGCACTTATACTAGTGCCACTTTAACTGCTGTTTTCAATGGTCTTGTACAGCCCAGAGTTTTAGCCTAGCCCCCCGCTCTATCCCCGTTCCCAGTATCTACGGGAGGCACTGCTATCGGTGCCTCCCAAACTAATTAAATTTATTATAATAATTAGAATAATTTAAAGAAGATTCTTATGACACATAATGTGTCATAAGTATTTTCTTTGTATTATTTTAATTATTAATAACTGCCTCCCCTGACTGCACGTCCCTGATCCAGGTGCATGCTGTCTTGTCCAATATCTTTAGATTTCAAAGTTTGAACTAAAAGATATTGGACATCGTTAATGACCCGCGAGAGCGCGCATCGTTTATGACAAACTGCATACACACTGGACGATGTGAACGATATATTGTCCGATCAGCTAATTTGGACGATATATTGGCTGTCTATTGTCAAATGTGTACCCAGCCTTGGTCCCAACATACAGTAGAGCCACTTATACACACACAGACTGCACAGGAACCAGGGGCACACTGACAAAAACACATGGCCAGGATCAGTGTCAGCCTATACACACACACACACACACACACACACACACACACACACACACACACACACACAGAGCCGGCCCTAGGCATAGGAAAACTAGGCAAATGCTTGGGGCATTTGGTATGTCTAGGGGCACAAGCAGCTTCTGCTGATTAAAATGATATGTGGCATGCCTATATTCTTTGTGTGACTGCGGCTGTATCTGCATATGAAATGCTACGTTACAGTGTAATCCTGGAAATCACTGTAACGTAGCAGTTTGTATGCAGATACAGCCACAGTCGCACACAGCATATAGGCATGCCACATATCATTTTAATCAGCAGAAGCTGCTTGTGCATCCTAGCCACACAGTAATGCAAATACGATGCATTTTAGTCAAAAATGGCACCCGATGTTAGAAAAGCTGCCTGCTGACTCACACCAGGCATCTCCTGCTGCATGGCATATTGAGGCAAGATGTATGAAGACACATCTGTCCAAGCAGAGGCAGAGGTCAGTGTTAGCGGCCATGTGAGTACTGTGTGTGAGTGGGTGGGTTGTGCAGTGGTGTTTGGCATATGTGTACGGGGCATTATGTGTGTCATGTGTATAAACGCTTTAATAATGTGTGGCATACAGATGTGTCCACTTACATCTTTGCAATTTTGCTAAATTTTGCACAACATGCAAAACATGGCTAAGCTGTTTTTCACGAGTAGCGAGTGGATGGATTTTAAAATTTTTGCTTGCCATAATAGAATATGTATAAAGAAGCAAATTAGGAAAAATCACAAGACATAGCTAAATCTCTAAGTCTATTGCATGCAAAACTGTGATATACTGTACATGTTGGGATATAGCAAAGATGTATGTGGACACATCTGTATGTGTAAGGGGCACTATGTGTGTCATTATGTGTATAAGTGCACTAATAATGTGTGACATATGTGTAAGGGGCACAATGTGTGTCATGTGTATAAGTGCACTAATAATGGGGGTAATTCCAAGTTGATCGCAGCAGGATTTTTTTTAGCAGTTGGGCAAAACCATGTGCACTGCAGAGGGGGGGGGGGCAGATATAACATGTGCAGAGAGAGATAGATTTGGGTGTGGTGAGTTCAATCTGCATTCTAAATTGCAGTGTAAAAATAAAGCAGCCAGTATTTACCCTGCACAGAAACAAAATAACCCACCCAAATCTAACTCTCTCTGCAAATGTTATATCTGCCCCCCCTGCAGTGCACATGGTTTTGCCCAACTGCTAAAAAATTTCCTGCACCGATCAACTTGGAATTACCCCCAATGTGCGGCATATGTGTAAGGGGCACTGTGTGTTTCATTATGTGTATAAGGACATTAATAATGTGCGGCATACGTGTAAGGAATATTGTGTGTGTTTTATTGCATTACTAAAAGTTGGCATAATGTGTAAGGCACATTATATTTATAAGGACATTAATAATGTGTGTCATATGTGCAAGGGGCATTACTGTGTGGTATTATGTGAATAAAAAGCAATATGGTTTGGTGTAATGTGAATAAAGGAGCAATTCAGAGTGATGTAATGTGAATAAGGGGCACTACTCTGAGGAGTAACGTATATAAGGTAAAGTGGTACTACTGTGTGATGTAACATGAGTAAGGGACACTATTGCATGATAAAATGTGAGTAAAGTTGCAGTACTGTGTGGCATTATTTGAATTGGGGGTACTATTGTGTGTTGCCATGCTCCTTCCCAGCAAGAACAAACCCCTTTTTGAGCTGTGCGCTGAATGTGCGTACTGTTCCTTTTTAAAATATAGGGAGTAGGAGCACCAAAATACTGCTATGGGTGAGGGGTAATGGTGCTGGGAAAGGGATGCAGGGTCAGAAGGGGAACTAGTGGTGGTGCAAGGGGGCACCAGCCAAAATCTTGCTTAAGGCATCATATTGGTTAGGGCCAGCTCTGCACACACAGATCAGTTTTATCATACACACACACACACACACACACACACACACACACACACACACACATGCATACACAGGGGTCAGTGCCAGCCTACACATAGACACACACACACACAAGCGATCACCTTAGGACCATGCTGTCCTCCTCCTCCAGTCTCTCATTTGAGCTTCCAGCTGCCTCCTAGCTGTCAAACTCCCTGCCAGAGCTGCTCTCTGCACTGGGCCAGCTCCTCCATCACTCTCCCTCCTGGATGTCTCACTGCCCATGGCTCCCTATGCACTAATTGCATTATTTTGGCTTGAGGAGAGAGGGGGAGGAATCCGCAGCTGCTGCTGTGGGAGAGGGGCACTGTTATGTTGTTCTCAATGCCTGCACTGGTGGCTCTCCGCTTGCAGGCTGTGCTGGGCAGCTGACTCTGCCTGCAGGCCCGTGATGCATGGACGGCCTAATCTGCATGGTCCCATCAAGCTCTGACCCCACTGAATCCGGACATCCGCAGGAGTGTCGGTAAGTAACTGGCAGTGGTGGTGGGTGAGAGAATGTGGGCACCATCATATAAGACGGCACTGGTGGGTTGACTGTGAAGATGCCCCCAGGCTGCAGTGCCCCAGGCCATTGCCCGGCTTGCCCATGCCTAGAACCACCACTGAATATATAGGTGATAGAGGGCGGGATGTTTCATGCATCACATATTGCATGTGATACATACCACCACTTATCACAGCCTGCTGTTTGCAAATGAAAACACAAAGGTCAGCTCTTCTGATAAAAGCTATCCTTGTGTAGTGAGGACTTTCCGCGTTTATGACCCAAGAGTCCTTCTGCATATGCATGGCCATTGGTCTATGCATGTGCAAGCTGCTGGGGGGTCAGAATGTGCTATGCAATAGGGTCAGATTTTATGCCATTTTCTAACTTGGATAGTACTTTCAATGTAACACATTGGCTCAGTCTAGGCTAGTTTTGAAGGAAGCATATCTAGAGCATACAGTACTTACCTACTCTCCTGGAAGTCGTGGGATACTTCTGATTTATGGGTAGTCCCTTGCACCCACACCCGCATCCCGCCCACTCCTTAGTGGATCCCTAAAATTATCATTTTAGCCCCACCCCCTCCTTGAGGACTCATGATTTGCGGGAACTACTATGATGGGGTGGGGCCTAATGACGTAGATGCTGCCCATCGCACCCCGACATACCCAGCTGCTTCTCTTCTCCAGGCTTCTCCCAGAGAGAAGTAAAGAAAAGTCTGTAAGTATGATATAGAGTCCCATACAAACAAAAAAAACATTGAAAATTTGAAATTATAAGACATAGGGGTAAATTTGTCAAATCTTGGAGAGTAGAGATTTTGTCCATATCAACCAATAAGCTTCTAGCTGTCATTTACAGGCTGTACTAGAAAAATAACATAAGCTGATTGGTTGCAGTGTGAAACTTCTCCATTGTATCTCTCTCCAAAATTTGATAAATCTCCCCCTTAAAATAGAGGAGGTTTGATTAATTATGCAATACATAAAAAAGAGTGACCAAGCAACATTTTATATGAAATTTTAGCACAAATGGGCCTCACAGTCTGTTAAAATATTCATCAAATTATCACCAGATTCAAATGTAAAAATGCAAGAATAGAGGCCGTACCCGGAATGTGCGGGTTGTGGATGATAGATCGACAGCCAATAGGTTGACAGTCAGTGGGTCAACACCATATGGTCGACAGCAGATCAACAGATACAAAAGGCCGACAGGTCAAGAAGTCGATATGTAAAAGGTAGAGATGTGCACCGGAAATTTTTCGGGTTTTGTGTTTTGGTTTTGGATTCGGTTCTGCGGCCATGTTTTGGATTCGGACGCGTTTTGCCAAAACCTCCCTGAAAATTTTTTGTCTGATTCGGGTGTGTTTTGGATTCGGGTGTTTTTTTACAAAAAACCCTCAAAAACAGCTTAAATCATAGAATTTGGGGGTCATTTTGATCCCATAGTATTATTAACCTCAATAACCATAATTTATACTAATTTTCAGTCTATTCTGAACACCTCACACCTCACAATATTATTTTTAGTCCTAAAATTTGCACCGAGGTCGCTGGATGGCTAAGCTAAGCGAAACAAGTGGCCGACACAAACACCTGGCCCATCTAGGAGTGGCCCTGCAGTGTCAGGCATAATGGCACTTCAAAGAAATAGTCCCCAAACAGCACATGATGCAAAGAAAAAAAGAGGCGCACCAAGGTCGCTGTGTGACTAACCTAAGCGACACAAGTGGCCGACACAAACACCTGGCCCATCTAGGAGTGGCCCTGCAGTGTCAGGCATAATGGCACTTCAAAGAAATAGTCCCCAAACAGCACATGATGCAAAGAAAAAAAGAGGTGCAATGAGGTAGCTTTGTGACTAAGCTAAGCGACCCAAGTGGCCGACACAAACACCTGGCCCATCTAGGAGTGGCACTGCAGTGTCAGACAGGATGGCACTTAAAAAAAATAGTCCCCAAACAGCACATGATGCAAAGAAAAAAAGAGGCGCAATGAGATAGCTGTGTGACTAAGCTAAGCGACCCAAGTGGCCGACACAAACACCTAGCCCATCTAGGAGTGGCACTGCAGTGTCAGACAGGATGGCACTTCAAAAAAATAGTCCCCAAACAGCACATGATGCAAAGAAAAAAAGAGGCGCAATGAGGTAGCTGTGTGACTAAGCTAAGCGACCCAAGTGGCCGACACAAACACCTGGCCCATCTAGGAGTGGCACTGCAGTGTCAGACAGGATGGCACTTAAAAAAAATAGTCCCCAAACAGCACATGATGCAAAGAAAAAAAGAGGTGCAATGAAGTAGCTGTGTGACTAAGCTAAGCGACCCAAGTGGCCGACACAAACACCTGGCCCATCTAGGAGTGGCACTGCAGTTTTCTAGCGAGAGGATGAGTGCTTCCATCCTCATGTGAAGCTGAACCACTAGCCATGAACATAGGCCAGGGCCTCAGCCGTTCCTTGCCACTCCGTGTCGTAAATGGCATATTGGTAAGTTTACGCTTCTTATCAGACGCTTTCAATTTTGATTTTTGGGTCATTTTACTGAACTTTTGTTTTTTGGATTTTACATGCTCTCTACTATGACATTGGGCATCGGCCTTGGCAGACGACGTTGATGGCATTTCATCGTCTCGGCCATGACTAGTGGCAGCAGCTTCAGCACGAGGTGGAAGTGGATCTTGATCTTTCCCTATTTTAACCTCCACATTTTTGTTCTCCATTTTTTAATGTGTGGAATTATATGCCAGTATCAATAGCAATGTAGCAATGGCCTTCCACTATATATACTGCGCACAACTGAAATGCACCACAGGTATGGATGGATAGTATACTTGACGACACAGAGGTAGGTAGAGCAGTGGCCTTCCGTACTGTACTGCTATATATACTGGTGGTCACTGTCAGCAAACTGCAAAACTGAAATGCACCACAGGTATAGAATCTAGATGGATAGTATACTTGACGACACAGAGGTAGGTAGAGCAGTGGCCTTCCGTACCGTACTGCTATATATACTGGTGGTCACTGTCAGAAAACTGCAAAACTAAAATGCACCACAGGTATAGAATCTAGATGGATAGTATACTTGACGACACAGAGGTAGGTAGAGCAGTGGCCTTCCGTACCGTACTGCTATATATACTGGTGGTCACTGTCAGCAAACTGCAAAACTAAAATGCACCACAGGTATAGAATCTAGATGGATAGTATACTTGACGACACAGAGGTAGGTAGAGCAGTGGCCTTCTGTACCGTACTGCTATGTATACTGGTGGTCACTGTCAGCAAACTGCAAAACTAAAATGCACCACAGGTATAGAATCTAGATGGATAGTATATTTGACGACACAGAGGTAGGTAGAGCAGTGGCCTTCCGTACCGTACTGCTATATATACTGGTGGTCACTGTCAGCAACCTGCAAAACTAAAATGCACCACAGGTATAGAATCTAGATGGATAGTATACTTGACGACACAGAGGTAGGTAGAGCAGTGGCCTTCCGTACCGTACTGCTATATATACTGGTGGTCACTGTCAGCAAAACTCTGCACTGTACTCCTCCTATATAATACTGCTGGTCCCCAGTCCCCACAATAAAGCAGTGTGAGCACAGATATATGCAGCACACTGAGCACAGATATGGAGCGTTTTGCAGGCAGACAACGTATAATACTGGTGGTCACTGGTCAGCAAAACTCTGCACTGTACTCCTCCTGTATATAATACTGCTGGTCCCCAGTACCCACAATAAAGCAGTGTGAGCACAGATATATGCAGCACACTGAGCACAGATATGGAGCGTTTTTCAGGCAGACAACGTATAATACTGGTGGTCACTGGTCAGCAAAACTCTGCACTGTACTCCTCCTATATAATACTGCTGGTCGCCAGTGCCCACAATAAAGCAGTGTGAGCACAGATATATGCAGCACACTGAGCACAGATATGGAGCGTTTTTCAGGCAGAGAACGGATAAAACTGGTGGTCACTGATCAGCAAAACTCTGAACTGTACTCCTCCTATATAAGACAGCTGCTGCCCAGTCCCCACAATTAAGCAATAAGCACAAATATTTGCAGCAACATTAATAAACAGAGAGGACGCCAGCCACGTCCTCTCCCTAACATTTCCAATGCACGAGTGAAAATGGCGGCGACGCGCGGCTCCTTATATAGAATCCGAATCTCGCGAGAATCCGACAGCGGGATGATGACGTTCGGGCGCGCTCGGATTAACCGAGCCATACGGGAGAATCCGAGTATGCCTCGGACCCGTGTAAAATGGGTGAAGTTCGGGGGGGTTCGGTTTCCGAGGAACCGAACCCGCTCATCACTAATAGTTTTATATTTTCTAGTTTTTCATTTTTGTATTTTTTTTATATATTTAATTTTCCTTTCACGCCCCATATTACCTTTATGTTCATAAAATTAATTCTTCTTGCTTCTGGTTGTTGTATTTTTTTTTTTATTCTGTTCCTTCCTAACTATCCTTTTCTTAAAATTCTTATTTATATTTCAAAGTATATATGTAGCATCCATGTATCATCCAACAATCGCAAACTACTGTATTTATCTAACTGTAGCTGTAGGCTCCCTAAATAACTATCTAACTCTACTGTAGCTGCCCTTCCATATGGGTAACAGACTAGGCAGCAGACTGCACATTAGGAATTCAGCAGATTTTAAAAGAGGAGAAAAGTAGTAATGGTTCTATTTGTCAAAAAGCAGCACCCAGGAGTCTTTTCCTATTGCTGTATATTGCAGCGATAGACAATCTCTGTCTCTATTTGACAATGAGTGACCTCAATTCCCCGGTATTTTGGCCTGGCAGAGACAAGCATAAACTTACAGTACCTCTTCCATGGACAGTCGGCTTCCTTCTGCACACTAATGACTTGGAAAACACAATTGCACTGTTCTGACTTCAAAGGAAAAAAAAATTAATAAATAGAACCCAAAAAAATTATTTTAAATTAGAAAAATGCGAAAATGGTGTCATTTAATTTCTAATTTTAAATTTTTGGGGGGTTTTATTTATTTCCCTGTATTGCACATGACTATCACCATTCTGAGATACAGACATGTCCTCATACATCATTGCTGCAGTCACGCCAAACAGACATTCTTATCACGCAAGGTGCCGTGAGACTCTGCTAACATTGGGCATCTTTTTTGCCGAAAATGTGCCTTAGATACGTTGTGACTAGGATGCACCAGGAGACTGTGCTGATTAATTTGATATATGACACTTGTATATCTGTGTGTGACTGAGTCTCTGTTGTAAATTTACTAAGGTGGGAGGTTTTTTTAAAGCTGGTGATGTTGCCCATAGCAACCAATCAGATTCTATCAATTATTTTCTAGAAGCAACATGATAAATGTTAAGTAGAATCTGATTGGTTGCTATAAGCAACATCACCAGTTCTAAAAAACTCCAATCTTAGTAATTTTACCCCTCTGAATCTGTATACGAATAGCTACAATGTAGCAGCCTTAGCTTTTTTTCCAATACAAGTTCTGCTCTTCTACATATACAAACTCAGTCACATACAGTATACAAGTGTCAAATTAATCAGCACATTGCATTGCGACTAGGACACATTTTAGCAATAAAAAGATGCCTAACGTTAGCAGAGTTGCTTGGGACCTGGCAGCCTCTCACGCTGCTAGGCGTATTGAGGCTACATTTATCTGTAGTTAATTGTACATGTATCACCACAATCTTTGTTTAAACAAAATGGTTGCATAGGGAAGCTATGGAGGGAGGAGGAAGGAAAAGGCTATTACTGGTAATGCCTGCTGCCAGCATTAGGGCTTGGTAAATAGGAAGAATGTATTTTTGCTGAATTTAGGTGTCTTCTGCCAGCATTAGGGCTTGGTAAATAGGAAGAATGTATTTTTGCTGGATTTAGGTGTCTTCTAACTATGATAAATGCCTATGGTTGTTGCATGGTCACATGCAAAAACCACAGGCACTTATCAAAAGACGACACAATGGTGGATGCATTAAACCGAGTGCACACACAAAGTGCACACACAAAGATGCTCACAGATGGTGTCAGAAATGGGGAGGAAAAGTGATGGGTCTTCCTGGGTGGTTACTGAGAGGTGGCTGGAAGTGAATGCAAAAAAGGCGGTCTGCCACAGGGCTGGTGCAAGTGTCAAAGCTGCAAGCGGTGGTGCACTGATGGTGGCGTGTAAAAGAGGAAGACCGATGATATTACAGCATGCAGAGATGCAGAAAGTGAACATATCAGTTCTAGCACATTCAGATGCAGGCTACTACACCAGGAGAAGATTTGATACTAGCATTTGCATATTATCACAGTCACAACCCTTCAAAAGACTCGAGTGGATGCTGCAGTGTCCATCTCTAAATGAGTCCCAATGTTTCCTACAATGATTTCACAAAGAAGCCCCTACCTAGGCCGAAATTGTATTATTTTTATTTTCTGTTGGTGTATGTAGAGTAGTTTAAACCTTTTGGTGCCATGCTGAAACACCACCATTTCTCTTATATCCATAAGGGATACTGGGGACATTTAGTACGATGGGTATAGATGGGGTCCAAAGAAGCGGGTGCACTTCAAAACTTTAAACAGGGTGTGCTGTCTCCTCTCCTCCATGCCCTCCCCCACAGCTCAGTTTAGAAAAATGTGCCCTCAGGAGAGGATGCACACTCTGGAGCTCCAGAGAATTTTGCTTCAGTTTATTTTAAACATTTGTTATTTTCATGTAGGCTGTTGGGCAACAGCCTACTTGCACTGAGGGATGCTGTGGGCGGACCGACACCAGCCTCCTGGAGGTGCTGAGTCAGATCCTGTTGACAGGACAGCGGTCCTGAGGGTTAGTGTACCGCAGGCAAGGCGCTCTCGCACACACACCCACAGCACACTGCACACCCCCAGCACAGAGCCTGAAGATCAAGGTGGTGAGTGTTTCCAGGGGCCCCACTTGCTTGGCAAAAGAGGATGTCCAATTCGAACATACAGTGTTGCGGCGTCTCAGCACATTCCCACCTGGTACTAAGTGTCCCCAATATCCCTTATGGATGTTAGAGAAAATAGGATTTTAATTACCTACTGGTAAATCCTTTTCTCGTAGTCCATAAGGCATACTGAGCGCCCACTTCTGTGCTTCCTGCAAGTTTGTTCTTGTTGAAATTTTTTTGACTCAGCTGTTGCTATTTTGTTCACTGGCTGTTGCTGGTTTGGTTGTTCTGCTGTGTACTGGTTCGTTAATCTCACCACCTGTTGTCTGGTCATGTTTTCTCCTCTAAAGTATGTCCAACTCCTTCGGGCACAGTTTTCCTGGATTGAGCTGTGGGGGAGGGCATGGAGGGGACGAGCCAGCACACCCTGTTTGAAGTTTTGAAGTGCTCCGGCTCCTTTGGACCCCATCTATAACAATCGTACTAAGGGCCTATTTCAGACCCGATCGTAGCAGCAAATTTGTTAGCAGTTGGGCAAAACCATGTGCACTGCAGGGTAGGCAGATATAACATGTGCAGAAAGAGTTAGATTTGGGTGGGTTATTTTATTTCTGTGCAGGGTAAATACTGGCTGCTTTATTTTTACACTGCAAATTAGATTGCAGATTGAACACACCACACCTAAATCTAACTCTCTCTGCACATGTTATATCTGCCTCCCCTGCAGTGCACATGGTTTTGCCCAACTGCTAACAAAATTCCTGCTGCAATCAACTTGGAATTACCCCCCATGTGCACTGCAGGGGGGGCAGATATAACATGTACAGAGAGAGTAGATTTAGGTGGGGTGTATTCAAACTGAAATCTAAATTGCAGTGTAAAAATAAAGCAGCCAGCATTTACTCTGTACAGAAACAAAATAACCGACCCAAATCTAACTCTCTCTGCAAATGTTATATCTGCCCCCCATCCCCACCGGCAGTGCTTAAGGTTTTGCCCAACTGCTAACAAATTTGCTGCTGCAACAACTCTGAGGGGGTCATTTCGAGTTGATCGCACGCAGTGGCGGATCCAGGGGGGGCACTCGGGCCAGTGCCCCCCCTGTCATTTGTGGCCTTCTGTCCCCCATCCCCGTCCCCCCCCGGCGCCGCACAGGGGGATGACGGGCGCCCGCTGAGATTGTGTTACCAGCGGGAGCCAGACTCCCTGCACAGCGGCAGCCGGAGGCAGGAGCTCAGTACTGAGCTCCGGCTTCCGGCGCTGTCACTGTGCGGCGTGCGCTATGGGAGAGATGTCAGTCATGACGTCTCTCTCATAGTGCTGACTGAGGAGCAGACGCCCAGGGAGGAGGAGGACTGCAGCGGTCTGGAAGCGGGAACGGGGCTCGGTAAGTATGATGGTTTTTTTCTTCCTTAATGCAGCGGGGGCATCTACTGGGGGCAAACTATGGGGGACATTACTACTGGGGGGGCAACAACAAGGGGCATTACTACTGGGGGGGCATTATAACTGGGGGGCATCTACTAGGGGCATCACTACTGAGGGGTCATCTATTGGGGGCAGCTACTGGGGGACATTTTTACTGGGGGCCATCTACTGGGGGCATTACTACAGGGGGGTCATCTATTGGGGCAAACTCGTAGGGGGCATTATTACTGGGGGGTCATCTATTGGGTGCAGCTACTGAGGGCATTATTACTGGGGGGCATCTACTGGGGGCATTACTACTGGGGTTTATCTATTGGGGGCAGCTACTGGGGGACATTTTTACTGGGGGCCATCTACTGGGGGCATTATTACTGGGGGGCATCTACTGGGGGCATTACTACTGGGGGGTCATCTATTGGGGGCAAACTCCTAGGGGGCATTACTACTGGGGGCAAACTACTGGAGGACATTATTACTGGGGGGGCATCTACAGGGGGCAAACTGCTGGGGGACATTATTACTGGGGGCATCTACTGGGGGCAAACTGCTGGGGGACATTATTACTGGGGGGGCATCTACTGGGAGCAAACTACTGGGGGACATTATTACTGGGGGGCATCTACTGGGGGCAAACTGCTGGGGGACATTATTACTGGGTGGCATCTACTGGGGGCAAACTACTGGGGGACTATTACTGGGGGCCAACTACAAAGGTGCTAACTACTGGCGGCGTAACTACAGGGGCATTACTACTGGCGGTTTAACTACAGGGGCATTACTACTTGGGGGCTAAACTACAGGGGGGCCAAACTACTGGGGACTTAACTACAGGGGCCAAACTACTGGGGGATAACTACAGGGGCCAAACTACTGGGGGCATTACTACTGAAGGCTAAGCTACAAGGGGGCATAACTACAGGGGCTAAACTACAATGGGGCAAACTACAGGGGGGCATTACTACTGGTGGCTAAACTACTGGGGGCATTAACACTGGGAGGCTAAACTAAAGGGGGAGTAAACTACTGGGGTCATAACTGCAGGGCAATTACCACTGGGGGCATAATGACTGGGGGCATTACTACAGGCAACATTATTACTGGGGCAATACGGGCATTGCAACAGGGGCACCACTACTATGGGGTCTATATAAGGGGCACTACCAGTACAGTGGACATTGCATAATGAGCGCTACAACTGTGGGCATTGTATAAGAAGCGCCACCTCACATGCACCAAAGCCGCACGCAAATGTACTTGCCCCTTCCATGGTGCCCCCCCTATCATTTTCTTCTGGATCCGCCCCTGATCGCACGGTAGCAGTTTTTTTGCAGCCGTGCGATCAGATAGTCGCCGTTTATGGGGGAGTGTAGTTTAGCATAGCAAGTGTGCAATCGCTTGTGCGTGGGAGCTGTGCAAAAAGTTTTTGTGCAGTTTCTGAGTAGCTCTGAACATACTCAACCACTGCGATTACTTCAGCCTGTTAGGTCCTGGATTTGATGTCAGACACCCGCCCTGCAAACGCCTGGTCACGCCTTTTTTTTTATTTCTTAGCAATATAATTTTCATTGTTACTGCATGTCACCATGAGCTGAATGGAACAACACGAAGTGACTCTCACTGAAATATCAATAAGTGGAGTTTTAGAACATAAAGTATGCTCATGTAGAAAGGCAATAATTAGTCAGTGAAATACAAAGGACCCAAAAAAAAAGTACCTTTACACTGTTATAAAAATATATATATATAGAAATTAACTTTAACAAAGCTTTCTGTAAATGAAATAACCAGCAAATGCAGTAACCAAATCAAACTTTGTCAAGCTGGGCAGGTCCCACTAAGACCGGGGGCCCCTCAGCATGGAGTACCTATGTCATAATGTGTCTTTTGTAACTCTGGTCAGCACATAACTAAAATTCCTATGGCTTCAAGAAATGTGCAGGTACCACCTTGCTTCCCAGACACAACAGGTTGCGACATAAATAGCACTGAGCCCCTTCCTAGCAGTTTATGGCTGCGGGTACTACTGCAATAGTGTAAAGGGACAAACAGAATGAATATTATTGTGATATTATCAGTCTCCGAATCTGCTGACAGTCCTTGTGGAACTACAATTACCACCATGGCCTATCACCTGGAGCCCACTAAAGTGTGTAGCGCCAAAATAGTATCAAATATAAAAAAAAGACAATGAACTAAAATAAAATTAATTTAGACTATAAACACAGACTCTAGTCTACTTTTTTACTTGCCTATACCGAAAAGGGAATTTTCTTTCTGAAGTAGTCAGTAGGTAATTAATAATAATAATAATAATAATAATAATAAAAGTACTATAAGACTGTAAAAGGGTCCACATGCAGCAGTGTACATCACATTGTTACATTCAAGATGTTACATTACTCTTGATATCTAACTGTTCATGGGATACTTCAATGCTTAGTCACACCCTCACCATTCATTACATTATCTAGACCACACCTCCTACAGTCCTGCATTAAAGAACATACAGCTATCAATAGTTATTGTGTCAAGGCTGTATAAAACCCACAATCACAATGCACATACTGTATGTATTGTGCAACACTTACCAATTACTGCTCCATACTATACATCAATCATAGCTTCTCATTATAAGTAGTGATGTGCACCGGATATTTTTCAGGTTTTGTGTTTTGGTTTTGTATTCGGTTCCGTGGGCGTGTTTTGGATTCGGACGCGTTTTGGCAAAACCTCCCTGAAAATTTTTTGTCGGATTCGGGTGTGTTTTTGATTTCGGTGTTTTTTTACAAAAAACCCTCAAAAACAGATTAAATCATAGAATTTGGGGGTCATTTTGATCCCATAATATTATTAACCTCAATAACCATCATTTCCACTCATTTTCAGTCTATTCTGAACACCTCACACCTCACAATATTATTTTTAGTCCTAAAATTTGCACCGAGGTCGCTGGATGGCTAAGCTAAGTGACACAAGTGGCCGACACAAACACCTGGCCCATCTAGGAGTGGCACTGCAGTGTCAGACAGGATTGCACTTCAAAAAAATAGTCCCCAAACAGCACATGATGCAAAGAAAAAAAAGAGGCGCACCAAGGTCGCTGTGTGACTAAGCTAAGCGACACAAGTGGCCGACACAAACACCTAGCCCATCTAGGAGTGGCACTGGAGTGTCATGGAGGATGGCACTTCAAAAAAATTGTCCCCAAACAGCACATGATGCAAAAAAAAATGAAAGAAAAAAGAGGTGCAAGATGGAATTGTCCTTGGGCCCTCCCACCCACCCATATGTTGTATAAACAGGACATGCACACTTTAACGAACCCATCATTTCAGCGACAGGGTCTGCCACACGACTGTGACTGAAATGACTGGTTGGTTTGGGCCCCCACCAAAAAAGAAGAAATCAATCTCTCCTCTACAGAGGCAAGATGTCCACCTCATCATCATCCTCCGATTCCTCATCCCTTTCACTGTGTACATCCCCCTCCTCACAGAGTATTAATTCGTCCCCACTGGAATCCACCATCTCAGGTCCCTCTGTACTTTCTGGAGGCAATTGCTGGTGAAGGTCTCCACGGAGGAATTGATTATAATTCATTTTGATGAACATCATCTTCTCCACATTTTCTGGAAGTAACCTCGTACGCCGATTGCTGACAAGGTGAGCGGCTGCACTAAACACTCTTTCGGAGTACACACTGGAGGGTGGGCAACTTAGGTAAAATACAGCCAGTTTGTGAAAGGGCCTCCAATTGCCTATTTTTCCTGCCAGTATACGTACGGACTGTCTGATGTGCCTACTTGGATGCGGTCACTCATATAATCCTCCACCATTCTTTCAATGGTGAGAGAATCATATGCAGTGACAGTAGACGACATGTCAGTAATCGTTGGCAGGTCCTTCAATCCGGACCAGATGTCAGCACTCGCTCCAGACTGCTCTGCATCACCGCCAGCGGGTGGGCTCGGAATTCTTAGCCTTTTCCTCGCACACCGAGTTGCGGGAGAATGTGAAGGAGGAGCTGTTGTCGGGTCACGTTCCGCTTGACTTGTCAATTTTCTCACCAGCAGGTCTTTGAACCTCTGCAGACTTGTGTCTGCTGGAAAGAGAGATACAACGTAGGTTTTAAATCTAGGATCGAGCACGGTGGCCAAAATGTAGTGCTCTGATTTCAAAAGATTGACCACCCGTGAATCCTGGTTAAGCGGAATCGCTCTGTTTTAGCTCCTCCTTCAATGTCTCCAGCTTCTTCTGCAAAAGCCTGATGAGGGGAATGACCTGACTCAGGCTGGCAGTGTCTGAACTGACTTCACGTGTGGCAAGTTCAAAGGGTTGCTGAACCTTGCACAATGTTGAAATCATTCTCCACTGCGCTTGAGTCAGGTGCATTCCCCCTCCTTTGCCTATATCATGGGCAGATGTATAGGCTTGAATGGCCATTTGCTGCTCCTCCATCCTCTGAAGCATATAGAGGGTTGAATTCAACCTCGTTACCACCTCTTGCTTCAGATGATGGCAGGGCAGGTTCAGGAGTGTTTGGTGGTGCTCCAGTCTTCGGCACGCGGTGGCTGAATGCCGAAAGTGGCCCGCAATTCTTCGGGCCACCGACAGCATCTCTTGCACGCCCCTGTCGTTTTTTAAATAAATCTGCACCACCAAATTCAATGTATGTGCAAAACATGGGACGTGCTGGAATTTGCCCAGATGTAATGCACGCACAAGATTGCTGGCGTTGTCCGATGTCACAAATCCCCAGGAGAGTCCATTTGGGGTAAGCCATTCTGCGATGATGATCCTCAGTTTCCGTAAGAGGTTGTCAGCTGTGTGCCTCTTTTGGAAAGCGGTAATACAAAGCGTAGCCTGCCTAGGAATGAGTTGGCGTTTGCGAGATGCTGCTACTGGTACTGCCGCTGCTGTTCTTGCTGCGGGAGGCAATACATCTACCCAGTGGGCTGTCACAGTCATATAGTCCTGAGTCTGCCCTGCTCCACTTGTCCACATGTCCGTGGTTAAGTGGACATTGGGTACAACTGCATTTTTTAGGACACTGGTGACTCTTTTTCTGAGGTCTGTGTAAATTTTCGGTATCGCCTGCCTAGAGAAATGGAACCTAGATGGTATTTGGTACCGGGGACACAGTACCTCAATCAAGTCTCTAGTTGCCTCTGAATTAACCGTGGATACCGGAACCACGTTTCTCACCACCCAGGCTGACAAGACCTGAGTTATCCGCTTTGCAGCAGGATGACTGCTGTGATATTTCATCTTCCTCGCAAAGGACTGTTGGACAGTCAATTGCTTACTGGAAGTAGTACAAGTGGTCTTCCGACTTCCCCTCTGGGATGACGATCAACTCCCAGCAGCAACAACAGCAGCGCCAGCAGCAGTAGGCGTTACACTCAAGGATGCATCGGAGGAATCCCAGGCAGGAGAGGACTCGTCAGACTTGCCAGTGACATGGCCTGCAGGACTATTGGCTTTCCTGTGTAAGGTGGAAATTGACACTGAGGGGGTTGGTGGTGTGGTTTGCAGGAGCTTGGTTACAAGAGGAAGGGATTTAGTGGTCAGTGGACTGCTTCCGCTGTCATCCAAAGTTTTTGAACTTGTCACTGACTTCTGATGAATGCGGACCAGGTGACGTATAAGGGAGGATGTTCCTAGGTGGTTAACGTCCTTACCCCTACTTATTACAGCTTGACAAAGTCAACACACGGCTTGACACCTGTTGTCCGCATTTGTGTTGAAATAATTCCACACTGAAGAGGTGATTTTTTTGTATTTTGACCAGGCATGTCAATGGCCATATTCGTCCCACGGACAACAGGTGTCTCCCCTGTTGCCTGACTTAAACAAACCACCTCACCATCAGAATCCTCCTTGTCAATTTCCTCCCCAGCGCCAGCAACACCCATATCCTCATCCTGGTGTACTTCAACAGTGACATCTTCAATTTGACTATCAGGAACTGGACTGTGGGTGCTCCTTCCAGCACTTGCAGGGGGCGTGCAAATGGTGGAAGGTGCAAGCTCTTCCCGTCCAGTGTTGGGAAGGTCAGGCATTGCAACCGACACAATTGGACTCTCCTTGGGGATTTGTGATTTAGAAGAATGCACAGTTCTTTGCTGTGCTTTTGCCAGCTTAAGTCTTTTCATTTTACTAGCGAGAGGATGAGTGCTTCCATCCTCATGTGAAGCTGAACCACTAGCCATGAACATAGGCCAGGGCCTCAGCCGTTCCTTGCCACTTCGTGTCGTAAATGGCATATTGGCAAGTTTACGCTTTTCATCAGATGCTTTCAATTTTGATTTTTGGGTCATTTTACTGAACTTTTGTTTTTTGGATTTTACATGCTCTCTACTATGACATTGGGCATCGGCCTTGGCAGACGACGTTGATGGCATTTCATCGTCTCGGCCATGACTAGTGGCAGCAGCTACAGCACGAGGTGGAAGTGGATCTTGATCTTTCCCTATTTTAACCTCCACATTTTTGTTCTCCATTTTTTAATGTGTGGAATTATATGCCAGTATCAATAGCAATAGCCTACTGCTATATATACTGCGCACAACTGAAATGCACCACAGGTATGGATGGATAGTATACTTGACGACACAGAGGTAGGTAGAGCAGTGGCCTTCCGTACCGTACTGCTATATATACTGGTGGTCATTGTCAGCAAAACTCTGCACTGTACTCCTCCTATATAATATACTGGTGGTCCCCAGTGCCCACAATAAAGCAGTGTGAGCACAGATATATGCAGCACACTGAGCACAGATATGGAGTGTTTTTCAGGCAGACAACGTATACTGGTGGTCACTGGTCAGCAAAACTCTGCACTATACTCCTCCTATATAATATACTGGTGGTCCCCAGTGCCCACAATAAAGCAGTGTGAGCAGAGATATATGCAGCACACTGAGCACAGATATGGAGTGTTTTTCAGGCAGACAACGTATATTGGTGGTCACTGTCAGCAAAACTCTGCACTGTACTCCTCCTATATAATACAGCTGCTCCCCAGTCCCCACAATTAAGCAGTGTGAACACAGATATATGCAGCACACTGAGCACAGATATGGAGTGTTTTTCAGGCAGACAACGTATACTGGTGGTCACTGGTCAGCAAAACTCTGCACTGTACTCCTCTTATATAATATACTGGTGGTCCCCAGTGCCCACAATAAAGCAGTGTGAGCACAGATATATGCAGCACACTGAGCACAGATATGGAGTGATTTTCAGGCAGACAACGTATACTGGTGGTCACTGTCAGCAAAACCCTGCACTGTACTCCTCCTATATAATACAGCTGCTCCCCAGTCCCCACAATTAAGCAGTGTGAGCACAGATATATGCAGCACACTGAGCACAGATATGGAGTGATTTTCAGGCAGGCAACGTATACTGGTGGTCACTGGTCAGCAAAACTCTGCACTGTACTCCTCCCATATAATATACTGGTGGTCCCCAGTGCCCACAATAAAGCAGTGTGAGCACAGATATATGCAGCACACTGAGCACAGATATGGAGTGTTTTTCAGGCAGACAACGTATACTGGTGGTCACTGTCAGCAAAACTCTGCACTGTACTCCTCCTATATAATATAGCTGCTCCCCAGTCCCCACAATTAAGCAGTGTGAGCACAGATATATGCAGCACACTGAGCACAGATATGGAGTGTTTTTCAGGCAGACAACGTATACTGGTGGTCACTGTCAGCAAAACTCTGCACTGTACTCCTCCTATATAATATACTGGTGGTCCCCAGTGCCCACAATAAAGCAATAAGCACAAATATTATTAATAAATGGAGAGGACGCCAGCCACGTCCTCTTCCTAACATTTCCAATGCACGAGTGAAAATGGCGGTGACGCGCGGCTGCTTATATAGAATCCGAAGCTCCCGAGAATCCGACAGCGGGATGATGACGTTCGGGCGCGCTTGGGTTAACCGAGCCATACGGGAGAATCCGAGTATGCCTCGGACCCGTGTAAAATGGGTGAAGTTCGGGAGGGTTCGGTTTCCGAGGAACCGAACCCGCTCATCACTAATTATAAGTGCCCCCAAACACAACCCAACAAACTACAGTGGGGAAGAAGGGAGGCGAGAAGACAAGAGAGAGAAATTGGAAAATATTTAAATTGGGAGGTATTTGCATGTACAGGAATTGCAGTCTAATAAGAAGACACTGTGGAGTACTGGACCTTATAATGCTTAGTCTAGTGCTGACATCAGGGGCGGATCCAGAACAAAATGACAGGGGGGGCACCACAATAGGGGAAGGAAGGGGGGGGGTTCGGCACATGCTCCTGTGAAGAGTGTGGCATTGTAACAAGGGGTTTGGCCTCACAGAGAATGCCATACCCATGCGTCACGCCCTCGTTTTCATCACGCTGGGGGCATGGAGTACTAGGGCAGTGGGTGACAGGATGAGAGTGCGGGGACGGTAAGTGAGCAGGGACAGGCCTGGTAGGGGACAAGGCGATGTGCGGGGACAGGGTGAGTGTGCGGGGATAGGGCAAGTGTGCGGGGACAGGCCTGGTACGGGACAGGGTGAGTGTGCGGGGACAGGGCAAGTGTGCGGGGACAGGCCTGGTAGGGGACAGGGCAAGTGTGTTTTTAGTTACAGCGTCCCTTTCTGTAATTATTTTTTTTATAGTCCCCATTTTTGTTGGAGTGGTCCAGTGTGTTTTTAATATAGTGCCCTCTGTCAGGGGCGTCAGAATGATTTCACACTGGGGGGGCAAGTTTGAATTTCATTCTGGCGCCCCTGCTGTGGTGCCGATCTCCTCTCCTTCAAACACCCCCCCCCCCCCTCCCTCCCCTCCCTCCCCTCCGCTTCCGCTGTGGTGCTGGTCGCTCTCCTTCAGTGCGGGGGGGCGCTTACCTCTGCATCCCCGTGGGCGGTGTCCCCTCTTCTGTAATACCCAGCTGTCTCCTCAATGGTGATACATTACTGGGAGAAGGCGTGGCCCACAGCCATGCCTCCTCCAGTAATACATCACCAATTGAGAGACAGACGGCTAGTACAGAAAGGGGCGACGCATCATGTTTGTGTGTGGGGGGGGTCAAGCTGCCCCCCCCCCCGTTCCTACGCCTATGCCCTCTGTCCCCCGTCCTGTTTCCAGCATCTACCTGTCCCCTTACGTCTACCCACCTCACAGCAAAAAAGCCTGCTTTCTTCTCCCAGATCCCCTGTCAGGCTGTGGCAGTGTCGCATCCTAATTACAGCAGATGTGCGACGTTGCCGGGAGCCGGGACTGGCGCTGCTGTAAGGGACACGGAGGCAATGCACGCTAACACAGCTGACTACGCACCCTGTTACTGTATGGTATCAGTGGCAAACGCAGGATTTTCATGGGGGGGGGGGGGTCCGTACGTGCACAAGGTGTGTGTGTGTGTATGTATATATATATATATATATATATATACGCACACAGAACATCTGTACATCGACATACACACACATACTGTACACAGCATACATGCGTACACAGTTTACATGCACACATCATACACACACACACACAGTATACATGCACACAGTATACATACATACATACATACATACATACTAACACGGTATACATGCAAACATACATACATAGTATGCATGCACATACATAGTATACATGCACACAGCATATTATACATACACACACTGTACATACATATACACAGTATATATGCACACAGCATGCACACACACTATACATGCACACAGCATACTGTACATACATACATACACACACACACACACACACACACACACACACACAGAGCATATATGCACACACAGTACACATGCATACAGCATATATACATAGTTACACACACATTCTATACATTTACACAGCAATACACACACTCATTAATAGTAAACTGAACCCCCTCCTCACCTTACATTACTGTGGGAGCCGAAGACAGCAGCCACTGCCTCACGTAGCTCTGTCTCATGGCCCCTTGAACTGCCTGAGAGGAGCTGCGCTTCCGCTGCAGCTCCCCCTACAGGCAGCCACCAGCGGCAGCAGCAGCAGCAGCAGCCAGGTTCACACTGTCACTCGGACAGTGTAAGGAGCTTAAAAAGCTTCTCGTCGGTAAAAAAAAAAAAAAAGACAGGGGGGGCACGTGCCTGGGTGCCCCCCCCCTGGATCCGCCACTGGCTGACATAATCCTCCACATTCACATGTGTGGGAAAACATTGTCATATACACATAGCCAGATTAAGAGGGGGTCACAAGGCATACTGTACCCTGGGCCCCCCTTTTATCAGAGCCCCCCATTCCCCCCCCCCCCCCCCAGCCAGAGCACACTGACATTGCTAGCTTCCCCTCTTATGTAGCAACAGAATCAGACAGCCAGACTGTGAGAACAACAGTATGCAGTGCAGGCAGAGAAACAGGAGCATCAGGTTTCATGAGCTACCGATGGAGCTTTACGACCAGAGGAGAGATAGGAAGGTGAAGTGAGCTGTAAGTGACACAAGAATCTCAGCATCTCCACCTCCCCACGTGGATGTCTGGGTCCTGTGTAACTTGTTATCTAATGAGGGTCTAGAGAGAGACCTCTGAGCCCTGTCCCAGTGTGTAAGTAGTACAGAGTAGTACAGTAGTACAGTGTGTAAGTAGTACAGCGGCTGCTGCTATTCTTGCATGTGACAAGATAAATTCTAAATTTTATTTTTCTATGTGTATTTTAAGGTTGTTTAAGTTGTCTTTGTTCCACTAAAAGACAGTGTTATAAAATAGTTGTTTTTCAATTAGATGGCGCTATAAATAGTACCTAAGCATTATTAACCTATTAGTTTAAATCTAATATACTCTGTATAACATTGTTTTCAATTTAATATACACAATCCATACATCCCAACATGATACATTCAAGGAGGGACAAAATGCTCTCTACCTGGACTTCTTTCTTAAGTTATGATTGCAATCACCTGTGTTGAAAAACCTTTCTTATCAATTAAATAGTTCAACATATGTGACATCAATCATATATTAAAAGAGAAGTCCAAGTAGAGAGCATTGTGTCCCTCCTGGAATGGTTCATGTTGGGAGGTATGCACATAATCTAGTGCATCTAATATAGACCCCACCACCACCACCACCACCACACTTCCCCCTGTCTTAAGTGCCCCGGGCACCCCCAAGGCTTAACCTGGCCCTGCATACACATGGATGCCTGCAGCACATTAGAACTTATGCCTATATTTATATGGTGTGCACAATATACAGGCACAGTGCGCCAGCAACACACTGTACAGATGCAGGCCCTCAGTGTACTATGCATGCATCTGCTGGTGTATATGTGCCTTGCCTTGGGTAACTCACATTCCTTGCAAATACATCATTGTAGGTTGAAAAGAAGGAGGGAACAACAGGTCAATTTACAAATATAAAAAGTGCTCATAATGGAGTCATAACTAGAATGAATGAATGGGTTAATACACTCTTAGCTATTCAACACAGTTTATAGCTTCTAGGTTGGAGCATGGTAAAAATAAGTTTGTGTATATTTACTAAAGTGCAGGTTTATATAAGTGTAGCTGTTATCCATAGCAACTAGGGGTGTACACCTGCCACTTTTCATGTTTTGTGTTTTGGCTTTGGATCTGGATCTTTCTTTGTGTTTTGGATCTGGATTGGTTTTGACAACCCTTGTGGGTTTTGGTTGTGGATCTGTATTTTTTGGGGGGAAAAAACATAAAAACCACTAAAATCACAGAATTTATTTATTTTTTTGTTCCTATGGTATCATTGACCTCAATAACATTCATTTCCACTAGAGATGAGCGCCTGAAATTTTTCGGGTTTTGTGTTTTGGTTTTGGGTTCGGTTCCGCGGCCGTGTTTTGGGTTCGAACGCGTTTTGGCAAAACCTCACCGAATTTTTTTTGTCGGATTCGGGTGTGTTTTGGATTCGGGTGTTTTTTTCAAAAAACACTAAAAAACAGCTTAAATCATAGAATTTGGGGGTCATTTTGATCCCAAAGTATTATTAACCTCAAAAACCATAATTTACACTCATTTTCAGTCTATTCTGAATACCTCACACCTCACAATATTATTTTTAGTCCTAAAATTTGCACCGAGGTCGCTGTGTGAGTAAGATAAGCGTCCCTAGTGGCCGACAGAAACACCGGGCCCATCTAGGAGTGGCACTGCAGTGTCACGCAGGATGTCCCTTCCAAAAAACCCTCCCCAAACAGCACATGACGCAAAGAAAAAAAGAGGCGCAATGAGGTAGCTGTGCGAGTAAGATTAGCGACCCTAGTGGCCGACACAAACACCGGGCCCATCTAGGAGTGGCACTGCAGTGTCACGCAGGATGGCCCTTCAAAAAAAACCTCCCCAAACAGCACATGACGCAAAGAAAAAAAGAGGCGCAATGAGGTAGCTGTGTGAGTAAGATTAGCGACCCTAGTGGCCGACACAAACACCGGGCCCATCTAGGAGTGGCACTGCAGTGTCACGCAGGATGTCCCTTCCAAAAAACCCTCCCCAATCAGCACATGATGCAAAGAAAAAGAAAAGAAAAAAAGAGGTGCAAGATGGAATTGTCCTTGGGCCCTCCCACCCACCCTTATGTTGTATAAACAAAACAGGACATGCACACTTTAACCAACCCATCATTTCAGTGACAGGGTCTGCCACACGACTGTGACTGATATGACGGGTTGGTTTGGACCCCCCCCAAAAAAGAAGCAATTAATCTCTCCTTGCACAAACTGGCTCTACAGAGGCATGATGTCCACCTCATCTTCACCCTCCGATATATCACCGTGTACATCCCCCTCCTCACAGATTATCAATTCGTCCCCACTGGAATCCACCATCTCAGCTCCCTGTGTACTTTGTGGAGGCAATTGCTGCTGGTCAATGTCTCCGCGGAGGAATTGATTATAATTCATTTTAATGAACATCATCTTCTCCACATTTTCTGGATGTAACCTCGTACGCCGATTGCTGACAAGGTGAGCGGCGGCACTAAACACTCTTTCGGAGTACACACTTGTGGGAGGGCAACTTAGGTAGAATAAAGCCAGTTTGTGCAAGGGCCTCCAAATTGCCTCTTTTTCCTGCCAGTATAAGTACGGACTGTGTGACGTGCCTACTTGGATGCGGTCACTCATATAATCCTCCACCATTCTATCAATGTTGAGAGAATCATATGCAGTGACAGTAGACGACATGTCCGTAATCGTTGTCAGGTCCTTCAGTCCGGACCAGATGTCAGCATCAGCAGTCGCTCCAGACTGCCCTGCATCACCGCCAGCGGGTGGGCTCGGAATTCTGAGCCTTTTCTTCACACCCCCAGTTGCGGGAGAATGTGAAGGAGGAGATGTTGACAGGTCGCGTTCCGCTTGACTTGACAATTTTGTCACCAGCAGGTCTTTCAACCCCAGCAGACCTGTGTCTGCCGGAAAGAGAGATCCAAGGTAGGCTTTAAATCTAGGATCGAGCACGGTGGCCAAAATGTAGTGCTCTGATTTCAACAGATTGACCACCCGTGAATCCTTGTTAAGCGAATTAAGGGCTGCATCCACAAGTCCCACATGCCTAGCGGAATCGCTCCCTTTTAGCTCCTTCTTCAATGCCTCCAGCTTCTTCTGCAAAAGCCTGATGAGGGGAATGACCTGACTCAGGCTGGCAGTGTCTGAACTGACTTCACGTGTGGCAAGTTCAAAGGGCATCAGAACCTTGCACAACGTTGAAATCATTCTCCACTGCACTTGAGACAGGTGCATTCCACCTACTATATCGTGCTCAATTGTATAGGCTTGAATGGCCTTTTGCTGCTCCTCCAACCTCTGAAGCATATAGAGGGTTGAATTCCACCTCGTTACCACTTCTTGCTTCAGATGATGGCAGGGCAGGTTCAGTAGTTTTTGGTGGTGCTCCAGTTTTCTGTACGTGGTGCCTGTACGCCGAAAGTGTCCCGCAATTCTTCTGGCCACCGACAGCATCTCTTGCACGCCCCTGTCGTTTTTTAAAAAATTCTGCACCACCAAATTCAAGGTATGTGCAAAACATGGGACGTGCTGGAATTGGCCCAGATTTAATGCACACACAATATTGCTGGCGTTGTCCGATGCCACAAATCCACAGGAGAGTCCAATTGGGGTAAGCCATTCCGCGATGATCTTCCTCAGTTGCCGTAAGAGGTTTTCAGCTGTGTGCGTATTCTGGAAAGCGGTGATACAAAGTGTAGCCTGCCTAGGAAAGAGTTGGCGTTTGCGAGATGCTGCTACTGGTGCCGCCGCTGCTGTTCTTGCGGCGGGAGTCCATACATCTACCCAGTGGGCTGTCACAGTCATATAGTCCTGACCCTGCCCTGCTCCACTTGTCCACATGTCCGTGGTTAAGTGGACATTGGGTACAGCTGCATTTTTTAGGACACTGGTGACTCTTTTTCTGAGGTCTGTGTACATTTTCGGTATCGCCTGCCTAGAGAAATGGAACCTAGATGGTATTTGGTACCGGGGACACAGTACCTCCAACAAGTCTCTAGTTGGCTCTGCAGTAATGATGGATACCGGAACCACGTTTCTCACCACCCAGGATGCCAAGGCCTCAGTTATCCGCTTTGCAGTAGGATGACTGCTGTGATATTTCATCTTCCTCGCAAAGGACTGTTGAACAGTCAATTGCTTACTGGAAGTAGTACAAGTGGGCTTACGACTTCCCCTCTGGGATGACCATCGACTCCCAGCGGCAACAACAGCAGCGCCAGCAGCAGTAGGCGTTACACGCAAGGATGCATCGGAGGAATCCCAGGCAGGAGAGGACTCGTCAGAATTGCCAGTGACATGGCCTGCAGGACTATTGGCATTCCTGGGGAAGGAGGAAATTGACACTGAGGGAGTTGGTGGGGTGGTTTGCGTGAGCTTGGTTACAAGAGGAAGGGATTTACTGGTCAGTGGACTGCTTCCGCTGTCACCCAAAGTTTTTGAACTTGTCACTGACTTATTATGAATGCGCTGCAGGTGACGTATAAGGGAGGATGTTCCGAGGTGGTTAACGTCCTTACCCCTACTTATTACAGCTTGACAAAGGGAACACACGGCTTGACACCTGTTGTCCGCATTTCTGGTGAAATACCTCCACACCGAAGAGCTGATTTTTTTGGTATTTTCACCTGGCATGTCAACGGCCATATTCCTCCCACGGACAACAGGTGTCTCCCCGGGTGCCTGACTTAAACAAACCACCTCACCATCAGAATCCTCCTGGTCAATTTCCTCCCCAGCGCCAGCAACACCCATATCCTCCTCATCCTGGTGTACTTCAACACTGACATCTTCAATCTGACTATCAGGAACTGGACTGCGGGTGCTCCTTCCAGCACTTGCAGGGGGCGTGCAAATGGTGGAAGGCGCATGCTCTTCACGTCCAGTGTTGGGAAGGTCAGGCATCGCAACCGACACAATTGGACTCTCCTTGTGGATTTGGGATTTCGAAGAATGCACAGTTCTTTGCTGTGCTGCTTTTGCCAGCTTGAGTCTTTTCATTTTTCTAGCGAGAGGCTGAGTGCTTCCATCCTCATGTGAAGCTGAACCACTAGCCATGAACATAGGCCAGGGCCTCCGCCGTTCCTTGCCACTCCGTGTGGTAAATGGCATATTGGCAAGTTTACGCTTCTCCTCCGACAATTTTATTTTAGGTTTTGGAGTCCTTTTTTTACTGATATTTGGTGTTTTGGATTTGACATGCTCTGTACTATGACATTGGGCATCGGCCTTGGCAGACGACGTTGCTGGCATTTCATCGTCTCGGCCATGACTAGTGGCAGCAGCTTCAGCACGAGGTGGAAGTGGATCTTGATCTTTCCCTAATTTTGGAACCTCAACATTTTTGTTCTCCATATTTTAATAGGCACAACTAAAAGGCACCTCAGGTAAACAATGGAGATGGATGGATTGGATACTAGTATACAATTATGGACGGGCTGCCGAGTGCCGACACAGAGGTAGCCACAGCCGTGAACTACCGCACTGTACTGTGTCTGCTGCTAATATATAGACTGGTTGATAAAGAGATAGTATACTCGTAACTAGTATGTATGTATAAAGAAAGAAAAAAAAACCACGGTTAGGTGGTATATACAATTATGGACGGGCTGCCGAGTGCCGACACAGAGGTAGCCACAGCCGTGAACTACCGCACTGTACTGTGTCTGCTGCTAATATAGACTGGTTGATAAAGAGATAGTATACTCGTAACTAGTATGTATGTATAAAGAAAGAAAAAAAAACCACGGTTAGGTGGTATATACAATTATGGACGGGCTGCCGAGTGCCGACACAGAGGTAGCCACAGCCGTGAACTACCGCACTGTACTGTGTCTGCTGCTAATATATAGACTGGTTGATAAAGAGATAGTATACTCGTAACTAGTATGTATGTATAAAGAAAGAAAAAAAAACCACGGTTAGGTGGTATATACAATTATGGACGGGCTGCCGAGTGCCGACACAGAGGTAGCCACAGCCGTGAACTACCGCACTGTACTGTGTCTGCTGCTAATATATAGACTGGTTGATAAAGAGATAGTATACTCGTAACTAGTATGTATGTATAAAGAAAGAAAAAAAAACCACGGTTAGGTGGTATATACAATTATGGACGGGCTGCCGAGTGCCGACACAGAGGTAGCCACAGCCGTGAACTACCGCACTGTACTGTGTCTGCTGCTAATATATAGACTGGTTGATAAAGAGATAGTATACTCGTAACTAGTATGTATGTATAAGGAAAGAAAAAAAAACCACGGTTAGGTGGTATATACAATTATGGACGGGCTGCCGAGTGCCGACACAGAGGTAGCCACAGCCGTGAACTACCGCACTGTACTGTGTCTGCTGCTAATATATAGACTGGTTGATAAAGAGATAGTATACTCGTAACTAGTATGTATGTATAAAGAAAGAAAAAAAAACCACGGTTAGGTGGTATATACAATTATGGACGGGCTGCCGAGTGCCGACACAGAGGTAGCCACAGCCGTGAACTACCGCACTGTACTGTGTCTGCTGCTAATATATAGACTGGTTGATAAAGAGATAGTATACTCGTAACTAGTATGTATGTATAAAGAAAGAAAAAAAAACCACGGTTAGGTGGTATATACAATTATGGACGGGCTGCCGAGTGCCGACACAGAGGTAGCCACAGCCGTGAACTACCGCACTGTACTGTGTCTGCTGCTAATATATAGACTGGTTGATAAAGAGATAGTATACTCGTAACTAGTATGTATGTATAAAGAAAGAAAAAAAAACCACGGTTAGGTGGTATATACAATTATGGACGGGCTGCCGAGTGCCGACACAGAGGTAGCCACAGCCGTGAACTACCGCACTGTACTGTGTCTGCTGCTAATATATAGACTGGTTGATAAAGAGATAGTATACTCGTAACTAGTATGTATGTATAAAGAAAGAAAAAAAAACCACGGTTAGGTGGTATATACAATTATGGACGGGCTGCCGAGTGCCGACACAGAGGTAGCCACAGCCGTGAACTACCGCACTGTACTGTGTCTGCTGCTAATATATAGACTGGTTGATAAAGAGATAGTATACTCGTAACTAGTATGTATGTATAAAGAAAGAAAAAAAAACCACGGTTAGGTGGTATATACAATTATGGACGGGCTGCCGAGTGCCGACACAGAGGTAGCCACAGCCGTGAACTACCGCACTGTACTGTGTCTGCTGCTAATATATAGACTGGTTGATAAAGAGATAGTATACTCGTAACTAGTATGTATGTATAAAGAAAGAAAAAAAAACCACGGTTAGGTGGTATATACAATTATGGACGGGCTGCCGAGTGCCGACACAGAGGTAGCCACAGCCGTGAACTACCGCACTGTACTGTGTCTGCTGCTAATATATAGACTGGTTGATAAAGAGATAGTATACTCGTAACTAGTATGTATGTATAAAGAAAGAAAAAAAAACCACGGTTAGGTGGTATATACAATTATGGACGGGCTGCCGAGTGCCGACACAGAGGTAGCCACAGCCGTGAACTACCGCACTGTACTGTGTCTGCTGCTAATATATAGACTGGTTGATAAAGAGATAGTATACTCGTAACTAGTATGTATGTATAAAGAAAGAAAAAAAAACCACGGTTAGGTGGTATATACAATTATGGACGGGCTGCCGAGTGCCGACACAGAGGTAGCCACAGCCGTGAACTACCGCACTGTACTGTGTCTGCTGCTAATATATAGACTGGTTGATAAAGAGATAGTATACTCGTAACTAGTATGTATGTATAAAGAAAGAAAAAAAAACCACGGTTAGGTGGTATATACAATTATGGACGGGCTGCCGAGTGCCGACACAGAGGTAGCCACAGCCGTGAACTACCGCACTGTACTGTGTCTGCTGCTAATATAGACTGGTTGATAAAGAGATAGTATACTACTAATATTATATATACTGGTGGTCAGGTCACTGGTCACTAGTCACACTGGCAGTGGCACTCCTGCAGCAAAAGTGTGCACTGTTTAATTTTAATATAATATTATGTACTCCTGGCTCCTGCTATAACCTATAACTGGCACTGCAGTAGTGCTCCCCAGTCTCCCCCACAATTATAAGCTGTGTGAGCTGAGCAGTCAGACAGATATATAATATATATAGATGATGCAGCACACTGGCCTGAGCCTGAGCAGTGCACACAGATATGGTATGTGACTGACTGAGTCACTGTGTGTATTGCTTTTTTCAGGCAGAGAACGGATATATTAAATAAACTGCACTGTGTGTCTGGTGGTCACTCACTATATAATATATTATGTACTCCTGGCTCCTGCTATAACCTATAACTGGCACTGCAGTAGTGCTCCCCAGTCTCCCCCACAATTATAAGCTGTGTGAGCTGAGCAGTCAGACAGATATATATAATATTATTTATATATAGATAATAGATGATGCAGCACACTGGCCTGAGCCTGAGCAGTGCACACAGATATGGTATGTGACTGAGTCACTGTGTGCTGTGTATCGCTTTTTTCAGGCAGAGAACGGATTATAAATAAAACTGGTGGTCACTGGTCACTATCAGCAAAACTCTGCACTGTACTGAGTACTCCTAATGCTCCCCAAAATTAGTAAATCAAGTGTCTCTCTAATCTATTCTAAACGGAGAGGACGCCAGCCACGTCCTCTCCCTATCAATCTCAATGCACGTGTGAAAATGGCGGCGACGCGCGGCTCCTTATATAGAATCCGAGTCTCGCGATAGAATCCGAGCCTCGCGAGAATCCGACAGCGTCATGATGACGTTCGGGCGCGCTCGGGTTAACCGAGCAAGGCGGGAAGATCCGAGTCGCTCGGACCCGTGAAAAAAAACATGAAGTTCTGGCGGGTTCGGATTCAGAGAAACCGAACCCGCTCATCTCTAATTTCCACTCATTTCCGGTGTGTTCTGAACACCTCACACCTCACAATATTGTTTTTAGGCCAAAAGGTTGCACCGCGGTAGCTGGATGACTATGCTAAACGACTCAAGTGGGCGGCACAAACACGTTGCCCATCTAGGAGTGGCACTGCAGTGGCACACAGAATGGCAGTTTGAAAAACTAGGCCACAAAGAGTACATAGTGCAAAGGAAAAAAAGAAGCGCAAGATGGAATTGTCCTTGGGCCCTCCCACCCACGACTGTGGCTGAAATGATTGGTTCGTTTCGGCACCCACAAAACAAGCTGGCAATGCTCCAAAGAGCATATAATGCAAAGAAAAGAGGTGCAAGCTGGATTTGTCCATGGGCCCTCCCACCCACCCATATGTTGTATAAACAGGACATGCACACTTTAACAAACCAATAATTTCAGCGCCAGGGTCTGCCACACAACTGTGGCTGAAATGATTAGTTCATTTTGGCCCCCACAAAACCAGCTGGCAATTAATCTGTCCCTGCACAAACTGGCTCTACAGAGGCAAGATGTCGTCCTCATACTCATCGACCGATTCCTCTCCCCCTGTGTACATCCTCATCCTCACAGAGTATTAATCTACAGGTCCCTCTGTACTTTCTGGAGGCTGGTCTTGATAATTAATTTTGATGAAAATCATCTTCTCCACATTGTGTGGAAGTAACCTCCTATGCTTATCACTGACAAGGTTACTGGCTGCACTAAAAACTCTTTCAGAGAACACACTGGAGGGGGGGGCATCTAAGGTAAAATAGAGCCAGTTTGTACAAGGGCCTCCAAATTGCCTCTTTTTCCTGCCAGTACAGCATGATATGCAGTGACAGTAGACATGTCAAAACTTGTTGGCAGGTCCTTCAGTCCAGATCAGATGTCCAAACTTGATCCTGCCTGTCCTGCATCACGGCCAGTGGGTTGGTTAGGAATCGGATATCAAAGTTGTTTCCTAGCAGCCCCAGTTGTGGGAGAAAATGAAAAAGGAGCCGTTCCGCTTCAGCTGACAATGTTTTCACCAGCAGGTCTATGCACCTCTGCAGGCTTGTGTCCGCCGGAACGAGAGACACCATGAAGGCTTTAAACCTAGGATCGAGCACGGTGGCCAAAATGTAGTGCTCTGATTTCAACAGATTGACCACCCTCGGATCCTGGCAAAGCGAATGAAGGTCTTTATCCACAAGTCCCACTTACCGAGCAGAGTCGCTTCATCTTATATTTCCCTTCACTTTCTCCAGTTGTTTCTGCAAAAGCCTCATGTGGGGAATGACCTGACTCAAGCTGGCAGTGTCTGAACCGACTTCACGTGTGGCAAGTTCGAAGGGTTGGAGAACCTTGCACAACATAAAACTCAATCTCCACTGCGCTTAAGTCAGGTGCATACCCCCTCATTTGCCTATGTCATAAGTGGATTTATAGGCTTGAATGGCCTTTTGCTGCTCCTCCATCCTCTGCAGCATATCGAGGGTTAAGTTCCACCGCGTTACAACCTCTTGCTTTAGGTAATGGCAGGGCATGATTAAGAGTGTTTGCTGGCGCTCCAGTCTTTGGCACGCAGTCGCTGAATGGCGAAAGTGTCCCGAATTTTTTTTGGCTGCCGAGAGCGTCTCCTGCATGGCCCTGTCGTTTCTCAAAAAATGCTGCACCACCAAATTTATTGTGTGAGCAAAACATGGGACATGCTGGAATTTGCCTTGATTTAATGCCCGCACAATATTGGTGGCGTTGCCTGATATCACAAATCCCCATTAGAGTCTAAGTGGGGTAAGCCATTGGGTGATGATTTCCCTCAGTTTCTCTAAGAGGTTGTCGGCGGTGTGCCTCTTACTAAAACCGGTGATACACAGCTTAGCCTGCCTTGGAACGAGCTGGCGTTTCTGAGATGCTGCTACTGGTGCCGCTGCTATTGTTGCTGCACAGGGTGATACATCTACCCAGTGTGCTGTCACAATTATATAGTCCTTAGTCTTCCCTGTTCCACTTGTCCACATGTCCATGGTTAAGTGGACAGTGGGCACAACCGCATTTTTTAGGACATTGAGGACACTTTTTGTGACGTCTCTGTACATTCTCTGTATCGCCTGCCTAGTGAAGTGGAATCTAGATGGGATTAGGTACCGGGGACACACTACCTCCATCAATTGTCTAAATCCCACTGCACAAATGGTGGATACCGGACTCATGTCTAACACCAACTTAGCTGTCAAGGCCTCAGTTATCCGATTTGCAACAGGATGACTGCTGTTGTACTTCATCCTCCTCGCAATGGACTGTTGGACGGTTAATTGCTTAGTGAAAGAAGTAGTGGTGTTTCAACTTCCTCTCTGGGATGATGAATGACTCCAAGCAGCAACAACACAGCGGCAGCAGCAGGCATAGAAATGCAGGATCCTCCGGAGGAATTCCAGATAGGAGAGGAGTCAGTCATGCCAGTGACATGGCCTGCAGGACTACTTCTGATCCTGATTGAGGAGAAAATTGATGAGGAGGGAGTTGCTGTTGTGGTTTGCAGGCACTTGGATAACACAGGACAAAGGGATTTAGGTGTCCCTTGACTGCTTACGGTCTTAGGCAAAATTTATGAACTTGACAGTGACTTTTTATGAACGCACTGCAGGTAACGTATAAGGGAGGATGTTCCTAGGTGGTTAACGTCCTTACCCCTACTTTTTAGGCCTTTACATAAGGTACATATGGCAAGACAGTAGTTGTGCGGATTTGAATAGAAATAATTCCAGACCGAAGAGGTGGATTTTTTTGTCTTCTGCCCAGGCATGACGATGGGCTTATTCATTCCACGAACAACAACTGTCTTCCACGGTGCCTGCTTTAAACAAACCACATCGCAATCCTCATTGTCAACTTCCTCCTCAGCTCCAGCTACACCCATATACTCATCCTGGTGTACTTCAACAGTGACATCTTCAATTTGAATATCAGAAACTGGACTGTGGGTGCTCCTTCCAGCACTTGGAGAGGGCATGCAAATGGTGGAAGGAACCACGTCTTCCCATCTACTGTTGGGAAGGTCAGGCATTGCAACCGCCGACACACTTGTACTCCCCTTGGGGATTTGTGATACCATCTTAGAACGCACAGTTCTTTGCTGTGCTTTTGCCAGCTTAACTCTTTTTTCATTATTTTTAGTGGGAGGATGAGGGCTACCATTGTCATGTGAAGCTGAACCACTAGTCATGAACATAGGCCAGGACCTTAGCCATTTCCTTGCCACTCAGTTTTGTAAATGGCATATTGGCAAGTTTACGTTTCTCCTCAGAAGTTTTAAATATTAATTTTTTTTGGGTCATTTTACTGAACTTTGGCTTTTTGGATTTTATATGCCCTCTGCTATAACATTGGGCATCAGCCTTGGCAGATGACATTGACGACATTTCATTGTCTATGTCATGACTAGTGGCTGCAACTTCAGCACTAGGAGGAAAAGTGGTTCTTGATCTTTCCCTATTTTATCCTTCAAATTTTTGTTTACCATTAATATTCTGGAGTTATATAACAATATGCGGCACAGGAAAGCATACCCCTAAACCACACACACACACACACACACACACACACACACAGAAAAGCCTGTAAAAATGATTTGGATAATAACCCTTTTATTTGGAGTTATTATAGTAATATGCAACACAGGAGAGCGTACCCCTACACCACACAGGGCAAACCCTGTAAAAATTATTTGTATTAAATATTAATAACCCGTTTATTTGGAGTTAAAAATATACAGCACAGGATAGCGCCACTGGACTTGTACGGCAGTGCCGCTGGACATGTACGGCAGTAGCGCTGGACTTATACGGCTGTACTGATGGACTTATACAGCTGTACTGCTGGACTTATTCTGCTGTACTGCTGGGTACCACTGGACTTAAACGGCTGTACTGCTGGACTTATATGGCAGTACCACTGGACTTATTCGGCAGTACTGCTGGACTTATATGGCTGTACCGCTGGAATTATATGGCTGTACCTCTGGACGTATACGGCTGTACCGCTGGACGTATACGGCTGTACCGCTGGACTTACACAGCAGTACCGCTGGACTTACATGACAGTTTCGCTGGACTTATATGGCATCACCACTGGACTTGTATGGCAGTACCACTGGACTTGTACGGCATTACCACTGGACTTATACGGCAGTACCGCTGGACTTATATGGCTGTACCAATGGACTTATACGGCTATACCTCTGGACTTATAAGGCTGTACCACTGGACCTATACGGCAGTACCACTAGACTTATACGGCAGCACCAATGGACTGGACTTATACGGCAGCACCAATGGACTGGACTTATACAGCAGCACCACTGGACTGGACTTATACAGCAGCACCACTGGACTGGACTTATACAGCAGCACCACTGGACTTATGGCAGCACAGGACAACACCACTGGACTGATGCAGCACAAGACACCACCACTTGACTGATGCAGCACAAGACAACACCACTGGACTGGATGTATACAGCAGCACCACTGGATTGATGCAGCACAAGACAACACCACTGGACTGATGCAACACAAGACAGCAACACTGGATTGGATTTATACAGCAGCACCACTGGACTTATGGCAGCACAGGACACCACCACTGTGACTGGACTGATGCAGCACAAGGCACCACCACTGGACTGATGCAGCACAAGACAGCACCACTGGAATGATACAAAAGAGTAGGTTGCCACCCCACGTGCCACACCACTTTCCCGCACAGACACTGAGGAGACACTTCCTCTCAGTACACTCTCTAGGACTGGAGTAAAGATGGCGAAATATACAAAGTCCAGATCTTGAGATAATCCGGCACCAGGATGATGACGTTTTGCCTTGTTCTGGAAACCGAGTCTGGCAGGATAACCCGAGCTTGGACTCTGTTCAGTGGGGTTTGGATTTCCAAACTCCGAACCCGGTCATCCCTAATAGCATCCAATCAGATTCTAGCTATTATCTTCTAATAGGTGCTAGATACATAAGTAGAATCTGGTTTGTTGTTATCGGCAACATCTCCACTTCTATAAACCCACACTTTCATAAATATACCCCTTTGATTGGTATTCTCCACACCAAGTCATTTCAGTTAATTTATTCTTGTTGCAGCTAGTTGCTTCTGGGATAGTGTCACTTTAAATCTACTTTTCTACTGTACTAAATTCCCAGCGGAATTTTAAATTTCCTGTGATTCTCTTGTGCTCTTGGGAAAACAAACCACCATTCCAGATCCTATCCACTACTTTAGTGAAATAAGGGAGTTGGAGCTTAATGATGTACTATCATTCACTGTGAATCGTGACGCAAAGAACGTCAGTGAGAAGCAGAGATGTGATGACACAAAATGCATTGCAGTGAATTGCGCTTTCTCATTTCTGTTTGCTGTATTTAGATCGCTTGCGCTTGCTCCCAGAGCCGTCTTAACAGCAGTGTAGGCCCCTGGGAACAGCAATGCACTGGGCCCCCTACCCATGCTCCAGCGGTAGGGGTGGGAGGAGCTATCAGCAGCAGCTTTGATGTCCCGCGGGCAGTAGGGGGTGTTCTATCTTCTGCTCAGCATGTAGGACCTGAAGCAGTGATCTCTGCTCATTACTCCTTTACTGCACAGATGGGGCTAAAATGTAGAAGGGGTCATTGGGCTGAATGGAGAAGCCTGGTACATGACGTCCAGGGTGGTAGGGGGTGTTTAATACGTAGGGGAGGGGTGGCTAGTGGAGTGGGCTTAATATTTATCATTTTACAGTGGGAGGGCAGCTTGCTTGACTGCAGATATCTCACGTTCCTGAAAATATATTTCTTAGCTTTGAATGGGATAAAATACTAGAGAGTCCAACCTTTCATAAGGTCCTGGGGACTTGGGGATCAGAGTTCAGGAGCCAGAGCAATTCACCAACGAAAATATAAAACTGCATATTAGGCGTGTGGAGCTGGAGCAGGGACCAGCTGCTGGAAGGCTGATATCTCTGGTTATGGGCATAGTAGAGACAAGCTGCCAATGTCCACTGAAAGGGGAGAGTCCCAGCTTTTGGCTTATACCCTTAGAAATACAGAACCCAAAATATCTGTCTGGGAAGAGCAATTAACAGGCTTGGATGGGGACCACTGCTTTCAAGTCGGATATCTCCGGTTCCCCAGGGCCGATTTTCAAAAATCTGGTACCCCTGGAAAGAGGGGACCCTCAGCTACAAGCCTATGGCCCTTACTCTCTTGGGGCCCTTGGGCAAGAGCCCATTGAGCCCATAGGAAAAGACGGCCCTGCTTGCTCCCTGGAAATTCTCACCAGGAACTCCTCCATGATAACAGGTCAAAAATATCAACAAGTTTACCTTTAAGTTCAAGTTGGAAATTTGCTAATTTTCACCTTTGCTAATAGTCTAAAAGTTGAAAACAAATGAGTGTACTAAGGACCTAATTCAGGGTTGATCGCAATAGCAAAATCTTTCTCTAATGGGCAAAACCATGTGCACTGCAGGTGGGGCAAATATAACATGTGCAGAGAGAGTTAGATGTTATTAGAGGGTTATTATGTTTCTGTGCAGAGTAAATACTGGCTGCTTTATTTTTACACTGCAATTCAGATTTCAGTTTGAAAACTCTCCTCCCAAATCTAACTCTCTCTGCAGGTGTTACATCGGCCCCCCCTGCAGTGCACATGGTTTTGTCCATTAGAGAAAGATTTTGCGTTTGCGATTAACCCTGAATCAGGCCTTATACTGTAGGTGGATATCCTTTTTCCTTTTGAAACTGCATAGCTGGAAATAATTACATAAGTTAAACATTGGGTTAGTACACTAAAAGCTGGATAGTAAATATTGAACAATAGCCTAAATTATATTTATGACGTGGAAAATTAGAAAAATATAATTGCATTTTGTAATTTATTTAATTAGAAATTAGAATTTGTCTTTATTGTTGTTATTATAACTGTCACAATTATAGTCTTCTGTTATCTTATCTGTAAAGAGCCATTAAGTTTGTATTTGCAAATCCCCCAAAAAATAATTGTTAATAAACTAAGAGTAGAAAGGTTAATCTACAGTTCTAAACAACAATTAACTACATAAGACTCTGCATATAGGGGGTCATTCCGATTTGTACGCTCTTTGACGATTTTCGCAATGGAGCGATTAAGGCGAAAATGCGCATGCGCATGGTACGCAGTGTGCATGCACTACGTAATTTAGCACAAAACTTAGTAGATTTACTCACGTCCGAACTAAGAATTTTCATCGTTGAAGTGATCGGAGTGTGATTGACAGGAAGTGGGTGTTTCTGGGCGGAAACTGACTGTTTTCTGGGAGTGTGTGGAAAAACGCAGGCGTGCCAGGATAAAACGCAGGAGTGGCTGGAGAAATGGGGTAGTGGCTGGCCGAACGCAGAGCGTGTTTGTGACGTCAAACCAGGAACGAAACGGACTGAGCTGATCGCAGTGTAGGAGTAAGTCTCGAGCTACTCAGAAACTGCTAAGAATTTTCTATTCGCAATTCTGCTAAGCGAAGATACACTCCCAGAGGGCGGCGGCCTAGCATGTGCAATGCTGCTAAAATCACCTAGCGAGCGAACAACTCGGAATGACCCCCATAGGCTCAAAGAATAAATGCAGGTTGTCAGTAAAACAAAATATTCTAACTAAACAGAAATACAGTAATGCACTCATATTGTTTCCTTTGCTCTCTGTGTCTTCAGCCACATTCTTGATGATTACATTCAATTGACAAACAAGGTATATTGTACACCGGTCACCCATACCCAACCTGTTGTAATACTGTATGTTATGTACATGCTAACTAGAGATGTGCAGCGGGCATTTTTCGGGTTTTGTGTTTTGGTTTTGGATTCGGTTCCGTGGTCGTGTTTTGGATTCGGACGCGTTTTGGCAAAACCTCCCTTAAGAATTTTTGTCAGATTCGGGTGTGTTTTGGATTCGGGTGTTTTTTTTTCTCAAAAAACCCTCAAAAACAGCTTAAATCATAGTATTTGGGGGTAATTTTGATCCTATAGTATTATTAACCTCAATAACCATAATTTCCACTCATTTCCAGTCTATTCTGAACACCTCACACCTTACAATATTATTTTTAATTCTAAAATATGCACCGAGGTCGCTGGATGACTAAGCTAAGCGACCCAAGTGGGCGGCACAAACACCTGGCCCATCTAGGAGTGGCACTGCAGTGTCAGACAGGATGGCACTTAAAAAAATAGTCCCCAAACAGCACATGATGCAAAGATAAATAAATTAAAAAAAGAGGCGCAAGATGGAATTGTCCTTGGGCCCTCCCACCCACCCTTATGTTGTATAAACAGGACATGCACACTTTAACAAACCCATCATTTCAGCAACAGGGTCTGCCACACGACTGTGACTGAAATGACTGGTTGGTTTGGGCCCCCACCAAAAAAGAAGCAATCAATCTCTCCTTGCACAAACTGGCTCTACAGAGGCAGGATGTCCACCTCCTCCTCATCGTCCGATTCCTCACCCCTTTCACTGTGTACATCCCCCTCCTCACAGAGTATTAATTCGTGCCCACTGGAATCCACCATCACAGGTCCCTGTGTACTTTCTGGAGGCATTTGCTGGTAAATGTCTCCATGGAGGAATTGATTATAATTCATTTTGATAAACATCATCTTCTCCACATTTTCTGAAAGTAACCTCGTATGCCGATCGCTGACAAGGTTACCGGCTGCACTAAACACTCTTTTGGAGTACACACTGGAGGGAGGGCAACTTAGGTAAAATAAAGCCAGTTTGTGCAAGGGCCTCCAAGTTGCCTCTTTTTCCTGCCAGTATACGTACGAACTGTCTGACATGACTACAGTGATGCTGTCACTCATATAATCCTCCACCATTCTTTCAATGGTGACAGAATCATATGCAGTGACAGTAGACGACATGTCAGTAATCGTTGGCAGGTCCTTCAGTCCGGACCAGATATCAGCTATCGCTCCAGACTGCCCTGCATCACCGCCAGCGGGTGGTTTTTTAAATGTTATCCTTTTCCTGGCAGCTCCAGTGGCGGGAGAAAATGAAGGAGGAGCATTTGGCGGGTCACGTTCCGCTTGACTTGACAATTGTCTCACCAGCAGGTCTTTGAACAACTGCAGACTTGTGTCTGCCGGAAAGAGATACAACGTAGGCTTTAAACCTAGGATCGAGCACGGTGGCCAAAATGTAGTGCTCTGATTTCAACAGATTGACCACCCGTGAATACTGGTTTAGCAAATGAAGGGCTCCATCCACAAGTCCCACATGCCTAGCAGAATTGCTCCATTTTAGCTCCTCCTTCAATCTCTCCAGCTGCTTCTGCAAAAGCCTGATGAGGGGAATGACCTGACTCAGGCTGGCAGTGTCTGAACTGACTTCACGTGTAGCAAGTTCAAGGGGTTGCAGAACCTTGCACAACGTTGAAATCATTCTCTACTGCACTTGAGTCAGGTGCATTCCCCCACCTTTGCCTATATCGTAGGCAGATATATAGGCTTGAATGGCCTTTTGCTGCTCCTCCATCCTCTGAAGCATATAGAGGGTTGAATTCCACATCATTACCACCTCTTGCTTCAGCTGATGGCAAGGCATGTTCAGGAGTGTTTGCTGGTGCTCCAGTCTTCGGCATGCGGTGGCTGAATGCCGAAAGTGGCCCGCAATTTTTCAGGCCACCGACAGCATCTCTTGCACGCCCCTGTCGTTTTTTTAAAAATTCTGCACCACCAAATTCATTGTATGTGCAAAACATGGGACGTGCTGGAATTTGCCCACATGTAATGCACGCACAATATTGGTGGCGTTGTCCGATGTCACAAAACCCCAGGATAGTCCAATTGGGGTAAGCTAATCTGCGATGATGTTCCTCAGTTTCCGCAAGAGGTTGTCATCTGTGTGCCTCTTATGGAAAGCGGTGATACAAAGCGTAGCTTGCCTAGGAACAAGTTGGCATTTGCGAGATGCTGCTACTGGTGCCACCATTGCTGTTGTTGCTGCCGGAGGCAATACATCTACCCAGTGGGCTGTCACAGTCATATAGTCCTTAGTCTGCCCTGCTCCACTTGTCCACATGTCCGGGTTAAGTGGACATTGGGTACAACTGCATTTTTTAGGACACTGGTGACTCTTTTTCTGACGTCTGTGTACATTCTCGGTATCGCCTGCCTAGAGAAGTGGAACCTAGATGGTATTTGTTACTGGGGACACACTACCTCAAGCAATTCTCTAAGTCCCTGTGAACTAATGGTGGATACCGTACGCACGTCTAACACCAACATAGTTGTCAAGGCCTGAGTTATCCGCTTTGCAACAGGATGACTGTTGTGATATTTCATCTTCCTCGCAAAGGACTGTTGGACAGTCAGTTGCTTACTGGAAGTAGTACAAGTGGTCTTCCAACTTCCCCTCTGGGATGACGATCGACTCCCAGCAGCAATAACAGCAGCGCCAGAAGCAGTAGCCATTACACTCAAGGATACATCAGAGGATCCCAGTTAGGAGAGGACTCGTCAGACTTGCCAGTGACATGGCCTGCAGGACTATTGGCGTTTCTGTCTAAGGAGGAAATTGACACTGAGGGAGTTGGTGGGATGGTTTGCAGGAGCTTGGGTACAAGAGGAAGAAGGGATTTAGTTGTCAATGGACTGTTTCCGCTGTCACCCAAAGTTTCTGAACTTATCAATGACTTCTGATGAATGCACTCCAGGTGACGTATAAGGGAGGATGTTCCTAGGTGGTTAATGTCCTTACCCCTACTTATTACAGCTTGACAAAGGCAACACATGGCTTGACACCAGTTGTCCGCATTTCTGTTGAAATCATTCCACACGAAGAGGTGATTTTTTCTATTATTTTGACCAGGCATGTCAATGGCCTTATTCATCCTATGGACAACAGGTGTCTCCCCGGGTGCCTGACTTAAACAAACCACCTCACCATCAGAATCCTCCTTGTCAATTTCCTCCTCAGCACCAGCAACACCCATTTCCTCATCCGGACTGTGGGTGCTCCTTCCAGCACTTGCAGGGGGCGTGCAAATGGTGGAAGGAGCCACCTCTTCCTGTACAGTGTTGGGTAGGTCAAGCATTGCAACCGACACAATTGGACTCTCCTTGGGGATTTTGTGATTTAGAAGAACGCACAGTTCTTTGCTGTGCTTTTGCCAGCTTAACTCTTTTCATTTTTCTAGCAGGAGGATGAGTGCTTCCATCCTCATGTGAATCTGAACCACTAGCCATCAACATAGGCCAGGGCCTCAGCCGTTCCTTGCCACTCCATGTCGTAAATGGCATATTGGCAAGTTTACGCTTCTCCTCAGACGCGTTTAATTTAGATTTTTGGGTCATTTTACTGAACTTTTGTTTTTTGGATTTTACATGCTCTCTACTATGACATTGAGCATCGGACTTGGCGGCAGACGACCTTGATGGCATTGAATCATCTCTGCCATGACTAGTAGCAGCAGCTTCAGCACTAGGTGGAAGTGGATCTTGATCTTTCCCTATTTTACCGTCCACATTTTTGTTCTCCATTTTTTAATGTGTGGAATTATATGCCAGTAATATATCTGGAATTAGACGGCAGTAATTTCTGAAATTAGATACCACTAGATAGATATCAGATACCACTGTGACTGGAATGATGATGATCTATGCACAGTGACAGGACACTACCACAGCACCCTACAGCAGCAAGATGCAGCACAAGGCACTGGACTTTTAGTCACCACAATGCAGCACAAGACAATGAGTAGTGATACTGAGCACTGATGAGGATACTAGAACTGACACTGGGCAGCGAGAACAGCACTGGACTATTGTACTGTAGTATTCTGGTCACCACAATGCAGCACTGATACTGAGCACAGATATTGAGCACTGATGAGGATAATAGAGCTGACATGGAGCAGCAAGATACAGCAATGGACTATTGTACTGTAGTATTATATACTGGTCACCACAATGCAGCACTGATACTGAGCACAGATATTGAGCACTGATGAGGATACTAGACCTGACACGGAGCAGCAAGATACAGCAGTGGACTATTGTACTGTACAATGCAGCACTGATACTGAGCACAGATATTGAGCACTGATGAGGATACTAGAACTGACATGGAGCAGCAAGATACAGCAATGGACTATTGTACTGTAGTATTATATACTGGTCACCACAATGCAGCACTGATACTGAGCACAGATATTGAGCACTGATGAGGATACTAGAACTGACACGGAGCAGTAAGATACAGCAATGGACTATTGTACTGTAGTATTATATACTGGTCACCTCAATGCAGCACTGATATTATGCACAGATATTGAGCACTGATGAGGATACTAGAACTGACACTGGGCAGCGAGAGCATCATTGGACTATTGTACTGTAGTATACTGGTCACCACAATGCAGCACTGATACTGAGCACAGATATTGAGCGCTGATGAGGATACTAGAACTGACACTGGGCAGCAAGAACAGCACTGGACTATTGTACTGTAGTATACTGGTCACCACAATGCAGCACTGATACTGAGCACAGATATTGAGCACTGATGAGGATACTAGAACTGACACGGAGCAGCAAGCTACAGCAATGGACCATTGTGGTGTAGTATTATATACTGGTCACCACAATGCAGCACTGATACTGAGCACAGATATTGAGCACTGATGAGGATACTAGAACTGACACGGAGCAGCAAGATACAGCAATGTACTATTGTACTGTAGTATACTGGTCACCACAATGCAGCACTGATACTGAGCACAGATATTGAGCTGATATTTAGCAGAGAACATAGCCATGTCCTCTCCGCTCAATCTACAATGTACGAGTGAAAATGGTGGTGACGCGCGGCTCTTTATATGGAATCCGAATCTCGCGAGAATCCGACAGCGGGATGATGACGTTTTCCCCCATTCGGGTTTTGCGAGTAAGGTGGGAAGAACCGAGGCTGCCTCGGACCCGTGTAAACCACGTGAAGTTCGGGGGGGTTCGGTTCTCGGTGAACCGAACCCGCTCATCTCTAATACTCACATACATTTTGGTGCCCCCTGCTGGAAGAGATCAGAGGTGGAGGCTCCAGTGGGCAGGCGTGGGGAAATGGAGGCATGATTTACTGCGCTTTAAATCCCCAATACCCCTCTTCCCCCATCTCCCTGTGGCAAAATGCCATGATTTGCAATTGCACACAACAGGGAGTAACACTATAATGAAGCTATTCACTGCAAAAAAAATGTCATGTCCTCTATCTGGGAGTCTAGTGGAACATTTCGGGGAAGTAGGCAAGTACAGTATGAGATAATTGCATACCATTATCAGTTATGTGTTTGTAAAATATTTAGCATTATTGAGCCCCTTGCAATTACAATTAAGAAATACACAATAATGCCCCTTGCACCATATATGCCCCCTGCACATTATTAAGCTATACACAGTAATGCCCTTGACACTTTATTATGCCCCACACAGTACTGCCCAGGACACCTTAATATGCTCCACACATTAATGCTACACAGTAGGGCTACCTTTTAAACTTCTTGCTTATTGTCAGGGGTTTCATGCCGTGGGCCACCTCATGTTTGGCTCCTGAGGTTACTTATATCACTAAAGAATCTCTCCCAGCAGCTCCTGGCGGTTCAGCAGTTCCTGAACTTATGGATACCGATGCTCTCTCCTTTTCCTGACAGATACTAAAGGTCCAGTAGGACCTCCAGCATCTGTCTCCTCTAAGGTGGTGGCCATTTTGGGTGGTACATTTTCATCAGCATTTTATTATTATTATTATTATTATTATTATTAAATTTTATTTATAAGGCGCCACAAGTGTTTCGTAGTGCCGTACAAAGGACAGTACAGGGAGACAAACCTTAGCATTACAGTAAATAAATAACAAAAATAGAGTACAGGTAACAAAGAGCACCACAATTCTCAAAACATAAAACAGCTAGGATGTAAGTAGTGAGGGAGTAATCATTGTACTACTTGGGGCTGGTGGCTATAGATGGAGATGAGCCTTGACTGGCAGGAAAAATAGCATTCCATAGAATATTGCTGCAGACACTGGCCGCTGCACCCTGTGCAATTGCATGGCTCGTCCGGCCCTAGAAATGGCCCTGATAATTAGTACTTTATAGATCAAAAGGAAGTAGAATTTAGATTTAAAAAATGGCATATGATGAGAGAACATAAAAAATGTATATTTAAATATTACAAACTATGAGTATATAAAGTCCTGATTATAATAAGTAGATGCTCTGCACAAGAGCAAATTGGAAGTTCGGACTGTTTATAGTTTAGTGAATACCTATAAGAAAACTATCTACTGTATATCTTTGGCTGAAAGAATTTCTCATAGAGGACTACTGGCTACTCTAATCTTTATCGTCACATCTGTTCTGTGCACACTTGGTATGTAGCAGCATTGCAAAATATAAAATACGTCTATCCTTGTCATTTCAGTATTATAGTAAATATTAGGTTTTTATTATTCTGGAAGAAAATGCATCCTTCGTACAACATTTGAATCAAGCTGTGTTTGGCAGCAAGTTCTTTCCTCCACATACTGTAAATCATTCTGTCCCTGTCACAAAGCCAGTACGCAGAAGGGAAAGGGAGAGCATTTTGTATATTTTGAATTCTCATCCAGCACTCGTGATATAACACAAAGAGGAGTGGGTTAGTTAAATGAAATGCCCTCTCAAATTTAAACATATGAAAATGTGGTATTTTAACATAGTAATTAATATCTGTACTGTAAAATAAAGTATTTATACAGATTTATCTTCATAAATACACAAACAACCAAATAGGTGGATGTTGCCATTAATTAGTATTATACAGCCATTGGCATTTTTCAATATGAAATGCGGGCAGACGGGATCCTGCTGTCATGATCCAGATAGCTGGATCCCGTCCGCCAGAATGGTGACATCTGGGCGAGTGCTAGAAAGCCCATTGCAGGCTCGCTGCGGGCACGGTGGCTCACTGTGCTTGCCACAGGTTATAGTCTCCCTCTATGGGTGTCTGGGACACCCACTGAGGGAGAATAGCCTGTACCAGCGGCAACATTTCATTGCTAGTCGGGATTCCCACGTTGGCATTGTGACCACCGGGATTCCAACTACTGGAATTTTAACCACTTCCCCATTGACAGCTGCTATAGCAACAGCACTTCACGTAGCAATGCTGGACAGTCTGAAATTAACAAAGGTATGTATACTGTATACATGATGGTCACAGCCATACCATTATACTATACTTAGGTGTAGATTAATTTAGCCGCAGTACTTGTAGCAGTGCCCAGAACTTTTCAGTTGCCGACCACAGTAAAACCGCAGGTAATCTGTAAGCCCACTGGCTGGATTCTCCTATATCTGTGGTAAGTAGGGCTATCTGCCCTTACCTGGTGCATGGACCAATAAGGGCAGCACATTAAACCAGAGCACATCAACCCATAGCTCTGGTCACTTGATCCTGAACTTATGGTTTAAAGTGTGTTATACAAGCGCTAAGGTAATTGACTTATAATCAATATAATAGAATAGCTCCAGTTATTAAAGCTTGAGGTTACAAGCTAAGCACCTTGGCTAATTGATTTGGCCCCTTATTTTAATAAATAAGACAATATATAATATAATTATGGTGTGTTAGACTTGCATGTTTACACAGATTGACAAATCTGTGGTCCATGTTAGACCCATGTAAAATTGGGTGAAAACCTGGGATCCAGTGATCATCAAGCAGTATGGTTCAGCATAAAGACAGAGACTGACTCATCCCATACAAAAACAAAGGTGTTAGTTTTTAGGAAGGCTGATTTTGTAGGGATGGGAAAATGTGTAAGTGATTCTTTGGCAGATTGGAGGAACTTGGATGGAGTGCAGGAGAGGTGGGAAACATTAAAAAGTGTGATATTAAAGGCAACACACCTTAGGAAAAATACAAGGAAAGGAAGCCAGTGTGGTTTACGAAAGAAGTAGCAAGTATTATGAAAGCAAAAAAGATGGCTTTTAGGAAATAAAAGCAGACACAAAATAATGAAGACAAATACAGATGTAGCCACCTTTATCTTGAGTGGCTGAGGTGTTTATCTCGATCGAGCATACGCAGCGTACTGGGGCGTAGGGAGGCGCGCCTAGTCACAGAGAGGCTATCTAATCGCACGGAGACAGACGCTTGGCATTTGGCGTTACCTTTACATGTAATACCTTCGATCATCCACCAGATGTCGCTTTTTACAATCACCACTGCGCATGCGTGTGGGCTCCCATAAAATATAATACTGAAATACTGTATACTGTATAGTAAGGACTACTTTACTAGTGCGTCTCGTTACGCTGAATCCCGCAGACAAAACAACATAAAACCAGTAGTGTACACTGATGCAAATGGACGTGTTAGAAGTTCATTATTGCCTAATGATATTAGGAATATAGTACAGTATGTTAGCATCCTAATCCCGTAGCCATTATGGCTTAATCAAAACTAATGGATTTATTCATCTGTCTGCGGCGAAGTGGTGAAGTGTTCCGCTTCCTATACTCAGAGTCCCATGTTCGATTACTAAAGTACTGTACAGTACGAACGCATGTAGTTTTTTCCAGACACTTTCTAATTTTTTTTATTCACATAAACCAGGGCAAAGCTGCAGGAGCAGATGTACTGTTAAGGTTCTATGCACCATACGGTACACATACAATTCTGTAGCAGGGCAGACTCAATCGAAATGGCTACTGCCTGCCTGTGACTCCTTGCCCCATGGAGGCCCTCAGCTATGGAGCGAGTGATGACATAGATTTTGCGGACAACGGGGCAGTGCTGAAGGTGCGTCACAATCCCCTCGCTAAAATACATAGGGGCGATAGGAATAAGCGAGGTCTATGCACATTAAGGTACACCGGACTTGATCGCATAGCACACTGTCAAAATGGCCATCGCCCCTGAACCCCCACCATGTGGCAGGCAGCGCTCGGAGATGGAGTGAGAGATAGCAGTAGTCTTGAAGGCTATGGGGCAATGCAGAAGGAGCGTCACAATCCCCTCGCTAAAATTCACAGAAGCGATAGGGATAAGCGAGGTCTATCATTACGGTACACCGGACTCGATCGCATAGCACACTGTCAAAATGGCCATCGCCCCTGAACCCCCACCACGTGGCAGGCAGCGCTCGGAGATGGAGTGAGAGATAGCAGTAGTCTTGAAGGCTACGGGGCAATGCTGAAGGAGCGTCACAATCCCCTCGCTAAAATACACAGAAGCGATAGGGATAAGCGAGGTCTATCATTTCGGTACACCAGACTCGATCGCATAGCACACTGTCAAAATGGCCGTCACCCCTGAACCCCCACCACGTGGCAGGCAGCGCTCGGAGATGGAGTGAGAGATAGCAGTAGTCTTGAAGGCTACGGGGCAATCCTGAAGGAGCGTCACAATCCCCTCGCTAAAATAACAGTACACAGAGGCAATGAGGTCCCGAAGAATGATCAAATAATAAATGCTGTGTAATGTACAGTATACAGACCCAAAACAAGGAGCTTAAGCAACAGTGTGGTTCATTAAAGTCAGGGATGTGGTACAGTACAGTAAGTCAGCGGCCAAGTCCCCTAGGTAGGGAGTATATGCAATTGCGGTCGAATTGCCGCAAAAGTCGAAAAACGGGGCATTTTCGACAAAAAAAAACATGTCGAATTGGATTCGACAATGCAGTACAGTACTTTTCGACCAAAAAATGGACGTTTCAGATTCGACTTTTTGCATCAATACAATTTTTTTCAAAAATAATGAAATAGAAGATTACAGGTGTTCATTTGATTATTAATCACAAATGGATAACTCCTACATTTATAAAATCAACAGACATTGAGAAAAAAGTGAAATAATCTCTACAGATTAGTAATGGTAATAACTACTTACTATGAATATGGTTTTTAAGGATATCTCCTATACCATATAATATTCTTTTATGAATGTAGGAGTTATCCATTTGTGATTAATAATCAAATGAACACCTATAATCTTCTATTTCGTTATTTTTGAAATAAATTGTATTGATGAAAAAGGAATGTTAAAATGAAATACAGTATGCAATATCAATTGATTTTCTCCTTCTGTTGCTCTCTTGCTCTTCCTCATTTTCTTTCCATGACCAGCTGTGACCAGTACCCCTGATGAAGTCCATAACGGACGAAACGCGTTGGGTTTTATGAAAGTATCTATGAAGTACTGTATTTGTACAAATGAAAAATGTACTTATGAATAATTGTACATTTGTATGATTTTAATTGAATGTTTTAATATCTGATTAAAAAAACATTGCTTTTGGTTTACGCTGGTTTTCGATATCTGGAGCTAATATCTTAGTGCGCCCTCTGAATATTGTATATATTACCTTTGTCCATCTCCTACTAGCAGGGAGATTTTCATGAGGTGCTGCCGAATTGAATATAGCGCGAGATTAGGTTATTTGATCTATAATATATATATATATATATATATATATACATACATACACACACATACTGTATATAGTATAAAGTACACACTCTGTATAATGATTTATGGCATTGTTATATCACTTATCAAGGGATTATTAACAGTGAATAAGTGTGCATTTACTGTATGGTTTATACTGCTTTCAGTATTTTACCTTGTTGCGCCGAAGGTCCATCCCATTTTCCGTCGCATCCTTCTGACGCTGGTGGCCGATATGTTCAGGTCATACTTGGAATGGAGAATTTGTTTTATTTGCAAAGCAGTACGCTCATCATCCTCACGAGTTAGTTCCTCCACAATTTGTTGCACTCTCCTACAGTACAATACAGTATGAAAAATATGAATTAATGAACAGCACAATCACAGTTAGATGAAGTGTTTTTTTTTATTTCCAAAAAATTGTCTATGGTATACAGCAAGTCATTTAAACATTACAGTAGTGTACAGTACGTACCATGTGCATTTTGTAGGAAATACAAATCTGGGCGTTGTTCTCTCGAAAGCATGATAGCGCACCGTTTCTAAAGTGACTATAATGCCACTTTCCTTGAGCCATGCATGGATCTCTTTGATGGTTTTATTTTCTTTTTTCATGTTGCCGATTATCTTGCTCATTGTTTTGTTGATAGTTACTGGCATGTTGTCCAACTGTAATTCCTGTATGGAGAAAAAACATTTGTGAATACTGTAGTCTAAAATTTACACATCTGAAATTTTGTAAGAGTTTTATGATAAAAGTTAACACTGTACATGTTTACTATACAGTACTTGATGTTCAAATTTTTGTACTGTATACTGTACAGTACTGAAAATACCACATCAGTGTTATGGACTGCAATTAGTTTCCTGTATAAAACAGATACAGTAAATAACCCTCCTTGGAAGTGCATGGGCCCTGTGAGACTTACAGTAGTGTACAGCATAAGGGGCGACTGACATGATGTACAAGCATTACATACAGTACATGTCAGTACTGTATGTAAATTCTTCAATTATTGCCTAACAACAATGCTGCTTACTGTATATTAAATACTGTAGGCTTAGAAATGTGCATCTCAATATGGTAGTTAAAAAACACAGGGGCCTATGGGGATAAGCGAGTTCTATGCATATTAAAAATGGCCACCGACCGTGAACCCCCAGCACGTGGCAGCGCTCGGATATGGAGTGAGAGATGGCATGAGTTTTACAGGCCAAGGGGCAATGCTGAAGGAGCGTCACAATCACCTAGCTAAAATACACAGGGATAAGCGAGGTCTATGCACATTACGTTACACCGAGCTCGATCGCATAGCAACCTGACAAAATGACCACCGACCATGAACCCCCAGCACGTGGCAGCGCTCGGATATGGAGTGAGAGATGGCATACGTTTTACAGGCCAAGGCTGAAGGAGCGTCACAATCCCCTAGCTAAAATACACCGGGATAAGCGAGGTCTATGCACATTACGTTACACCGAGCTCGATCGCATAGCAACCTGACAAAATGGCCGCCGACCGTGAACCCCCAGCACGTGGCAGTGCTCGGATATGGAGTGAGAGATGGCATACGTTTTACAGGCCATGGGGCAATACACAGGGACATTACAGTAAGGATATTCATGTAAGTATATAAATAATTGTAAACAGTAAATTAAAGAATTACAGATCAAATACTGTATGAAGAAACTGTGTCAATGAGCTGGAACACGTGAGGCTAGCAGAAGTTTTCAAATGCAGAAACAAAGGACAAATTATCAGAAGATTTCTCAAAGGTCGGAGACGATCCACACAGCAAGTCTGATTACGAGGAAACAGCTTTGCAAAGTGGGTAGCGGCCAGTGACTGAGACGCTCTTTTATTCACATTCAAACAAAGGGAATTCTTCCCGCTGAAAGTATGCTCTATGATTGGTGCCAGTATAGGCGCATTCATCCTTACACCAATCACAGAGCATGCTGGGTGCGGGCGGGCAGGTGGTGGTGGTGGTGTTGGTGGTGGTACTGTGAGAAAAAAAATAACAGTGCTGTAAGTGAAGCTGTCAAGCTGTAACATGTACTGTACAGTATCCAGGACACATGTACAGTAGTGTAACGATGACAGTCCCACCAGAATTCTCGTTACACAATACCATAGGGAAGCGAGGCAGAAATCAGAGAGTAGTGTGCTTACCGGATGATATGGGGCCTGGCGGCGCCTCCACCTGGCCATGTGTTGGGTGTGGGCGGGCAGGTGGTGGTGGTGTTGGTGGTGGTACTGTGGGAAAAAAATAACAGTACTGTAAGTAATGATGTGCACCGGACATTTTTCGGGTTTTGTGTTTTGGTTTTGGATTCGCTTCCGCGGCCGTGTTTTGGATTCGGACGCGTTTTGGCAAAACCTCCCTGAAATTTTTTTGTCGGATTCGGGTGTGTTTTGGATTCGTTTTTTTTTTTTTTACAAAAAACCCTCAAAAACAGCTTAAATCATAGAATTTGGGGGTCATTTTGATCCCATAGTATTATTAACCTCAATAACCATAATTTCCACTCATTTTCAGTCTATTCTGAACATTTCACACCTCACAATATTATTTTTAGTCCTAAAATTTGCACCGAGGTCGCTGGATGGCTAAGCTAAGTGACCCAAGTGGCCGACACAAACACCTGGCCCATCTAGGAGTGGCACTGCAGTGTCAGGCAGGATGGCACTTCAAAAAAATTGTCCCCAAACAGCACATGATGCAAAGAAAAAAAGAGGCGCACCAAGGTCGCTGGATGGCTAAGTTAAGCGACCCAAGTGGCCGACACAAACACCTGGCCCATCTAGGAGTGGCACTGCAGTGTCAGGCAGGATGGCACTTCAAAAAAATAGTCCCCAAACAGCACATGATGCAAAGAAAAAAAGAGGCGCACCAAGGTCGCTGTGTGACTAAGCTAAGCGACACAAGTGGCCGACACAAACACCTGGCCCATCTAGGAGTGGCACTGCAGTGTCAGGCAGGATGGCACTTCAAAAAAATTGTCCCCTAACAGCACATGATGCAAAGAAAAAAAGAGGTGCACCAAGGTCGCTGTGTGACTAAGCTAAGCGACACAAGTGGCCAACACAAACACCTGGCCCATCTAGGAGTGGCACTGCAGTGTCATGCAGGATGGCACTTAAAAAAAATTGTCCCCAAACAGCACATGATGCAAAGAAAAATGAAAGAAAAAAGAGGTGCAAGATGGAATTGTCCTTGGGCCCTGCCACCCACCCTTATGTTGTATAAACAGGACATGCACACTTTAACGAACCCATCATTTCAGCAACAGGGTCTGCAACACGACTGTGACTGAAATGACTGGTTGGTTTGGGCCCCACTAAAAAAAGAAGCAATCAATCTCTCCTTGCACAAACTGGCTCTACAGAGGCAAGATGTCCACCTCATCATCATCATCCTCCGATTCCTCACCCCTTTCACTGTGTACATCCCCCTCCTCACAGATTATTAATTCGTCCCCACTGGAATCCACCATCTCAGGTCCCTGTGTACTTTCTGGAGGCAATTGCTGCTGGTGAATGTCTCCACGGAGGAATTGATTATAATTCATTTTGATGAACATCATCTTCTCCACATTTTCTGGAAGTAACCTCATACGCCGATTGCTGACAAGGTGAGCGGCTGCACTAAACACTCTTTCGGAGTACACACTGGAGGGAGGGCAACTTAGGTAGAATAAAGCCAGTTTGTGCAAGGGCCTCCAAATTGCCTCTTTTTCCTGCCAGTATACGTACGGACTGTCTGACGTGCCTACTTGGATGCGGTCACTCATATAATCCTCCACCATTCTTTCAATGGTGAGAGAATCATATGCAGTGACAGTAGACGACATGTCAGTAATCGTTGTCAGGTCCTTCAGTCCGGACCAGATGTCAGCACTCGCTCCAGACTGCCCTGCATCACCGCCAGCGGGTGGGCTCGGAATTCTTAGCCTTTTCCTCGCACCCCCAGTTGCGGGAGAATGTGAAGGAGGAGATGTTGACGGGTCACGTTCCGCTTGACTTGACAATTTTCTCACCAGCAGGTCTTTGAACCTCTGCAGACTTGTGTCTGCCGGAAAGAGAGATACAACGTAGGTTTTAAATCTAGGATCGAGCACGGTGGCCAAAATGTAGTGCTCTGATTTCAACAGATTGACCACCCGTGAATCCTGGTTAAGCGAATTATGGGCTCTCCACAAGTCCCACATGCCTAGCGGAATCGCTCTGTTTTAGCTCCTCCTTCAATGTCTCCAGCTTCTTCTGCAAAAGCCTGATGAGGGGAATGACCTGACTCCGGCTGGCAGTGTCTGAGCTGACTTCACGTGTGGCAAGTTCAAAGGGTTGCAGAACCTTGCACAACGTTGAAATCATTCTCCACTGCGCTTGAGTCAGGTGCATTCCCCCTCCTTTGCCTATATTGTGGGCAGATGTATAGGCTTGAATGGCCTTTTGCTGCTCCTCCATCCTCTGAAGCATATAGAGGGTTGAATTCCACCACGTTACCACCTCTTGCTTCAGATGAATGCAGGGCAGGTTCAGGAATGTTTGGTGGTGCTCCAGTCTTCGGCACTCGGTGGCTGAATGCCAAAAGTGGCCCGCAATTCTTTGGGCCACCAACAGCATCTCTTGCATGCCACTGTCGTTTTTTAAATAATTCTGCACCACCAAATTCAATGTATGTGCAAAACATGGGACGTGCTGGAATTTGCCCAGAGGTAATGCACGCACAATATTGCTGGCGTTGTCCGATGTCACAAATCCCCAGGAGAGTCCAATTGGGGTAAGCCATTCTGCGATGATCTTCCTCAGTTTCCGTAAGAGGTTGTCAGCTGTGTGCCTCTTCTGGAAAGCGGTGATACAAAGCGTAGCCTGCCTAGGAACGAGTTGGCGTTTGCGAGATGCTGCTACTGGTGCCGCCGCTGCTGTTCTTGCTGCGGGAGGCAATACATCTACCCAGTGGGCTGTCACAGTCATATAGTCCTGAGTCTGCCCTGCTCAACTTGTCCACATGTCTGTGGTTAAGTGGACATTGGGTACAACTGCATTTTTTAGGACACTGGTGACTCTTTTTCTGACGTCTGTGTACATTTTCGGTATCGCCTGCCTAGAGAAATGGAACCTAGATGGTATTTGGTACCGGGGACACAGTACCTCAATCAAGTCTCTAGTTGCCTCTGAATTAACGGTGGATACCGGAACCACATTTCTCACCACCCAGGCTGCCAAGGCCTGAGTTATCTGCTTTGCAGCAGGATGACTGCTGTGATATTTCATCTTCCTCGCAAAGGACTGTTGGACAGTCAATTGATTACTGGAAGTAGTACAAGTGGTCTTCCGACTTCCCCTCTGGGATGACGATCAACTCCCAGCAGCAACAACAGCAGCGCCAGCAGCAGTAGGCGTTACACTAAGGATGCATCGGAGGAATCCCAGGCAGGAGAGAACTTGTCAGACTTGACAGTGACATGGCCTGCAAGGACTATTGGCTTTCCTGGGTAAGGAGGAAATTGACACTTAGGGAGTTGGTGGTGTGGTTTGCAGGAGCTTGGTTACAAGAGAAAGGGATTTAGTTGTCAGTGGACTCCTTCCGCTGTCTCCCAAAGTTTTTGAACTTGTCACTGACTTCTGATGAATGCGGTCCAGGTGACGTATAAGGGAGGATGTTCCTAGGTGGTTAACGTCCTTACCCCTACTTATTACAGCTTGACAGAGGCAACACACGGCTTGACACCTGTTGTCCACATTTGTGTTGAAATAATTCCACACCGAAGAGGTGATTTTTTTTGTATTTTGACCAGGCATGTCAATGGCCATATTCGTCCCACGGACAACAGGTGTCTCCCCGGGTGCCTGACTTAAACAAACCACCTCACCATCAGAATCCTCCTTGTCAATTTCCTCCCCAGCGCCAGCAACACCCATATCCTCATCCTGGTGTACTTCAACAGTGACATCTTCAATTTGACTATCAGGAACTGGACTGCGGGTGCTCCTTCCAGCACTTGCAGGGGGCGTGCCAATGGTGGAAGGCGCAAGCTCTTCCCGTCCAGTGTTGGGAAGGTCAGGCATCGCAACTGACACAATTGGACTCTCCTTGGGGATTTGTGATTTAGAAGAACGCACAGTTCTTTGCTGTGCTTTTGCCAGCTTAAGTCTTTTCATTTTTCTAGCGAGAGGATGACTGCTTCCATCCTCATGTGAATCTGAACCACTAGCCATGAACATAGGCCAGGGTCTCAGCCGTTCCTTGTCACTTTGTTTCATAAATGGCATATTGGCAAGTTTACGCTTCTCATCAGACGCTTTCAATTTAGATTTTTGGGTCATTTTACTGAACTTTTGTTTTTTGGATTTTACATGCTCTCTACTATGACATTGGGCATCGGCCTTGGCAGACGATGTTGATGGCATTTCATCGTCTCGGCCATGACTAGTGGCAGCAGCTTCAGCACGAGGTGGAAGTGGATCTTGATCTTTCCCTATTTTAACCTCCACATTTTTGTTCTCCATTTTTTAATGTGTGGAATTATATGCCAGTATCAATAGCAATGGCCTACTACTATATATACTGCGCACAACTGAAATGCACCACAGGTATGGATGGATAATGTACTTGACGACACAGAGGTAGGTACAGCAGTGGCCTACTGTACCATACTGCTATATATTATATACTGGTGGTCAGCATACTGTGCAAAAATGAAATGCACCACAGGTATGGATGGATAGTATACTTGACGACACAGAGGTAGGTACAGCAGTGGCCTACTGCACCGTACTGCTATATATTATATACTGGTGGTCAGCAAACTGTGCAAAACTGAAATGCACCACAGGTATGGATGGATAGTATACTTGACGACACAGAGGTAGGTAGAGCAGTGGCCCACTGTACCGTACTGCTATATATTATATACTGGTGGTCAGCAAACTGTGCAAAACTGAAATGCACCACAGGTATGGATGGATAGTATACTTGACGACACAGAGGTAGGTTCAGCAGTGGCCTACTGTACCGTAATGCTATATATTAAATACTTTTGGTCAGCAAACTGTGCAAAACTGAAATGCACCACAGGTATGGATGGAAAGTATACTTGACGACACAGAGGTAGGTACAGCAGTAGCCTACTGTACCGTAATGCTATATATTATATACTGGTGGTCAGCAAACTGTGCAAAACTGAAATGCACCACAGGTATGGATGGATAGTATACTTGACGACACAGAGGTAGGTACAGCAGTGGCCTACTGTACTGTACTGCTATATATTATATACTGGTGGTCAGCAAACTGTGCAAAAATGAAATGCACCACAGGTATGGATGGATAGTATACTTGACAACACAGAGGTAGGTACAGCAGTGGCCTACTGTACCGTACTGCTATATATTATATACTGGTGTTCAGCAAACTATGCAAAAATGAAATGCACCACAGGTATGGATGGATAGTATACTTGACGACACAGAGGTAGGTACAGCAGTAGCCTACTGTACCGTACTGCTATATATTATATACTGGTGGTCAGCAAACTGTGCAAAACTGAAATGAACCACAGGTATGGATGGATAGTATACTTGACGACACAGAGGTAGGTACAGCAGTGGCCAACTGTACCGTAATGCTATATATTATATACTGGTGGTCAGCAAACTGTGCAAAACTGAATGCACCACAGGTATGGATGGATAGTATACTTGACGACACAGAGGTAGGTACAGCAGTGGCCTACTGTACCGTAATGCTATATATTATATACTGGTGGTCAGCAAACTGTGCAAAACTGAAATGCACCACAGGTATGGATGGATAGTATACTTGACGACACAGAGGTAGGTACAGCAGTGGCCTACTGTACCGTAATGCTATATATTATATACTGGTGGTCAGCAAACTGTGCAGAACTGAAATGCACCACAGGTATGGATGGATAGTATACTTGACGACACAGAGGTAGGTACAGCAGTGGCCTTCTGTACCGTACTCCTATATATTATATACTGGTGGTCAGCAAAATTATGCACTGTACTCCTACTATATACTGTCTACAATGCAGCACAGATATGGAGTATTTTTTAGGCAGACAACGTATACTGGTGGTCACTGGTCAGCATAACTCTGCACTGTACTACTCCTCCTATATAATATTATACTGGTGGTCCCCAGTCCCCACAATAAAGCAGCACACTGAGCACAGATATGGAGTGTTTTTCAGGCAGACAACGTATACTGGTGGTCACTGTCAGCAAAACTCTGCACTGTACTCCTGCTATATATACAGCTGCTCCCCAGTCCCCACAATTAAGCAGTGTGAGCACAGATATATGCAGCACACTGAGCACAGATAAGGAGCGTTTTTTTCAGGCAGAGAACGGATAAAACTGGTGGTCACTGATCAGCAAAACTCTGCACTGTACTCCTCCTATATTATACAGCTGCTCCCCAGTCCTCCCCACAATTAAGCAATAAAGCACAATCAATCAAGTTCAACAATAAACGGAGAGGACGCCAGCCACATCCTCTCCCTAACATTTCCAATGCACAAGTGAAAATGGCGGCAACGTGCGGCTGCTTATATAGAATCCGAATCTCGCGAGAATCCGACTGCGGGATGGTGACGTTCGGGCGCGCTCAGGTTAACCGAGCCATACGGGAGAATCCGAGTATGCCTCGGACCCGTGTAAAATGGGTGAAGTTCGGGTGGGTTCGGTTTCCGAGGAACCGAACCCGCTCATCACTAACTGTAAGTGAAGCTGTCAATTTGTAATATGTACTGTACAGTATCCAGGACACATGTACAGTAGTGTAACGATGACAGTCGCACCAGAATTCTCGTTACACAATACCTTTGGGAAGCAAAGCAGTAATCAGAGAGTAGTGTGCTTACCGGCGGCACCTCCTCGGGGCCATGCGCTGGGTGCAGGCGGGCAGGTGGTGGTGGTGGTGGTGCTGTGGGAAAATTTGTCATACGAGCGTATTAAAACACGGTGGACTCCACTAATACAATTAGAAATCCCTAGCACCCCTACGGGGGGAGACAGCAGCACAGAGTATATCAGCGGGCAGCATAACTCCTGACTGCCTGGACCTATTTACAACACACTTGGTACACATCTGACTATATCAGGACATGCATGATACAGTATGTCAGTGATAACAGGGCTGCATGTGACACGGACAGTGACATGATGTGAGGAGGGGAATGCAGGTAGAACAAACCAAACACTCAGAGAGTTATATACTGGAAGTACAGTAGCATGGTCCCCCTGCAGCACAGAGTATATGAGGAGATAGATAATGTGCTGCGCTATATAAGAAACTATAAAAAAAAGATAATTTCAAAGGAGCACCGACATGATATGAGGAGGGGAATGGGGGAAGCAGGGAGACACAGACTGAGAGTTATATAGTGGGAGGAGCAGGGTCCCCAGAAGCACAGAGTATATCAGGAGATGAGTGATGTGTCAGTGATGACAGGGCTGCATGTGTCCCTGCCAGTGAAATGATGTGAGGAGGGGAATGGAGGCAGAAAAAAGCCACAGACTGAGAGTTGTATAGTGGGTAGAGCGAGGGGACCAAAAAGGGGTCCGGCCACTACACAATTTCCATCAGAGAAGCCAGACACAGTATGTCGAAAGTATACAGTATACTAGATTGCCAACAAACGTAAATTAACAAACAACTATCACTGTAATTTACCATCCTCATCCCGTAGCGCAGCACGGGTATTCAGATATCTACAATGTTATTTATACTGTGTGTTTAATATTTACATTTAGTTTTGTAAACAGACATTCTTAACATCACGGGCAACCAGATCTCACAGGAAGTGTCCCACCCTCCCTCCCATCCGGATTGCAGTGAGTTATCTGTGATGGTCAGGACAGGGGGGTGGGACTGTATAAATCACTACAGTATGTACAGTACTGTATTTGACAATACTTACCAGCTTGGCGGCGCCTGTCCCGCCTTCTGTGCCGTCGTGCTCCCAGCCCTGTAAAAATATATATACACAGTATAATGGCAGCATACTGTACAGCCAATGAAATTCAACATTAACAGCATCTTTATGGCATCACAATCAATGGAATTGTTCATTCTAGTACTCTGCACCTAATCACTCAGGAGGGCATAGTGTACTGTACTGTCTTCAAAACTTAAGGGGCACATTTCTAAATGTGACATACAGTACACTTACAGTATCGCTACAGTACAGTAGGTCCAGGGTATTAGACAGAACACTACCTTTATAGACATTGTAACACACATTAGCATTGCCCCTATAAACATTATGACACACATAATGCAGCCCTCCCACCCTTAACCATCTCAGTACTGTTCATTACAGTATAAATTGATTTCATGACAGATGATGCAGCACTCACCTGAATTCATCTTATTCACGTCATGTCACAGTAGTGCAGTTTATTCATGTCACAGTACTGTCCTTGATTCACGTTGTGTCACACAGTAGAGCACCTTATTCACGTTACTGTACTGTACGTCACAGTAGTGCAGTAGTATATCCACATTACGTCACAAAGTAGAGATCTGCCACAGTCATGAACCTTATAACACATTATGCAAGAGTAATGCACGTCAGAACACATTAGGCCACTGTAACATCCCTTAGAAAAATTTCTGCCACAGTAATGTCCCTTAGAACACTGTACTATCTGAAACAGAAATCTCCCTTATAACAAAAAAATATTGACTGGAACCTTGGGAATAAAACCCGGGACTCTCAGCGTGGGAGGCAGGAGACTGCAATTACAGCTGCACGTTACACTGAATGATAATGTACGATACACTGCACAATACGCTGCAGGTACACTGCACGACACACTGAAATTACACCACATGATGCACTGCACGACACTGCATATGCACTGCACTATGTGATACAGTACACTGCACAATACGACAAACTGCACATTACACTGCACAATACGCTGTAGGTACACTGCACGACACTGCATACTGTATGCACTGCACTGCGTAATACGACAAACTGCACATTACACTGCAAAATATGATACAATGTACACTGCACAAAACACTGCAATTACCACATGTGTATACAGTACACTGCACGATGTGATTCACTATGCATTACACTCACTGCACAATAACATATACTGAATGTACACTGCATGACACACTGCAATTACGCAGCACACTACACTGTGATACACTGCATATACTGTACACTGCATGATACACTGCACAATCGTAGACCACGTGGATTGTAAAGAACTATATATACACACAAGTTAAAAAAATAATAATAGTTTTTGTAAAACTCATGTCGATCTTTTTTCATGTCAACTTAACGGCAATGTCAACCAACAGTATAACTGTTGTCAACCAATTTCAAAAGCCACACCATCTAGGTCGACACCAATTGGTTGACACCAGATCTAGGTCGACATGGTGTGTCGACCTAGATGGTGTCACTTTTGACATGGATAGTAAATGTAAGAAAAATTGGAAAAGTGTAAAAAAAACAAATTGACCCTTTGACCCTGGTTAATGTTTGGGCCTTGTTTAACCATTTGTTTACCACAGATACAGTGCTGTATAGACCGGATACCTGCTGCTACAGCAGCCACCTGCTATAATGTACTGTACCTGTAACTACAGTAACTTAAAGTACAGTAATCTACAGTAATGTACTGTGCTTACAATCCCTTATGGCCTGCAGGCGCCTTGGAGTCCTGCGGACAAGGTCACTCCACCTCCTCTGCAAGGACCTCATGGATCTCCTCCGATTGTATGTTCGGAGGATCTCCCTGCTGGCCCTCCTGTACGCTCTGACCTTCTCCTCATTGCTGGCGAGACTTCTGTCCCACCAGCGCACGAGGAGACGCAGCTCACCGAGAGCATAAGGATGGTCCCTTACAGCAGCCATGACACAGTCCTTATGCGCAATGAGCGTCTCAGACGTCGTCCATTCCAGGCATTCAGCGTTGTTACTGTGTGACAGTTTCCCTTCGTTTTGAATATGCCCTTTGTTTAACCACGGTATTTTCCACTGTCTCGCCCTACGCCCTTCACTCCTGGGAGCCTGCACATGTCCTGTGCAATACACAAACGCCGAAGAACATTACCGCTGTGTAGTGGCATTTAGCGTAAAGAATCGCTCCTGCAGATCTACTCTGATTTATGTGAAGCTTGTGTGCATCCTTCCATTAGATGTATTAGAGAGAAAAAAAAATATTAAAGTGAAGTAAAGGGAACACATAAAAAAAAAAAGGTTGGCATTTCCTTCCCATTGGTGTTGGTTTATGCCGTAGGGGACTCGGACGCTCATATAATTGCATTTCAAAGGCACGGTATTTTCCATCGTCTCCCCCTACCCCCATCACTCCTTCCCCCCTGGGAGCCTGCACAGATCATGCAGTAGACAGGGAGGGAATTTAGGTCCTGTGCAATACACAAACGCCGAAGATCTACAGTACTGTTTTGCTCAATTAGTTGCGTCAGAATACACTAATTTCTACTCATTGCCGCTGTGTAGTTGCATTTAGCGTAAAGAATCGCTCCTGCAGATATACTCTGATTTATATGTAACTTGTGTGCACCCTTCCATTGACTGTCGTACAATGAAAATAAAATAATACAGTATATTATTACAATAAAATAAAAAAAAAGCACATCAGGTCTCGAACCCTGGACCCCCAGCATGGTAGGTGGGAGCCTTCATCGCTAGGCCACGACACCTCATGAGAGATTCCCAATTTCATGTGTAAAAGTTCAAGAGAACGGCTGATACATCGGTCAGTGTGTACCCACCTTTAGATAGTCCATGTTGGTAGTTCATATGATAAAAAACATGTGACTCACTGTCATCCAATTTCATACCTCCAAACTTTAGAAAGTTTGCAGGAGGGACACAGGCATGTGGTGGCCTCGCGGGCTGGGGGCGTAGCCACATGGAAGTGCTGCAATCACAGGCCATGCCCCCATTTTCGTCGATCTGGGGGTCATCCCGAGCACTCTGTGAGCTGCTGGCATGCCCCCTGTCCCTCTCTCCAGGTGAATAGTTGCTGTGTGCATTTGCAGAAGTTCAGCATTTGTCCCAACTGAATTAAAAACAAATTAAACCTCAATAGTGCTGTGAAAGCTGTGATCCCGAGTTGCTGGCAGTCTATAACTCCCCCCACCCTTAAGTAATGGTTTATTGCTTTGAACTTGACAGTGAGGACTTACATGTGACCCTGGAATGGACTCGAGATCTTACAGCTACTTGGCATCCTCGGTTGGAATTTAAATCCTGATTTATATTAGAAATGTTTTTATGGCTAGTTTATGTCATTTATGATTTTCATATTGCATTTGTCACGCTGTTCTCTGGTATTTTGTACTGTGCTTAAAAATAATAAACATATATTTAAAATAAATAAATAATAAAAATGATGTCCAATATTTGCCATCAGCTATGCCCAATGCCCTATGTTATTGCAGATGTTTGTGACCTAGCTTCATAAAGAAAACTCACATTAGGCAGCCTATTCTCTGAAACTTCTTTCCAAGTTGTATTTAGTGGTGATGATGAAAAGGAAACAGTTCTGCAGCTATTCAACAGACATGCAGTATGGCATATGTAAGGAAACATCTTCCCAATAACTAAATTAAGTAAATGGAACTGTGCCTACAAGAAACCTTAAACAAAAAAACACTAACAGTACATATTTCCCTATCTCATTGCTAAAGCACACATGTATTCATTACTGAATGACGCACTGTATAAGATCCACAAGTGGATCCACAAAACTACTTAACCAAGTAAAAGGGATCCAGTATTGGGTGCACATGCTCCCTTGCCCACCAGCCCAGTCTGAATCTGATGGAACCCCCCTGAGTGTTTTATACTGAAAATATGCATGGTGTAGCTTTTCTTTAGCAGTGCAGCTACACCATGTTTAAAACAAGTTTCTTGCAGAAAGCACTGTCTGCCTTATCTGCACTAAGCTGACACTGGACTTTTTACATATATTTTTTATTATGTTAGTTCGATTATAGTGGAAAACTCTACTTCCCACATTAGAAAGAATAATGCAAAAAAAAGTAACAAAACAAACAAAAACAAAATTCAAAGAAGGCTCAATGTGAGTTGGGGAATAAAAACGGAATAAAAAAATTGAGTGGAAAACTTCTTTATGTATTCTGGTAGATCTCCCCTGCACAGTAACACTGATGGATCTATAGTACCATTATTCAAATCTAACACCAACTAATGGTCCCTATATATGTGCGATTAATTGTGGCAATTTGGCATATGCAGATGGTTGTCCCAAAAAAGGGCAACGTATTGGGTTCTTAGACCTTTTTCTATGAATTCATTTTAGCGGAAAACCAGTAAGTGTATTCCCATTATTCAATTAGTATGAAACTGTTTCTAACTGAATTTGCTCAAGGCCTTTACATTAAATTCAAAATATATAAATTAAAACAGTTTCTAGTTTAGGAGTATAAATAAATATCATTATGTGCCTCGGGTCATGATTAGTTGCGATGACACAAATCATCTCAGGTGACATATCATAAATCGTTTGGTATGCAGTGTGTAAATACATTGAACTTGTCATGCAAATAGGCATTATCTATTTTATTGTATTTTTAGTGGCTAATCTGTCTATTTACTAAGCCTTGGATGGAGATAAAGTCACTGGAGATAAAGTACCAGCCAATTGGCTCCTAACTGTCATATTTTAAACACAGGCTGTGGCATAGCAGTTAGGATCTGATTGGCTGGTACTTTGGGGTCTATTTACTAAGCCTTCAATGGAGGTAAAGTGCATGGAGATAAAGAGAGGGTTATATGCTGTTCAGGAGAGACAGATTAAATAAATGGGGTGGAGGGGTATGTCTTTACATAAAGCCATTTTTAAAACCTGATATATAGGAAGATATTCATGAGGGGACTGTCAAAACTGTTGAAATGTTATGGGTAGAAATTGCATGCAGGGGTAAGGGTACAAAAGAGATAGTATTGGGGCTCTGCTACAAAATGCATGGTATAAATGTGTCTGATGAGGAAATGTTACTGAAGCAAACTGAAAAAGCAGCAGGAGTAGGAGACGTAATAGTGATGAGAGATTTTAACTATCCAGAGATAAATTGTACAAACAATTTATGTGATTCTGCTAGGGGTAATATGTTTTTAAACATACTAAATAATAACAACTTCAACTAATCGAGGAACCAACTAGGTACAATGCAATCTTAGACCTGGTATTAACTAACAATGGGGAATTGATATCAAATATTATAGTAAGGGAGCCCATGGGAAACAGTGACCACAATATGGTCAATTCAATATCAGCTTTCATAAACAGTCCTATATTGGCTCAACTAGGACTCTAAACTTTAGCAAAGCCAACTTTGACATGATGACTGAAGCTTTAAGGGACATTGAATGGGAAATTGTGTTTCAAAGAACAAATACTATGGAGAAATTGGAGGTATTAAAATCACTGCTCATTAAAAATATCGCAAATTTATTCCCATGGGCAGCAAACAAAGGACTAAAAGTTCTAAACCAATGTGTCTTAAAATGATTAAGGAAATAATGGGCAAAAAAAGGCGAGCATTCAAAAAATACAAATCGGACTGGAATGCAGAGTAATTTCAGCACTATAAGGATTGTTACAAAATATGCAAAACAGAAATAAGAATGGCTAAAGTAGAAACTGAAGTGCTAGTAACAAAGGAAAGCAAATCAAATCCCACATTTTTTTAAACTATATCAACAGCAAACGATTAAAGAAGGAAAGTATAGGTCCCTTAAAGCACAAGCTGGGAGTCTTAATCAAAACCGATAATGACATAGCGAATACATTAAATGAGTTTTTCTCATCTGTATTTACAAGAGAGGACCAGATGCAGGGATTAACACACAATCTCAACAAAGATAATGTCCCACTGCTAAGTGCTTATTTAAGCGAGGAGGTAATCTGTGACCGATTAAAAAAAAGAAAGCTAAATAAGTCACCTGGTCCCAATGGAATTCACCCAAGGGTTCTCAAGGAGCTTCACTCTGAACTAGCAAGACCGATATTTTTGACCTTCAATGACTCACTCACATCAGGCATGGTTCCCAAAGACTGGCGTAGAGCGGAAGTAGTGCCGATATTCAAAAAGGGAAGTAAAGCTGTACCAGGTAATTATAGACCAGTTAGTCTTACATCTATAGTAGGGAAAGTACTGGAAGGTATTCTAAGGGATAGTATACAGGATTTGTGAAGGATAGATCATGTCAAACAAACTTACTTTTTATGAAACAGTTAGTGCGAACCTTGATCAGGCTAAGGAGGTGGATGTAAACTTTTTAGACTTTGCTAAAGCTTTTGACACAGTACCGCACATGAGACTTAATCTATAAATTACAAGAAATAGGGCTAGGGAGCACAATATGCAGTTGGGTTAGAAACTGGTAAAATAAGGAGCAGCACATTGTGGTAAATGGAACTTTTTCAAATTGGACTGTAGTGCTAAGTGGGGTGCCACAAGGGTCTGTACTTGGACCACTATTGTTCAACATTTTCATTAACGATCTGGCAGTAGATCTAGACAGCATGGTGTCAATTTTTGCAGACAATACCAAATTGTGCAAGGCTATAAATTCAGAGGGGGATGTGAGTCTCTTCAGAATGACTTGGTTAAACTGGAAGCTTGGGCAGCAAAATGCAGAATGAGCTTGAATAGAGACAAGTGTAAGGTAATGCACTTTGGTACCAAGAACAAAAATAACACCTACATACTAAATGGGGTAAAATTAGCGGATTCTGTACTGGAAAAAAACTTAGGTGTTCACATAAATATCAAACTAAGCAGCAGTACCCAAAGTAGGATTGCAGCAAAGAAGGCTAACAAGGTATTAGCATGTATAAAGTGGAGAATTGATGCAAGGGATGAGAGTGTTATACTCCCATTATATAAATCACTAGTGAGGCCATATCTTGAATACTGTGCACAATTTTGGGCACCATACTACAAAAAGGATATCCTGGAACTACAAAAGGTTCAGAGGCAGGCGACCAAACTAATTAAGGGCATGGAGACGCTGGAATACAAGGAAAGGCTTGCAAGGTTAGGCATGTTCACATTGGAAAAGAGGAGACTAAGAGGGGACATGATCAACATTTACAAATGTATAAGGGGACAATACACAGAGCTTACAGGGGAACTGTGTTTGATAAGATCAACACAGAGGACACGTGGACACCTGTTTAAGTTAGAGGAGAGGAGATTTCGCACACAGAGGCAAAAAGGTTTTTTCACAGTAAGGACAATACGTGTTTGGAATTCCCTGCCTGAGAGAGTAATGGCGGACTCAGTTCAACACTTTTAAGAATGGGCTAGATAAATTCCTAAAGGATAAGAATATTCAGGGTTATGGTGCGTAGTCACGCACTATAGTTATAAAAAAAGAGGAATAAACATAACGGACGACATTAGCAACAGACAAAATTAGTCCTAAAAATAATACAGTGTAGGAGACCATAAATAAGTTGAACTTGATGGACAACTTGTCTTTTTTCAACCTCAGTTGGTATGTTACTATGTAAAGTACCAGCCAATCATCAACTACCTGGCATGCCACAGACTGCATTTGAAAAATGACAGGAGGTGGTTGGTTGGGACTTTATCTTCATGTGCTTTATCTCCATTCAAGGCTTAGTAAATAGACCCCTTTATCTCCAGCGACTTTATCTCCATTCATTTAGTAAATAGACCCCTTAGTTTCATCTTCAGTATTTAAAAACATTTTTTTAATGATAATGGAATCTTTTCAAATGTCTGATAACATCATCAACATCAAGAATGTGACAAATTCTAGTACAGCCATCTCTGTTACCTCAATTTATACTATTAATGTGCCCACAAATGCTAATAATGTGGTCTGCATTATGGGTAGCATTATGCCATCTCTATGTCTCCAAGATGTATGCTCAGTAATAATGCTGGTAGACTTGGGTAGGGTTCAGTGAATAGAACAATGTGTTACTGTCCCAGTCACTATGTTACTCAATTTTTGAATCAGTTTTTAGCTACTGCTATGGCTGTGTCAGTGTGTGACGCCACAGGTCATTGGCACTTCGCTAAGCTAATACCAGGCTCCTGCATCCAAAATCTCCTTACAGTATTTCAACCCAGTCTGGTCAGTAAATAATTGGCACTATATGGTAAGTGCAGGGCTGATGCAATATGTTTAATCAGCACTGATAGATGCACTCCATTTAGCATCAGGGCAGGGAGTATGGGAGCTATACATTTCTATAATATAACATAACAAGGCAAAGAAAGAAAGGCATGCATTACTTCAATGTAAATATTTCCCCAATAGAAAATGTAAAAACAGTGCGCAGAAAGAAATCTATGTATAATGGGACTCAAACATAAGGCAGGTATTGAGGCTATTCACCGATCTGCCGATGCCTGGGTCGGGGGATTGGGTGAAATCCTTGATTCACCGATTCTGACTCAAAAAATTGCTGGGATCAGCGAGTCAGGATTTTTAACATTCTGTTTTTTACCAATTTTACAGATGGATCACTGATCATCCCAGTTCGGATCAGAAGAATGCATCAGGGTTTGATGACACCTAAATCACTAAATTCATGATAATAATGTTCTTACTAATTTCCTGGGCTCCAACTGTTGACATAAAAGGGTAGAAAAGCAAGAAGCAGGGATAAGGTGATGTGAGGCAGATTGGGGGTATGGTGCTGTTTGAAAGTCCCATTGAAAATTATGAGGACCGAATATATTTGATATTACTAATGTCTCCTGCATTCAGCTTTTGTTAATTACCCCCAATACTAAAAATCGGCCTTAATCATATGGAAATAACTGTCTTCACAGGATAGGCCCTTTAATTTGTTTTTGCATTTGTCAGGAAGTCTGGTCCGATCACTAATTGACCATTGCATTTTTCCTATCCTTATAGGCTATTATATTAAGTATTTAATAAAATTGCCTGCAGGCTTAGGAAAAAAAACATACTGCTGAGAATCCCTGATATTAATGTAATCAAACTGTGCATGCATAAGTTGCTGGCAATCTGTTCTGAGCTCCGGTCTCTGGACCCTGGTGCTTTAAGGCATGTGAAAGGCAGGGTCAGATATGACATTCCTGTGATTACTTTAGTGTGTGCTTTGAATCACATGCTAACCCCATGCTCTGGAAAGATCTAATGTATACCGATCTGATTGTTATTCTTGATTACTCACTGTGATGGTTCCCTATAGTCTGTGTTGGACTTTAGGAATTCAGTGGTAGAGGCAACTTACCACAGATGCTAGGCTAACCATTAAGCGAATCTTGGTGTAGTTTCTATAGAAGCAAACCATGCCCCCATAGTTATAAGTGGTCCTGCTCACCAGTTAACTGACTGTCTAATAGAGTAACAACATATAATTTGAGTGGACATTCTGGAATCTGACCCCTAGATGAAGATATGGGGTCCTCAGGAAGTGGGGCTTATCAGTGATTTCCCCTGTACCCCTGCCTATAGTTAATGACCATCCTGTGTATCAGACCCTTGCTAGACTGATACTACACTTTGGCCTGTCCCTGAACTATTGAAGCTGTCTCTGTGTGCTGAACCTTTGCTACAGCTATTGACCACATTCTTGCCTGGCCCTTTTGATATCTACCCTATAGATGTATCAGACCTTTGCTATGGCATTAACTACAGTTTTGCTTGGCTTTTGCTACTGCCACCTTTCTTAAATGTATACTAATCTCATGACTGTCCAGCTACACTTTTGTCTATTGTACGAGGGTGGATCCAAAGTTGGTGTCCTGACCATGAATAACAGGGTATTTAAGTATAAATAGCATTAATTTTTGACATAGTCTCCATTTACTTCAATACACTTCTCCTATCGATGATCCAACCTCTCTTTTAAAAAAAGACCTGTGATTGATGCTCAAACCAGTCCTGTACAGCAATCAAGACATTGTCATCAGACACAAAAGTCTTCACATTAATGAGTTCCTTGAGCTTTGGAAAGAGGAAGAAGTCGCTAGAGGCCAGGTCCGATGAATAGGGGGTGAGGGTTTTTTCTCCTTTTTTTTGTACTTAATTTTTCAACTTTTAGTGATGTTTTTCAATTTTTATTCAATATCCGCAAAAATAAGAGAAGAATTCTGTACAAATAAAAGAACAATAGTGCTGTCATTTTCCACAATGTTTTACTAAGTCCTCTAGTACTTAAGAATAAGAATACTTAATTGTCATTAACAAGACAAATGAAATGTCAATGAAATTTTCCAATAAACATCCTGCACAATAAAACAAACAATATAACAAGTGTTACGTATAAATTATCTCATTTCGTTAAGCCGTTGAGTGCACGTATAGCTTTTGGAAAAAAACTATTAAGCATATGTTTTGTATGCGTACGTACACTTCTAAAGCGTTTTTGTGATGGTAATCTCTCAAAAACTGAGTAATTTGGATGACTAGAATCTGCCAATATGTTTCTAGCTCTTTTTAACACTCTCTTTTCATAAAGATCATGTATACATGGAAGGGACACACCAATAACCCTGCCTGCAGTTCTGACCACACGTTCCAAGGAAATCTTCTCAGCCACAGTACAGTTTCCATACCATACTGTTACCCCATAAGTCAGAACACTCTCTACTATACTGCGATAAAACTTAATCAGCATATCTGTACTCAAACAAGCAGCTTTAAGTCATCTTAAGAAAAAAAGGCGCTGCTGTGCCTTCTTAACTAAGAAGGTACAGTTTAAAGACCAGGTTAGGTCTCTGGAAATATAGATGCCCAGAAACTTGAAAGAATCTACCTCCTCAATTTGCATGCCATCCACAAAAACAGGGAGTAGCGGTCTTCAACTACCTCGCCTAAAATCAACTACCAACTCCTTTGTTTTAGATGTATTTAAAAGCAAACAATTTTCCTTACTCCATTTTAACAATCTAAAAACCTCCTGTCTATAAGCATCCTCATCATTTTTGCCAATCAAACCAACTACCACTGTATCCTCGGCAAATTTCACTACCTTAACAGATTTGACAGCTGAAAAACAATCATATGTAAATATGGAATATAATAATGGGCTCAGGACACACCCCTGAGGCACACCAGTTTTTAACTGCACCTCGCTAGAAACAATACTACCTAGCTTAGCTACTTGGGGGCGATCAGTCAAAAAATGTAAAATCCAATTGCACGTAAACCCATTTAAGCCTAGAGAAAAAAGCTTAGAGACCAGAGATACTGGTATTATAGTAATAAAAGCAGAACTAAAATCCACAAATAAAATTCTTACATATGTCCCCTTCTTCTCTAAGTGTTTCTGCGCCTGGTGTAATACAGTCAGAACTGCATCATCAGTAGAGCGATTTTCTCGATATGCAAATTGCAAAGGATCAATATTTGCTGAAAAATTAGATTTAATATGTCTTAACATCAGGCATTCGAAGCCCTTCATAACCAAGGACATCAATGCAATAGGACGATAATCGTCTAAACATTTGGGCACACTCTTTTTCACCACAGGAATAATGGTCATTGCTTTGAAACATTTGGGAACTATACAATAATGTAAAGTTACATTAAAAAGCAACGTAAGGATACCCACTAACTGATCGCTACAGTCCCTAAGGATTTTACCCTGAATCATATCAGGACCAGCAGCTTTACCTATAGTGACACCACGCAAACATCTCAAGACTTCTTGTTTGTCAAGTATTATGGGGACCTCGCTTAGTCTAGTCTCCACAGCTTCAACGCTGATATTATTTTTCTTGTCAAATCTGGAGTAAAAAGTATTTAACTCTTCTACTAGGGAACTATTCTCCTCTACTAGGGAACTATTCTGTACCATTGCTCTATCTTTTTTGGTTTATAATCAGTAATTTCCTGCAAACTATGCCACATACTCCTAGTATTGTTACATATAGAAAAGCAATACGGGGACGACATCTACTATTACGTCAGGACACAGACTTTTGAATCCACCTTCATACGTTAATTTGCTGCTCACAGTATAATCAGTGTTGCCATTAAACTATTCTAGTCCTAATATATATATCTACTGATATATATCTACTGTATGTTTGCTTTCTTCTAATTACCACAACATACTATACTTGAGCTCTTGTCATTGTGACCTCCTCTGAATTTCCTGAGTAACAACTTCTCCCTGTCAATCAACATGTCAGTATTTTCCTAAGTATTGTTAAAACACATGTAAAGTAATGGTACTGGGTCACCTACCACCCCATGTCACAAGTAGACAGGGAATCACACAGGCACATATGGGACACATAGTAAGCCACCTCTTTTATTGAAGCTTTAATAGCAATAATTCAGTATTTCAATAAAGAGATGACTCTCTCTGTACGTTATATCTGCCCCACCTGCAGTGTACATGGTTTTGCCCATTAAGGGAAAATGTTATTTTGCAATCAACCTTGAATTAGGCCCTAAGGCATGATGGGCACACCGGAGGAATGCAGTGATAGGCGTCCATGTTTAAAGGCTTGGCTAACCATTAGAGACTGTATGGTAAGTAAATACTGCTAGTGCATGCATGATAATGTACCAGATTAATTATCTGAATGCACTGTATAAAATACACCATAGTCCTGTGCAGTATAATGTAACATATGTAGAATTCAAGTGCACAATCTGGATCTGAACCTTAGAGGCAGAACCTTAGAAGAAGGTGTGGGCTCCCTGGCAGTGGGGCCCATCGGGGTTTCCCCTGTACCCCTATGGGCCAGTTTGCCCTTGCCTAGCCTGGCCACTCCACAGGATTGCATGCAACTGTCTCTGGCCTTTTAAGCCACCTCCAGAATAACACATCTATATCATATTACATTAATTTCTTCTTTCAAAATAAATTAAAGTGTGGAATGTTTCTTTAAAACTGAAGGAAATTATCCAAGATACAGCAGGTGAGGGCACTGGAAAGTTCTAGTCTATATCATAAATAATTTTAAAACATGGCTCAGTTGCTCTATAACTTAATTTAACATAGTAAAATGCAATACATTTGCATATAACATATGCATAACAAAAATGTGTTGTTGAACATTATATATATACAGGTTGAGTATCCCATATCCAAATATTCCGAAATACGGAATATTCCGAAATACGGACTTTTTTGAGTGAGAGTGAGATAGTGAAACCTTTGTTTTTTGATGGCTCAATGTACGCAAACTTTGTTTAATACACAGTTATTAAAAATATTGTATTAAATGACCTTCAGGCTGTGTGTATAAGGTGTATATGAAACATAAATGAATTGTGTGAATGTAGACACACTTTGTTTAATGCACAAAGTTATAAAAAATATTGGCTAAAATGACCTTCAGGCTGTGTGTATAAGGTGTATATGTAACATAAATGCATTCTGTGCTTAGATTTAGGTCCCATCACCATGATATCTCATTATGGTATCTAATTATTCCAAAATACGGAAAAATCCCATATCCAAAATACCTCTGGTCCCAAGCATTTTGGATAAGGGAGACTCAACCTGTACCAGTATCTCCTTTACTAATAAAAATAAAAGAACCAATAGGCAATATGTAACCAGTGTCATATAATACCTACTTTGTTTATTTTTCTGAAGTTGTTCAGAAGGTGCTTTAATATTTTTAAATATAGTTTTTAGAATACTTGGAGTTACTGTTTGAGAAGTGTTGTTTGTAGTGTTTATATTCCCATGGGTTTCAAATCACTGAAATGTTTCTGGCACGCTGAAACAGTGTTAATTATGTTCTATACATTAAAAAAGCATCTAGAAACATCTTGTAATTCTATATCTAAAGTATCCCATTTAATATGCAAACACACCATTTTTTAAACAACATAATGGTTGCTGCATTAAGATTTTAACTAAAGCCTTTATTGTAAGTAATAAAGTATGACAATTTGCTGTAGCAATAATATATTCAATAATAAAATCCTACTCCTACATAATGTTTAATGCAAATGAAATAGTTATCAAACTTTCCAAAAAATGTATTATTTGGAATAAATGCATACATAAAAGAAATGGTAACTGCAGATTTCACTTTATGAAAATAAAGTTGTTTTTAAAATATTATTGCTTTAAAGGAGATGAGCACATTTTTTCCAACTTCCTCAAAACTTGACTGTATCTGTCTCTGAGTGTTATCACCCCAACCGCACCACACATCCGAGTGAATTGACCGTCTTTATTCCAGCTCTTTATATAGGCTATAGATTCTGCAAAATGTGAACTTACAAATATAGCACGTATGCAGGGCCGGTTCTTGGGCGCTGTGCGCCCCGGGTGACAATAGGGGGTGTGGCTTCGTACAGGGGGCGTGGTCATTTACGCCCCCTGTACAGACTGAAATGATGTGCGGTGCGCGATGACGTCATCACGCACCGCACAGTAAAGGACCTCTCCACGAAGGGAAACTAGACGCGTACGCATCTAGTTTCCCTTCACAGCGGCAGCGGGGGCAGTCGGGCAGCGGGGGGCACAGCAGCAGCAGATCTTGCCCTGGTGCGGCGCCCTCCAGATGGCGCCCTGCGCCCTCCGGAAGGCGGCGCCCCGGGCAAAAGTCCTGCTTGACCGTGGCAGTAGAACTAAAGGATTGTATCATCTGAGATTCACATCCCCGTACAACAGGCTGTCCAACCATACAAATCAATTCATACAAAATTATGAAACCACTTCACTAATCCCTACTGAAACCATACAAACTAGTACTTTTAATTATTTCCATTATGTGAGTGCTGCATTGAGCTATAGCACCGTTTTGACAGTACTGCAGAATAACAGGTTACATTTTTAAACGTGTTGTATCAAATGCAAAACTGAGTATGTGCAGGACATGATTCTGCTATAGTTGTAGGGCAGGTGTGACAAATATAGACATATGAAGCCTTTACATCTATGTGCAAGTCTTCTTGTAGATGTGTATGGGTCTGATTCATGTTTGCAAGTAAAACAAAGAAGCATGTAACTTTATTTCTGGAACAAACCATTTTGCCATGCAAGGGAAGCAAATACATTTATATTTTGTCTGTGCAGGGTAAGTACTGGCTGATTTTGCACGTTGCCCACAAGTGTTATACAGCTTTATTTATTTATTGCAATTGGATTTCAGTTAGAACACACCCCACCCAAATCTAAATCTCTCTGCACATGTTACGTCTGCCCCAACTGCAGTGTAACATGGTTTTGCCCAGTTGCTTACTGTTTTGCTTTACTCACAAACACGAATCAGACCCTATGTACCATAGGGCGGTATGCAATTAGTGGCGTCTTTTTCGACAAGTCGAAAAAATTGCACTTTTCGCTGTTTTTAGGGCGATTTGGATTCGCACTATTTAATTTCAGTGGTTCATTTTTGCCCATGCCGATACGACTAAAAAAAAAAGTGAAACGGCATGGCAAAAATGTATTAAAAAAATGGTCAAAAATGCCCACAATTGACTAAGGTTGGTCAAATTAGTTCTGTTTTTTTCGGGTAGCTGAAAAAAACGGTACTAATTGCATACCCCCCATAGTATTCCTGTTTATGGAACCAGCTTAATACATACTCCAAAATCAGTGTTATATAAGGGTGCCAAGTCATGGAAAATATACATTGTAATGTACATGTTTAATGAGACTATGGGCCTGATTCAGAGCAGCATGCAATGCCGATGCTCACAACCAATTTCTTTGCTACGGCGTATGCACGAAAATCCCTAAAAACTCTTACAGTACATATGTTACTCATAGTGTTCACACAAAGGCACTGTTCTAATGAGATGCACAGTATCAGAAATGCCTTGGAAAAATGTTGGGAGTTCCTGGGAGTTGGCTAAACAGGTAGTGTCGCAGACTTTTTGGTGAAGATGGTTGCATACACAGACACTTAGGAGGCCATACACAGATGGAGAAACTACACCTGCCATAGGGTTGGTGCAAAATATGATGGTGCTACTGATGGTGCATCTAAAGATGCACCAATTGGTATTTCAACACCTATAGATGCGGACAGTGTGTATCTGAGTCCTTGCCCATTCAGAGGCGAGATGTACACCAGAGCAGTGGATGACCACCAGTAGTTGCGGACATGGCCGTGGCCACCTCTAAATCAGGCCTTATTTCTGTTGTTAAACACACATGGCATTATAAAGTGGGTGACATAAAGCTCTGTGGTTCTGTAATGACACTGACATTTCCATGTTCATTATATGGAAGCTTTTCTCAGCTAATATGGTGAGCTCCAGCTGTCGTATCACATGTCTTAGTAAAAGTACCTGTGTCTTGTAGAATTTGCTAATATCTTTTGTGAGCAAAATCTGGAGCAATAATTGTGCCTTTACTCTATGAATGTCCACTGTATTTTACTATAACTATCTGAATCTTTAAAAATGTTGCCTATTTCAGGAATCCAGGGATTAGTAGTCTAAGTTGTCTATTTGGGGGTCACACGGTTTATAATAATAAATATGACACTCATAATTATCCAAAAATAAATCTCTATCCCAGGCGCACTTCCCCACCAAACACCTTGACAAATATGCAGGTGTAGTGAAGTCTCAGCCCCCCGTGCACTGTCTGTAAGCCTGCCAGCCCAAAATTTCTTGAAGGTCTGCCCAAGATACAGCTTTCCTAGTTAATGTCTGGTCAATGCTGTACTAAATTCTGCACAGGTTATCACTGTGCCACTTTCTCCCTTCACTCTGCATTTCACACTGTGCTAAAAGGCAGTAAGCCTTCCTATCACTGATTAGTTTCTGCCATTTTAATAACATTAATTGCCAATTTTACCAGCCAGACAGGTAAAGTATCAGAAAAGTGATAATCCTACCCAAACAGTAATGTTCCAGAACCTGGCATTTACACTGCCCTTTATTTACAAGCAAATAGAATATGCAAGCACCAGGCTCCCTACAGATTAAATATTTAAGTGCTGCATATAACTACCATTAGGGCTTGTACATTTTAGCTTTGCAAGGTAAACATCACCCCTTAAAAGCATAAATAGGACCTTTTACATTGTCTTACCTTAGCAGAGCATTCCATATTCCTACTGAAAGCCTCCCAGCAGTACTGTGTACTTAGCAAAAGCTCCTTTAGAACGTTAAGAAAGTCTTTTAAAGCCCAAATATATAAATCTTTGGATTAACATATTTTGGGTATATGCAGGGCCGGTTCTAGTCCAGTGGAGCTCATGGCAAGAATTTATTTTGGATTTCCCTTACCCCTCACACACACACTGCCCCATAGCCTCACACACACACTGCCCATAGCCTCACACACATGCTGCTCCCATAGCCTCACACACACACTGCCCCCATAGCCTTACACACATGATGCCCCCTTAGCCTAACACACAAACACACTATCCTATAGACTAGAGATGAGCGGGTTCGGTTCTCCGAGATCCGAACCCCCCCGAACTTCACCTATTTTACATGGCAGCCTCGGATCTTCCCGCCTTGCTCGGTGAACCCGAACGCGCCCGAACGTCATCATCCCGCTGTCGGATTCTCGCGAGATTCGTATTCTATATAAAGAGCCGCGCGTCGCTGCCATTTTCACTCGTGCATTGGAGATTGAACGGAGAGGACGTGGCTGCGTTCTCTCCCTGAAAAGCTCTGTATCTGTGCTCAGTGTGCTGCAAATATCTGTGCTCAGTGTGCTGCAAATATCTGTGCTCAGTGTGCTGAAAATATCTACGTTCTCTGCCTGAAAACGCTCCATATCTGTGCTCAGTGTGTTGCAAATATCTGTGTTTAGTGTGCTGCATTGTGGGGACACCAGTATATAATTATAGTAGTATAGTACAGTAGGCCATTGCTGTATCTTGCAGCTCTGTGTTAAGTATACTATCCATATCTGGCTGCATTATTGTGAGCAGTATATAGTAGGACAGTGCAGCATTTTGGTGACCAGCAGTATACATATAGTACAGTACAGTAGGTCATTGCTGTATCTTGCAGCTCTGTGTCAAGTATACTATCCATATCTGTGCTGCATTATTGTGAGCAGTATATAGTAGGACAGTGCAGCATTTTGGTGACCAGCAGTATACATATAGTACAGTACAGTAGGCCATTGCTGTATCTTGCAGCTCTGTGTCAAGTATACTATCCATATCTGTGCTGCATTATTGTGAGCAGTATATAGTAGGACAGTGCTGCATTTTGGTGACCAGCAGTATACATATAGTACAGTACAGTAGGCCATTGCTGTATCTTGCAGCTCTGTGTCAAGTATACTATCCATATCTGTGCTGCATTATTGTGAGCAATATGTAGTAGGACAGTGCAGCATTTTGGTGACCAGCAGTATACATATAGTACAGTACAGTAGGACATTGCTGTATCTTGCAGCTCTGTGTCAAGTATACTATCCATTTCTGTGCTGCATTATTGTGAGCAGTATATAGTAGGACAGTGCAGCATTTTGTTGACCAACAGTATACATATATAGTACAGTACAGTAGGTCATTGCTATTGATATATTACTGGCATATAATTCCACACATTAAAAAATGGAGAACAAAAATGTGGAGGGTAAAATAGGGAAAGATCAAGATCCACTTCCACCTCGTGCTAAAACTGCTGCCACTAGTCATGGCCGAGATGATGAAATGCCATCAACGTCGTCTGCCAAGGCCGATGCCCAATGTCATAGTAGAGAACATGTAAAATCCAAAAAACTAAAGTTCAGTAAAATGACCCAAAAATCTAAATTTAAAGCGTCTGAGGAGAAACGTAAACTTGCCAATATGCCATTTACGACATGGAGTGGCAAGGAACGGCTGAGGCCCTGGCCTATGTTCATGGCTAGTGATTCAGCTTCACATGAGGATGGAAGCACTCATCCTCCTGCTAGAAAAAAGAAAAGACTTAAGCTGGCAAAAGCACAGCAAAGAACTGTGCGTTCTTCTAAATCACAAATCCCCAAGGAGAGTCCAATTGTGTTGGTTGCGATACCTGACCTTCCCAACACTGGATGGGAAGAGGTGGCGCCCTCCACCATTTGCACGCCTCCTGCAAGTGCTGGAAGGAGCACCCACAGTCCAGTTCCTGATAGTCAAATTGAAGATGTCACTGTTGAAGTACACCAGGATGAGGATATGGGTGTTGCTGGCGCTGAGGAGGAAATTGACAAGGAGGATTCTGATGATGAGGTGGTTTGTTTAAGTCAGGCACCCGGGGAGACACCTGTCCATGGGATGAATATGGCCATTGACATGCCTGATCAAATTACAAAAAAAAATCACCTCTTTGGTGTGGAATTATTTTAACAGAAATGCGGACAACAGGTGTCAAGTCGTGTGTTGCCTTTGTCAAGCTGTAATAAGTAGGGGTAAGGACGTTAACCACCTAGGAACATCCTCCCTTATATGTCACCTGGAGCATATTCATCATAAGTCATTGACAAGTTCAAAAACTTTGGGTGACAGCGGAAGCAGTCCACTGACAACTAAATCCATTCCTCTTGTACCCAAGCTCCTGCAAACCCAACCACCAACTCCCTTAGTGTCAATTTCCTCCTTAGACAGGCCTGCCAATAGTCCTGCAGGCCATGTCACTGGCAAGTCTGACGAGTCCTCTACTGACTGGGATTCCTCCGATGCATCCTTGAGTGTAATGCCTGCTGCTGCTGGGAGTCGATCGTCATCCCAGAGGGGAAGTCTGAAGACCACTTGTACTACTTCCAGTAAGCAATTGACTGTCCAACAGTCCTTTGCGAGGAAGATGAAATATCACTGCAGTCATCCTGCTGCAAAGTGGATAACTCAGACCTTGGCAGCTGTGTTGGTGTTAAACGTGTGTCCGTTATCCTCCGTTAGTTCACAGGGACTTAAAGAATTGCTTGAGGTATTATGTCCCCGGTACCAAATACCATCTAGGTTCCACTTCTCTAGGCAGGCGATACCGAGAATGTACACAGACGTCAGAAAAAAGACTCACCAGTGTCCTAAAAAATGATGTTGTACCCAATGTCCACTTAACCACGGACATGTGGACAAGTGGAGCAGGGCAGACTAAGGACTATATGACTGTGACAGCCCACTGGGTAGATGTATTCCCTCCCACAGGAAGAACAGCAGCGGCGGCACCAGTAGCAGCATCTCGCAAACGCCAACTTGTTCCTAGGCAGGCTATGCTTTGTATCGCCGCTTTCCATAAGAGGCACACAGCTGACAACCTCTTACGGAAACTGAGGAACATCATCGCAGAATGGCTTACCCTAATTGGACTCTCCTTGGGATTTGTGACATTGGACAACGCCACCAATATTGTGTGTGCATTACATGTGGGCAAATTCCAGCACGTCCCATGTTTTGCACATACATTGAATTTGGTGGTGCAGAATTTTTTAAAAAATGGCAGGGGCGTGCAAGAGATGCTGTTGGTGTCCCGAAGAATTGCGGGCCACTTACAGCATTCAGCCACCGCGTGCCGAAGACTGGAGCACCAGCAAACACTCCTGAACCTGTCCCGCCATCATCTGAAGCAAGAGGTGGTAACAAAGTGGAATTTACCATCTATATGCTTCAGAGGATGGAGGAGCAGCAAAAGGCCATTCAAGCCTATACATCTGCCTACGATATAGGCAAAGGAGGGGGAATGCACCTGACTCAAGTGCAGTGGACAATGATTTCAACGTTGTGCAAGGTTCTGCAACCCTCTGAACTTGCCACACGTGAAGTCAGTTCAGACACTGCCAGCCTGAGTCAGGTCATTCCCCTCATCAGGCTTTTGCAGAAGCAGCTGGAGAGATTGAAGGAGGAGCTAAAATGGAGCGATTCCGCTAGGCATGTGGGACTTGTGGATGGAGCCCATCATTCGCTTAACCAGGATTCACGGGTGGTCAATCTGTTGAAATCTGAGCACTACATTTTGGCCACCGTGCTCGATCCTAGGTTTAAAGCCTACGTTGTATCTCTCTTTCCGGCAGACACAAGTCTGCACATGTTCAAAGACCTGCTGGTGAGACACTTGTCAACTCAAGCGGAACGTGACCCGTCAACAACTCCTCCTTCACATTCTCCCGCAACTGGGGCTGCGAGGAAAAGGCTAAGAATTCCGAGCCCACTCGCTGGCGGTGATGCAGGGCAGTCTGGAGCGAGTGCTGACATCTGGTCCGGACTGAAGGACCTGCCAACGATTAATGACATGTCGTCTACTGTCACTGCATATGATTCTGTCACCATTGAAAGAATGTTGGAGGATAATATGAGTGACCGCATCCAAGTAGGCACGTCAGACAGTCCGTACGTATACTGGCAGGAAAAAGAGGAAATTTGGAGGCCCTTGCACAAGCTGGCTTTATTTTACCAATGTTGCCCCCCCCCCCCTCCAGTGTGTACTCCGAAAGAGTGTTTAGTGCAGCCAGTCACCTTGTCAGCGATCGGCGTACAAGGTTACTTCCAGAAATTGTGGAGAAGATGATGTTCATCAAGGTGACATTCACCATCAATTGCCTCCAGAAAGTACACAGGGACCTGAGATGGTGGATTCCAGTGGAGACGAATTAATACTCTGTAAGGAGGGGGATGTACACAGTGAAAGGGGTGAGGAATCGGAGGATGATGATGAGGTGGACATCATGCCTCTGTAGAGCCAGTTTGAGCAAGCAGAGATTGATTGCTTCTTTTTTTGGTGGGGGCCCAAACCAACCAGTCATTTCAGCCACAGTCATGTGGCAGACCCTGTGGCTGAAATGATGGGTTTGTTAAAGTGTGCATGTCCTGTTTATACAACATAAAGGTGGGTGGGAGGGCCCAAGGACAATTCCATCTTGCTCATCTTTTTTTAATTTATTTATCTTTGCATCATGTGATGTTTGGGGCCAATTTTTTTAAGGGCCATCCTGTCTGACACTGCAGTGCCACTCCTAGATGGGCCAGGTGTTTGTGTCGCCCACTTGGGTCGCTTAGCTAAGTTATCCAGCGACCTCGGTGCAAATTTTAGGACTAAAAATAATTTTGTGAGGTGTTCAGAATAGACTGGAAATGAGTGGAAATTATGGTTATTGAGGTTAATAATACTATAGGATCAAAATTACCCCCAAATTCTATTATTTAACCTGTTTTTGAGGGGTTTTGGAAAAAAAAACACCTGAATACAAAACACACCCGAATCCGACAAAAAAAATTTCAGGGAGGTTTTGCCAAAACATGTCCGAATCCAAAACACGCCCATGGAACCGAATCCAAAACCAATGGTGCACATTTCTACTATAAAAGGTACAAAATGCAGCTACTATGGTGCCCGGTGGCTTGTGGGGGAGGGGGGTCCAAAGGCAATCCCACTGCATCCTTTAAAAACATTTTCTTCTTCTATTTTTTATTTTTAATTACTGTTGCCGCACCAGGTTCGGGGCCTGGCACTGTATGTCCTGCTAGGGAGGAGGGAGGTGGAGCCATTTGTTCTCCAGAATTTGAAAGCATGGCTGTGCCTGCAGTAGTGGTGTCAGGGCAGTGCAGCTGATGGACGTGCACTGATTGTGCTTATACAGTGCCACATCCATCAGCCGCACATTGCCGGCGCAGCTATTGCAGGCGCAGCCATACTTCCAGATTCTCTAGAAAAAGTGGCTTCACCTCCCTCCTCCCTACCAGTAAGTACACTGCTGGAATCGAACCTGGTGCGGCAATAGTAAGTAAAAATAAAAAAAGCCGAAAAATAATAATATTAAATAATAATATATTTTAGAGGGTGCAGTGGGATTGCCTTCGGGGCCGCCAAGCCCCATAACAGCTGTATCCCCTACACATTGCATAATTAAAGGGTCCATCCATGTCTGTCCATCTATGCCCTCTCTCATCCATCAATCTATGCCCCCTCCTGTCCATCTGCGTGTCCATCTACGCCCTCATATGGTGCTCTGTCTGTCTGCCCATGCCCCTGTCCGTCCATCTATGCACCCTCCCTTCCTTCCGTCTTTACCCCCATATGGTGCTCTCTCTGTCCGTTTGTCTGATTATGCCCCCTCCTGTCTGTCCGTCTATACCCCCATATGGTGTTCTGTCTGATCGTCTGTCCAGCTATGCCCCCTCCTGTCCATCTCTTTATAACCGCATATGGTGCTCTGTCTGTTCATCTGTCTGTCTGTGCCCTCCCATCCGTCCATGCCCCCATACTGTGCTTTATCTGTCCACAGTCCATCAATGCCACCAGTGTCCATCTATACCCCCATATGGTGCTCTGTTCATCCATCTGTCTTCCTATGCCACCGTCTGTCCATCCCCATCGGTCTGTCCATCTATGCCTCCACCCCGTCCTCTGCTGTAGTCAAGTAGTGTCTCTCCTGCTCACTCCTTCTCCCTCTCTCTCCCTAACACTCTCTCTCTCGCTACTCTCTCTCTCTCCCTGACACTGTCTCTATTTCTCTCATTCCCTCTTTTTCCATTAAAACCCTCTCTCTTTCTCTCTCTAATTCTCTAACTTGCACCTCTCTCTCTCTCTCCCTGCCTCTGGCACCCTCTTTCTCTCTCACTCCCCTCTCTCTTCTACCCAGGGCTGATTTAAGACTGGTGGGGCCCCAGGGCAACAGAGAGAGATTGTGGGGGCCTCCACTACTAAAATTGTAGGCATAGCACCACCACTCCCTCCTCCATTTGTGACTGACACACACACACACACACACACACACACATTAATCGCTATTCTCCAACCAAGGCACAGTTATAAGGGCTACCCCGTGCCAGGATCCAGCACTATGGGAGGAAGGAAGTGTCAGCACTACTTGCTTTGTGTAACCCCACAGACTGATCTTCTCGTTCCATCTATGCAATCTGCCACCAAGCACCCGCATATTTCCATCTACCACCTTCGACCGCAGATGGTGCTGTAGAGGCAGCAGGGACAGCTCGCCAGAACGGAGGAGCTCCTTGGTGGCCGTTGCTCCTCCAATTGATAAACACAGTGTGTGGGGGCCCCTAATGTGTGGGGGCCCCAGGACGGCTGCCTCTGTCGTCCCTCCCTTAATCCAGCCCTGCTCCTGCCCCTATGGTGCATTGTAGTGACAGAGGCTTTGGGGTCAGGGGAAGGGCCCTTCCAAATTTTTTGTTCACTCATGGAGTCTGCTTAGCATTCTATGCATAATAACAATAAGCACGATATTATAATGCTTTTAATAGATTGAGGTTTTTTTTACAATTAATTCTAAGCATATAAAAATAATTACTTGATAAAATAAAAGTAGTTTGAAACAGACCCATGATAAAGAAATATTTCAAAGAGAAAAATAATAATTGACATCTGTGAAGACAATTATGTCTGGACTTATAATGCTAAACACTCATTAACGCCACAAGTTTTTTGCTCAGGTCCCTTTGAAAATTGAATTCTTAACATTTACCCCTATTGTGTTCTTAAGAATTTCTTGCATGGCATAAATGTATTGACATAAGTATCATTGGAATGACATACTTAGCAGGTCCCTTTGTACTATTAAACAGGTCAAAAGAGGCAAGCCAATTACAAAAAAATGTAAATGAAACAAGAACTGACTAATAACAGTAGAGTGAGAATAATATTCACAGGGATGGAAATGTTTTCCAGTAGAGTCTGGACATCTATAATCTGGACACAGGCCCTCATTCCGAGTTGTTCGCTCGCAAGCTGCTTTTAGCAGCTTTGCACATGCTAAGCCGCCGCCTACTGGGAGTGAATCTTAGCTTATCAAAATTGCGAACGAAAGATTCGCAATATTTGCGAAAAGACTTCTCTGTGCAGTTTCTGAGTAGCTCGAGACTTACTCTTCCAGTGCGATCAGTTCAGTGCTTGTCGTTCCTGGTTTGACGTCACAAACACACCCAGCGTTCGTCTAGACACTCCCCCGTTTCTTCAGACACTCCCGTGTTTTTCCCAGAAACGGTAGCGTTTTTTTCACACACTCCCATAAAATGGCCTGTTTCCGCCCAGAAACGCCCACTTCCTGTCAATCACATTACGATCACCAGAACGAAGAAAAAACCTTGTAATGCCATGAGTAAAATTCCTAACTGCATAGCAAATTTACTTGGCGCAGTCGCACTGTGGACATTGCGCATGCGCATTAGCGACTAATCGCTCCGTTGCGAGAAAAAAATAACGAGCGAACAACTCAGAATGACCCCACAGTTTCAACTTGTACCATTTTTAAAGAGATTGTCCATTATGAAATACTGGTAGTTCACAGAAAGTGGAAATGTCTGTGTTGATGAAGAACAACAAGACTATTGGAAGCTAGGGCTTTTGCATAGTGATGAATTAAGCAAATCATATTACAGCATGGACAAGGTTATTTGTAACTGCCGTTTTTGTCTATAATTATGACTAGCTGCAAAGGAAGGCCTCAGTGACTCTGAAAGTGAGATGGATTTTTGGGGCACATTTGTGTGGAGTATCAGTCACCCAGATACAGTATCTATAGAAAGAGGCAAAATAGGTTAGCTCAAGTTGCTAATATTTTATAAGCCACTGTGTGTACAAGATGTTTGCATGGATCTTAGCCAAGAACATATCATCAGCAAAGACCAACAGTGGGCAATAGCCCATAGGATGGTATTATATGTGTGTTCATTTGAAGTGCAAAGCAAAACAGGTGAGAAAACTGTAAATCAATGGAACATTCCAACATGTGGTGTGTGCAGCTACTATAAGAAAAAATGTCCTGAGAAGAACTGTACAGAGTAAAACTCATAGTTAGATCAATTGTTCATAAACGTGACAATGCAAATTCAGTGGTACCGTACAAATAGCAAAGCGAGGAAAGTAATAAAAGCATATGAATCAACTTTCAACATGTTACAGCATAAAGGGTTCTGGAAGTTCTGGAATACTGAGAGACAGATTTTTTTGCCATGACTTTGGTGCATTGATTCTCTGTGAATTCAAACTATCCACTCCCCTTACACCACCATCAACCAAGCACTTTATACATTAGACAGACTGTACAATGTATGTGAGAATCTGAGTAAAGCATCTTCTTTTGAATGCAGGCTATTTATATCAGTTACAGTACATAATCACACATACACACATACAAAACCTTATATATTTGCAGAAGTTTTCTTTAGCACCTCCTTAGCAGATGTTATATCTAACTGATTAATCTGATATTCACCACAATATGGAGACATTTGTTTCTTAAAGCATCAGCAATGCTGTCAGATGTGTCCCCATTCACCAAGCATTTTTGCACCATACAGATGTGTCCTCATAAATCTTTTCTGCAGTCACGCCAACCAGGCACTCTTGACAGGGCAGGTAGCATGAGAGTCTTCTAATGTCAGGCATATTTTTTTCCAAAAATGCATCTTAGTCCAAATGCGATGCGGCTAGGACGCAGAAGCAGACTGTGCTGATATATAACACTTGTATATCTGTGTGTGACTAAGTCTCTGAATCTGTAAACAATGTAGCAGTAGCAGCTTTTTTCCAATACAAGTTTTGTTGTGCTTCATATACAGACTCACTCACGCCAGGCATCTCATTATACATGGTGTATCAAGGCTACTGTAGATGTATGAGGATACATCTGTATGGTGCAAGACCTGTAGTATGACTTAGATGCTGTGCCATGAACAACAGGTTATAGACTTTGACATAATAGCATATTGCACCACATCTACACACCAACAGACTTGTACACTTAGCATTATAGATGTGCACCGGAAATTTTTGGGGTTTTGTGTTTTGGTTTTGGATTCGGTTCCACAGCCGTGTTTTGGATTCGGACGCATTTTGGCAAAACCTCCCTGAAATTTTTTTGGCGGATTTGGGTGTGTTTTGGATTCGGGTGTTTTTTTTCAAAACCCCCTCAAAAACAGCTTAAATCATAGAATTTGGGGGTAAATTTGATCCTATAGTATTATTAACCTCAATAACCACAATTTCCACTCATTTCCAGTCTATTCTGAACACCTCACACCTCACAATACTATTTTTAGTCCTAAAATTTGCACCGAGGTCACTGGATGACTAAGCAAGGCGACCCAAGAGGGCGGCACCTACCCCTGGCCCATCTAGGAGTGGCACTGCAGTGTCAGACAGGATGGCACTTTAATAAATTGGCCCCAAACAGCACATGATGTAAAGAAAAGAGAAAAAGAGGTGCACTGTGGTCACTGGACGGCTAAGCTAAGCGACACAAACACATCAATATTACTGGAATTATTCGTTCTAATCAATGGTATTATTGGTCCAAATCACTGGAAGAAAATGACAAAATCACTGGAATTATTTGTTCTAATCAATGGTATTATTGGTCCAAATCACTGGAAGAAAATGACAAAATCACTGGAATTATTCGTTCTAATCAATGGTATTATTGGTCCAAATCACTGGAAGAAAATGACAAAATCACTGGAATTATTCGTTCTAATCAGTGGTATTATTGGTCCAAATCACTGGAAGAAAATGACAAAATCACTGGAATTATTCGTTCTAATCAATGGTATTATTGGTCCAAATCACTGGAAGAAAATGACAAAATCACTGGAATTATTCGTTCTAATCAAAGGGTATTATTGGTCCAAATCACTGGAAGAAAATGTCAAAATCACTGGAATTATCCGGTCTAATCAATGGTATTATTGGTCCAAATCACTGGAAGAAAATGACAAAATCACTGGAATTATTCGTAAACATTTGTAGAAAGTCGCTGCTTTCTGATTACAGAAATGCTCAGATAAACCTGCGAATCCACAATCCCTTCCCAGAGGAAAAAGAAATTGAGAAACCGTTGTTTGAGAACGTTTGTTCTCTCTCCTTTACAAAGGAACAAACCACTTTCCAAGAAGACTGACGTTTTGGGGATTATGGAGACATAATGTTTTTGAATATAAATCCTAAAGCAGGTGGTGTATTAGAGCAAAAGAGTGCAAGAGACCAGCCATGCAGTTTCTGAAATATTATGACAAAATGTTACTGTATTTCATAAGCACTCATTCCTTCCATGAGGTAGTTGTCCATTATTTCAGCTTCCATTGACCATTTTGAAAGCGGTAGAAGTTATCGATTCTTTTTTTTTTCTTTTTTTTCCCCTATTTTTAATTTTCTCCTGCATTGCCCAGTAAAATGTTGCAGTGTTAAGTATTGATTTGTGCCTTCTGGGGGTCCACTTCTTCACCAAACCCAGCCAAATCTCATCCTAACCCTCTGTTCCACGTTCTCTATGTACCCCATCTGTGTCACCCATGTCTGTCTACCCCTCCCCTTTAGATTGTAAGCTCTCACGAGCAGGGCCCTCTTCCCTCATGTGCTTATCCTTTGTCTTACTTTAATAATCTTCAAATGTACCACATCCAGCAGTCTTCTGCCACCTGATACTTATTCCAGTGTCATCTGCTGATGTAACTATGTTTATTTACCCTGTACTTGTCCTATACTGTCATCAACTGTAAATTGCTGTTTTCCTGTTTGATTATTTATGTACTCTGTAATTGGGTGCTGCGGAACCTTTGTGGCGCCATATAAATAAAGGATAATAATAATAATAATATAGGGTGTATAATCCCCAGGTGTATCTCACACATCACACAGTACAGTATATTGGGTGTATAATCCCCAGGTGTATCTCACACATCGCTCAGTACAGATTACAGGATGTATAATCACCAGGTGTATAACACACATCGCACAGTACAGTATATAGGGTGTATAATCCCCAGGTGTATCTCACACATCGCTCATTACAGTATATAGGGTGTATAATCCCCAGGTGTATCTCACACATCGCTCAGAACAGATTACAGGATGTATAATCACCAGGTGTATAACACACATCGCACAGTACAGTATATAGGGTGTATAATCACCAGGTGTATCACAAACGTTACACAGTACAGTATACAGGGTGTATAATCCCCAGGTGTATCTCACACATCGCTCAGTACAGATTACAGGATGTATAAAATCACCAGGTGTATAACACACGTACAGTATACATACTGGTCAGAACAATGCAGCAGATATTGAGCACTGATCAGGATACTAGAAGTGACACAGAGCTGCAAGATACAGCAATGGCCTACTGTACTGTACTATATATGTATACTGCTGGTCACCAAAATGCTGCACTGTCCTACTATATACTGCTCACAATAATACAGCACATACTGTACTATATATGTATACTGCTGGTCACCAAAATGCTGCACTGTCCTACTATATACTGCTCACAATAATGCAGCACAGATATGGAATGGATACTTGCAGTGACACAGAGCTGCAAGATACAGCAGTGGCCTACTGTACAACTATATACTGTTGGTCACCAAAATGCTGCACTGTACTACTATATATACTGCTCACAAAAATGCAGCACAGATATGGAATGGATACTTGCAGTGACACAAAGCTGCAAGATACAGTAATGGCCTACTGTACTGTACAACTATATACTGTTGGTCACCAAAATGAAGTACACTGAGCACAGATATTTGCAGCACACTGAGCACAGATATTTGCAGCACACTGAGCACAGATATGGAGCTTTTCAGGCAGAGAACGTAGATATTTGCAGCACACTGAGCACAGATATTTGCAGCACACTGAGCACAGATATGGAGCGTTTTCAGGCAGAGAACGTAGATATTTTCAGCACACTGAGCACAGATATTTGCAGCACACTGAGCACAGATATTTGCAGCACACTGAGCACAGATTACGGATCTTTTCAGGCAGAGAACGTAGCCACGTCCTCTCCGTTCAATGTCCAATGCACGAGTGAAAATGGCGGCGACGCACTGCTCTTTATATAGAATACGAATCTGGCGAGAATCCAACAGCGGGATGATGACGTTCGGGCGCGTTCGGGTTAACCGAGCAAGGCGGGAAGATCCGAGGCTGCCTCGGAACCGTGTAAAATAGGTGAAGTTCGGGGGGGTTCGGATCTCTGAGAACCGAACCCGCTCATCTCTACTTAGCATTTACATTTTTGTCACATTACAGTGTACATTTGCAGTCTTATTGGTCCTTGCTCTCTTACCTTTCACATATTAGCGTCTTTATCACGCTGCTATAGCACATAAATCATCTAGTGTACTGGCCTGGGTAGGCATACCTTGTGCCTTTATTCCATTTGCCTTTTGAGAAAGATGCAAATTAAGTGAATTATTCAGCAAATGTGTGACACGGCTTAGTCACATTTTTCAGGGTGATGACAAACTGTACACATTTGTTGTGTCCAATCAAATTGGCTAACAGTCATATTAACAGATGCTTGTATGCTAACCTCAGCTATTTGCTGCTTCTCTACTCCAATGCAGTTCTGACAATGGGCCTAATTCAGACTGGATCGCTGCATCGGCGGGGATCGCAGTCTTAAGACCTTAGGTAGTGGGCACGCACTGCGCGCACGCATCCCGGGAGGCCCAGTGAGATGCTAAAAGCATCTCAAGGCTGTGATCGCCTCTGCCTGATTGACAGGAAGAGGCAGTCACAGGGTGGGAGGGGGCAAGCTGGCATTTCCGGACCATTGCAGGAGCAGGTCGCAGCGGCTGCGTGACATCACACACAGCCACTGTGACCCTGGAAGTGGCAGGCAGCCATCTGCCAGCGCAGCTAGGCTGCACAGGCAGCAGGGAGATACTCAGCGGGTGAAAAAGCATCGCCGGCGTGTGATGTTTTCACACCTGTGCGAGAGGGTAGGCAGCGCCTGGCATGCGGGGCAGACTAGCCCTGTGCTGGGTGTCTCCCCGCATGTCTAAGTAACTGAACGTAGATGTGCTAAATTTAGCATATCCACGATAAGATCTGAATCTGAAGCTGAATTTAGCATATCTACAATAAGATCTGAATCACCCCCAGGCTGCGCAGACAGCAGGGAGATACTCGGCGGGAGCAAAACCTTCACCGGCGTGTGATGCTTTTGAACCTGTGCAGGGGGGGGCAGCGCCTGGCATGCGGGGCAGACTAGCCCTGTGCTGGGCGTCCCCCCGCATGTCTAAGTAACTGAACGTAGATGTGCTAAATTTAGCACATCTACGATAAGATCTGAATCTGAAGCTGAATTTAGCATATCTACAATAAGATCTGAATCACCCCCAGGCTGCGCAGACAGCAGGGAGATACTCGGCGGGAGCAAAAGCTTCACCGGCGTGCGATGCTTTTGAACCTGTGCAGGGGGGGGGGGGGCAGAGCCTGACATGTGGGGCAGACTAGGCATGTGTTCCCCTGCATGTCTGAGTAACTGATCGTAGATGTGCTAAATTTAGCAAATCTACGATAAGATCTGAATCACCCTCAATGTGTGGGAGGCCAGAAGCGGACTCTGGCTTGTAAATGGCATAAAGCAGCTTGTTCGGACTTAAGGTCAGGGCCAAGAAAAGGTAAAGTTACATTGCACCTTTGCTAAACCACATTGCACTGTAGGTGGGGTAAATGTGAAATGTACAAAGGTTTAGATTTAGGAGGGGCTGTGTCCAAACTGAAATCATAATCTAACCTGCAGTGTAAAAATAAGGCTTTCCAACATTTGTGGGCTATATGTAAAAGCAGGAAGAATTTACCCTGTGTCCAAAGAAAACCCCTTGTACTGCAACAAAGTTATTTGCTTTGTTCCCAACTCAAAAGTTGCTCCAAAGAGTGAATAGACATGTTATTTTGATTTATTGCAGGCTATAAATAGCCTATACCCTACTAAAGGTCTGTCACCAGTAGTGCAAGTAAGGTAGTATGGGTCATTACAATGTACCATTAAGAAATTGGTAGCCAGTATACCACACCCTCTCCTACTACCTTACTGCCTTAGCAATCAAGAGAGTCACAGCACTTGGAGGTGAAATGGATCCCGGGCCAGCTTGTGAGTGACCTGGGGCAGTCCAGCAGCTCCCAGTTAACCCTCGGAGCAACTAGAAACAGGGAGGCATGATGTGCAGACATGCCCCCATGAATAATAGCCATGTTCCTCAAGCACACAGGCTATCTGTATAAGGATAAAAGGAAGGGTCTAATTCAGACCTTATCGCTGCTGTGAGTTTTCGCACATTGGGCGATCAGGTCTGAACTGCACATGCGCCGATCAGGTCTGAACTGCGCATGATTGACAGGCAGAGGCGGTTGCTGGGTGGGAGGGGGCGGGCCGCTGTTTGGTGGGCTCAGTCATACACAGCCGCTGCGACCCAGGAAGCGACGAGTAGCAGGAGCTGCGCTGGTAGGGAGCTACTCTTCAGGTACAAAATCATCGTCAGCGTGAGATGCTTTTGTACCTGTGCGCGGGGGGGGGGGGGCTGAGCTGCCGGCGTCCCCCCACTTGTTTGTGAAACTGATCGTAGATGTGTTAAATTTAGCACATCTACGAACAGGACCGAATTAGGCACTAAGTGCAATACTCTCTGTCTCAATAGTGTCTCAATCAATGGCACTTTGTTAATTTCTGTATTTATAGACTATGCAACTCTAATAAAGTAATAATTGAAAAGTTATATTATCATTTTGTTTATGCCTACATTATGAATCCTCAAATCAGAAGCACCTGCTGTGTGTAGGATATAAAATGATCTATAGCAGCGCTGACTGACAGCGTGAGAAAATATATTGAATGATATTGAAAGAAACCTCCTGTGTGCTGTCTGCAGCAATTCAACTGATTATAAACAGCTTTGTGATTTTTTTTTTAGAAACAAGTTTTTCTCTGCTTCAATTATAAGAACAGTAATGAGAGATAAAAGGTCTCAGCTCTTCAATAAAGTGTGGGCGAAAAAACCTTTTAGAAATGGTTCTGTCCTAAATCAGAGTCTTCTGTTATTATTTTCAAAACCGTATAAATTGAACTAAGGACTGTTCATTATCCATTCTGAATAAAGGGATATATTTATTAAGTATTGCATGAAAACACTGAAAAGTGCCTGTGTCAGTAAATGCTAAAAACTAAATTCTTTTGGGATCAGATTTGGCTGGGCTACTGCGCAGGTGCAGCCATTGGGCTGTGCATGTGTTGGTAATAGCTACTGGAGAAGGTTCCTTTTATAGGGGATAACCCTATTTAATGCTGGCACTAGCTGACTGGGCTAAGATCTGGAATTTGATCTTTTCAGAGCTTTATAAATGGGGTATTTTCTATGGGTACTACTTTACTGATGGTGACCATACTGATGGTCACAATACCAGCAACAGAATCTTGATGGTGAATATCCTGACAAATTTTGGTGAGTATTCTAACACTAACCCACCCCTCCCGTAGCCTAACCCTAACCGTTCCCTTCTGCAGCCTCACCCTAACCATCCCATTCCCTCTGCAGCCTAACCCTAACCCTCCCCCTAGTGGTTAACCCTAACCATTCCCTTCTGCAGCCTCCCCCTAGTGCCTAACCCTAGATCTAACTGTAACTGTAACCCTAATACTCATCAGGATCCATTGGTATTTTGCCCATTAGGAATCTGGAGCTGGTATTGTGACCACCAAGATAGTCGTCATTGGAATCCTGACTATATCCCCTGCTTTTGTGAGCATATAGACAAGTACCCCCTTGTTAAATTGCTGTGATGCTCACAAATGTGGAAACCTGTAACAGCAGTTTTTAGAGCATTGAACACATTTTGGGACTTAATAAATAGGCCCCCAAGACATGTAAAAAAATGCCTCCTCTTGAAATACTATCCATCATACCTTTTTAGATTGACTTCTGACACATTCCCCAACTTGTCTATGATTACCACCTCTTAACCACTATTCACAGCTGGCAATCACTCCAATAATTCCTAATGGAATTAAATGAGATCGATGGCTGCAAATAGTCAAAGCTCTGCATGCCATGCAGCCTGCCATGCAGCATGAGGCATCATAGTAAGATGAGCATGGCTACATCTGGAGGTTGGAATCTAACATACTAATAATGTGATTTACATTATTTTAACAGATTTAAACAGCAAAGGCTAAAATAAAAACTAATACAAACTAACACATTTAATAAGTTAGATTCATGTCAGTCTGACTAATTTCTGTGAAGGAGAAAACTTCAAACTGGATCTCTAGTAGATAGTGCAGTGAAGATGATAAATTGGAATATTTTAATAACATTTAATAATGATCAGTACATTAGAAGAGAATACCACAGCTACAGACAAATGATGTACTTGTATGGATAGATTACTGAAGAAAGGATGGAAAAGAGAGGGTTGATATAAATGAAATATAGATAAAGGTCACATCATTATGGCTCAGAATCAGGCGCCCATTCTGTATTTCCAGTTGTCACTAATAACATAAAATGGAAATGGGTTAGACAATTAGAACGTTGGGCAAAAAAAGAACAGAGGAATTGTAGCATAAATTAATATAAGGTTATGTACATAATCCATTGGTTTATTTATGCTACCTAAATCTTAAATGGAATACAACTGGGAAAATCTGACATTTTGGAATTCTAGTAGACAGTGGCCCTCATTCCGAGTTGATCGCTCGCTAGCTATTTTTTGCAGAGCAGCAATCAGATAGTCACCGCCTCTAGGGGAGTGTATTTTCGCTTTGCAAGTGTGCGAACGCTTGAGCAGCCGAGCGGGACGAAAACGTCTTTTTGCCGTTTCTGAGTAGCTCTGGATTTACTCAGCCTTTGCGATCACTTCAGCCTGTTTGGTCCCGGAATTGACGTCAGACATCCGCCCTGCAAACGCTTGTACATGCCTGCGTTTTCCCTACCACTCCCAGAAAACGGTCAGTTGACACCCATAAATGCCCTCTTCCTGTCAATCTCCTTGCAATCGGTTGTGCGAATGGATTAATCGCTAGAAGCATTGCACAGCAACAATGCTGTTTGTACCCGTACAACGTGCGTGCGTATTGCGGTGCATATGTATGCGCAGTTGTAACATGATCGCTGCGCTGCAAAAAATGGCAGCTAGCGATCAACTCGGAATGAAGGCCAGCAAGCGGAAACACAGAACTCAATGGCAAATGTATTAAGCCTTAAAAGTGATACAGTGGAGACGGATAAAGGGTGATAAATGACCAACGAACCAGCTCATAACTATAATTTTTCAAATATAGCCTGTTACATGACAGTTAAGAAGGTGATTGTCTAGTTATTTATCACTCTTTATCTATCTCCACTTTATCACTTTTTAAGGCTTAATACATTTGGGCCAATGTAAGGTAGCAGCTACTAACGGTCATAGCCCATAGCAACTCTGTCATAACATAAATCCCTATATTGTGCAACAAGATCATGTATTCTTTTGAGCAGGGGTAAGCAACCTGTGGCACTCCTGCTGATGAGGTACTATACATCACAGCATGAACTGTGGCAGGGCATGCATGCTAAAACTGTGGTAGGGCATGATAGGATGTGTGGTTCTACAGCAGGTGGCGTGTCAAAGCTTGCCTACACCTGTATTAGACTTAGTTTTAATAAACATCTTGCCTGCAAGTCTGCTTTATAATCTATCATGTCTCTGACACTAGTAGGGGTCAAGCAGTGAAAAGTATGGTGAAGTGAGCCAGTGGAAAAGTTGCCCATGGTGACCAATCAGCATTGAAGTAACATTTATAATTAGCATACTATACAATTGTGTGGAGCAGCTGATTGGTGGCCATGGGCAATTTCTCCACAGGCGCACTTCTCCACTCTTTTCACTGCTTCGTGAATACACCTAGGGTTGGACTGGCCCACAGGGATACAGGGGAATTACCCGATGGGCCCCACTACCAGGGCACCCTCCTCCACTAGGCATCAGGTTCCAAATTGTGCACTTGAATTATAAGGGACATATGTTACCTTATACTGCACAGGACTATGGTGTATTTTCTGCAGAACATTGGTGTTTTTAATCTGATACATTATCATGCATGCACTAGCAGTGTTTACTATATATATATATATATATATATATATATATATACAGATATATATACAAAATAAATAAATATTTTGGTTGGTGGCCATGGGCTGCATGCACCCCACCCTATGAGTGGTGAGTGCAGATATTGCACCCTGCTTCTGGGGTGGCGAGTGCTGTGGTTTTCTAGATTTGTTTGTATATATATATATATATATATCAAGCGGTCAAGCCCATACACTCTCTAATGGTTAGCCATGTCTCTATGGTGGCTGGCCACACCCCTTCTGAAGACTGGCCACACCCCTAAACATGGGCCCCTACCACTGCATTCCCCCGGTGGGCCCTTCATGTCCCAGTCCGATACTGAATAGACTCCACGTAGAGATGCAGGAGAGGTGGTTTGCATGGGTCTTGGATCCTGGTTGGGGATGGCCAGATTGTCTAGGGAGAGCTGTGCCATGACTCCAGATCTCACAGGTTTATGCATTGTGATGGAGGTTTTTTTAAGGACTCAGGGTCACAGCATCATCATTGCCTTGTACCCTTCAATAGCTAGAATCCTGTAAACCTGGCAAAACAGTTTCATTGTGGTCAGAATTTTAAATCCATGAACAAGTGGGCTTAATTCAGACCTGATCGCAGCAGCAAATTTGTTAGCCAATGGGCAAAACCATGTGCACTGCAGGTGTGTATAACATTTGCAGAGAGAGTTACATTTGGGTGAGTTATTTTGTTTCTTTGCAGGATAAATACGAGCTGCTTTATTTTTACACTGCAATTTAGATTTCAGTTTGAACACACCCCACCCAACTCTAACTCTCTCTGCACATGTTATATCTGCCCCCCTGCAGTGTACATGGTTTTGCCCATTAGCTAACAAATTTACTGCTGTGATGAGGTCTGAATAAGGCCCGTTGTCTTTTGTTTTCTATTACGCTTTGGACTTATTCCCAGTGTACTGAGCCTTTGACTGTATCCCTGATCTTGTTAGATATATTATTTCCCTGGCTCTCAACTGTACCAAACCTTTGAATTTAATCATTTCCTTGTTCTCTGAATATTCCTTGGCTTCCAAGTGTCCTGAAAAGTGTAGTATTTATGCTAGTCAAGGGTTCTGAATAAGTTTCATTGTAGTTCAATATTAGTACATCTTTTCACAGATGATACTGGGACTAAAATTTATATATATGTTAATATCACAAACCAGTGGGAAGGTCTAATACACTAAAACCGATAAAATCCTGGTTTGCATAAAATTGGGAATATACTGTATGAATGTGACAGTGCAGAACTTGGGAGAGATGTTAACCAAGGAATCTTTTAACTAAATAAAAAGCAGACTAATTTGTTCAAATTGGAAAAAAACACATTTATTTATGCATTAATATATTCAACATCAATATAAAGTTTATCTAATTATGGTCACAAATCCAGGATGATTTTGTGTACTCAATTATGCCAAACTATATTTTTGCTGGCAGTAGCAGAGGCACAAAGTTTAACAAACCTGGCCCTCAGTGTTTAACAAGGAGGCTTGGGCTTATTCTGCCTTTCGGTAGATGAATGTTACTAGTCTTTATAAAGTTAAACTTGATAGACCTTTGTCTTTCAAAGCTTGTTAGTTAGGAAACCATGGAACCACAGGTATTGATTATGACTTCACCATTATAGATGGGTGTTATAAGGTCTTAGATCCATTGAGGGATGTACTCAATATTAAAGACAGACTATATTGAACAGATATGTAACACCTTTTGTGCATCTAGAGAACTGTGTTTAATTATATCTGATATAATTCCACCTGCCTCACTGAGTTTGTTTCAGTTGCATTTGTTAAATTGTTTCTCATATTTTTTGTTAGCTTGTTTTGCAGTAATAGAACTGTCCAAGGGGTTTGTTACTTTTTAAATTTAAGCTTCAGCACACTTAGTTTTGTTACTGTATATAAAGAATTTTCATGACGCACTTCTTACATTTTTGTCAGTTTGAGATATAATTGAGTATTTTTTTTACTCTGTGACTATAGTTTCTTATTGTTTGTTCATATTGTGTAGGGTTATCCTTAGTTTATTTTAGCTCTCTGTATTTTACAATATCTTTCATTGTTTTGTGTTATGATTGCATTTGTCATGATTTCTGGTTATTTGTGTCTTTGGGATGGTCTTGTGCAGGTGTGGATCATTGGACATAGAAAAAGTTTGACATGAGTTTTTATATGTTTTTTTATGTTGTTTTCTTCGTAAAGTGATCAGGAACCCCAGTTAGTGCACCGTGTCCCCTCACAAGGCTTGCTTTGCTCCCCATGCCTTGGGCAAGGGGCCTCACTGTGCTCAGCTCAGATTACAGTTCCCAATAATAGTCCACATGGATCGTAAAGTATGAAAACGTTTAAAGAATGTGAAAAATGTATGTCGACCTTTTTCCATGTCGACCTTGTCCATGTCGACCTAGTGGCCATGTCGACCTATAGACCATGTCGACCTAATGCATGTCAACCAATAGTGGTTGACCTAATGAGTGTCGACCTAAGTGCTGTTGACTTAAAGACCGGATACCACCTAAGTATGAGCAGAATCTCATATCGTTTAATAACAGATTGGTTCAACTTTCTCTGTAGATAAAATTGTATTGCACACACATGTATAGGTATATATGTACCTAATTCTTGTAGCAGATATATTATAAGTAATAATATAACTAATGTAATAGTAATTAGTTGTATTTTCCTTTACATACCCTTGTAGGTTTTACTGTTTAGACTTTAGAACAAGATTAATTAAACAATTTTCTCTTCATTATCGAAGCAATTTTTTTTTTATAATAAGAAATCTCTGAAAATAATTTTATGGTTAATTCATCAATACATTAAAGGGTAAATTTGCTAAAACTTCTAAAACGTAAAAGAGAACATATTGCACATAGAAATCTTTTATATTTTAGTTATAATTTATCTAGTAATTTCTAGAAAGTGATATTATTATTAACAAACGTTATTTGTAGGGCACCAGAACAGTACTGCACTGTATACAAGTAACAAACAGCGCTACAACTCTCAATACAGCCACTGATGCAAGGGGTGCAATGGAAATAATGAGCATAATTTGAAACCTTTACCAATTAGCATAAGTGCAGATAACCGGTCTATGTTGTCTAATGAAACCAAAACAGAGAAGAAGTGAAGTTTGGTGGCAGAGATCTAAGGAGGAGGTATAGAGTGTAGTTGGTTTGAAAGAGAAGTAATTGTAGAAGAAGATTTTCAAGAATGTGCGCAATAAAACCATTACGTGCAGCTGGACTATGTGCAAGAGAGGTAATCCACAACCACTGAAAAGATAAATCTACAAATTACAAGAAGCACAAAGAACATATAGCGCACTCAAAGATAACATGCAACCATACGCCAATAATTAACAATGAAGTAAAATACAGGATTCACCCTTCTTTTTAATGGCTTGAATGTGTCAACTTGGTGTATTCCAACATCCAATAAGTCGAATCTAAAAAATATATATGTGTTTTCTTGCCCCACAAACTCTCACAGTAAAGTGGATTTTGGAGAAAACCAAAGATAAACAAATATAGTGTAGTAATTTTTAAACACCATCAACTCAAAATTCCAAATTCGCACTTACAAACGTAAGGAGATAATCAGCATATATAGAAGCACCCAAATAGGCAAACTGCTCCCAGGTGGTAGATTCATCCTACTTCTTGAGTAATCATTCAACACCAACCTATGAGGATAAAACCTCTAATCCCTGGACACTTTGCAGTTGACCCAAGTTTTAAGAGGGATAAAGAGATAATAGTGCAGCAGTTCTTAAAAACATGACAAGATTTAATACTGATTGCACTTACAAAAAAACATAAAATGACAGCATGTTAAAATACTCCATTAATGGCAAACAGCAGACAAGCAGGGCTTCTGTCACCTTCCCAGATGGAGCAGAGGTGGGAGAAAGGAGGTGAAGTCCGGAATTTCAGCCCCTCAGACAGTAGTTCCTGGTGTCCGTTTTCTGCCTGGAGTCCACGTATGTAGTCCCGCTTAACGCGTTTCAGACCATGAAGGTCCTCCCTCATGCTTCTGAGTTTTTTGTTAGTGCAATCAGTATTAAATTCTTGCCATGTTTTTAAGAACTGCTGCAGTATTATCTCTTTAACCCTCTTAAAACTTGGGTACACTGCAAAGTGTCCATGGATTAGAGGTTTTATCCTCTTAGGTTGGTGTTGAATGATTACTCAAGAAGTAGGGGGAATCTACCACCTGGGAGCAGTTTGCCTATTTGGGTGCTTCTATATATGCTGATTATCTCCTTACGTTTGTAAGTGCGAATTTGGAATTGATGGTGTTTAAAAATGACTACACTATATTTGTTTATCTCTGTGTTTCTCCAAAACCCACTTTACTGTGAGAGTTTGTGGGGCAAGAGAAACACATATATATTTTTTAGATTCGACTTATTGGATGTTGGAATACACCAAGTTGACACTTTGAAGCCATTAAAAAGAAGGGTGAATCCTTTATTTTATTTCATTGTTAATTATTGGCGTATGGTTGCATGTTATCTTTGAGTGCGCTATACGTTCTTTGTGCTTCTTGTAATTTGCAAGAGAAGTAGTTAATGAGAAAAGGAGAAAGGAGTTAATGAGAAAAGGAGGAAGGAGGGTCTAAAGGGAAGTTTGGAGACATAAGGAGTGAGCCAGAGTATGAAGGGTAGGGCAGGAAGCATAAGTGGGATAATTGAAGGGTGCAAGAAGGTGAGGTAGACTACTTGGAGACATTGTTAAGTGGTGGAAGGAAGAATTTTTTTGAACATGAGGGTTTTTAACACCTGCTTGAAGCACTGTAGGTTGGGGGGTAGTCTGATGGAATGAGGGAGATTGTTCCAAAGGTGGGGGCTAGAATCTGATTGGTTGTTATGTACAACACCTCCACTTTTATTTTTCAAAGTTAAGTAAAGTTCCTACTAAAACTGACTTTCATTTGCAGTATCGGTCACCGGCTTCTGTTTTTGGCCTAATCAGAATGGATAAATGCCGATATTAGGAATACAGTAGCAATCTAAAAATGAAGGCTGTCTTATTACGTGTGAACCAAAATAACTTACACATACAGATTATGACATCTTCATTTTGTAGGTTGCAATGCAAAATGAAAAGTACAGAAATTGCTGTTATTTGTGAAAAATGTGTGTATTTTTTTTCCATAGGTGAGTGGAACAATGTACAATACGGGAAGACATGTATCACTACGACTGGACAAGGAACATCTAGTAAATATATCTGGTGGGCCATTAACGTACAGTCATCGTTTAGAAGAAATACGGTTACATTTTGGCAGTGAAGATGGTCAAGGCTCAGAACACCTTCTTAATGGTCAGGCATTTTCTGGAGAGGTAAGGCTCTTCTAATACAGTACTACTATTTAAGAAAAAAACGGTTTAACTGCCCAAGTTGACTGGATGTATAATAATTCCCATCTCATGTCAACTGCTCTAGATAAACACGGCAGTAGAGAGCCTGGCTGGTCCCAGGTACTTTTTGGAGGGTGTGGCCTAATCACAGGAGGCGTGGTCATGGACCCTTAGAAAATCATACTGATAAAAATTGCATTTTAAGCGCTTCTATGGCCACACTGCAGCTTAGCACACAGCAGTGTGTGCTGGGCTGAGGAGAAGAGCTGCAGCTGCTGCTGACAGTTAAGGGGAGGGGGCCCCCACTGGGCCCCTCCATCAGACCTGGGCTTGGTTAATTTGTACCCTCATCTTTCGGCACCACTACAGATAAATGGAATATTGCAAGGATACTTTGGTGCCTGAGCGCTGAGTGGTTCATGTTTGTGCACAAACCCCTGCAGACAGTTGGTAAGAATAGTTAATAGCTTTGCTTTTCTTGTTACTATATGGAGAAAGTTTGCTGTCCTGAATTAGTGTCAGCACATAAACTGAATGTATAGTAAGCATGTCAGTGTTCCTGTGTTGAAACATTCCTAAATTAACAACTAGTAGATTATTTAAAAAAAAAACTTTATAATTTTATCTGGATCTATTGAAAATATTTTAACTTAAAACTGCATAGTAACTCATTTTACTCTCTGTGTCGATGTAGGTTTATAAAATAAATAATTTTTAGCTTTCAATATTGACAGATTGTTAATGTGAATTTTGAGACCTGGGATAAAATAAATGTTATACTTTTTCTAAAATTGTTTTGCTATAATTTATATATAATGTACTTCTTACTGTAAATTATACAGTTTCATATGGGTAAGAGTAGAATAAGTCATAGAGGAGTACTTTGACTCAGAGCCAGATTAAGGCCCCATGGTAATGTACCAGTTTGAGGCCCCCTAGGCACATCTATCAATAGCTCTATTTTTATTACCCAGTAATGTCTCCAACATTATTTATCCCTTTTCCTCCTCAAATTCCTCATTATGATAAATATATACATGTTGATTTATTTATTTCAACATTACCCAAAAAAAACTTATTATACTGTATAAATAGGAATACAAATAAAAATACAATGCAAATGAACACTAAGGGGCTGATTCCTAGTCAGAAACAGCCACATCTGTGTCTTGGCAGTCGCCCATCTGTGACTTTATGCAAATACTATTGCAAAGCCATTCCCTGGTGTACATCCATGCATCTAAAAGTGTAAGGACTTTGATGCCCACTGTCAGCATCCCTAGATGGTGAAATACCAATTATTGATGGTAACGCACCAACAGTCGCACCATAAAAACTTGGCAGGTGTAGTTTCACCATTCGAGTATGGCTTCCTATGTGAATGGTTGAGCATATCTATACACAGCTTGTGTCAGTGACACTAATAACTTGCCCCTAACATAGGCCATCTCCAAGCATCCGCTAAGCCACTTCCCTGTCACAACCCTGGAACAGCCAATACATTTTCAAGACATTTCTGTGCAACTCTGGCTCTGTGCATACGCTGTCTGGACACATGCGCAGTGCGCAGAGAAAAAAATATCTCTACTTCATCCGGCATCTGCAGTATGTGAGATTCAGACCCTAAATGAACTATTAACACTGGATAAAAAACACATTACAAACAAGGATATCATACAACAAATAAAGTTATGTTAAATAATATGATACATTAAAGGAAGTAAGGAAGAAAGGGGTTGTAAATAGAAGGGTGAGAAAGGAGAATCAACCAACTTTTTGCCATTTTTTTTTTCATCTTCACCACTCGGACTCCTTTCTACTGGCTCAGGAAAAGGTGGTCCTTTTTATAGGGAAACTGTGTAAAAAGCATATGATATAGGTGGTCATTCCGAGTTGATCGCTAGCTGCTTTCATTTGCAGCGCAGCGATCAGGCAAAAAGCGGCACTTCTGCGCATGTGTAAGCGGCGCAATGCGCACGTGCGATGTACTTTCACAACAGCCGAAGTAGTTTCACACATGGTCTAGCGAAACATTTCAGTCGCACTGCTGGCCGCAGAGTGATTGACAGGAAGTGTGTGTTTCTGGGTGTCAACTGACCGTTTTCAGTGAGTGAGTGAAAAAACGCAGGCATGCCAGATAAAAACGCAGGCGTGGTTGGGGAAACGTAGGCGTGGCTGCCTGAACGCAGGGCGTGTTCGTGACGTCAAAACAGGAACTAAATAGTCTGCAGTGATCGCAAGCTATGAGTAGGTCTGGAGCTACTCTGAAGCAGCACAAAATGATTTTGTAGCCGCTTTGCGATCCTTTCATTCGCACTTCTGCTAAGCTAAGATACACTCCCAGAGGGCGGCGGCTTAGCATTTGCACGGCTGCTAAAAGCAGCTAGCGAGCGAACAACTCGGAATGAGGGCCATAGTTTGAAGTTATGCATTAGTCTTTTCATTTATTTCTCTAATGTGATATTTTCATTGTGGATTGTCTTTGAAATAAAAAATAAAATAATAATAATTTGTGTGTCTGTTTTCTCCCTCTAGGTTCAGCTAATACACTATAATCATGAGTTGTACACAAATGTAAGTGAAGCAGCGAAAAGTCCAAATGGTCTTGTGGTTATATCCATATTTATAAAAGTGAGTATGTTTGTTAGCTGTGGTTTTAATTAGCATAATTCACAGAGGATAGATTGATCTGCAATTTGCCATCATAAGTTAAAAAGTTTTAATTAACATTAATGCCATACTGTATTTTGATAAAAAATGTGCATTTTATTCACATAACTGACACAGCAAAACGCTGTACACAAATGCCATTCCGTTTCTCTAGGCCATGCAGCTGCTAATGTTAGCAAGTGAAGCTGCCGCCCAGGAATGAAAAAAGACACTCACCGGACTCATCGCAAGCTCTATTACAATTGCGAACACAATTACGTAGAGCATCAAAGCTAAGGGTTGGTCTATGGCTAAGCAGATTAGCCATAGCAGGGGTTGAGCTTGAAATGCGGGCAGTTGGGATGCTGGTGGTCAGACTATCAACTGCAGCATCCAAATTATCAGAATCCCAACAGGGGAAGGTAAGCATACTTACCTTCCCCCACTGGCCAATGATCAGAATCCCGACAGGGGAAGGTAAGTATATTTACCAACCACCACTGGTCCCCTAATCCTCACTACTAGCAGCCTAAACCTAAAAGCAGCCTAACCCTAGCCCTCCCTGGGGGTGCCTAAACCTAACCCCCCCCCCCTCCCTGCAGTCTAAACCTAACCTCCTGGGGTCGCGGCCTAACCCTAACTTTTGCCCTGCAGCCTATACCTAACCCTCCCCCCACAAGACTTTACTCTCTAGCGGGCCAGCGGATACTCGTTTGGGATCCCGGCTGGTGACCCTATTTGGGATGCCGATGTTGGCATTACGAATAGTGTCGGGATTCTGGCGTCGGGATTCTGATTGTCAGGATCCTGACAGCCGGGATCCTGACTGGATCCCCACAGCAATAGTGACTCAGATGCCATGTCTTTGCATGTACGATCATGCAGCCATCAGAAGGTGCACACTCTGAAAACATCCATGACATGCCTGCGTTTCCCCAACCACTCCCCTTAAACTCTCCGTTAACACTACCACACGGCCACTTCCTGTCACCCTGAGACAAAGATCTCAGTGCAAGCGTGATCACAGCGGCACCCTCGCACAAGCACATTGAGATCATGGCACATGTGCAGTTTTCCGATAATCGTTCCATTGCGTGATAGTACTACAGACGTTACAGTAGGCTGCAACTTAAACCACATAGGAATTCATTTTAAACACATACAAAGATGCGGATGAGGCACAACAGAACTTGACATGATAAAAAGCAACGGTCGCCGCACTTCTAGCACTTCGTATACAGGGCCCGACTCAGACCTGATCACTGTTGTCCAAATTCGCACAGCGGCCGATTATCGAAGGACTGCGCATGCGTATGCACCACAATGCACATGCGCGTCGCCATACAGGGACAGGATGGTGCAAAAATTTCAATCAAGGCGTTCGCAAGATGATTGACAGGAAGAGGAGGTTTAGTGGGTGGTAACTGGCTGTTTTCAGGGAGTGTCAGGAAAAACGCAGGTGTTCCCAAGCATTTTCAGGGAGGGTGTGTGATGTCAGCTCTGGCCCCGAACAGCCTGTTTGCATCGCACTGTAGGAGTAAGTCCTGGGCTATGCACAGTATGGAAAAAATCATTTTATGGTGAGTAAGTTGCAAACAGATTTTCAGCTGTCTGGCGGAATTTCGCACGGCATACACATGCATTCACACACTTGCACGGGGTGGGTTTTCACTCTTCCTGGATGGCGACTTTCTGATCGCAGCCCTCTGCAATTTTGCAGCACAGCGATCAGGTCAAAATTAGGCCCACAGATACAGACTCATTCTCACACGTGTACAAATATTGCACATTAAATTGATCAGTGCAATCTAAAAAAGTAGTTTTCTTGCTTCCAGATGTTTTATTTATGCAGATAAGAATCATATTTTGAGTGAGGAAGATGCTCGTCATGGTTTAGTTGCCTGGGACCTGTTGCGCCAAGAGGGGCTGATTGGTGCAACTGATGCCACAGTGCATGAGGACACATTTGTATTGCATGTAGTGGCAAAAAAGCAGATTTAGCATATTTCCCAAAATAATAAAAGGCCCTCCCTTCATCAGCCCAAACCATGTACATTTTTACCCCAACCCTGTCTTGTTTAACCAAAACCACATAAAAATATAGTGGGGCCATACCTCTTTCTGGCGCTGTGAACCCAAACTAGTGTCTGCTGGGTAGTAAATGAAAAGTTATTTGTAAATAAATTTCAGACACAACATTAATTTGTGATAGTTTATTATTTAATAATATATTTGAGCAGATTATGACCCAGATTTATCAAGGCTTGGAGAGTGATAAATAGCACGGTGATAAAGTACCAACCAACCAGCTCCTAACTGCCATGTTACAGGGCGTGTTTGAAAAGGAGCTGATTGGTTAGTACTTTATCACCTTGCAATTTATCACTCTCTAAGGCTTCATAATTCTGGACCATTATTTGAAAATTGGCAAGTATATTTGTGTATTATTATATATTATTGTTGTATACTATCATAATAGGGAAGCCTATCAGTGTGAGAAATTAAACTGGCATTAGATTGCTTTAATTCATTGCATGTTGCATGCCCTCTTGTAGCTCTTACCTAGTACCCTTTTTACCTTCCTTACAGCTGGATATTCAGCAATGTTGGAACTTCATGGCTACTGGATAATTAGATATGACCAGCCAAGAAGTACAGTAAAACAGAAACAATCACATACTTTTTGTAAATGCCTGTGACCTATAAGTAGTATTTTAAGGTGTTATAATTGAATTACACTAACGCCCAGATTTTCATGCCTTGGAGAGTGATAAATAGCACATTGATAAAGTACCAACCAATCAGCTCCCAACTGTCATTTTTGAAACACAGCCTGTAACATGGCAGTTAGGCGCTGATTGGTTGGCACTTTATCACTGTGCTGTTTATCACTCTCCGAGGCTTGATAAATCTGGTCCTAAGTACCAATTGCTTTTTTTCTGGAGAATATAAACTATTTTGTTTGTTTTGTTCTTAAGGTAACAGATTCATCCAATCCCTTCTTAAATCGAATGCTTAACAGGGATACCATAACAAGAATAACATACAAAAGTAAGTATCTCTTATGCTGAATTATAGTATAATACAGTACAGTATAGAGCTGCTAGAGCCGATAAACTGATTGTGAGTACAAATTGCAATTTGAATATGGATTGCAGAACTACAGTATCCAACAACGTATTTTATGCATGCCCTTTTCATGCTTGAGTCCACAGTTACGATTTTTCAATCAAACACAGCTTGCCAGCATATATTTCTAAGACTTTTATTACTTGTCTCATAAAAATGTTCCAGAATTAAAGAAGAGGGATGGGTACTAGGTACATTAAAGCAAACCTTCAAACTGGTATATACAGTATTTGTTGTGAATATGTCCTATAGCAGCATAACAAAAATTCACATTGAAAGTAAACAATAGAAGAGCAAAAAAGAAGGGAAGGGTCTGCACGTGTATGTTATCCTTTACTACAGTATGTGCATTAAGGTATGTGCAGTGAGCCACGGTAACCAATCAGTAATCAGTGATGGATTTGCTGAGGGGCGGCATACCAGGTTGATGAGGCCAGGTGACTTTTTTTTGTTGTCATTACAACTTACTTTTTTAATATTTTATTTTGCAACTGATGGGAGTAAGACAATGTTCAGAAATTGTGGTTCAGGAGCTGGCAGTGGTGTGAGGTTGGGACTACTTTGGTGGCCTCAAGGCATCTGGACTGGCCCCAAAATGATGGGAGCATTGGCGTGATTAGGGGAGAAGTGAGGCCACAGACAATAATGTGCCTAGGAGTGAACTGACCCCTATATCCGCCCCTGTCAGTAATTAGTGCAGTGCAAGTTAGAAATACAGGGTTTTGATTGGATGCTATTGTGTAATTGTAGCATTTGCACCTAAATGGGATATTAGCACATATGTCTAACTATTAAAGCTATCAAGGCTATACCATTAGTAATAATTCAGAGATCTTAGCACAGAATATTATTTTGGTGGATATCCAGGCCAAAACCTCTTCCCTAGGATTATCCTAAAATAATCACTGAAAAGATTAATGAATAAAGATATTGCAACAAAGTCTAGTTTCTAAATGTACTGTATTTCCTTATGTTTATAAACTTTTTTAATTGTATCCAACCATATTCTAATATACCAGAGACTTCATCTTTTCTGCAAGAACCCATCATCTATTGCACATAAAGAAAACCTTTTATGAGAATGATACAAAGAAAAGGGTTGTGTTGTCAACAGCAACCAATCAGTGTTACTACAAGCTGTTATAGGAGAGATAATGAACAGGAATGTATCCCAGTAGTTATCAATTGAAGGGTAAGACTTGAGGCACTGGGGCTGATTCTATGGGCCTAATTCAGACCTGGTCGGAGAATGTGCGAGAAAACGCATATCTATGATCAATTTATTGACATGCAGGGGGACGCCCTGTACTGGGCAAGTCCGCCCCGCATGCCCTAGTAATCAGTCATTCTAGACAACAGCTATGAAAACTACCAAAGAGGTGATAGTGGATGAGGCACTATCTGAGCAGAGGGTTTTGGCCCTTTAATCTTACTTCACTAACTGTATAAAAACTAAAGTGGGGTACTGACGGGGGAGATGAGTGGCGAGCGATCTTAACACAGACTGCTCAGCACACATCTCTCCTCCCGCTCAGCACAGCGCGATGTGCTGAGCGAGGAGGGGGCGGACGGGGGGCCGCTCACTTCACACAATGGTGAAGTGAGCGACCCGCTAGATTGAGCCTGCATGCAGGCTCAATCTAGCGCCGGTGATAGCGATGCGCTATCGCTGGGGGGCATACACACGGCAGATCCGTGCTTAAAATCTAGGCAATCTAGTCAGATTGCTTAGATTTTAAACACGGATCTCTCCGTGTGTACCCCCCTTAACTTTTCAAACACTTTGTATGAGCTCTAATACTGGTTTTATGGAGGGTGCACATCCTCTGTCAATCCAGCACTGGTTTAAAATAATAGACAGGTACATGGAAATGGAGGATAAAATGGCGGTGCATACAGTGAGTAGGGAAGGGTGTGTGTGTGTGGGGGGGGGAAGGGGGGTTGTCTCTCTATGTAACACATTTGGGGGGGGGTCATTCTGAGTTGATCGCTAGCTGCGGTTGTTCGCAGCGCAGTGATCAAGCTAAAAATCGGCATTTCTGCACATGCGTAGCCACCGCAATGCACAAGCGCGACGTACGGGTACAAAGGCCTTTGTGGTTTAGCACAGGTTCTAGCGACGTTTTCATTCGCACCGGCAGCCGCAAGAAGATTGACAGGAAAGGGGCGTTTCTGGGTGTCAACTGACCGTTTTCAGGGAGTGCTTCGAAAAACGCAGGCGTGCCAGGGAAAATGCAGGCGTTGCTGGGAGAATGCTGGGCGGGTGTGTGACGTCAAAAGCCAACCCTCCAACGTTAGAATCAACGCACACAAAGAGTAAGTTCAGGGCTGGTCTTGTTTTGCACAAAGGGGGTAATTCCAAGTTGATCGCAGCAGGAATTTAGTTAGCAGTTGGGCAAAACCATGTGCACTGCAGGGGAGGCAGATATAACATGTGCAGAGAGAGTTAGATTTGGGTGTGGTGTGTTCAATCTGCAATCTAAATTGCAGTGTAAAAATAAAGCAGCCAGTATTTACCCTGCACAGAAACAAAATAACCAACCCAAATCTAACTCTCTCTGCACATGTTATATCTGCCTCCCCTGCAGTGCACATGGGCCCTCATTCCGAGTTGTTCGCTCGCTAGCTGCTTTTAGCAGCATTGCACACGCTAAGCCGCCGTCCTCTGGGAGTGTATCTTAGTTTAGCAGAATTGCGAACGAAAGATTAGCAGAATTGCGAATAGAAATTTCTTAGCAGTTTCTGAGTAGCTCCAGACTTACTCCTACATTGCGATCAGTTCAGTCAGTTTCGTTCCTGGTTTGACGTCACAAACACACCCAGCGTTCACCCAGACACTCCCCCGTTTCTTCAGACACTCCCGTGTTTTTCCCAGAAACGTCAGCGTTTTTTCGCACACTCCCAGAAAACGGCCAGTTTCCGCCCAGAAACACCCACTTCCTGTCAATCACACTACGATCCCCAGAACGATGAAAAATCCTCGTTATGCCGTGAGTAAAATACCTAACTTTTGTGTAAAATAACTGAGCGCATGCGCTCTGAAAACCTTGCGCATGCGCAGTTAGCGACTAATCGCAGTATAGCGAAAATCGGCAACGAGCGAACAACTCGGAATGACCCCCATGGTTTTGCCCAACTGCTAAAAAATTTCCTGCTGCGATCAACTTGGAATTACCCCCAAAATGTTTTTGCAGGCGCTCTGCTGCACAGGCGTTCGCACTTCTGCAAAGCGAAAATACACTCCCCGGTGGGCGGCGACAATGCGTTTGCATGGCTGCTTAAAACTGCTAGCGATCGATTAACTTGGAATGACCACCTTCGTCCTTCTACCTTGTCTCCTCTCCAGGGCAGACAGTAGATGGTTGTATTAGTTGAATTTAGTAAAGTATATATGTCCATAAACTGGTTTTAAAATAGCTTGGTAGTGCCAAACCTATACTTGGGATCAGGGGCGTCAGAACATTTTTAGATTGGGGGGGCAAGATATAATCTGAGTTTGGCGCCCCTAGCTTACCAGAACAGTGTGACAGTGGGTGACATGAAAGGCATATGTGTCAGTGCATCATTATGATTATTAGCATTACCAGTAACATGGTAAACATGGGATCTGGTTTGGATCCCGGCATTTGAAATACCTACGTCGGAATCCCAACACTGCTCGGAATGCTGGCGTTGGCATCCCGAATAGGATCACAATCCCGACGCCGGATCCTAGATGTCTGTGTGATGTGCAACCGGAGAAGTAAGCCGTGGAGGGTGGAAGTGGGGGGGGTTAGGTTTAGGCTGCGGGAAGTGGGTGTTAGGGTTAGGCTGCGGGGAGGGGGGGAGGTTAGGTTTAGGCCGTGGGAAGGGGGGATTAGGGTTATGCACCCCCGGGGAGGGTTAGTCTGCGGGGTGGGGAGGGTTAGGCTCTAAGGGGGAGGGTTAGGGTTAGGGTTAGGCTGCGGGGAGGGAAGGTTAGGCACTAAGGGGGGAGGGTTAGGCACTAAAGAGGGGTGGGGGTTAGGGTTCGACTGCGGTGAGGGAGGGTTAGGCTGCGGGGATTGGAGGGTTAGGGTGAGGCTACAGGTAGGGAGGGTAAGGGGGCTAGAGGGGGAGGGTTAGGACACATAACTCCCTGGTGTCGAATTCTGTGCATGGGGATGCAGCGTTAGGTGTTCTGACAGTGTGCAGGCAGTTGAATAATATATACTGTACCCTGGCTGGTCTCTGTGTCAGCTTGACAGTTCAGCCCCACATGTAGTACATAATTTAATATCTCATAGTGCTTGGTAAGCACTGGTTGCTTTCTGGTATATTGCCAAACTTGCAAAAGCGGGTACCTTGCAGTGGGTGTCCTCTACTCAATTTTCTGCACTGGGGACGTCATGAGATCAGATGTCACAGTCAGGCCTAAGCCAGAAGCAGCACTGTGTCAGCGCCAGCGGAGGAGGTCAGAGGAGAGAGGAGGGGATGGAAGGAAACAGAAGCCCCCGGACCGCCTCCTTCCTCTTTGTCATGTCCTGCAGCCGGCTGCGTACTTGGAGTACTATAATGAGTCAGTTTGACTCATTATTAGTACTGCTCATACTACTGCTGTGGGCCCCTTTGTTGCTTTGGGCCCCGGTGAAGTAGTTCCGCCACTGCGTGGCAGGTATCTAACTGCAGCGCTCCCAGTGCCGGCATGAGCAGGGGCAGAGGTGCTGGTATACAGGAGCACCATCAGCGAGAGGCAGATGCCAGGCAGAGAGAGAGGAGGGGAGGCAGATGTTGGGCAGAGAGAGGGGGGACAGATGCTGCGGAGAGGGGAGCAGATGATGGGCAGGGAGAGGGGGGGACAGATGCTGTGGAGAGGACAGATGATGGGCAGAGTGGGGGAATTGATGCTGGGAAGAGAGAAGGGGGACAGATGCTGCGGAGAGGGGAGCAGATGATGGGCAGGGAGAGGGGGGGACAGATGCGGTGGAGAGGACAGATGATGGGCAGAGAGAGGGGGAACAGATGCTGGGCAGAGAGGGGGGGGACAGATGCTGCGGAGAGGGGGGCAGATGATGGGCAAAAAGAGGGGGAGCAGATGCTGAGCAGAGAGAAGGGGGGACAAATGCTGCAGAGAGGGGGGCAGATGCTGGGCAGAGAGAGGGGGGGACAGATGCTGCGGATAGAAGGACATATGATGGGCAGAGAGAGGGGGGACAATTGCTGCGGAGAGGGTGGCAGACGCTGGGCAGAGAGAGGGGGGCAGATGCTGGGCAGAGAGAAGGGGGGACAAATGCTGCAGAGAGGGGGACAGATGCTGCGGAGAGGAGGATAGATGCTGGGCAGAGAGAGGGGGGACAGATGCTGCGGAGAGGGGGGCAGATGCTGGTCAGAGAGAGGGGGGACAGATGCTGTGGAGAGGGGGGCAGATGCTGGGCAGAGAGAGGGGGGACAGATGCTGCGGAGAGGAGGATAGATGCTGGGCAGAGAGAGGGGGGACAGATGCTGCGGAGAGGGGGGCAGATGCTGGTCAGAGAGAGGGGGGACAGATGCTGTGGAGAGGGGGGCAGATGCTGGGCAGAGAGAGGGGGGACAGATGCTGCGGAGAGGGGGGCAGATGATGGGCAGAAAGAGGGGGAGCAGATGCTGCGCAGAGAGAAGGCGGGACAAATGCTGCGGAGAGGGGGACAGATGATGGGCAGAGAGAGGGTGGGACAGATAATGCGGAGTGGGGAGCAGATGCTGGTCAGAGAGAGTGGGGACAGATGCTGCGGAGAGGGGGGGCAGATGATTGGCAGAGAGAGGGGGGACAGATGCTGCGGAGAGGGGGGCAGATGATGGGCAGAAAGAGGGGGGACAGATGCTGCGGAGAGGGGGGCAGAAAGAGGGGGAGCAGATGCTGGGCAGAGAGAAGGGGGACAGATACTGTGGAGAGGACAGATGATGGGCAGAGAGAGGGGGGACAGATACTGCAGAGAGGGGCGCAGAATCTGGGCAGAGAGAGGGGAGGCAGATGCTGCGGAGGGGGGGGGCAGATGATGGACAGAAAGAGGGGGAGCAGATGCTGGGCAGAGAGAAGGGGGGATAGATGCTGCAGAGAGGGGGGCAGATGCTGGTCAGAAAGAGGGGGAGTAGATGCTGGGCAGAGAGAAGGGGGGACAGATGCTTCAGAGAGGGGGGCAGATGATGGGCAGAGAGAGGGGGGGACAGATGCTGCGGAGAGGGGTGGCAGATGCTGGGCAGAGAGACAGGAGGGGAGGCAGATGCTTGACAGAGAGAAAACCATGTAGCAGTCAGAGAGAGAGAGACAGCAGCTGCATAGAGAGGGTGGCAGAGACAGGCAGGAGCTATGAAGACAGAGGAGTCAGGTTGAATACATTACTCACATTTAAGGTGGGTACACACTGGAAGATATATCTGCCGATCAATTGATCTGCAGATATATCTATGGACAGATCGGGCAGTGTGTTGAGCATACACACTGCCCGATCCGTTGGGTACTGACGTCATGAACTGGGCGGGCGTGTACTGTACACACACGCCCGCCCAGTTCAGCTGTCAATCACCGCCGGCCGCCGTAGCATGTGTACGGGTGGTCGGCTGACCGCCCCGTACACACACAGCGACGCGCAAATATATCGGTAGATATATTGGCCGTCGGCTGTGCTGCGCGGCCGACGCGATACGTCTGTGAACGACGGAGTTCACAGACGTATCGGCCGTACACACTGGCCGACGGTCCCGCGATATATCGGCCGTACAAGAGAACGGCCGATATATCGACCAGTGTGTACGGGCCTTTAGACAAGGGCCATGATGTGTGACATCCTCCGTGTTCCAGGGGTCAGAGGAGCATGTGACAGCTCCTCCAATCAGGGGCTCTTCTAATCAGCATGTGCCGCGCTCCTCCAATCACTGCTCGGCACATGTTCTTCTGACCTTATTGCTGATACCAGGGAGGGGAGGAGACGAGGCACCGCAGTGAGTTGCAGGGACTTTCCCTGCTGCTGCTCCCAGTGAGTACAAGCTAACCCCTCCTCCCATCCCTGTGCTGCCAGCGCTGCTGCCTGTCATGCAGTGTAACAGGCACAGCGGCAATCGGCAGCTGCAGAGTAGCAAAGCAGGGAGAGCGCCTCCCTGCTTTGCAGAGGCGCCTCTCTCATGTTTGGGTGGAGCGAGCTGCCCCCTTGCCCCCCCTATTCCGACGCCCCTGCTTGGGATGTGACACTTGATGTAAATGGGTAGGGCTTAGAGTGAAAGGGGAGGTGCTTGTTGCCAGGAGATATTGGGGGTCATTCCGAGATGATCGTAGCTGTGCTAAATTTAGCACAGCTACGATCATTCACACTGACATGCGGGGGGACGCCCAGCACAGGGCTATCTCGCCCCGCATGTTAGTGCCGCCCCCCCGCAGAAGTGCAAAGGCATCGCACAGCGGTGATGTCTTTGCACTTCAAGAGTAGCTCCCGACCAGCGCAGCTTTAGCGTGCTGGCCGGGAGCTACTCATCGCTCCCCGGCCCGCAGCGCCTGCGTGTGACGTCATGCAGCCACTGTGGCGCGTCCCCCGTTTGGTACGGTAACGCCTGCATTGGCAGGACCGTGCCCACAAAACGGCGGGCAAACTCCGCCGTTCCGCCTTCCCCCCCCCCCCCCACCCAGCGACCGCCTCTGCCTTTCAATCAGGCAGGGGCGATCATAGCAGCCCGATGGCCGTCTGGCTTGCACCGGTGCACTGCGGCACCGGCGCATGCTCAGTTCTGACCCGATCGCACCGCTGTGTTAAACTGCAGCGTGCGATCGGGTCAGAATGACCCCCATTATGCTTCGTGATGAAGGCACTTAAAGGTACAAAAATGGCTGTCGGATCCACTGCTGAACCATTACATTCATGATAGCTGTACCCTGTGACATGATTAGTATACAGCATTTTTGTACGTATCATTGTGACTGATGGCATGATAATACATTAATACCCTTTTTCTATTTTTGAAAATATGATATGCTAACTTATTTCTGAATATTCTGGAATAGTATGCTTGCTGATATGTGTATATATACAGAACTGTGCAGGTGTGGAAAAAATGCTGCAAAGTAAGAATGCTTTCAAAAGTAGAAGTGCTAATAGTTTATTTTTATCAATTAACAAAATGCAAAGTGAATGAACAGAAGAGAATTCTAAATCAAATCGATATTTTCCTGAAGAACTAACCACAGATCGCCTGTGGATATAGGCTTGCTCAAATTATTTATTATTTATTTATTACCAGTTATTTATATAGCGCACACATATTCCACAGCGCTTTACAGAGAATATTTGGCCATTCACATCAGTCCCTGCCCCAATGGAACTTACACTCTATGGGGGTCATTCCGAGTTGATCGCTCGCTAGCAGTTTTTAGCAGCTGTGCAAACACTAAGCCGCCGCCCTCTGGGAGTGTATCTTAGCTTAGCAGAAGTGCAAACGATTGCATTGCAGAGCAGCTACAAAAAAAATTGGGCAGTTTCTTAGTAGCTTCAGACCTACTCAGCGCTTGCGATCACTTCAGACCATTCAATTCCGGATTTGACATCACAAACACACCCTGCATTCGGCCAGCTACGCCTGCGTTTTTCCTGGCACGCCTGCATTTTTTCGAACACTCCCTGAAAACAGTCAGTTGCAACCCAGAAATGCCCACTTCATGTCAATCACTCTGCGCCCAGCAGTGCGACTGAAAAGCTTCGCTAGACCTTGTGTGAAACTACATCGTCCGTTGTGAAAGTACGTCGCGTGTGCGCATTGCGCCGCATATGCATGCGCAGAAGTGCAGTTTTTTGGCATCATCGCTGCGCAGCAAACATTTTCATCTAGCGATCAACTCGGAATGACTCCCTATATTCCCTTTCACATGTACACTCACTCACATTCACGCTTGGGTTAATTTTGGTGGGAGCCAATTAATCTACCAGTATATTTTTGGATTGTGGGAGGAAACTGGAGTACCCAGAGGAAACCCACGCAAGTACGGGGAGAATATACAGTGCATACGGAAAGTATTCACAGCGCTTCACTTTTTCCACATTTTGTGATGTTACAGCCTTATTAGAAAATAGAATAAATAAATTGTTGCTAATTTATTAAAAATAAAAACTAAGAAATCACATGTACATAAGTATTTACATCCTTTGCTCAATACTTTGCTGATGCACCTTTGGCAGCAAGTACAGCCTCAACTCTTTTTGAATATGATGCCACCAGCTTGGCACACCTATCTTTGGGCAGTTTCGCCCATTCCTCTTTGCAGCACCTCTCAAGCTCCATCAGGTTGGATGGGAAGCGTCAGTGCACAGCCATTTTCAGATCTCTCCAGAGATGTTCAATTGGATTCAAGTCTGGGCTCTGGCTGGGCCACTCAACAACATTCACAGAGTTGTCCTGAAGCACCTCCTTTGATATATTGGCTGTGTGCTTAGAGTCGTTGCCATGCTGAAAGATCAACCGTCACCCCAGTCTGAGGTCAAGAGCGCTCTGGAGCAGGTTTTCATCAGGTTTGTCTCTGTACATTGCTGCATTCATCTTTCTCTCTATCCTGACTAGTCTCCCAGTTCCTGCCACTGAATAACATCTCCACAGCATGATGCTGCCACCACCATGCTTCACTGTAGGGATGGTATTGGCCTCGTGATGAGCGGTGCCTGGTTTCCTCCAAACATGATGCCTGGCATTCACGCCAAATAATTCAATCTTTGTCTTATCAGACCAGAGAATTTTGTTTATCACGGTCTGCGAGTCCTTTAGGTGCATTTTGGAAAACTCCAGGTGGGCTGCCATGTGCTTTTTACTAAGGAGTGGTTTCCGTCTACCATACAGTATACGGGGGAGGGGTCCTGGGGTGCACACCGGTAATTACAGGTGCCACCCTATGGAGACTTTTTAGTACTGCATACAAAGACAAGGTTGCAGGTGCACAATTCAAACACTACCAATTTATTTATAATAATCTTTGCAATAAAATTTAGCATTTTGAGCGAGGTTCTTCACATAGTTATGGCCATAAATAATGGCTTGCCTACTGTGTCCAGGGGACCTCATTAGTCGGGCAAGTCCCTAACATATTTTGGGGTAAAAATCTAGGGTGCGGGACACCCCAAAACCAAGCAGCTGAGTTACCCCAAGGCAACACGAGATTGAAAAAATATATAGTGAAAAAGTGAAGATAGGTTAGCGAGAGAGGCTGCTGAAAACAGCAGGGGTAAATTAGTGAGAGGTAACGAGGTGAGAAATAAAGTAGTGAGAGATTAGGTAGTGAGAAGTGAAGGTGGGAAATGAGTTACACTGAAACAAAACACAATAGGTATGAAAGGAAATATGAAATATATATATATATATATACACATATATATATATAGATACACATGACTTACAGAATTATGTAGATTGCACTCTCAGCTGGTCTACATGGACCGGAGCCCGCAGTGGATTGGCAAGGCTCCAGCTACACTGTGTGACAATGACCAGTGGGTCAGGGTCAGGCTTATGAGATTCAGCCATCTGCAGCATGCAGAATCAGCAGGCTGGAACTGTCCTGTCCCCTATTGCAGGTGAAGTGCGGTCAGGGGAGGCACTGCCTCTCCTGTCATATTCCAGTATACTCCAGAGTTCTGGCTATAGAAATTATATGAAAAATACAAAGAAGATATTATAAATATCTTCTTTGTATTATTTAATCATTCTTATAGCAAAAACACTGGAGTATACTGGAGTATGACAGGAGAGACAGTGACTCCCCTGCCTACCTTGTCTGCACATCTCTATTAAAAACGCATGAAATTTCCAGCACACTAAATTTCCAGCACACTACAGTATACTGCTGCACCATGAAGCCCCGGGTTCATATATTGTACTGTATGTGTGTGGAAATCTGGTTCAGATACTAGCCAGTGCCTCGTCAGCCATTTACTTCACCACACATCACTGGATAGCAGGGATACTGGGACAGAGCCAATTAGCTATGCAGCAGCAGTGGTGGCGGCACAGAGCTCCATTGGAAAAGCAGCTGTCACACTTATAAATACCTGTGAATCACACAGGTGCTGCTGTACATGCAGGTGCCCCTTCAGAGCTTGGAGCCCAGAGGCAGGTGTCTCCATTGCCTCTGGGAGTTCCGCCCTGCAGGGGGACCCACACCCCAGAAATCCACACCCCCATCAGACAATCTGATATACATTTGTGCAGGACTCACCTCGTTCTTCATGCAGGCTAAGAAATGTCAGGAACCTAATTAAAACCAATATATAGGACAGGTGGGTGTGAGTGCTACCACCAGGCAGAAAGGGTCTCTGGCCTTTTATTGTGTATGTAAATACACAGCATTAGGTATACAGGGGAGGGGTCCTGGGGTGCACACCGGTAATGAGAGGTGCGACCCAGCTGAGAAATTTCAGTATTGTATACAAAGACAAGATTGCAGGTGCACAATTCAAGCTGCTTGGTTTTGGGGTTTCCCATGCTCTAGATTTGTACCCCTCAATATGTTAGGATCTTGCCCGACTAATGATGTCACCTGGACGTGGTGGGCAAGCCATTATTTACGGCCATAACTATGTGAAGAACCTCACAGAAAATTCTAAATTTTATTGCAATTATTATTATTATTATTATTATTATTATTATTAATAAATTGGTAGTGTTTGAATTGTGCACCTTCAAACTTGTCTTTGTATGCACTCTACCATACAGGCCTGATTGGTGGATTGCTGCAGCGATGGTTGTCCTTCTGGAAGGTTCTCCTCTCTCCACAGAGGAATGCTGAAGCTCTGATAGAGTGACCATCGGGTTGTTGGTCATCTCCCTGACTAGGATGCTTCTCCCCCGATCGATCAGATTAGTCGTCCTGCCAGCTCTAGGTAGAGTCCTGGTGGTTACAAACTTCTTCTATTTATGGATGATGTGCTCATTGGGACCTTCAAAGCAGCAGATATTTTTCTGTACCCTTCCCCAGATTTGTGCCTCAAGACAATCCTGTCTCGGAGGTTTACAGACATTTCCTTTGAGTTTATGCTTGGTTTGTGCTCAGACATGCACTGTCAAGTGTGGGACCTTATATAGACAGGTGTTTGCCTTTCCAAATCATGTCCAATCAACTGAATTTACCACAGGTGGACTCCAATTAAGCTGTAGGAACATCTCAAGGGTGATCAGTGGAAACAGGATGCACCTGAGCTCAATTTGGAGCTTCACTGCAAAGGCTGCGAATACTTATGCACATGCGATTTCTTAGTTTTTTATTTTTAATAACTGCAAAAAAAAAAAAAAAAAACTTTTTTCACTTTGTCATTATGGGGTATTGTGTGTAGAATTTTGAGGGGAAAAAAATTATTTATTCCATTTTGGAATAAGGCTGTAACAAAACAAAATGTAGAAAAAGTGAAGCACTGTGAATACTTTCTGGATGCACTGTACATACTCCACAAAGTTAGGGCCATGGAGGGACTCAACACCCATGAAATGCACTGAACATACTCCACAAAGTTAGGGCCATTGAGGGACTCAACACCCATGAAATCAGTTCTGTGAGGCAGTAATGCTAACCATTACACCATCCGTACGGGATGTAGTTGTGTGACGGGCGGTCAGGAGAATGCTGATCACAAGACTGACCCCTAACAATCCCGATAGTTGGCATGCTGGCTAACAGGGACTATTCCCACTCCAGCCCACAGTGTGGTGAGTGCAGCAAGCCGGCAAGGGGCTTTGTTGCGCTCACACACACACGCACACCCCAGCCGGGCATCTGAGCATTGATATGGTAACCGGTGGTCTCCTGACTGCCGGTCACACATACTCAACCCATCTGTACTGCCCTGTCTCTTCATATAATCCCAGATGGACTTGATGATGTTGAGATCAGGGGTGCCATATCATCACATCCAGGACTCCTTGTTCTTTTTTATGCTAAAGATACTGTAGTTCTTAATGACATTGGCTTTATGTTTGGGGTCATTGTCCTGCTGCAAGATACATTTGGAGCCAATCAGATGCCTCCTTGATGGTACTGTATAATGGATAAGTACCTGCCTGTATTTCTCATGGAAGAATTGCAGCTAAAAAGCCATACTTTCCACATTGAAACAAGGCCAAGCGACTTAACTATGTATGAAAACATAAGAAATGGGGTGCAGAAAAATGGCAACAGGTGCACTGGACTGATGAGTCAAAATTTGAAATATTTGGCTGTAACAGACTGCAGTTTGTTTGCTGAAGGATTGGAGAGCAATAAGTGTCTTGTGCAGTGAAGCATGGTGAAGGTTCCTTGCAAGTTTGGGGCTGCATTTCAGCAAATGGAGTTGGGGATTTGGTCAGGAATAATGGTATCCTCAATGCTGAGCAACACAGGCATGTACGTATTTATCATGAAATACCATCAGGGAGGAGTTTGATTGGCTCCAAATTTATTGTGCAGCAGGATTACAACCCCAAACTTACAACCAATGTCATTAAGAACTATCTTCAGAATAAAGAAGAATATGGCAACCACAGAGCCCTGATGTCAACATCTCGAGTCTGTCTGGGATAACATGAAGAGACAGAAGGATTTGATCAAGCCCACATCCACAGAAGGTCTGTGGTTAGCTCTCCAAGATGTTTGGAACAACCTTCCTTCTGAGTTTCTTCAAAACCTGTGTGCAAGTGTAATTAGAAGAATTGATGCTGTTTTGAAGCCAAATATTGATTTACTTAGCAGCATACCTGCCTAAAACTTTTACACAGTACTGTATAGACAGACAGACAGACAGACAGACAGACAGACAGACAGACAGACAGATAGATAGATAGATAGATAGATAGATAGATAGATAGATAGATAGATAGATAGATAGATAGAATATCTCATAGTATTAGGAATTAAAACAAATATGAATGTGTAAAAGCAAAAAGCAAATAGTAGAAAGTGATCCACTAGGAAAACAAACTGCATCTACATCATTCTCTATAATAGCACAGTGTGATTTCCATTCAAGTAGTTTAAAAGCAACATACAATATAATTATATTAATGTACTCCCTTAATGCATGGTCTGGGTTCCAATTTAATAATTATCATGAGTGTACATAAATATATGCATTTTCACCAATTTATGTATCACCTGCAGATTTATATTATCCTTTAAATAAAATGTAACTATTGTATGTTTGTTAAGTTCTGTATGCCCTTTCTTGTCATTATTACACTACCAATATAGTAGTATTACTGTCCATTTACATACTAGCTTTTGTTTTCCATTATGATTCAGCTGAAAAGATGTTTGTATTACATTTTTATGCTCTTGCGACTTTAATGGGAAAAAACAAAATAAGTTGTTAAACATATGGTAGAATTAAGTAATTAATGTGAAAAAATAAATAAATGTAGCTTTGCAATCAATTTAGTTTTGAGTTTTCCTTTAGTGAATTTTTGCAGAGCAACTTTGCATGTTGCATACAATATGTTGCAATGCTCATGTACAACATTTGCACCCAAATTTTGAGCCTTACACTTATAGCCTCTTGCGCGCATGCAGATGCAAGCGAACCACACCCCTTCGAGACACTGTGTATACTATTTTAAGTTTCAAATAATTTTAGATATGATTTTTGGGAGGCATGTATTTTGGAAATTGATGATGATGATGATGATGATGATGATGATGATGACGACGACGACTGCCTTATCTCTGCTCCAAATCTTAAGAAACGTGAAACTCATAATACAGATGCAAAAAAGACATATATACTGTAGTATGTGCAAGTTGACAGTGTTTATCTAATAGTCAGTTACAGTATTCATCCATATTCAATGATTTGGCTCTGCTGAGATTATTTAGGCAACACTAAAGTAGTAATAATGTTTGGCAACTACCCAGACATAATTCCATGTACAGTATCTGCAGAAAAATAATAAGCAATTTTAATCAAAATCCATATGGTATGGATCAGATGGCAGCAACATGCTAAGTGCACTTACAGGGGCTGACCACAGGTCGGACTAACTGGTATTTTGAGAGGCAGGGTGGTAGTGAGAAGGGGAAGTAGAACATATGCAGAGTACAGTAAGAGCTTGTTTGTGTAATAGTGAACATATGTAGACCTGCAAAAAGATGCATCTAACAATTGTCAAAGCTGTATCAACAGTGAGGTTTAGTGCAAATGTACACTTTTAATTATCTGGTCACAACCATTAGTTACAGTAGATGCTTAGGATTAACTGATTGTGTTTTCACTGCTGATGCTGATAGTAGGGTCGGTGCAAGATTTCTCGGCACACTAGGCAAAACTTCTGCCTACAGCCCTTTCCCCCTACCCACCCCTCAGGTGAAAGTCTGTTGCATGGCTGCAGCTCTAATCTCCCCCATCCCATATGTATGCTGCTGCTTTCCCCCACCCCCAGTCTGTTGCATGGCTGCTCTCTTACCCCCACCTACCCTGTCTGTGTGAGTACCTGCTGCTCTCCACCCAACCCCAGTTTGTTAAATGGCTGCTGGTCTAAACTCCTCCCCTCCCTGCTGTCTGTGTGCATGCTAATGCTCAGCCCCCCCCCCCAGTATATGTGCATACCTAGTGCTCATCGTGCCACCCCCCTGACAGCTGCTCACCCCCACCTCCCATATCAAATGCAGATAGTGCATTGTGCAGCCACCTTACCTGTGGGCTATGGTGAAGAGTTGGGACTGAGTAGGCTGGGAAGAAGTCTGAAATGAAGAGCAGCGCCACACATCAACCCCGGCCAGGACTCAAGGAGCTGTCAAAGTTACTGCCTGTGCCGGGCAGAGGCAGAGCTGATGGCTGTAATGCACGATCATTTGGTGGCCGTGACTACTATAAGATACAGGTGCTGGGGGGGTTGTGATGGCTGTTACCAGTGCAACATCAAGGTGTTTGGGAGAAATAGGACCACACCACCTTTTCCAGGCAGCCTCAGCAGGCCACCCCCTCAGATCCCGGCGCCCCTAGACAGCTGCTTAAAGCTGCCACGTGGAAGCGCCAGCCCTGGCTGATAGTTTCTTTGTTCTTGTATATTTTATATGGGATATGTTTAATTTGCCATCTGTTGAGATCCCGGCTGTCAGGATACAGACAAAGGAATCCCAACAGCTGGCAATGCCAGCAGCTGGAATGCCGGCGCAACAGGATTATTCCCACTTGTGGGTGTTCATGACACCTATAGAGTGGGAATAGAACCTGTGGTAAGCGCAGCGAGCCACCGAGCCCTCAGTATGGCAAGGGGACTCATTGCACTTGGCTCGCTGTCGGCATACTGGCAGCCAGGATGCTGCTGTCTGTATATTGACGCCCAGCATCCCGCTCGTCGGTAAATCATACCGAACCCTATTATATTATAACAAGATTATACCATAGATGACAGCAAAAATTATACCTGTTTTGTTTGAGGGGCATATTATAAAGTTATGTCAACCTAATATTGAATGCATGTTTCACTATCAAAACAAATGCTTCAAAATGTGGGTGTAAGTGTATTGGATGTACACCCGATATATATACTACTAGTGTGGACCTGCACAAATGTTGCCATTTTTTTAACTTTGGATTTGCACACAATTGTACATTTTTAGTGAACATATTTTTGTCTGCAAATTTGGAGGCGAATGCTTTCAAACTTAGTTTCAGGTCAATATATGTATTCTCTCCAACACCCTGTGGACAGTTCTGTCCAATTTCTACATAAGTATTGCAAACAGTAAAAATGTACTTTCATTTAAATTATTGGCGAAACTGTTTGCTTCACATACCAGATGTTGTATCACATAACTAAACAAGAAATAACTCAGCATAGCTATAAATGCATATATCTATGTATATCTACAGTTTGTTTCCTCAATCTAACATTGGTTACTGAATATGTTTTCTCCACAATATATCTTTAGATGATGCATATTTACTACAGGGGCTAAATATTGAAGAGCTTTATCCTGAAACTGCTAGTTTCATTACATATGATGGGTCAATGACTATCCCACCCTGCTATGAGACAGCAAGTTGGATTATAATGAACAAACCCATCTACATTACTAGGATGCAGGTAAGTCAGATGCGTAGGATGCAAATTGTTGTTGTTACTAATGCTTACTTTTGTCACAGACTAAGTATAATAGTGATAGAACGGGTAACTGAAAAATTATTTAAAAAAAATGAAAACATGAGAAGTAGTTAGATCAGAATTAATAGATAGTACACAGTAGGTTTGCAATGAGAGAATCATAGATCCCTTAAATACTGTACTATACCACAAAAGATACAATGGAATGGTCAATAAAGCATTGTTTGTTTCACTCTTCTATAATAGGATAATATATGTACGCCTCCATTGCTAGGATATGTGATTAATTTTCTCTTGTCATCAGTCCATGTAAAAAGAAGGGACACACTGGTAAATTTCTGTAAATACTGTTTTGATGTTTAGAACACCCAGCAATTTCACTCACCTGTAACAGGTGGTGATCGTCAACAGTTTCATTCAGCACCCAGTGGAAATAGCTTTATGATCTATGCAGATAAGAAAGTTATTGGAGCGCCAAATTGCATTCAAAGATAGATTGTGATACTGATCCCACATTCGCCGCTAAAAAAGGTCTGTGCAAAACCTTTACAGAATCATGAGAATTGGATGCACAAAAATAGCAGCGCTCATGGGATCCGAGGCACAACCAAAGAACAAGAATATTTAGATATAAAGAGAGCCAGATATACCTTTTGGTATTTAATAAGTACACAGTAAAAAATACAATTACAATATATACAGTGAAAGGATTCAGTCATTAAAAATACCTGGGTTAAATATAATTAATAAAGATTAATGACAACACAGGCTATTATGCAGGAGATTGCACTTTTGAGCAAAGAAAGGGTTGATAGCAGACCCTGGTCGCATGGATATCTTTGATTTAAAACTGTGAGTACTTACAAACAGTCCTGCTTGGGCTGTTGAATACAGCTGAATTGTATCAGTTTAAATTATAACAATTTCCCGTTATTAAGAATGTAGCCACCGGAGATATTAGTAACTTTTTAGTGACAATTGATATTGTTTATCAATAATATAGTAACCACAGTCAGTTTGTAGACTTAAAACAGTGACTATGATCTATGCAGCAATACACCTTCCGCTAATATTGATTATATATGAGGTCAATCCAAGTCAAAGTCTTCAAGGTTTTCCCCTAGAAGTGTAGATAGAGAGAGCGTGGTATCAATTCCTCCTTAACAAGTCCCAGGTTTGTTATAGGGATAGAGTCCATCACTCTAAAGGATGTTAAATCTAACCTAAAAGTTGAGACTCCCACAACAAAACACCAAAAGGGGCAAAGCATTTTGGACAAATGTCCATCTTCCAGGTATCACACACCAGGAAGTAGGACATTTATCTGAAACGCGTTGGTACTTTTTATTGGACCGTCAAATGCCAGGTTGGATTTAACGCAGCAGCTAAGGGGAAAGGAGGCCAATGGTGTGAAAACAAGGAAAAGGCACAAATAAATGATATGACAGATAAGCTAAACAAGCAAAAGGGGACCAGAAAACTTGTCATTTAATTCTAGTAGGAGGATCAAGTGACTTTTCTGTGTTAACATAATCAATGTCTTTATAAATAATAAAAGCTCTGTAAGAAAAAGCTATTTGGCAGTATGTACGGTGTAATGGTTAGCATTACTGCCTCACACCACTGAGGTCAGGTATTCTCCCTGTACCTGCATGGGTGTCTTCTGGGTATCCAGAAATATACTAGTAGGTTAATTGGCTCCAAACAAAATTAACCCTTACATGAATTTGTCAGCATGTAAATGTGGTAGGGAATATAGATAGTAAGCTCAACTGAGGCAGGGACTGAAGTGAATGGCCAAAATATTCTCTGTAAAGCACTGTGGAAAATGTGTGCGCTATATAAATAACTAGTAATCATAATAAATAATTTGATAATTAATCTCCAGCCATGGTCACTACAACGTCCATCTATCCATCTATCACTACTGTATCTATATATATATATATATATATATATATAAATTGTTTTACAGTAGAAAAACACACACATATATATATATATATATATATATATATACATACACACACACTAGCTGAATACCCATGCTTCGCTACAGAATTTCAAGTATTTCCGTGCTTGTAACTTTAATTTTGAAATACTTTTTGGTAAACTAATTAAATGTACAACAGGACATGTTCCACCTGCCGCTGCCAGTCTTTGTCAGGCCGCACCTCTGAGCGGGCCTTCCCCGGATTGATACTGTCAAAGGGCTGGTGCTGCGGAGAATAATATTCCTCCTTCTCTGCTCCGTCCTGTCTCTGATGTTGCCCTGCTCAGTGCTGTGCATGCTGGTATGACAGGCCAAGCACTGTCCGCTGTATGTTAAATATGTTAAATATGTAAGGTTTGCAGGGATAGGCTGACTTAATAATGACAAAGAGGTGTATCTTGACAGACGGAAGTGTTAAGTTCGTTTAACTTACAGGGAAAAAAGCAATACCTTAATACACAAATGTTTAGGCCGCTGCGACCGCTAAGTGTGTGTGTGTTATACCTCTATGAAATGTGTACACATTGCGTAAGCATGTCGTCACGCTGTAAGCACAAAGTAGCTACACATGCGGCGGAATACACTTTAAAAACCCCAAACATGAAAGGAATGCGACACCAATTGCATATGTTATGTTGTGGTCCAACGCAGCAACAAATATTTACTTAAAAGGGGTTCACAGATAAATACAACAATATAAGAGAAAAGCTACAACCAATGGATACATATGTTTGTTCGCCTGCGCCACCCCGGATCCAGTCCTCAGTCAATCTGGAAAGATGACCTTCAGAGAATAGACTGAGGCTGGCCAGGAGGCTTGGTTTTTATACAGTAGTCCAAAGTATGAAACAAAGGAAACTGTAATCTCTTCTTTCATAGGTCAAAGGGCTGGTCATTTACAGTACATGAGGGGTCATAGGTCGGTTTGAATAGGTGGGCGATGCCTGGTCCAGGTGCACTTGCAGGTGTCCTCCACTGGGTTCCTGCCAAATATCAGGAGTACAGTAAAAACAGTGTGATATTAATAATATATTCCTGCGCATAGATATCCGCAGGAGCGTGCTACTTTCTGCAAACTGCCATCGGAATATTGCCCTTGAAATACTGTACAACTGGATACCAAACACCACCTCCTAACCTAATTCTGTCCCCTCAAATCCTGTAAAGTTGAATCCCTCTGTTATACCTCTGAAGCAAATGTAACTTGCTAGTGTGGTGAGTGTTGGCTATGTGTAAATTATGCACTATGTGGATTAAATATCAGATATGTCTTTGTGGCTTTTCCATGCGAATGCGTATGCTACCGTATTTACTCATACCACGCGTTAATACGCAGGACTTCGTGAGCCAATATACGCAACATGCGGTCATGTGCACGCATGGCAGAACAAGCACACGCACGGAGGCCACTCTGTGTGGTGTTTGCAAGTGATGCATGTGGGTATAATATTTTCGACTTTGACAGAAGGATGCTAAGAAAGTGATCAGACGTGCAAAGGCAGAAGCTGACGAGAAAATGGCCCAGTCAGTAGATAAAGGGGGCAAATTTTTTTTTAAGTAATTAAATGAAAGGAGAAAATCAAATGGAGGAATAATAAGACTAAGACAGAGAGGGAGCATTTGGTGTAGGGAGACAAGGCAATAGCAAATCACCTAAATCATTATTTTTGCTCAGTATTTACTACAGAAGGGGAAGGGACCACAGTTAAGCTGCAAGGATATTCATAAAAATAAGGTAGATGAAACTACATTTACAGAGGAGAAGGTCCTAACAGAACTTTCAAAACTAAAAGTTGATAAATCAATGGGTCCAGATGGAATACTCCCAAGGATGCTAAAATAGCTAAAAGATGTGCTGGTGGCACCATTTACAGAATTATTTAACCAGTCACTAAATACAGGTGCCATTCCAGAGGACTGAAAAAGAGTGAATGTAGTTGTACTGTATAAAAGTGAAAGCAAGGAAGAAGCAAGTAAATACAGACCAGTAAGCCTTACATCAGTAGTAGGGAAAGTAATGGAAAAACTATTAAAAGAAAGAGTTGTGGAATATCTTAAATCAAACAACTTACAGGATCCAAAACAGCATGGATTTACTGGTGGGAGATCATGCCAAACAAATCTTATTGACTTTTTTGACTCTGTGATGAAAATAATAGATCAAGGGGGAGCTGTAGATGTAGCATATCTAGACTTTAGTAAGGCATTTGTCACTGTCGCACATCGCAGGCTGCTAAATAAACTTGAAAGCATGGGAGTGGATTATAAAACAGTTAAATGGATAAGAACCTGGTTGCAGGATAGGAAACAGACAGTTGTAGTAAATGGAGTGCAATCTTTGGTAGGAAATGTTACCAGTGGAGTACCCCAGGGATCTGTACTTGAACCAGTTCTCTTTAATATCTTTGTTGGTGACATTGCAAATGGTATTAAAGGGAAAGTATGCCTTTTTGCAGTTGATACAAAGATTTGCAACAGGGTAGACACACCGGGAGGGGTAAAACAAATGATTGATGACCTAGGCTTGAGAAATGGTCAAGAACATGGCAACTACAGTTTAATGCAAAAAAATGCAAAATCATGCACTTGGGTCTCAAAAACCCAAAGGCTAAATATAGTATCAAGGATACTGTAATGGAAACTACTGAGGAAGAAAGGGATATGGAATGTCACTATTTCAAGTGACTTAAAGGCAGGAAAGCAATGCAACGAAGCAATGAGAAGGGCAAGTCAGATGCTTGGTTGTATAGCGAGAGTAATCAGTAGCAGGAAAAAAGTAGTAATAATGCCACTGTATAGGTCATTGGTACGGCCTCATCTTGAATACTGTGTCCAGTTCTGGAGACCATATCTCCAGAAGGATATAAATACATTAGAGAGTGTACAAAGAAGGGCAACTAAAATGGTGCATGGCCTACATCACAAAACTTACCCGGAAAGGCTAAAAGATCTTAACATGTATAGTTTGGAGGAGAGAAGGGAAAGGGGGGACATGATAGAAACTTTCAAATATATCAAGGGTTTTAACAAAGTTCAGGAGGGAAACATTCTTCAAAGGAAGAGGAGTATTAGAACTCAAGGAAATACACTGAGACTGGAGGGGGGGGGGTTCAGGGGAAATTTAATGAAAAATTACTTCACAGAAAGGGTAGTGGACAAGTGGAATAGCCTCCTATCAGAGGTGGTAGAGGCTAAGACTGTAGAGCAATTTAAACATGCTTGGGATAGGCATATGAATATCCTTACAAAGAATTAAGGTTCAAAAAGGGTTGAGATTACCTAAAGGATAAAAAAGGGCCAGACTAGATGGGCCAAGTGGTTCTTATCTGCCGTCAAATTCTATGTCTCTATGACTTTATTCCAAAGGGCCCTAGGTTTCCTTGCTTAGCTTCTCGCTCTCCTTAGGACTCCTACTTTGAGGTAAAAAGGTAAAGATTTTCGCACAACACTTAACGTCACTGAGAGAGCTGTCAGTACCCTTTACACAGAAGATAAGCAGTTGCTGACTATCAAGATTTCCTTTAATGCATTTAAGAGTCAAAATGCTTTCTGCTTTTGGCTTTGGGACCATACAGATGAGTTTAAGTCCCTAGAATCCTATGAATAGGAAATTGTATTACTAAATAATAGAATCTAGATGAGAAAGCTTCATATATGCGCCTAATAAATAGAATCCTATAAATAAGGATTTGTACTATTAAACAGTTGAATTTAAATGAGAAAGCTTCATACTTGCTTCATACTTGCCATAGACGAAACGCGTTGAGTGAAAAATATATCATATATATATATATTTCTTATTGATATATATTTATGTTGTATTGACATTATATGATTAAGAAGTGAATGGGTATACAAATAAAACCCGTGACTAACTCGCTTTATATGTCTTAGAAAATGTTTATGTAATATGAACTTTTACTTGTATTTTAAAATAAAGAAAATATTTTTTATTATTTGAGTGTGACAGTATATAAGGTGATTCAAGCATCCTCATTCCATATCCACAATAGTAATAACTATTACACTTGAGCACTCCTCAAAAAGTATTTATATATATATATACACTATATATATATATATATATATATATATATAGTATACATATATCTATCTATCTATACATATCACTGTATATACACATTTATGTTAAAAATAGCATATAGACCCTATGGTAAAATTAACAATATGGGCACATTTATTATTTATTGGGTTTTAGGCACTATATATATATATATATATATATATAGTAACACTGTAAGGGTGCAAGGTGCCGTTTCCTGGGGTATATGGCAGCACGCAGCAGCTGAGGAACAACACAAGTCCAGGTTCTGGTACAACTGGCCCCAGCCAGTTTTATTATACAGAAAATAAAACAAACACCAAAAGAAAATACCTTGCCGGTCCGGCACTAACTAAACACAAGATGTTCCTAATTATCACTAAACAAAAAACCCACAGAGTTCTCCAGTAAGCACTGTATAGCTTACTTGTATCAGGAGCGTGTTTCTCTCACAGAGATCCTGCAGTCTTCCCAGGCAGTCTGCCCACCCTAATCAGGCCAGTAGCTCTATAACACTCTTACACAGCTGAAAGCCTGATTAGCCTTCTGTGAGGCCAAAGACCCGAACTGGGCCCAATGTCTGGAACTTGCCCCATCTCTCTTACAGGGCCCTTACCCAGCTTTTCCAACAAACTGAAAAGGTTCTAACAAAACAAAACATATTCCTAGAAGTTTTCATTTTTCTAATACATGTAAGACAAGAACCTGGGACAAACATACCTGCCCTCAAACACTATCCCAGTGTTCTTGTCACATATCCCCCTCCCCTGTTTTGACCTAGGGGCCGGAACACTTGTAGCCCCCAAACAGAAGATGCGGGACAATGCATCTGCGTTGGCCAATTGTGTACCCGGTCTATGTTCGACAGTAAACTTAAAATCCTGCAACGCTAGAAACCATCTAGTTACACGAACATTCTTGCCTCTATTTACATACATCCATTTTAAAGGGGCATGATCCATCACTAGTCTGAATTGTCTACCCAAGAGGTAATATCTCAAGGTATCTAGTGCCCACTTAATGGCCAAAGCCTCCTTTTCCACAATGGCATACCTTTTTTCATGCTCATTGAGTTTCCTACTCAAATAAATGATAGGGTGTTCATCCCCATCTCTGGTTTGGGACAGCACAGCACCTATCCCTACCTCTGAGGCATCTGTCTGTACCACAAATTCTTTTGAAAAATCTGGTGTTATCAATACCGGTTGTGAACACAAAGCCACTTTTAACGCTTGGAATGATTTTTCTGCATCATGGTTCCATTTCACCATATTTGACTGCTTCCCTTTGGTAAGGTCTGACAACGGCACCGCTGTGGTCGCAAAATTGGGAATAAACCGTCTATAGTACCCAGTTATTCCCAAAAAAGCCCTTACCTGTTTTTTATTCACTGGACGAGGCCAGTTTTGAATAGCATCAATTTTATTCAATTGGGGCCTAATTAGACCTCTGCCTATGGTGAAGCCCAAGTATTTGACCTCCTCCATTGCAAGGCAGCACTTCTTTGGGTTAGCAGTTAACCCTGCCTCTCTGATTGAGTCCAGTACTGCTTGTACTTTAACCAAATGGGACCCCCAGTCTGTACTGTGAATTACCACATCATCCAAATAGGCAGCTGCATATTTTCTATGGGGCCTCAAAATTTTATCCATCGCCCGTTGAAAGGTTGCTGGAGCCCCATGCAACCCAAAGGGTAACATCTTATATTGGTACAGCCCCTCCGGAACCGAAAAGGCTGTTTTTTCTTTTGCGCTATCAGATAAAGGTATTTGCCATTAACCTTTGGTCAGGTCCAATGTGGTGAGAAACCTGGCTGTTCCCAGCCTTTCTATAAGCTCATCCACATGGGGCATGGGGTACGCGTCAAAATTGGACACCTCATTTAACTTACGAAAGTCATTACAGAAGCGTATGCTACCGTTGGGCTTCGGGATGAGAATTATGGGACTGGACCACTCACTGTTAGATTCCTCTATGACTCCAAGTTCTAACATGGTTTTAACTTCTTTAGAAACAGCTTCTCGCTGAGCTTCAGGAATCCTATATGGCTTTAAATGAACCCTGACCCCTGGTTCTGTGACAATGTCATGTTTTATTATGGTCGTTCGGCCAGGGAGCTCTGAAAATATCTCCCTATTTTGGATGAGAAATTCTTTAACCTGATTGTTCTGATCAGCTCATAATGTCTCTGACACCTTTACTGCGGGAAGCAACCGAGGTGAAGACACCGAAGGGCAAGGCTCCGCTGACAGAGACAACCTATCTTTCCAGGGTTTGATTAAGTTAACATGGTAGATTTGTTCGGGTTTTCTCTTTCCTGGCTGGTATACTTTGTAATTAACCTCATTCACTTTTTCCCTAATCTCAAATGGACCCTGCCATTTAGCTAGGAATTTGCTTTCCACAGTGGGTACCAAAACAAGAACTCTATCTCCAGGAGCAAATTCCCGTATCTTGGCACTCCGGTTATATACCCTCTGTTGAGCACTTTGGGCCTGTTCCATGTGCTCTCTGACAATAGGTACCACGGCTGCAATCCTATCCTGCATTTGTGTTACATGTTCAATAACGCTTCTATAAGGAGTGGGCTGTCCTTCAGTTCTAACTACTATGTCTCTGTTCCCAGAAAGAGGGTCTTCACTGGATTCCCCATCTGTCCCTTCCGCAACCAAACTAGCAAAAGGCAAAGGGTCAGAAAGTTCAGAAGACACACGTACATCCATGAAATCACTGGTATTATCAACTGGCTCTTTACTTCTCACATCTGTTGATAAATGTGATTCCGACATTTCCAAAAATGAGGAAAATCCGTCCCTATTATGGCCGCATGCACCAAGGTGGGGACCAGTCCTACTTTAACAATTGCTGACCCACAGCAAGTTTCTATATTCACTTCAGCAGTGACATAATGTTGGGTATCCCCATGTATGCAAGTTACCCCAATAGGTATTTGCTGGACCTTTAAGGGGTTCACTAACCCCGCTTTCACGAGGGTAACTAAACTTCCTGAATCTAGCAAGGCCTCTACCCGGTTACCCTTTAAGAACACATCACACATTTGTTTTTCCAGCTCAGTTGAAGGTACCACAGTACAGGCTAACTTAGCAAAGAAAGACATTCTGCGACATTCAAAGGCAGCATCACATTGCATGGGTTCTTGCGTGACTGGGCAATTGGCAATAACATGACCTGGCATACCACACCTAAAACATTTAACCACACGATTATCAACCTGTTTGGGCAGCATAGACCGTTCTAGCCCCATTGGCCTGTCTCCAGGGCCAGTGTTTACAGTCTCTCCAGCCTTGCGTTCGCTTAACCGCCCAGCAACATTTTCCCACGGAACAGTCTTACCAGTCTTTACTGAAGGGCGCTGTCGAGGATCTATGGGTTGCTGGGTGGTCATCAGTAGTTCCTCTGCTGCCAAATACCTCTCTACCATGTCCACTAATTGGTCAGCAGTACTCGGGTCTCCATGGCTCACCCACTTGCGCAGGACCATGGGCAAAGATCTCAAGTAGCGGTCCATGACGACTCTTTCAATCATCTGGGGACCAGTTAATGTCTCTGGCTGTTACCATTTTTTTGTTAGCTGAATAAGGTTGTGCATCTGTGAGCGAGGCGGCTTCTCCATGGCGTACACCCAACGGTGCACCCGTTGTGCTCGTACTGACAGCGTGACTCCCAGGTGGGTCAGGATCTCAGTCTTTAGTTTATCATAGTCCCGAGCCTCAGCAGGGCTTAAATCAAAGTACGCTTTTATGGGGCTCACCTGACAGAAAAGGTGCCAGCAGGCTGGCCCACTGTGCTTTCGGCTAGTTCTCATGCTCGGCAGTCCTTTCAAACGTGGTCAGGTAGGCCTCCACATCATCAGCCTTTGTCATTTTCTGCAGGAAGTGACTGGCCCGTATAGAACTAGAGCAGGTCGGAGCACTGACGGCCACATCTCCAATCCGGGCTGCAAGGCTCTGCACCACTTTTGTTAAGGCCTCTATATCCTGACGCTGTTGCCTGTAAAGTTCATCAACAGCTGCCTGCTGTTGTCTCCTATTTTCCTCCATTGCCACCTGCTGCTGTCTCCAATTTTCCTCCATTGCCACCTGCTGCTGTCTGTTGGCCTCCTGCTGAGCCTCTGTAGCTTGCAGCAAGGCTTTAAGCAGTTCCTCCATGTCGACAGATTTTTCAGGTGGCTTTGTAGCTGCTTTCACCCAGGACATATATCAAATCCTCAGGGCGAGTCTCAGTAACTTCACACTGGGCTGTATCTGCATAAACCACTGTTTTCTGCAGGCCTCACAAAGCTGCTGCTTTCACTTAGGCGCAGAACGGCATGCTCGCATTCTCCACCAAGTTGTAACACTGTAAGGGTGCAAGGTGCCGTTTCCTGGGGTATATGGCAGCACGCAGCAGCTGAGGAACAACACAAGTCCAGGTTCTGGTACAACTAGCCCCAGCCAGTTTTATTATACAGAAAATAAAACAAACACCAAAAGAAAATACCTTGCCTGTCCGGCACTAACTAAACACAAGATGTTCCTAACTATCACTAAACAAAAAACCCACAGAGTTCTCCAGTAAGCACTGTATAGCTTACTTGTATCAGGAGCGTGTTTCTCTCACAGAGATCCTGCAGTCTTCCCAGGCGGTCTGCCCACCCTAATCAGGCCAGTAGTTCTATAACACTCTTACACAGCTGAAAGCCTGATTAGCCTTCTGTGAGGCCAAAGACCCGAACTGGGCCCAATGTCTGGAACTTGCCCCATCTCTCTTACAGGGCCCTTACCCAGCTTTTCCAACAAACTGAAAAGGTTCTAACAAAACAAAACACATTCCTAGAAGTTTTCATTTTTCTAATACATGTAAGACAAGAACCTGGGACAAACACACCTACCCTCAAACACTATCCCAGTGTTCTTGTCACAATATATATATATATATATATATATATATTATTGCTGCTATTCCAGGCAATGAGAAATTAATTTCTGTTCAGGTGTATTAAAAATCACATACAATAGGAGCCCACCCCTGCGATGTTTACAGTAAAGTGATCACATTATCAATTGCTTTACTTCGTTTTGCAGTCTAACAGATGTAGCCACGCTCATGCTTGCCGCGATGCGCATGGGCATATGTATTGTGTCAACCAGTCGCAGCTGGCATTTGCTCTATAGAGGTCTATGGCATGCATGTGCACACGCACATACATGCAATTGATGCTGTCACATTAGTCGTGCCATCCATGGTACACATCGCAGAATTGATGAGCGTGATTGCATCTGTACAGCGCATACACAGTCATTAGACAGCACATATACCAGTGGCTTTTACTGTGAAGGGAGTGGCTATTACTGGGGAGGGATCACGGCACTAGGCCCTGTACCCGTCAAGTCAAAATCCCACAATTCACGGATCTGCAAGGAAGAGGTATGGCTAAATTTTGCATTATTTACTCCCTTCCTCCACACAGATCCACAATACTCAGTATAAACTCCTCATTCTGCCTGCTTCACTAGGATGTAATAAAAATGTGGGAGGTCCAGCCACTCTTCCAGAGGTGTGGAGACTACCCCAAAAATCAAAGGTCTCCTGCAATTTCGGGGAGATTATATTATGCAAGTATAGGCCACTTTTTCTTTCACTTTACATTAAATTACTTATAGGATAGTAAGTTTGTACTCTTGTCCACATGCAGCTATCTGTCAAGGAGATCTAGAGGGACCTTATCTCCCACCCAAACTTAATTCAATGACTTTGAGCCTGATTCTTATGTGAACACTGGTACATTCCAATCTGTGTCTTTGTATGCAGTGGTACTACAAAAATATGCTAATGCCATTGTCATTGTAATTTGAACAGAGATGCCCACCGGCGGTGTCTCTAATCCACCAATTGCTTACTAAGATGCACCATTGGATGCACTTTAGTGTACCATTGAAGTTCTGGACAACCCTATGGTTGCTCTGAATGTCCATCACAACAAAGCTGCCGAGTTTAATACAATTGTGTTGGCAGTGTCATCCCCCAAAATGATCACAACGTACCTGCATTTGACTATCCACCCGCCGTTACCTCCTATAAATGTACACTGACTGCCAATCACTTTGCATCCAAATTCTCAGTGAAACCATTGACAGTAATCAAACTTCACGAATGCACAGTGCGACTGTGATGCATCCGCAGTAGAAAAAAATTGCACAACTCCTCAAACATTGGCATTGCGTATGCCTCTGAATCGGGTACATTGTCACCACAGTTTTGTGACACCTCTGAGCTGAATTTTAGTTCCAGAAAATGTGAATAAAGAAGGGTGGCTGATATTTAGCAGATCACCTGGAAATACTTTTGATTGAATATCCTATTATATTCAAGATCTTCATGAGGCAATGTATCTTTCCAAGTTTATAAGACTCTTTTGGCTCCTACTCCTGGATGCCAGAAAGGCATCAGCTTAATACTACCAGGCTCCTCAAAATCCCTTCTTTAGGGTTCAGGGTTTTTTGCTGACCCCTGTCAATTGACTTATAAATGAATGCACAGCATTCTAAAACTGCCACACCCATTAGGATCCCCAATGAAAGAGCGGATTTCTTAAACATAAATACACTTTAACTTAACAAAAGTGCTGGCTATTCAAATAGGACTGAAGTGTCCATAGCCCACACAATTGCAAACACTCTTTTTCAATTTAAGAATATAGCACCTCCCAGTTCATAAGTCTCTCTGTATACTGACTGGCATCACATTCTAGGATTATTCTCTGCTTTGTAACCAGCTGCCCTGTGACATTGCTGCTCAGCAGTCAAGCTACATGATTTTATCTCACAGTTTGGCTACTCCCCAACTCATGTACTTAATATCAATCTGTTCTATGCTGATTACTGCCAAACTTTCCTACTATTTAATCAAGTTCTCGAACCGCCTGCAAGCACTGTATGAACTTGCATTTCTTCACTTCACTGCTGACACTTACTTATGAGTTATTGATTTGGGGGCATTGGTTCATTCTGTATTATATATTTCAGCATACCGTACACATACAGCTGCTTTGGTGTAATCTGCATTAGTGCTGCTTGTTAGTACACTCTCAAAGCTGTCTTCCCTGCATTCAGATTGCAGGTAACTGAATAACCTTTCATTAACAAGCATTACAACCGATTGTAAGTGTGGTTACATTTTATGGTGGTCTCTTTTCCACAAAGGTGACTATCTCCAAGGAGTTATCATTGCCAGACTATCGGGTCCTATACATAGTTCCAGTGGGACTGTTTATTTATCATATGACTATCTACATACCAGTCTTTTTGCTTACCTCTTCTGTTCCAGTGCCTGTGATCCTGATCATAACTTGTATACTAATATTGAATTTGTGACTATTTCCCTTACTTTTTACTTTGTCTTGCCACTTATTATACTGTATACCATTATTGTACCTCACTATAGGACTATACATCTGTACAACCCAGCTAGTCATGAATTGGACCAACTAGAAAGCTGAACTCTTTAGCGCCTGCCAGTCAAGTATACCACCTTGTGGCTATTTCTGGAAAATACCAGGGGTCCACCTTGTTCCTTTATCTGTTACTCATGTTCGTATAAACCCTGCATACCACAAACCAAGCTCCTTAGTTTGATAACAGTCTTAGTAAGCTCAAGAAGAGGGGTTGTTGGCTTGAAAGAGGATGGAGGAGTACTAACCTGGTAGATTATAAGTTAAAACTAGTCACATATACTGGAGAACACAAGCCTGCAATAACCCATATGAAAACAGTTCCTCACAAATGAGATGGAAAGATACTTTACAAACTAGCATGTCTTTAGCCTGATACAACACTCTATCAAGAAATTACATTGAGTTTTCAAACTTCTTTGTAGATAAAGTAACCTTATATAGGGTGCCCTTGCTGCTGATAGTTCTCTGGAGTCATATGCAGGGAATCAGGTCTAGGATTGATTGAGCAGCAATCAGCTGACTGCAGACAAGATGGTGGCACCCATGTCCCAGAGTTGGCGGGATCCATATGTGGAAACAAACAGTCTTTAGCAGCAGTATAGCAATGGACACATCCTGAACGTTTGGGAGAGATGTTATGCCATGAAGTGACAGCCTTGTGTGTGACTGTAACCCCCCTTTCACGGTGGCCACTTGCTGCCCTATGTGTTTCTATGGAAAGTTAGCATGGCATTTTTAAATTAATCCAGAAGAAGTGACAAATTAATACAAGTTTGCTACTTCAGGTAGTAACCCTTCCAGTCTAACAAATATTGCACTCATCCATTAATAAACAATCTTTCTAACTTCATATCTGACTTTACATTGAGTCAAAACTTTAGGGGATTTAGGAAGACTGGAATGAATACAATTAAGGATTAATGGTTTCAGCAATGAAATATGAAAAGAATTTGGTACCCACAGATAAGATGGTAGCTGTAATTTAAGCCACTTGGTTTATTACTTGAGCAGTAGAAAAAGGCCCAATACATTTTTTTTATTATGTGCATACTCTGCCCTGGGTGTAAAACTTCAGTCATCTTGTGAAGAGTATACATATAAATTCACTGTAGGTTAGGACACTAACAGTGCCTGGTATATGAAGTAGCTAGTTATAAAGTGGCAGCTTGAAATCAATAGCAGCGTTATATTGATTACGAATTGACTCCTTTGCTCCCCTTCTCATCAACAGGTAAACCTATTCAGATCACTATTGCAGAGTATTTCAACTGCTGATAATAAAGTATTACTAGGTAAACTTATTCAGATAACTATTGCAGAGTATTTCAACTGCTTTTACTGAAGTATTTCTAGGTAAATTGATTCAACTAGTACTTTCATTGAATTTATGTGATCTGTGTTTTTTTATCATAGCAGTGATTACATTACATTACATAGTTAAAACTTTACAAATATGTGATAAAAGTGGATTTATATCTGTACTATGTTAGGAACTTATAGTGGTTGAGTGTGGTCTACTGACCTTTCATGTGTTAGATTTTATTAGCATCCTTTTGCTGGAGGTGGAGGGTTACTGTGTGGGGGTGGGGGATGTAAACAGGAGGAACACATGTTTCAGTAGTCCTATTTATTCAATAAAGGTTAGGATGCCAGTCCATTTGGGTGCTACAGTGCCTAGCATATGAAGTGACTAGTTATAAAGTGGCAGCAAAAAATCAATAGCAGGGATATACAGTACCTGCGTTAAACTGAAGGAAAACAGAAGGCAAACAAACCACAAACCAACATTACTACAGAAGGTCTGCGTTACAACCACAAAGCTCAGAGTCATTATGTGGCCTCTCCCCACCTCTGCAATGAGAACTCCATGGCCAGTCTTACCACACTTCTGGCTGAGAACATCAGGTCTGCCCCCAGACCTAAACCTCAATATAAGCAGGAAGCTATGGGAGGGAGAGCACCAGGAGCAGGCACAGCAGCAACATTTTCATTGAACATGATTGTGCTCCCCACATTCTCATTCCCACCCGTTCTACTCCCATAAGACCAGGACATTTATGACTTAATCAAAATAATGTTATCCTAATTTCCCCCCCTCCATTAGTTACCAGCAAATGTTTTCTTACCATGTTTTTTTTTACTCTCTTCCACTCCACTGTGTGCTATTCCTGTAATGTTTACCTCCACTGTTTTCACACCTTGCCAGTGTCACCTATGCAGTGCACCCTAGATGGTAGCCTCAAATGGTTCCTCCTAAGGCAGGATGTTCTTAATCTTAATGTGGATCTTTCCATACAGGGTATATCATATTACTAGTACTACTACTACTGCTGCTGCTGCTACTACTACTACTACTACTACTACTACTACTACTACTACTACTACTACACAATTGTCAGTTTTCCCATGTATGCATTGGTCCCTTGTATGGCTCACCTCCGATAGTGTAACCTTCAGAGTGTGCCCAGCATGGCTGCCTCATCTGGTATGCTTGTGGATGGGATGAAAAATACATGTACCTGATGGTTTTGTTGGGACCCTACTCTGAGCGTTAAGATGTTACAATCTCCCCATTTTGTGTCATCTCTTCTAGGGGTAGACTATTCCATCCAGGGTAATCCTACGCAGTGTGCCCAAGATGACTGCCTTACCTGGTACCTTGTGAGGATGGAATACACAACCCTTGTTACCCAAAATGCCTTCACCAATCCTTTATTATGCTTACTTTGTGCTCAAGGTTTTCTTTTTATGTCTGTGTTGCTTGTGTGTTGCTGTATTATGTGCATTGTTTTTGATGTCTGTAAAGCGCCATGAGTCCTTTTGGAGAAAGAGCACTAGTAAAATTATTATTATTATTATTATTATTATTATTATTAATAATAATAATAATAATAATAATAATAATAATAATAATAATAATATAAAAACGCCTCTAGGTCTTGATTGACCCTCTCCATTTAACCATTTGATTGTGGATGGCAGGCAGAAGAAATGTTATTTTATCTGTAAAGCAGAACATAAGGCATACCAGATTTTGGCTACAAATTGCACTTTTTCGATCTGATACAATCTCTGAAGGTGCTCTATGGAGTCTGAATATCTCATGAATAAATAAATGAGCAAGAATGGGTGCTGAAGATAACCCCCATAGGGGAATAAAGTGAGCCATCTTCAAGAAGCAGTCTACTATTACCAATATGGTATTGAATTTGATGGTACAAATACAGTATATGAAAAAAAATCCATGGAGAAATGAGCCCAATGAACATGAGGCATGAATAAAGGAATACATTAACCTACTGGAGACTGGAGAGGCAATCAAATCTTTGACACCTTGAGCTAATGTAGGCCACCAATAACTCCTCTGAATAAAAAAAAAAAAATTGGACTCCAGAATGGCCGGCAAATTGAGAAGTATATACCCATCATAATAAAACTTTTCAGAGACAATGGGGTAAATTTACTAAGGTCCCGATTTTGACCGAGATGCCGTTTTTTCATCAAAGTGTCATCTTGGTAATTTACTAAACTCAAATCACGGCAGTGATGAGGGCATTCGTAATATTTGGAAGTCCTAGGAAAAAATCACGAATGAATACACCATCGGTCAAAACGCGGCTGTTTAAGTATGAATCTCGGTCATTTACTAAGAAGTGCAAAGCCAAAAAAAACAAAACACTGCCGTGAAAAATTACAACTCGTAAAAAAAGTGCTTTAAAAAAACAGACCTGCTTTTTTTATCCGTGATTGGATAGGCATGCACGGATCCATGAGATCCGTGCATGTATATCAGTGGGAAGGGGTGGGAAAGTGATTATTTTCTCAAAAAAAATTGCGTGGGGTCCCCCCTCCTAAGCATAACCAGCCTCGGGCTCTTTGAGCCGATCCTGGTTGCAGAAATATGGGAAAAAAATTGACAGGGGTTCCCCCATATTTACGCAACCAGCATCGGGCTCTGCGCCTGGTCCTGGTTCCAAAAATACGGGGGACAAAAAGAGTAGGGGTCCCCCGTATTTTTAAAACCAGCACTGGGCTCCACTAGCTGGACAGATAATGCCACAGCCGGGGGTCACTTTTATATAGTGCCCTGCGGCCGTGGCATCAAATATCCAACTAGTCACCCCTGGCCGGGGTACCCTGGGGGAGTGGGGACCCCTTCAATCAAGGGGTCCCCCCCCCAGCCACCCAAGGGCCAGGGGTGAAGCCCGAGGCTGTCCCCCCCATCCAATTGGCTGCGGATGGGGGGCTGATAGCCTTTTTTGAAAATGAAAAGATATTGTTTTTAGTAGCAGTACTACAAGGCCCAGCAAGCCTCCCCCGCATGCTGGTACTTGGAGAGCCACAAGTACCAGCATGCGGCGGAAAAACGGGCCCGCTGGTACCTGTAGTACTATTACTAAAAAAATACCCAAAAAAAGACAAGACACACACACCGTGAAAGTAAAGATTTATTACATACATGCACACAAACATACATACATACTTACCTTATGTTCACACGCAGGTCGGTCCTCTTCTCCAGTAGAATCCAAGGGGTACCTGTTGAATAAATTCTACTCACCAGATCCAGGGTCCCAGGGTCCTCGGGGCAACCATTTGTAATCCAGGTACTTGAATAAAATATCAAAACGGATACCCGAGCCACGAACTAAAAGGGGCCCCATGTTTTCACATGGGACTCCTTTCCCCGAATGCCAGAAACCCACTCTGACTTCTGTCTAAGTGGGTTTCTTCAGCCAATCAGGGAGCGCCACGTTGTAGCACTCTCCTGATCGGCTGTGTGCTCCTGTACTGAGTGACAGGCGGCACACGGCAGTGTTACAATGTAGCGCCTATGCGCTCCATTGTAACCAATGGTGGGAACTTTCTGCCCTGCGGTTGACCTAAAGTGACGTCACCGCTGAGCAGAAAGTTCCCACCATTGGTTACAATGGAGCGCATAGGCGCTACATTGTAACACTGCCGTGTGCCGCCTGTCACTCAGTACAGGAGCACACAGCCGATCAGGAGAGTGCTACAACGTGGCGCTCCCTGATTGGCTGAAGAAACCCACTTAGACAGAAGTCAGAGTGGGTTTCTGGCATTCGGGGAAAGGAGTCCCATGTGAAAACATGTGGCCCCTTTCAGTTCGTGGCTCGGGTCTCCGTTTTGTTATTTTATTCAAGTACATGGATTACAAAAGGAGGCTACGAGGAGCCTGGGACCCTGGATCTGGTGAGTAGAATTTATTCAACAGGTACCCCTTGGATTCTACTGGAGAAGAGGACCGACCTGCGTGTGAACATAAGGTAAGTATGTGTATATGTTTGTGTGGATGTATGTAATAAATCTTTACTTTCAAGGTGTGTGTGTCTTGTGTTTATTTGGGTATTTTTTTAGTAATAGTACTACAGGTACCAGCGGGCCCGTTTTTCCGCCGCATGCTGGTACTTGTGGTTCTCCAAGTACCAGCATGCGGGGGAGGCTTGCTGGGAGTTGTAGTACTGCTACTAAAAACAATATCTTTTCATTTTGACAAAAGGCTATCAGCCCCCCATCCGCAGCCAATTGGATGGGGGGGACAGCCTCGGGCTTCACCCCTTGCCCTTGGGTGGCTGGGGGGGACCCCTTGATTGAAGGGGTCCCCACTCCCCCAGGGTACCCCGGCCTGGGGTGACTAGTTGGATTTTTGATGCCACGGCCGCAGGGCACTATATAAAAGTGACCCCCGGCTGTGGCATTATCTGTCCAGCTAGTGGAGCCCGGTGCTGGTTTTAAAAATACGGGGGACCCCTACTCTTTTTGTCCCCCGTATTTTTGGAACCAGGACCAGGCGCAGAGCCCGATGCTGGTTGCTTAAATATGGGGGAACCCCTGTCATTTTTTTCCCCATATTTTTGCAACCAGGATCGGCTCAAAGAGCCCGAGGCTGGTTATGCTTAGGAGGGGGGACCCCACGCATTTTTTTTTTGTGATTTTACAGGGTTTAATTTAAAAAAAAAAAAAATGAACCCCAGCACGGATCACACAGATCCGGCCGAGATTCATTTTTAAAAAGTCGGCAGTGTTTTGCTAATCACTGCCGTAAAAAAAAAAAACACGAATGACATCGACATCGGAACAAAAGAAAAATCCGAATACGACAGCTTAGTAAATTAGTCGTAATAAATTCAAAAAGTTGCAGTTTTACACTTTCGATGTCATTCGTGATTGAACTTTGACCTGAAACGGGAAAATACGAATCTTAGTAAATTTACCCCAATGTTTTCTATACAGGAGGCATGGTTTTCAAGGTAGTAGAGGCATAGGAGAGAGAATGGATTACCTTCATTAGTGGAGGGATCCTGTTCAGTAGAGAGAAACCAAGATAATGCATCAGCTCTACAGTTGTAAGGACCTGGAAGGATGTTACTTGGAAATCAAATCTTGAAAAGAACATGGCCTAGTGATCTTAATGTGAATTAAGGCAGTGAGCTATCTTTAAATGAGTAAGGTCTTATAATCTGTAATGATTGACATTGGAAACTTGGCTCTTTCCAGAAGGTGTCTCATTTCTTCTAAAGCTAATTTAATAGACAATAACTTTTTGTCTCCAATAGTATAATTTAATTCTGCAGGTAAAAACTAGTGATGTGCACCGGAAATTTTTTGGGTTTTGTGTTTTGGTTTTGGATTCGGTTCCGCGGCCGTGTTTTGGATTCGGACGCGTTTTGGCAAAACCTCCCTGAAAATTTTTTGTTGGATTCGGGTGTGTTTTGGATTCGGGTGTTTTTTTACAAAAACCTCTCAAAAACAGCTTAAATCATAGAATTTGGGGGTCATTTTGATCCCATAGTATTATTAACCTCAGTAACCATAATTTCCAGTCATTTCCAGTCTATTCTGAACACCTCACACCTCACAATATTATTTTTAGTCCTAAAATTTGCACCGAGGTCGCTGGATGGCTAAGCTAAGCGACCCAAGTGGCCGACACAAACACCTGGCCCATCTAGGAGTGGCACTGCAGTGTCAGACAGGATGGCAGATTTAAAAAAAAGTCCCCAAAGAGCACATGATGCAAAGAAAAAAAGAGGAGCAATGAGGTAGCTGTGTGGCTAAGCTAAGCGACCCAAGTGGCCGACACAAACACCTGGCCCATCTAGGAGTGGCACTGCAGTGTCAGACAGGATGGCAGATTTAAAAAATAGTCCCCAAAGAGCACATGATGCAAAGAAAAAAAGAGGTTCAATGAGGTAGCTGTGTGGCTAAGCTAAGCGACCCAAGTGGCCGACACAAACACCTGGCCCATCTAGGAGTGGCACTGCAGTGTCAGACAGGATGGCAGATTTAAAAAATAGTCCCCAAACAGCACATGATGCAAAGAAAAAAAGAGGTGCAATGAGGTAGCTGTGTGGCTAAGCTAAGCGACCCAAGTGGCCGACACAAACACCTGGCCCATCTAGGAGTGGCACTGTAGTTTTCTTGCGAGAGGATGAGTGCTTCCATCCTCATGTGAATCTGAACCACTAGCCATGAACATAGGCCAGGGCCTCAGCCGTTCCTTGCCACTCCGTGTCGTAAATGGCATATTGGCAAGTTCACGCTTCTCAATAGACGCTTTTAATTTTTATTTTTGGGTCATTTTAATGAACTTTTGTAGTATACTTGATGACACAGAGGTAGGTAGAGCAGTGGACTACTGTACTGTACTGCTATATATATACTGGTGGTCACAGCAACATTCTGCACTGTCCCCTCCTACTATATACTGCGCACAACTAAAATGCAGCACAGGTATGGATGCATAGTATACTTGACGACACAGAGGTAGGTAGAGCAGTGGACTACTGTACTGTACTGCTATATATATACTGGTGGTCACAGCAACATTCTGCACTGTCCCCTCCTACTATATACTGCGCACAACTAAAATGCAGCACAGGTATGGATGTATAGTATACTTGATGACACAGACGTAGGTAGAGCAGTGGACTACTGTACCGTACTGCTATATATATACTGGTGGTCACAGCAACATTCGGCACTGTCCCCTCCTACTGTATACTGCGCACAACTAAAATGCAGCACAGGTATGGATGCATAGTATACATGACGACACAGAGGTAGGTAGAGCAGTGGACTACTATACCGTACTGCTATATATATAATGGTGGTCACAGCAACATTCTGCACTGTCCCCTCCTACTATATACTGCGCACAACTAAAATGCAGCACAGGTATGGATGCATAGTATACTTGACGACACAGAGGTAGGTAGAGCAGTGGACTACTGTACCGTACTGCTATATATATACTGGTGGTCACAGCAACATTCTGCACTGTCCCCTCCTACTATATACTGCGCACAACTAAAATGCAGCACAGGTATGGATGCATTGTATACTTGACGACACAGAGGTAGGTAGAGCAGTGGACTACTGTACCGTACTGCTATATATATACTGGTGGTCACAGCAACATTCTGCACTGTCCTCCTACTATATACTACAATGCAGCACAGATATGGAGCGTTTTTCAGGCAGAGAACGTAGATATTTTCAGCACACTGAGGGGGTCATTCCGAGTTGTTCGCTCGTTATTTTTTTCTCGCAACGGAGCGATTAGTCGCTAATGCGCATGCGCAATGTCCGCAGTGCGACTGCGCCAAGTAAATTTGCTATGCAGTTAGGTATTTTACTCACGGCATTACAAGGTTTTTTCTTCGTTCTGGAGATCGGAGTGTGATTGACAGGAAGTGGGTGTTTCTGGCCGGAAACTGGCCGTTTTATGGGTGTGTGCGAAAAAACGCTACCGTTTCTGGGAAAAACGCGGGAGTGGCTGGAGAAACGGAGGAGTGTCTGGGCGAACGCTGGGTGTGTTTGTGACGTCAAACCAGGAAGGAAACTGACTGAACTGATCGCAGATGCCGAGTAAGTGTGGAGCTACTCAGAAACTGCTAAGAAGTGTCTATTCGCAATTCTGCTAATCTTTCGTTCGCAATTTTGATAAGCTAAGATTCACTCCCAGTAGGCGGCGGCTTAGCGTGTGCAAAACTGCTAAAAGCAGCTTGCGAGCGAACAACTCGGAATGACCCCCTGAGCACAGATATTTGCAAGCACACTGAGCACAGATATTTGCAGCACACTGAGCAGATATTTGCAGCACACTGAACACAGAAACTGAGAGAACGCAGCACGTCCTCTCGCTATCATCTCCAATGCACACGTAAAAATGGTGGCAACGCGCGGCTCCTTATATAAAATACGAATTTCGCGAGAATCCGACAGCGGGATGATGATGTTCGGGCGCGCTCGGGTTAACCGAGCAAGGCGGGAGAATCCGAGGCTGCCTCGGAACCTTGTAAAATGGGTGAAGTTCGGGGGGTTCGGATCCCGAGGAACCGAACCCGCTCATCACTAGTAAAAACTTGTGTGAAAAGTACCCACATGGATGGAGCTGTCCTTCATCAAATCTTTGGTATAACACTGCCCCAACACTCACAGTAGAAGCATTGACCTCTAGGAAGAATGGACAAGAAGGATCTTGCTGAGACAACACCAGAGCTGAAATAAAAGCTTTCTTAAAATGTAAAAAAGCTGTTTTCACTTCTATGGACCATTTATACAGATTAGCCCACTTCTTGGTGAGTGCAGCAATGAGTGCTGCTAAGGTAGAGAATCCTTGGTTAAAGCTCCAGTAATAATTTGAAAAACCAATTAATATTTGGATAGCCTTCAAAATAACTCCAAGATGCCAATTCATTTTGGCTTGCGCATTTTCTGGACCTACTGTATCTCTAACATGGTACTGAATGTGAGATGGCCAAGGAAGGGTACAGATGATACCTCAAAAATGCACTTCTTGAGTTTACAGTAGTCTGTTTTAGTGGAGTCACTTGATCAACTTTTTTACATGAGAATGGTGATATTCAATTTCAGCAGACATCATTAAGATGTCTTCTAAGTAGAGAACCACATATACATACTGTATAATAGATAATGGAAGATTTCATTGTCATCATTTTGGAACACAGCATGAGCATTACAGAGACCAAAATGCATGACAAGGTATTTGTAATGACCATCTCTGGTATTAAAGGTGTTTTTCCATGCAACCCCAGCACATATAAGGAATAGGTTGTAAGGCCCTCTAAGATCCATTTTAGAAAAAAAAAAACACTGCTCCCTTGACCTAAATGAACAGTTCAGATATGAGAGGTACACTAAAGGCTACTGGTTCTTAATGGTGATCTCATTTAACCCCTGATAATCAATACTAGGTCTAACGCCTTCATTTTTCTTCTTAACTAAAAATAAACCTGCTCCTTCAGTTGAGGAAGATGGTTGGATGAAGGATCAAGGTTTTCTTTAATATAGTCATACTGTACATAAAGTTTGTCTCTGCAAGTAACAGAGGATAAGTGTGTCCTCTAGGAGGTGTGTTACCAGTAATTAAGTCAATACGAAAGTCCCATTCTCGGTGCGAAGGAAGTGTTTCCGTGGCTGTTTACTAAAAACATCAATAATGTCTCTATAATGCAGGTAAAGCAGTAGCCTCTGGATTTTCACAAGACTGGAGTGGAGTACAGTAGCATTGGAGTTTTACAAGACTGGAGAGGAAGCACCTTTTGCAGACATGAATCTTTACAAGTATTAAGAATATTTAAAGATCATAAAAAGAATTTAAAAATGATTCCAGTCATCTTGTGGATTATTGCAAAATAGAGATAGTAGTATTTATACAAAAGCACTCAAATGGTAAAATATGCACTTTTAGGAGACATACATAAGATAATATAAGGCAGGAATAACCACCATAAATAAATCCGAGGAGTTTTGGGTTTTATAGTGAATAACCTCTAGTCCTCCTTGTATCTTGTAATACATCTGCAACAAGATTTCCCCACTTCCCACTGTGCACTTTGCAGCACACAGGTTTAGATGGGCATAGAGGCAAACAGACAATAGTGCAGTAATCCTTTTAAAATCAAACAATTTAATTCTCACAACGTACTTACAATACACAGAAGCAAACAAGCATGATCAATATTCCCCAGTGGCACACAGCTCGGCTTTGGAATCCTGCCTGGTTGTCTTTAGATGTAGCAGCCAAGACTAGGACCAAAGATCTGGATACAGGGGTCCAACCAGGTACGACCTCAGCGTTGCCAGTCATTCAGGATACCACGCTTGTGCAGGGGAACACTTAATGTGTTTCAGATAATATTGTCCTTCATCAGACTTTACACCCATGGAAGGACCAGAAACAAAGCTTATGAGGCTTTAGGGTTGACAAATAAACTCAGTGTCTCTGAATGTAGCACTCCTGAGCACAATTCCAAGGGAGAAGTCTTGTGGGTAATTATTCATCCTGGAATCCAACTGTGGTAAGGTGTATCTGTCTCGGTTATGGCTTAGTGGAAGAGCCAATTCTTTAGCTAAGGCTGAGGTGACAAAGTTTCCGGTGACTCCACAGTCAATGAGGGATGGAAGATATTTAAACTCTTGGCCATGTATAAGAGTCACAAAATACAATCCAGTTCAGGCAGATAATTTCTTGCTACACCTAACCTCACTTCTCCGGTATCGGTTAGGCCTGGGAGTTTCTCAGACATTTGGAGCAAGCTCTTACAAGATGACCAGGTTTGGCACAGTATAAGCAACGCCTTTCTTGGAGATGCCTTTGCCTCTTTTCCAAATTTAGTCAGGAGCAATTGATCTGAATGAGTTCCTCTATAGTTGGTGAGGTTGTTCTCGGTTTAAAGGTCTGTAGCGACTGATACCAATGAGTCCTCTCCCAGAAATGAAGATCAGCTTTGGTGCACAAAGAAATTAAACTGTCACGGAAGATAGGAAACTCCTGAAAAACTGTGATGGGGTGGGCTTACTCTAGTTCCTGCTGCAAAATGCATTATGGGAGTGTCATTGTTTACTATTCTTCACTGACTGCTCTTACCAGCCTTGCTGGATAAAATGATTACAAACCAACAGGGAGCTTCAAATGCCGACAAATATGGTGGCAGTTGTAAAAGGGTCTGGTAAGAGTGGTCAGTAAAATCTAGTAAACAACAATCTCTAGGCACCTTTGATGGCACTGGGGACCACATTGTAGGTAGTGTTTAGCTGCTGCAGCATGTCTTTGCTTGTTGCTGTAAATAAATACATTCTGACTGCATATTATGGGTTAGGGGACTAACTCTCTCTGCACATGTTATATCTGACCCACCTGCACTGCACATGGAGGGTAATTCAGAGTTGATTGAAGCAGCAAATTTGTTAGCAGTTGGGCAAAACCTTGGGGCTTATTCAGACCTGATCGGTGCTGTGCGTGTTCGCACAGCAGCAATCAGGCCTGAAATTCTCATGCACTGTCACCGCAGTGCGTCGGCACATGCCAGACAGCCAACGGCTGTCTTTAGCTAGCAATCGCCTCTGCCTGATTGACAGGCAGAGGCGGTCGCTGGGAGGGAGGAGGCGGGACGGCAGCGTTAAGCCGCCGTTTAAGGGGCGTGGTCCGGCCAATGCAGGCATGGCCGGACCTTGTCGGGTGCGGGCCGTGGCGGCTGTTTGACGTCACACGCAGCCACTGCGACCCAGGCAGTGACGAGTAGCTACTCCTGAAGTACAAAAGCATCGCCACTGTGTGATGCTTTTGTACTTCTGCGACGGGGCAGGGACTGACATGCGGGGAGGGCTAGCCCTGTGCTGGGTGTCCTCCCACATGTCAGTGTGCCTGACCGTAGCTGAGCTAAATTTAGCACCGCTACGATCAACTCTGAATTACCCCCCGTGTGCACTGCAGGGGGGGGGGGCAGATATAACATATGCAGAGAGAGTTAGATTTGGGTGGGGTGTGTTCAAACTGAAATCTAAATTGCAGTGTAAAAATAAAGCAGCCAGTATTTACCCTGCACAGAAACAAAATAACCCACCCAAATCTAACTCTCTCCATAAATGTTATATCTGCCACACCTGCAGTGCACATGGTTTTGCCCAACTGCTAACAAATTTATCTGCTGAAATCAACTCTGAATTACCCCCATGGTTTAGAGAAAGATTTTGCTTTTGCGATCCATGCTGAATCAGGCCCTAAGACTGCTGGTTGCATGACAGCCTGTGTACAGATCACTCATGCTTTTATCAGTTGGTTACAGTAACACAACAAAAATAGATATATCAGAAGAATAAACCCGATTTTGGTATTAATGTGTTTTCCGAAAGTACAAATCAACATAAAACTTGCACATATTGATATTAGCCTTAATCATGGGTTACTACCGACAGTGGGATCCCGGCGCTCAGGATCCTGACAGCTAGTACACTAGGTAAGTATTCTATCCCTAATCCCCTTAACCCTAAACCTCCTTTTCTGCAGCCTCACCCTAAGCCTCCCCTACCCCCGCCCCACCCTCCCGCAGCCTAACGCTAACGTTCCCCGGTGCAGGGGGTGTCCAACCCTAAGTATCCCTCCCTGCAGCCAAACCATACCTGACCTCCCTCGCATCCTCACCCTAACCCTCCACCTGCAGCTTAAACCAAACCCCCCCACAACCACCCCCTCCACCACCCTCAGCTTACCTCTCTGCAGCCCAGGCAAACCCTTGTTCGGGATCCCATGTCAGGAAACCAGCTCCAGCATTCCGAGCAGTTTTGGGATTCCGGCATTGGTATTTTGACTGTTGGGATCCCGAACACCGGGATCTTGACAAGATTCCCTGTGAACAAGGGTCAGACTTTCATTTAGTTTCATGGCAGTGTTATTTTTTTTACTTTCCATAAAGAGGCCCCAGCTTATAAATATGGCTGGAAGATTTTATATTTATATATCCCACCCAAACTTTTTTGCTAGAGTCTAGTGCCCATTTGAACTGCATTCAGCACTATGGGGTAAATTTACTAAGATGGGAGTTCTATTTAAGATGGGATGTTGCCCATAGCAACCAATCAGATTCTACTTTTCATTTATCTAGCACATTCTAGAAGATAATACCTGGAATCTGATTGGTTGCAATGAGCAACATCCCATCCTAAATAGAACTCCCATCTTAGTAAATTTACCCCCTTGTGTTTTGACCTAGATTCCTGAAGTATAGATACGCAGCATCAACAACTGGAGCTCTTTGCACTTTTCCACCTGGGACTCACACAGTAAGCAATGCACTTTCTGGGCTGATCATATATCAACAGCACTTTCCTAGGGGCCAGGAAATCTGCAGCCTAATACTGATGGGCTCTTGGGAAATGCTAATTTAGGATCAAATGCACACTTGTGTTAACATTTTATGTATAATGTTATATATTTTCATTTTACAAGTTTGTTAGATAAAGTGAAGATATTTTTAACAGCATATATTGGAAGGAGTGACACATTCACAGTTACAGCCATAGAAATAAAGCAGCAAAAATATACTTATCCGTTGTATGAGTTACTCTATAATAACTTCCTTACAGGCTGTGTAGGAACACATATACATAACACTATGAATGTAATGGAGGCTTTGAACTGGTTAGGTTTTTGTATGATACATCTGTAAAAATATAAGTCTGTCAAAAAACCATGCAGTATGCAACACTAAATTGCCTTCTGGCAAAGAAGGCTGTTGCCTAGGGCACCTGTCTATCTGTCACTGAGCAAATAATTTACATTGCAACATGAGTACCTGCTGATCTTTTATGTACAGTCTTGTACCTCAGTAATATTTTGAATCAAACCTTACACAGTGCAATGCAAGATATCATAAGTCTCTCAAAAAAATCTTGTTTAAAAAGTATTTTGTCCCTAATTCAGCAAAAACGCAGTGGGTGGGGAGGGGGGAAGCTTTAAGGTGCAGCTAACTACCCAAAAATGACATTACAGAGATTTTAGGTAAAAAACCTCCCTTGGGACCAGGGATCAGTGGCTGGTAACAGAGCCACACAAAACAGAAAAGTTCGATATCACCAGCGCTGAAATAACAATCTAATAGTCTTTATATTGGACCACTGTAGTTCCTTTCTTCAATATTGATCTCCTGCTCCCTTACACATGTATCAATGTGGCTCGGGGGAAACAGAAAAGGAGATATATAGTGTAGCTCATTAAAACATTGAATAAATCCACACATTTACAAAACACTTAAAAATGTACATGAATAAAATTAAAACAAATCGGCATTCAGCATCAATCAAGGTGTCCTGTATTAACCGAACAGGTGGCAAATTACCAGTATAAAAGAAGAACTGGCAATGGACAGTTCTTAATGAGCAGGTATAAGAAAGGGTTTCCCTTGGACTGCAGTTTCAGGATTCCTCCAAACAATCACAGTGCTGCGTATTTGTCTTCCCCACCTGACGGTGTACAGGAATCAGCTTGTTAACATCCACATGTTCCGACCCTTACTTGGGTCTTTCTCAAGATAAGCCTTAGATGAGAATGCTTCTCTGGACACTTTTAGCTACTTAAATGCCTTTCCTTCATCTAAGGATGTAATTATCCCACTACTTTTGGAGTTTCCATAGTATCAGGATGCTAAAACAATGGGGAACCAAAACCGGATATGGTCCCAGCGCAAGTGATCATGGGACTGGTAGTTTTCTATGCTGTATAGATATCCAGGCACGGGGACTTATCGGAGATGAAGGAAAGGCATTTAAGTAGCGAAAAATGTCCGGAGATGCATTCTCATCTAAGGCTTATCTTGAGAAAGACCCAAGCAAAGGTCGGAACATTTGGATGCCAACAAGCTGATTCCTGTATACCGTCAGGTGGGGAAGACAAAGACGCAGAACTGTGTTTGTTAGGAGGAATCCTGAAACTGCAGTCTGAGGGAAACTCTTTCTTATACCTGCTCATTAAGAACTGTCCGTTACCAGTTCTTTTTCAATACTGGTAATTTGCCACCCGTTCAGTTAATACAGGACACCTTGATTGAATGCCGATTTGTATAAATTTTATTCATGTACATTTTTATATGTTTTGTAATTGTATGGTGTTATTAAATGTTTTCATGAGCTACACTATTTATCTCCTTTTCTGTTTCCCCCGAGCCACATTGTTACATGTGTAAGGGAACAGGAGCTCAAAATTGAAAAAAGGAACTACAATGGTCTAATATAAAGACTATTAGATTGTGTTATGATCCAGACACTCAGGTCAGGGGAGATCTTATACTGTGAGACCTGAGTACCAGGATGTAATGCTGGAAAGGGGAAACGGAATGGGAATAGCCCCTGGCGCCCTACCTCCGTTGTCTTACCCGTGCTATCAGTTCACTCTTGCGAGACTATGGTTTCTTGGGCCCATGGCAGCCGCGTTTGAAGGGCGGATTACGTCTGCCCAACTCCGATGCCCCCTCAGGTCTTAAGGAGAGACAAAGAGTGAACCGAGGCAGGGTAATAACAAGGGACCCTCTAACTAAACAACAAGGCCAGGGGCTACTGGCTAACCTGAAACTAAAAGTATGCGCGGCTTACCGCCAGGGGAAAAAACAACCAAAAATCCACTTGTCCACTCTCCTACATGGCACCGCCGAGTACTGGAGAGGACTATGGAAGCGGAAACCTCCGCAAATGCTCCAATGCAAGAAAATAATATTAAAGCGGCCTATGCCTTAACACGCGGCAGGTCCGCCACTCACGAAACCAAGTGGGAACCTAAATCAACTGCCACAGGTAAACGAGGACCAGGAGAACTCCTTGGGACCAGATGACAAACTCCAAGATTCAGGGACTCAGAGAAAAGGAGAGACCGGACACAGCAGACCAGGAACAGACGTTCACCAAACATGAGCAGCATGCAGGAAGCTATCACCGGCATCTGTGTGAGGCACTGAGGAAGCATTTAACAGGGAACCCTCCAATAAGAGCACAGAGCCTAATTACAAAACATGTCGTGCAGCTGCCTTGCTGCACGACCAGAGAACATGTGTGAACACTTAATTAATCAATCCCTGCAACGGGGAACGCGGTCCGCCTGTGGCGTCCCCGTTGCTAAGGTCCCAGCGGCTCGGCGCGCCCAGCGTCCTAGCGTTGCTAGGGACCCGGCGGCTCAGCACGCACGGCGTCCCTAGTTGCTAGGCGCCGGGCGGGCAAGGAGGAGGGTGCAGCGGCCGCGGTCGTTGCTCGGAGATGGACCGAGCGACGCCACGGACCGCGGCGCCTAACAGATTGTTATTTCAGCGCTGGTGATATCGATTTTTTCTGTTTTGTGTGGATCTGTTGCTGTGGTGGAGGTAAGGGAAAGACTCATTTGAATTAATTGGCTTCACCAGCTGCTTTCTTATGCACACAGTGTCTCTAATCAACCCCTTTTCACATCAGTGGCTGGTAGCCCCTTACTCTAAATATATGTAGGGAGAGAGAACAAAATAGAAAACAATAGTGTTATATTGTGATGTAAATGGGTATGCAATATTAAATTCCAATATGTATGTCTACAGATGTATAGGAAAGGTGATGTTTAGGGTTCAGGGCATAATTTCATAATAGCTGCTGCAACAAAAGTTGCAGCCACTTCTGCATTACCGCATTAGTGTCCACCTCTGAATCAGGCCCAATGTCAGTACAAGACAAAGCTAAAGTTGCAGTATATCAATCAAGTGTAATAACAGCACACAAAAGATATGTACTATTTATAAACTGGCTATCCATAAGGCATAGAGAGAAAAAAAAATTGTATATATAAATCTATCTATCTATCTATCTATCTATCTATGTAACCAGTAAGCGTAAATAATTTGTCTTTTAGTCACTAAAATGTAAATATTAGTTGTCTGTTCAGTCTACATAAATTAATTCTCCATTTCAAACAATTATAAGTCTTTATGGGCGCAATGGATAATACCTTAATACATTATGATGTTCCTGAGTAAGGGTCCTGCTAGATAAATTATATACCAAATTGTCCATGGTGGTAGTTCACAAGAGTCCTTCTACTGCCCCTCTACCTCGTTCTTATTGTGATATTCTTGTTCCTCCTATTTGTGCTTTGGAGTGTACCCGTAAAGAGTGGGTTATATGTATATGTAATTTCATCTACTTCATAACATGTAAAATTAATGTCATCCTGATAACTGTATATTTTTATATCTTGTGTATTTCTATATAAACTCCTACAGCGGGACTCTTTACGCCCTGTGTCTGCTCAATGTCCGGAAGTCAAAGGTAGACATTGGACAGAATTCAATTGTTATATCGCACCAGATTGCCCATCTAAAGTGATGGGTGATTGCGGGGCAATATTTAATTGTTATTTTTTAGCATGGCTATTGCGCCCAAAGAGGTTGGGTTTAACTGCGTAAAACAGCTAAAACTGACCAAAGTGCTGGGCGCAATTTGGGTGTCTAAACGGGCCACTTTTCTGCATTCAAGCTCACCACCTCCGGGGGGGACTTAAATGCAGATGCTGGCAGCCATCACATCTTACAATTGAATATCTCCTTTTGGGTGAATCTAGTGGCTGGCAGCGGAAAAACAAAGGAATTCCACCCTTGGTGTTCCTTATTGTCCTTATTAACATTTCCTTAATAAACTTAGAAAGATCCTATTCATAAACTTACACTTGATTGGTTAATTTCATCACAAGGTACTGTAGTTTTATTGGTTGCCTCAAATTCTACTGATTTTTTTTCTTTTTTTAGCTGTCTAGTAACCCTGTATATAACTATTTTGCAAATAGAAATGGGGGTCAGTTCATCATGAACATAAATGTCAATCCGTGTGTGTGTGTGTGTGTGTGTGTGTGTGTGTGTGTGTGTGTGTGTGTGTGTATATGACCCCAACAAGACCACTACCACCACGTACAAAATTAAATGGACTACCCACTTAATAAATAATTGCATGTTAAAAATGTTCGGGTCTATTTACTAAGCCTTGGAGAGAGATAAAGTGGACGGAGCTAAAGTTCCAGCCAATCAGCTACTTACTGCCATGTTACAGGCTGTGTTTGAAAAAGGACAGGAGCTGGTTGGCTGGTACATTATCTCCGTCCACGTTATCTCCATGCAAGGCTTAGTACATAGACCCCTTTGTACCTGATGGAAGGGGTCATGTTGGGTGTTCTGCAAGTATAGAACCGTGGCACTATGGCATTTCTAAATGACAGATTGATAGTTGCATAAACAGCAGCGTTATCAGGAAGGGAAGAAAAATAAATGTATCAGGAACATATATTTTTTGTAATCACTTTTCTTTATTAGAACAATAACAGATACAAAACAATAGTATCAAATTTTGGGCCATATTTTTCTTTGGCAATATGTATAAATCAAACACATAAGTGATTATTGAGCAAATCAGTAATGTTTCAGACAAAAAAAAGTGACCTTTGTCATGCTTGTCACCCAAATGAAAAATTGTTTTATTAATTAAATCTCTTCCAACTAATGCACATGATATTTACATTTTCCATCTGGAGGTGTCAGTGTCAAAGGCTAAAGCATAATATGAGCATTTAATGTTGTATCTGGTGGCCAGGACTTGGTATGCAGGGTCTGTTCGAAAATATGTGAATGCCACAGAATCCAGTATTTGTATTGATACGCCCGTTGGAGGCATCTTCTTGTGTGCGAAGGCACAACCATCGAACCAGTGACATGCGGTGAGGTAAATGGTTCAGGAGGCACTGGCTAATAGACTTTTTAGTCCAGAGTTTTGGCTATAAAAATTATTACAATAATATAAAGAAAATATTTATAATATTTTCTGTGTATTTTTTAAATAATTTTGATAGTCAAAACTCAGGAGTATACTAGAGTATGATAGAAGAGGCTTTGCCTCACCTCACCGCATATCACCACATCAGACACACATCAGTTGATAACCCTATGGTCACACAGCATGGGTGTCAGAGGTAAGACACCAGAGCCATGTTTACTACATACTGTATGAGATCGCAGTTGCAAGCTATTGCTCGCCTCCAGAATGGTCGCTACATGCCTGTGTTTGAGTTGTCACTTCCCAGTTAACACCCACAAATGCTTCCTGACTGTCAATCACTTTGCAAATAAATCCTCACTGCGACCACTGGCACCGTTGTAAGACCATTGCAGCACATGTGCAGTGCAACTTATGTGCAAGCACAGTAGCAAAAAAATAACTCCCCTGTGTACAAGCAGAGTGAAGTTGGAAAGAGATGCTGTTTTTGCTTATTGAAAGATGAAAAAGCTGCCTGAGGCTTTCTGAGTAGTTCACTGAATTTGGATACCTGTTCTAAGCTCAAAATGGAAAAAGCCTTCCATAGTTGATGAAAAAGCATATAAAAAGTTGAAGCCAATTACATAAGCACTGATTCTGTGGTCGTAAACATCTGCCACTGAAGGTGCTTAGGATTACTGTCAATAGAAAACAATATATACTAGGCTTGAATTTTTTTAATTTCGGTAACATATTTGCAGTGCTGTACTAGACACAACAGTGTGGTATGCCCAAACTTTCTCCATTCAGTATCAAGTATTTACGAAGAAATTGTGCATGTTTCCCAGAATTAAAGAAGTTGTGCCTATCTCATTCTCTTTTGGTTTGGAGCAATTAATAAGTATATTGATGCCTTATTGCTTGATTTTTATCACTTTTGGTTTGCATTTATCAATACCTGATCTTGGTTTATGGTTACCTAGAATCTTTGGTTTAAGCCCATCTTAAATTTGAACTGCCACTTGGGATAATGTTCCTTCCTACCAACCAAAGCCCGGTAAATTGTTACATGTACTGTAGTCCTTTTTAATGTGGCTTTGCCAGTTATTTATTACACAAGGCATTCCCAAGCTTGGTCCTCAAGGCACACTAACAATCCAGATTATAGTGATATCCAGGCTTGAGCACAGGGGTCTTAATTAGTACCTCAGTTATTTTGATTTAACCATCTGTGCTGAAGCCTGGCTATCACTAAAACCTGCACTGTTAGTCTGCCTTTAGGGCCCAGGTTGGGAATGCCTGCATTACAGGAATATTAATTTACAGGTAGTTGGTCAAATTAAAATACATCAGCAGAGGAGGTTAGAGGCTGGAGGACCAATTACTGTATTTAAAGGTATTGGGTTTGTGTGACTTACAGTATGTGTAGATTTAGGTACAAGGGATCAATGTCTTGTTTGAAATAATACATTTAATGCAGCATACTGTATATATATTAAACCATACTGTACCCTATTAGGAATATATTTGCATTTTGCCAATAAAGTCACTTTTTTATATTAAATATTCTATATGAACCTCAGCATCTCCGTATGACTTTAATGTAATTTTAATATCCTATTCATTCTGTAACATAAGTTTTTTGATGAATGGGTGACTGTGAAATTACATCTTTCGTGACTATCAGCCACTTTGTCACTTAGAAATTGGATTTAACTAAAGAATAAAAGGAAAAAATATACCAATGTCGTAAAATGAAACATAAAAACATTTCCATTATAGATGTTATCCAAATGTCTATGCCTTGCAAAGTTTCCTAGGTTAAAAGTTTTATTGTAAAAACTTCATAATTTCTGTGGAAGTCGTTGAAAACCTGTTTCAGCAGATATTATCATTTGTCTTTTATAAAATTCTGGATCTAAAAAGATAGAAACTGCAGCAGGTTCATGTTTTGCAGCTGACACTGACAGTTTCAATTGGATTAAGTGAAAAGTGGAACAAATTAAAAATCAAATCTGAATATATTTAAAATGTGTAATTGTAGCCACTTGTGTCAGGAATTCATATGATGAGACCAGGGTTTAACAGCATATACGGGAAACTTTGCAAGAACTGTGCATGTGTCAATAAAAGAAAATGACAGAGCGCGTGGGAGTATTAAGATTATGTGGCTGTTGAGTACTGTATTTTACTACAGTCCCATGTAACACATCAAAACATTATACATGTTAATTTAACTTGATACAGCTCATTACTGAAATTTTTTTTACAACATGTACAGATATATGTGGAAGGATCCACTATTGTTTGAATTGGTTGTGTTGTTGTCATATTTTGTAGGTACATAGGCCCTCATTCCGAGTTGTTCGCTCGCTAGCTGCTTTTAGCAGCATTGCACACGCTAGGCCGCTGCCCTCTGGGAGTGTATCTTAGCTTAGAAGAATAGCGAACGAAAGATTAGCAGAATTGCTACTAAATAATTCCTTGCAGTTTCCGAGTAGCTCCAGACCTACTCCTAGATTGCGATCACCTCAGTCCGTTCTGTTCCTGGTTTGACATCACAAACACGCCCTGTGTTCGGCCAGCCACTCCCCCGTTTCCCCAGCCACTCCTGCGTTTTTACCTGGCACGCCTGCGTTTTTTAGCACGCTCCCTTAAAACGCCAAGTTGCCCCCCAGAAACACCCACTTCCTGTCAATCACACTACGATCACTCGAGCGTTGAAAAAATGTTGCTTGAGCTTGTGTAAATCTTCAAAGTTTTGTGTTAAATTACTTAGTGCATGCGCGCTGCATACCATGCGCATGCACATTTTCCACCTAATCGCTGCGTTGCGAAAAACGGTAACGAGCGAACAACTCAGAATGACCACCATAGAGGGAGACATATGAAGCAGTGAATAGGTGAAGTGCGCCAGTGGAGATGTTGCCCGTGGCAACCAATCAGCTTTGAAGTAACATTTATCAAGTGCATTCTTTAAGATTATTCATAGCAACAGATTGTTGCTGTGGGGCAACATCTCCACTGACTCACTTCTTCACTGCTTCATACATCTACCACATACTGTAGTATTTTATTATGTTTACATGAATATAATATTGAATATTCATTTGAGCAATTTTAATGTTGGTAATGTCTGTATCTTAGTTTCGCGAACACAGTGATTTTACATGGAACACATGAAGGGTGTTATATTTAGTGTTAGAAACAAATCTAGCTAAAAAAAGTACAAATTTGCACTTGACTAAGCCATGTTGATGGAAACGACTTTTGTGTAGCACATAACTACTGGACAGCTTAATAATTTAAGTGCGGTATAGGATAGGACACTCAAAATATCGATATTGTCTGAATGTCAACATTTAAAAAGCCGACTGGGTGACAATTTCAATATGTTCAACATGTTGACATTATGCATATTGACAGTGAGAGTACTGACAGTACGATTTTACCCTAACTGTATTCCTATCTACTGCCTAACCTGAACCTTAATGCTCATACTGTATGTTCTTATTGTAGACATGCAAAATAATGACATATTGAACATGCTGACATTTGGCAGTGATGAACATATAAATATGTCGATATACCAAACCTATCAACATTACAGTGTTGGAATGTTGACTTAGTAACTGCATACAAATAATTTTTACATTTTCTTACCCTGCAGAGCAGTGCCAGAGCAGGGTTTATTGATGCCTTGTGCTGGCCCCACCCATGATACATACAGTTTCCTGAAGGGGTGGGGTGCTGGCAAGCAATGCATGCCCGGAGCATCTTTTGGATGCTATGAGCAGCACTACAACAGTACTACTGACCACAGGGTACCACCCAAGTACACTGCTAGCTAGTTGCAGGAGCTTTGGGGCAGTGATAGTGTACACCCACTCACACACCCCTCCCTCTGGCCCTGCTGCAGAGGTTCTGCGAAGATGAAAATCCACCTCTTAGCTGAATTTCATTTTATTCCAAATTAGGCCAACAGCCTGCATCATTTTTTCACCAACTTAACTTTGAACAGGAAAGTGGTTTTAAAATACAGAGAGCTTTCTACAATGGATATATAAAATAGGGATCATCTTAGTAAACAATATACAATGGAAAGAACATTCTTGTGAAGTCTGTACAATCCAGAGATTATTAATTCTCCTAACAATACAGGTATATATAAAATGTCAAATAGTGACTTTACTTCTGTAAATTATATAATAAATTCAAACTTTTAATTTGCTTTAATGTAGTTTGCTTTAACTTTATCTTTTAACAGATGTAAAATTGACTTCAATTTCATAATAAAAAATACAGCTATCTTAAACTGAGCGTGCCTTTCAACAATTAATTATAATAAGAGTAAGAACTAGACAGCTTGATAAATTATATAATCAAATAAAAACAAGTCATTTATGCACACGTAGGCACATTGAACAATAATAAAATTAGTAAAGTACAACAAATTAATTCAAGCCAACCTGGCGTTATGAAGTACTAAAATATAACAAATATAAATGCTGTTGGCCCAACTAAACATTTATGCACAACAAGAATAATTTAAATTCAACACAGCTGTCTGGAAAATGTAAGCTAAAATACAAATAAGTTAAATAATCAAATAGAATGAATATATTGTGATTGCACCTGGTTGAATGTACCATGTGCATAATTAAATGCATTATAGCTTACATGATCTCAGTGTGAAGTAATTGCAGCCATCTGTATTGTGTAAATTATATTTTCTTTAAACATCTGGATTTATTGTTAGCAGCATTAAAAAGCTAAATAAAATAACTAAATGAAACAAAAATAGAACACCAAATCTGAGAGATTACAACTACAAAATGAGAGAAAACTATTTTGATTGTAATATTAAAGGGACTTCACACTTGGAGGTTAAGATATCAAGTAGTAAAAAGAGTGAATAAGCGGGCCATAGCAATCCATTAAGAATCTACTTACCATTTTAAAGAGTATACTTGATAAATGCTTTCTCAAAGCTGATTGGTTGCTCTGGCTAACTTCTCTACTAGACCACTTCTCCACTCTTTTCACTGCTTGATACATTAACCATTGGTTCCTAAAGTAATATTCTCTACACTGATAGGACACCGATATGATCTAGATGTAAAAATTAGTACTTTGCATAAAAAGTGTCTAATGTGCAGAGAGCACTGTGACATCTGTACTGCTCCCACTCAATGTGTTATAATGATCCTCAGTGACATGAAAGTAAGTATTGGTGTTGGGACTTTAAAATGTTATTGTATTGAGGAACTGAAACAGAGACATTAGGACATTAGCTGCTCCGCTATTCCAGGAGAAGGTTTTCCAAGGAGATGTTTCATGAATTTGGGCTCTTCATTTATATGATTCACAAATGGCATTTTTTTTATTTGCTTAAACTTTATATGGAGTTAAGTTGACAATGTTGACAAAAGTTCAAATGTTTTGGCAAAATCTAGTTAAAGTGTCTTCCCACTGACAATACTGTATGTTAAACAACACATAACAACAGAAAGTTATACACACTGTACATGTGCAAGATATTTTGTTTACAAAGCTAAAATTTTCATATGGAAGTTTAGGTTTTATGCAATATCCCTGTGTTTTTGTTCACACTGTTAATGCTCAGTGACTATAATAATAAGAAACTCTTAATTAACAATTAATAGCTACACCAGTTGTTCCCAAACTGTGTGCCATGGCTCCCTGGGGTGCCTTGGGACACTTGCAGGGGTGCCTTGGATTGGTGGTCCAGGACCAATTCAAATTATTTATGGTCAATATAATAGGCAAAACTAGTGCTAGTAGCTGTCAGTCATAAAATATGGGGACAAACAGAAGTAAATCTTGTCCCTCACCACACAATTGAGTCTAAGGATGACATATAAACACAATCTACTTAATTTAATATTTCTCTCTAAATTTCTCAATAAGATATTTTTGGCCTAGGGGTGCAGTGAAAAAAATTCTGATACTCTAGGGCGCCGTGATTCAAAAATGTTTGGAAACCACTGAGCTACACCTAGAAACAACTTCCTTCAACCTTAACATATGGATGTTTATGGTTTGTGTTATTGGCTATAGGGTTATGAATAACTTTCTGCAGCTGCCCCTTTTTAGGGTATGACCTGTTAAGTTGCCCTTGGTGGTAAAATTCACATGAAATCTTGTGTTGAAGACATCAACCATATAACAAGTGCTGTGCTGTATGTCCAACTAGTGTTAAAACCAGATATAGGGGGATATTGATCAAAGTTTGTAAAGAGATAACATACAAACCAATCAGCTTCTGTCATTTTTCAAACACAGCCTGTACAATGACAGAAGCCGATTGGTTAGTACTTTGTCTCTCTCCACTTTATCTCTCATCAAGTCTGAGCATACTGTCAGCTTAAGAAATTGTTGCAGCCACTCAAAGTCCAGAACCTAGATGTGAGGGTATGGGAGCTCTGCCTTATCCCTTAGACGTTTCAGTTGAGGAAACTTAAATTGTGAGTGAGGTGGACCTGGTTAGATAATATTTGGATTTAGAAGTATGTTATTAGATAGATATAGAGAATGTTACCTCCCTGACAGGTGCTCAATAATTAGCTCAGTTCATCAACCAAATATTCTTAAATGAACACTTGTTGACCAACCTTATATGGCTTAAATATGTTACACGGGAAAATGTTTACTATATGGAAATTATCTCTTTAGAATGAATCCTGAAGAAATTGTATTGAATGGAAATATATATATATCCTAATTTATAAAAGGCTAATCCTGCTCCTCACCTCTCTGTTGCCCGACATAACAATTCAAGTGTTGATCCGTTTGGATGTGCACATCTGCTGGTGCTGACATTACTGTTAGGTTGTTCTGTCATTTTGATGGGCTGGTAAATAACTAGTATATACAGTATACACTGTATGTTCCAACAAGACCTCCGGCACTCTGATATCCACCGAGGGGTTCTTGCTCCGGTGCCTTTCTATGGGGACAGCAACCCTAATGTAGAGGCATCCAAAAAATTACTCTTATGAAGGGGAATATTTCCCTGAAACGGTAAGTAAAATCCATGTTTGAGTTTACCATCATTGCAGTCTCCGTGTGCAACCTTTTTGGGATGTAGATAGATAGATAGATAGATAGATAGATAGATAGATAGATAGATAGATAGGTAGATATTTTTTAAAGTATAAAATTAGGTGGGAAAATTTTAGTGGTCCAAGTATAGTAATAAAAAGAAGACATCCATGTGTTGGAAACTAAAGTAATAATTAGTTTATATGAAATGGCTGACAGACTCATACCAACTTGCTGGTAATTGTGCACTGGCAATCTACAAAGTCCTTGTAGAAAAGTAAGTATGGTTCCATAATAGAAATTGCTGGATGGGCAAACCTTGTCACAGAGCCAGGCTGGTTATGTGGGCCCCATAAACACCAATTGACTTACTGTATATAAAATTTAATCAACTGCAAATTGGAAGACTTTTATAAGGATTGTATCTTTTTGTTGGAGTATAATATCTACAAGTACTGACAAGTGAATTATTTAGCTACTAAACCCTCAAAATATATTTAGCTACTAAACCATCAATATATAATCCACAACAGAATACAACTTTTTTTATTAAAAACAACCAAATTTACATATTACAATGGAACTGTTGTTATTTGGGTTATTATAGATTTAGTGTAATAACCTACTTTGAAGTTATGTACAGTTTAAACCTCTATAGTGTGTTGAGTTTGTTTCAAGAGTAGCTGTGATTATATTAAAGGCCTTTGTATATTTTGCTAATTACATTATTTATTCATCCATGTTTTAAAGAGCAAGAAAACCCAAAATAAGACATTAAATCACTCAGGTATTTCTAGGGAACTAAATCTGTGCAACAAGCTGTCTCCTCCTTTTTTCTTACAGTGCATTACTTAACCCACGCTTATTGGGTAATTTGCAGGAAAAAAAAGGAAACTGATTGTTAATGTTTCTTGTAAATGATAAAATCTGGAAATAAAAGTGTTAAATATAATGAAAACTCAACCTAGAGAGTTTGCATTGACTGTGTTTTTCTGTGCAATCCTACACAAAATATTTTTAATAAAAGATTGAAACTAAAGTCTGTAAGACACAGTTGACTACAAAACACTAAAGGCCAGTACACACTAGGAGAGATGTGTGCTGAGCGATCAGTTACAGACCGCTCAGGCACACATCTCTCCCCCTGCTCAACACCGCGCGATGTGTGCTGAGCGAGGAGGGGGACAGGGTGGGCACTCATTTCTAGCAATGTGCTAGACTGTGACTGCATGCAGGCCAATCTATCACCGGTGATAGCGACGCATGGGGCTGCGCATCATTAGCGCTAGTCAGATTGCTTAAATTTTAAGCACAGTTCTCTCCATGTGTACGCCCCTTAAGGATTTGATACTATGGTGATCTATATATAAAACTTCAATGAAATCATGTTGGGTATACTGTAGTACTTCCTACGCTATCTATTCTCCCTCCAGGGGGGTTGTGGACCCCCAAGAGGAAGAAAAGTTGTCAGTATGCCGGCGGTCAGGATTCCAGCACCGGTATGGTGGATGTTGGGTCGTCAGGAGCCCGGCCGCCGGCAACCTGAAGACCACCTTTCCTTCACATACAGTGGGGATTGAAAGTTTGGGCACTCCAGGCAAAAATTCATTTTAATGTGCAAAAAGAAGCCAAGGATAGATGGAAAAATCTCCAAAAGGCATCAAATTACAGATTAGACATTCTTATAACATGTCAAAAAAAGTTAAATTTTATTTCCATCATTTACACTTTCAAAAGAACAGAAAACAAAAAATGGCGTCTGCAAAAGTTTGAGCACCCTGCAGAGTTAATACCTTGTACTGCCCCCTTTGGCAAGTATCACAGCTTGTAAACGCTTTTTGTAGCCAGCCAAGAGTCTTTCAATTCTTTTTTGAGGTATCTTCGCCCATTCTTCCTTACAAAAGTCTTCCAGTTCTTTGAGATTCCTGGGCTGTCTGTGACGCACTGCTCTTTTAAGGTCTATCCATAGATTTTCAATTTTGTTGAGGTCAGGAGATTGTGAAGGCCATGGCAAAACCTTCAGTTTACGCCTCTTGATGTAATCCACCGTGGATTTTGAGGTGTGTTTAGGATCATTATCAATTTGTAGAAGCCAGCCTCTCTTTAACTTCAGCTATTTCACAGATGGCATCAAGTTAGCATCTAAAATTTGCTGGAATCTTATTGAATCCATTTTTCCTTCTACTTGTGAAATGTTCCCTGTGCCACTGGCTGCAATACAACCCCAAAGCATGATTGATCCACCCCCATGCTTAACAGTTGGACAGAGGTTCTTTTCATTAAATTCTGTGCCCTTCCTTCTCAAAACGTACCTTTGCTCATTCCGTCCAAAAAGTTCTATTTTAACCTCCTCGGTTCACAGAACTTTATTCCAAAATGCATCAGGCTTGTCTATATGTTCATTTGCAAACTTCAAATGCTGATTTTTGTGGTGAGGACGTAGAAGATGTTTTCTTCTGATGACTCTTCCATGAAGACCATATTTGTACAAGTATCTCTTTATAGTGGAATAGTGTACCACAACTCCAGTGTCTGCCAGATCTTCCTGGAGGGATCGTGCAGTCAAACGTGGATTTTGACTTGCTTTTCTCACAATCCTGCGAGCTGTTCTGTCTGATATTTTTCTTGGTCTTCCAGATCTTGCTTTAACTTCCACTGTTCCTGATGACTGCCATTTCTTAATTACATTCCGAACAGAGGATATGGGCATCTGATAACGCTTTGCTATCTTCTTATAGCCTTCTCCTGCTTTGTGAGCGTCAACTATTCTCAGTTTCAGTGTTCTACACAACTGCTTAGAGGAACCCATGGTGCTGATTGTTGGAGCAAGGTCAGATGAGTCTGGCCTTTTAAAACCTTTGAGATTGACATCACCTGGTCTTTCCAGATGATGATTGAAAACAATCCATGACACTGCCAGGTCTCAGCTGTCCAAAGGGGGCAGTACAAGGTATTAACTCTGCAGGGTGCCCAAACTTTTGCAGACGCCATTTTTTGTTTTCTACTCTTTTGAAAGTGTAAATGATGGAAATAAAATCAAACTTTTCTTGACATGTTATAAGAATGTCTAATCTGTAATTTGATGCCTTTTGGAGTTTTTTTTTCCATCTTTCCTTGGCTTCTTTTCGCACATTAAAATGAATTTTTGCCTGGAGTGCCCAAACTTTCAATCCCCACTGTATGCTGCATATAATGATTTGCATGAGTGAAGTCTGTAGGCACACAACCTTTGGTGCCATGTACCCAACGTAATCAGCTAGCCAAACCACACAGGACAGAACATTCTTTACCTCAAGTAGAGTTGGATGAAAGTTATTTTTTTCTTTTGCTGAAAATATGTATTTCCATATGCACTACAAAGATGGGTATGCTTATCTCTGTAATGCATCCTTACAATTAGACATAGACATTCTGAGACTAATTATTAGGCTGAGGCTATCACTCCCACACATGATCTTACACTGAAGGCTTCCCTGTTACCATGTGACCAGCCCAATCTATCATTGCATGCTGTTAGATGTCAATTTTGTGCTAGTCCAATTTTTATATTTAAATATTTTTAGATTTAAATATTTATATGCTTCAAATGTTTATACTTTTGGTGGCATGTTTTTATGTATATTTTTTCTGTCATCATTGACTGTATACGTTGAAATGATAAACATCATGTATCTATTATTAATAAAAAACAGATTGCGAAAAAAATATTTATATAAAATGTCCACCATCAAGTAGTTGATGATGATGATAAATTATATCTCTAGTATATAAGCGCATTGAGATGCCTTTTAAATATATCTTCATGCAGACCCATTTAATGCACTTGAACACTCTGTAGAATTTACTATTTAGTTTAAAAATTACTTGTATACCTTTTTAGCACTGTGGAATATCTAGTTGTAATATGCAATGCTTAGTGTTTGTGACAATAGATACACATACAGTATCTAGACTAAATTCTGCCATTAGTCCGACCACACAATTGTAATGCAAGTTTCTTTTTAAATTGACAGCAGCTTTACTTTAGTGTCAGTAAAATAAAATATTTCTTCATGGTGGGGAAAAATGAATAAACTGCCTACCACAATGGAGCAAACATATACTGTATTACGTTATTTATATAGCACCTACATATTGCGCAATGCTTTACAGATAATATTTACTTTCCTACATCAGTTCCTATCCCAGTAAAGTTAACAATCTATTTATCCATTCTTTCCACTGCTTGATAAATCAAACCCACACAGGCACACATACAAATTCATTTTGAAATAAGCTAATTAACTTACCAGTGTGCCTAAGGAGTGTGGGAGAAAAAGAGCACACAGAGGAAAGAGGGTAGGAAAAACAGTCAACAGAAAATGGGTCCTTGTTGGAACTGAGGGGCAGATGTATTAATCCTGGTTAAGGGATAAAGCAGAGATAAGTGGAAGGTGATAACGCACCAGCCAATCATCAAGGGTTTGAAAAATGACAGTTAGGTGATGATTGGCTGGTACATTATAACCTTCCACTTATCACTGCTTTATCATTGTTTTATCATTTCTCCAGGCTTAATACATCTACCCCTGAGCCCTTTATATCACTGCTGATAGGTGGAAATGTTATCTACGGTACAATGCTGCAACCCCATTATAACATTTTGTGTAAGGATGTGAGTTTAGTCTAAGGTGACATATTCCATGTGTTTCAGGTTTGTCTAGTTAATTGTGTCTAATGTCACAAATTCAGCAGCATATCATATCTCAGTCTAAGGGACAGATCCAATTAGCCATGGAGTTTACCCCGCGGCTAATGGTAGACTAGGATCTATTCAGTTAGGTCCTTTATCCTCCACTTGTTAACCCCTGAGGGTGCGCATTGCATCGCAGCCACAGAAGCTGTGAGAAAAAGTCTGCAGCCTCGACTTTGTTAGAGACAGCTCACAAACGCACAAACGGCTCAAATATGTAAAAGCTTAAATTAATACATTTTAACTTTAACAGCAAACCACAAATGTGTGATATACTTCAAAACTCAAATATGGCAGTCCTATGAGCTTACTAACTTTGCCAGGAGTGGCAATACTTGAATGCAAATTAAAAATCTAAATTTGCAAGTCTCAAACATAAATATCAAACTGCTAATTTTAGAATCAATCGGCGTTGTATGATGAACATGATTGTGACCAACAAGTGAGTGAAAATTTTCATACATCTTTCTTCATAAGGAATTTTGGCATCTATATTTGTAAAATAAATTCTCTATTCTGTGTTTTATAAACACATTTATACATGAACTGTAACTGGATATTGTACTTTTTATAACCCTAATAAAAATACTTCAAATAATAATTAAACAGATGGTTGCCATAATATCCCTTTACTTCAGGACACTTATAATTTACACTTATGCCTATGGCATAGCATACCACAAAAGGAAGATGTGCACTGTACTATACTTTACCAGTAAGAAAAATGAAAGGCCCAAGCTTGGGTGACTAAAAACACTGCATTGAGGCAGCAAAGAAAATAAAATAATCTCAGCAAGGTGAAGGCGGGTTATCTCTTACTACCCGTTCTTCGCACAGGAGTTTCTGATCAGGGACAGATCTGTACTTTTCTTTCGGGGGGGCAGTTTATTTAGTCCTGACTCCTCCCCTACACTCATTACTCCTCCCACTTCCCATCCCTACTGTCCATTAATGCTCTAAAGAGCATATAAAGCATTGCCACGCTGCACATGTACTTCTTATGTAGCACACACACATCAGGCACATGTAACTACTAACACACCGATGGGCGGCACACAATGCCTGAGATGAGGGTATGATGATGGCAGATGGGGCTAGGGGCCCCGGGGACACGGAGCATGGGGAGGGATGTCAGTGCAGCCTCACACCATCATCTGGCAGCAGCCCCCTCCTCTGGTGCCCCAGCAGTGCAGGGAGCCAGCCAGCATGACCCCCATCCATGCCTGTGAAGCTTGCATTGCTGCAGCGTGCCATGTATTGGTATGGGTAGCTGGATGCTGGAGAGGGGGATGCTGCCGCTATGAAGCCTCCACCTGGAGAGGTGCTGGCTGCTGCAGGCACTGACGGCCTGGCAGTCAGGGAGGGAAGATGAGCAATGTCAGCAGAGGAAGATCACTGCCAGCCAGAGCGGCTTACCCTCATCTCCCATGGTGACCGGGCCCATAATGGAGGAGCCGCCAGTGCACAGCCCCTGTCTGAACAGCACCATCAGCGTCGGGAACTGCTCATCCAGCTCATTCTCCCTACTATGCGCCGAAGACAGCTTGCCCTACTACCTTGGGATCTTCCTCATGCCACTGCTGGACCTGATGGCTGTGGCTGGCAATGTGGCTGCCATCACCATCATGTAAGTGGGCATGGCTATGACTGTAGGGGGGCATTTGCCCCGATCATCGTCCCCCCACGGGATCCGGCCCTGTTTCTGATGGTTGAAAATATAAATGAGTGTTATTAATCCATGGTTCTTGGCATTACTGCTTGGAGCACCCTTAGCAGATATGATAAACAGTGACAGGACCATTTTTGTAGTTTATTAAATTCTACCCACTGGAGGTGCAATCCAAATTTTGATCCGATTGTCCATTTGGGCGTTATCATTAATGCAATGCAAGGCACGCATCTGTACAGATGTCATTATATCAAACCCCTTTCATCCCCTATAATTACATAGTTTTCCTATTTCCAACCTGAAGAATATCTATGCTACATTTCAGCTTCCTGACATATTGAGAAGTAAGAAAATTAGTGATGAGTCAGTGAGTGAGTGAGTGAGGGCTTTCACATTTATATACTGTATATATATATATATATATATATATATATATATATATATATATTAATCCACTACCAAATTTCCATTAAGCAGAAATTAAGTTACTGTGCATTTCACTTTTCTATCTACTGTTGTCATCATTTTCTGTTTTGGGGTTTATTTCTGTGGGTACATTTACTGTTGCAATATTAAGAATGTGGGAAATGCAAAATCTACTTACTCACCAGTATTCAACATCTAGATTTCTGCATGACTAGACTAAATATTGCATATGCCAAGTTTCCATAAGGTGCATACACATGGTGAGATTCGGGCTAAGCTCGATTCTCACTATGCGACAAGGGCTAGGTCGGCATTGCAAGCACATAATGACTGTGCTTACAATACTGACTATTTGCGATTTTGGCTAAGTGTCAATTTTAACTATATTTTATACTAGATAGTCAAAATTGACTTGCCTGCACAGTCTATCTAGGCTTGCGATGCCGACCGCGTGGAACCACGCATCGGCATCGAATCCGGATTGCAAGGTGACTTTCACCTTGCGATCTGCACTAACTTTTCTTACAATTTTGACTATATACTCAAAATCGTAAGAAAATATCTCACCGTGTGTACACACCATTAGCCCTCCTTTTTCCTTTTTGCATAATTGCAATACAGCCTTCCTAATTAATGCATAATTGCAATACAGCCTTCCTAGATTAATGCATCTAACATCTGATATGTTGTATCATAATCCTTACACATACAATTGGCCGCTGCAATGCATTGTATGAAATGTACAACTAAATACAGTATTGTTTTCCCTCTCAGATGCATTCATTAAGACTACTAAGCCAAAATCAGCCATCCCAGATATTTTCAAGCATGAGTGATAACTTCAGACCTGTCCAGCCTCTGAACAACCGTTGTATCAGAACGAATATCAATTTCAGTTTACAGGGGAAAGACTGTCCAAACAACAGAGCACAGAAGCTACAATACAAAGGTAAGAACTATATTTATTTTTTAATCTCTGACTATAGGATTTATAAATGCATGAAAGTTCTGATAGATGTTACACCTTGTATACATGTTCTTGCAACTATATATTAAGCTCAGCTACTACTTTTATGGATCCTGGAATATATAGTTCATATTTGAAAAATAAATATGTGCTATTTGCCTACTGGAAAACTGAGCAACAAATTAATACTGCAGGCCTTTGTCTCTACAACCACCCCCGACATTACAGAAGTAGCATACGCCATTAATAATTAGGACCCCATCCCTCCAGCCTGTCCCATCATGAAAGAAACAATATTTATGTGTTATTTTTAGCTGCCATCCCTGATATCTTGATAGTAAATAGAATTCATATTTAATAAGTGTGTATGTAAATACTAGTTTTGCACTTGAGCTTATAAGCATTGATTACAACACTCTCTCTTTTGTCCTGAAGCCAGGCTTTTATCCATCCCACTATATTTAAGTTAAATACAAACATAGGTACTATATTGTCTTGCAAAAATCTAGAGAAATTATATTGAATGAGTCACCCCAGTCTATCAATTAGTTATGTACAAGGGAATCCAATCGAATTGTTTGATCTGCCAGCAGCAAATCCTTGTGCCAAGTTTGTATAATAATCCTCTTAGTGTTTAGTGCTATGAAATATATTTGTGCTTATAAATACTTTTTTCAGTGACATTTGCTGATGTAGCTATGTTTAGTTACCCTGTACTTGTTCTATATTGTCTTCAACTGAAAGTCATTGTTTTGCTGTTTTGATTATTAGTTTATGTACTCTGTAATTGGGCGCTGCAGATCCCTTGCGGCACCATATACATAGAGTATAATAATAATAATAATAATAATAATATGCAATTTTAGTTTTAAGAGGCTAAGTACCACTTTTCTGCAGTAAATATTTTTTACGTACAGTACAGTAGGGTACAATCTACCCTTCTAGTGTAGATGACCTCTTTAAATCTTCAACAATAAACGGTGAATGCTGAGGAAAAACGAATTTGTAGACATTCTGCTATTTCTTTGTCTCATTCCACATATCAATTAATTTATTTCCATTAATGTATCAAAAAACATGTTGTTACCTTTTTTTAGACTGTGCAATCTTTTTTTCTGTTTTTCTATGTTATTTTATGCTTAGTTGCTTTTATATTAATTTTTTATGCATCTGTCATGGTCTGCCTATATTTTTTATATACGTATGCAGTTTTGTTAGCATTTACTTGGAGCACCACATTGTTTTCTCTTTTTGTCATTTGGCACACTTTTTATATTGGTTTAAATGATTTATCACTTCATCAGAGTCACTAATAAACGAAAACTTTGTTTTGGTGCAGTTCTGCTTTGCTTTTACTTATATATTAAGTTGCAATAAAAGAAATGTGTCCTTATACTCCAAGTTCTCTCCCTTAGATGGATTTGTGACAGCTAAATTCTACAATAGTTTCCTTGCATGTTTGCTTTATAGCTAATTGCTTGAGAGCTGCTCCATCTAAGTAAGCTGACATGAAACCGAGCTGATTTAGCAACTAACAAATTCCAGTCCACATCAGGCATATTGCAGTATTCCACACCTGTCATCCGTAAAAACTGCCTTCCAAACCTCTTCTATACATTCATCTAATTCAACCTCACAATATAACAGAAGAAGAAAGTAAGTTGTTTACCAGGGTGCACTGGGACTCAAACAATTCTTATTAAAAGAAGAGCCAAAAGCTGTTTCACCGATAATGCATCCTTGACAAAGCTTTATCGGTGAAACAGCTGTTGGCTCTCTGTATTTGTTGTTGAATCGTTCGTTAATTATGTGATACTACCGTAAACTAACTATGTTGCCCCTGTTACCCCTTATGCAAACTGAAGAACACTAATAGGCATATCACCTTAGTGGAATATAAGAGCAACAAGATAATTTGTGAAAGATAATAGCCACTGTGCTCGTATTGAATTGAGTTAAAAAACGATAAATAGACAACAGTTAATGTTGGATAATTTTAATATACACACTTTTTCTCTTCTTTTTCAGTAGCCTTTATTTTATATTTTCCCATTTTAACAATTAAATGATGAGATATTTTAATGCATACCAATAAAGTGATAAACTTTAAATAAGAATTGTTTGGGTCCCAGTGCACCCTGGTAAACTACTTACTTTCTTCTTCTGTTATATTGTGATGTTCATATTAAGTAGTGTGTAGCACTTCACTAGAAGCCTTGTATATTTTGGCATGCACTCCCCGGACCATATTGAGCATAGCATATTGGAGAGAGGACAATAATAACACTATAGATACTTGACATATATTTACTGGTGTGGGATTTGTTCTCTGTTTGTGTATATGCAATTCAACCTCACTCTCTCCCTTATTCTGGATGAAGTTGATATCTTTATCTTGTCATATTCCCCCTCCACTAGCACCCTGGACCTCATTCTCTTCCATCATCTATAGTCACTATCTCCTGCAGTTTGCGCCAATCTGTTCCTCCCATCTGCAGTGTATCTTTTTCCTTCAAGTATCCCCTTGTCTCATCCTAACTTGACCACAACTCTATGACATCCACCATATATATTCCCAGCTGTTTGATTGTCTTTTTTTGACTCACAACATTCCTTTCCTCCATTCCCTTCTTGATCCTCTTCACTGGTTTCTGACCACTCCACTACACAGACACTGCCCTTATTAAGGCCACTTTTCCACCACCATTCATTTCTTCTGTTATTGACACTGTTGATCAGCTACTTCTCCTTCAAACTCTCCATTCTGTAATAATGTCTTCTCATGCTTCCCTTCATACCTTAATACATGTTCCAGTCAACAGCCTTGGTATTATCCCTTACTCCTCTCTTTCACCTCCCACATTCAACATATTTCTCAGTCTTTCCATTTTCACCTTCACAACATCTCTAGTATTAGCCCCTTTCTTACCATTGATGGCACCATATGTATTACTTACTAGCTTATTATTAGCGCCTCTCTGGGCTCCCTTGAACTGATTTTCCACTCATCAATCTAGTCTTAATACAGATGCTCATATAATTTTTTTCTTCTGCGACAATATCCCCTGTATACAAACTGCTTCACTGGCTTTCGATACTTCGCTGAATGCAGTTCAAACTTCTCACATTCTGTAAAAATGTCTTAACCATATCTCCTACATCGCTGACCTCATTTCTGTCAGCACTATCTGCATATCTGCCCTCCAACCTGATCATCTGCTCAAATTATTGCCCTATGTCACTCATGGAACTTCCACCTCAAAATGTATCCAAAAATCCTTGCTATCAGACTCTCCCCCTTCCTTTTGCATCTACTCAGATCAGGTATGTTTTATCCCATGGAGACAAGCAATGGATAACTCTTGGAGAACTATTGATCTTATCCACTCCATAGACAACACTGTCTTTCTTTGGTTATGAGGCTCAATGCAGAAAAAGCATTCAAATGTATTCCGTGCTTATTCATGATGATTGTGCTTGGATTAATGGACTTCCCCACAAATGTCCTCACTGGAATGCAAGCACTATGAAGATTCTTTATCTTCACAAAATCGCAACAATAAGGAACCTCTTTTTCCCCAGAAATCATTATAGAACACACACTAGGCTATAAACTCTGATAAGGGTAAGAAGTAAAGTGATTGCTTATGTGATCACTTTACTTCCAGGTTTGAACCCAGAACAGCTGTTGCACATGTGCAGTCATCAGAACACACATGTGATAGATGACATAACTGGGGACATACTTGTGAAATGTTGTTCATAGGAAACAATGACTGATGCTAACCTGGCCCCTATAGATACTATTTGTAAAAGCAGCTGCTAAATTGTGAAATGTACAGTACCAAGGTTTGGAATGCTAAATTGTCTGTAATCTGGCCCTGTTAGCTATCAGAACCATGTTCCAGACAGTTTAGTATTTTGAAACTGGTAAATTTCACAATTCAACAACTTCTTTTGAGAATGAAAATGGAGGGAAAACAGCAGATATTTCCTATATTTGTTGCAGTCAACCATTCATACATCCTGGAGATAATTCATTTTTGTGGATATACCCCAAAATATGCCTATAAATCCATTTTGCAGATCGTAGTATGCACAAATGAACTATTGCTTTTGCCTTATTAAAAAAAATCCAATTCTCTTCCAAAACCCATCTTCAACTATTTTTGTGTTGTAAGTCTTTAACAATACATCAAGTTTAGGTCTGTGGTTTACTAATTGTGTGGATTAAATTGTGTATGTGTGGATTAAATTGTGTAATGAATGATATCACTTGGGTGGGTATGGTCAACCAAAACCCTCTCTGACTTCTTAAAATGGGCATACACTATACAATTATCTGGCAGATAATCTGCCATATCTGGCTGGTTGGAATGAAAATCTGGTAATAGATGATAGCAAATGACAATCGACCATTTGCTTCCAAACACTGGAAAATGGACAAAACCTGTCGGTCAGACAAATTGGTTAATTCTGTGATTTAACCAATTTGTATTAACAATACTTTTTGTCTGTTTTCCAGTGTTTGAGAGGAAATGGTCGATTGTCATTAGCTCTCATCAAATACCAGATTTTCATTCCAACCAGTGAAATCTAGCAGATTATCTGTTGGATAATTGTATAGTACAGATGGAGCCGTGCTCATCTGATGTGGCTCCATCGCAAATGTGCACCACTGATGCGGCTAGACTATCAGGCGCTAGCCACGCTACGGGAGTGCACAGAGATGGTTCCATTGCAGTGAATAGGGCGCATGCACGTCTCATACAAATGCACGTCACAGATGCTGCGATAGGCGCCCCGGTACAGATGGAGCCACGATTGGCCTGGCTCTATTTGTATATGCCTATCTTAACAATTTGCAGAGAAGACAAATCTCGCTTAAAGGGAAGAGAGGACCAATATTAAATCCCCACATTATAGAGCTTCTTTTTCAGATCCGCCCACAGAGAATATTAAATGGTAGGTTGCAAATATTACAATTGCAAGGCATAAAATCATTGCTAATTTCAAACTGCCTTTATTTTCAAAAGCCAGGGGATTTTTATGTTTATTATTTTATCTTTTGTTTCAAGACAAAAAGGGACATTTACTAAGCAGTGTTAAGAGCGGAGAAGTGAGCCAGTGGAGAAGTTGCCCATGGCAACCAATCAGCACTGAAGTATATCTATAATTTGCATACTATAAAATTATACAGAGCTGCTGATTGGTTGATGGGGCAACTTCTCCACTGGCTCACTTCTCCGCTCTTATCACTGCTTAGTAAATGTCCCCCAAAATGTTAAATAAGCAAGTCCTTTTTTTTAGGGGTTTACCATTACTGAAAATGGAATGAATGAATGAAGGCATAGCAACGATGATGATAATAACACATAATTTATTAGGATACCCAATGACTTAAAGTGCTTTACATTCACTCAAAGTTTTTAAGAGCTTATGTTTTGTGTTGTGACTTCCTCTTGTAATGTAAATAGGTCATATTGTACCATGCCATTTTGCTTTTATTATTGCAGAGAGCTATTGATATAATGTGTTTTTGTTCTCTGACAGATAATACTATGGGGCTCAGCAAATGTAATTCTCTGAGGTTTAGAAAAGAGCATAATGAGGAAAAAAAAACCTTTATCTTGTGCTCATTTTGCAGGTTTGAAAAGAAAACTATAGGGAATTTGTATAGTAGTGTTAGAAATTTGATTATATTTGTAGTATATATAGCAGTGTTAGCTGTATAAACTGCAAATGCATAGTGTAAGAGTAAATTGTGTACTCTTTTTTCTGTAATTGTTTCTCAAATGCACTACACTTTAATTTTTCATTGTTATCACTATATACCCATAATAGTCTATATGGTGCACCATGGTCCCACACCATTTTCTAAAAACCATGTTTAAGATTGGTGGGGATCTGACATTACTGCCACATTTCCTACTTGCACTTTGCATCTTGCAACTTTTATTTTTATTTTTTTGTTTATTCATTTGCTCATTGATGTCCAGATGTACATATAGTATTTTGTACATTAATGACTATACCTTACCCATGAGTTGTGACAACTTAAGTATTTTTTTAATGTAGCCAACAAATTTTATATACAGGTTGAGTCTCCAATATCCAAATAACATTTGTATATATGGAACCATCAGAAAGCAAATGTGTCACTATCTCAGTCGCACTAAAGCATTTAAGATATCAGATTTTTGCACATGGGAGACATTTATACACACACACACACACACACGCTCAAAATAAATGGGTGCAAGGCCATGAAATCATCATAAAAAGTCTTTAGGGATTGGGACAAAACAAAACATAGCTCAATTTCATCATGAAAAATTAAGATGAATTTTTTGAAAGTGATAAAAAGCCAATATTTCATCAAAGTACATTAGATATTTATCAGGTCAGCCCAAATAGAACTATTTTTAATTTCAGATGAGCCCAATGGCCATGACTCTGGGCCTTATTCAGAGTTGTTAGCAAACCAAAAAAGTTAGCAAATGGGCAAAACCATTTTGCACTGAAGGTGGGGCAGATGTAACAAGTGCAGAGAGAGTTAGATTTTGGTGGGATGTGTTCAAACTGAAATCTAAATTGCAGTGTAAAATGTATGCAGACAGTATTTACCCTGCACAGAAACAATGTAATGCACCGAAATCTAAATCTCTCTGCACATGTTACATCTGCCCCACCTGCAGTGCAACATGGTTTTGCCCATTAGTGTGATTTTTTAGTTTGTTAACAAACCTGAATAACCCCTGGTGTTCCTTACACTTTTTTTCAAGAGCTCAGAATTCATGAAAGGGGTGACTGCACCTAATAGAAAAAATAATAAGCAAAGCCCCTACATGTATCAGCTAATCGGATCAAAAACATACTGAAAGGTCAATTATAGGTGAAACTCTTATATGTAATGTCATCATATTATATGTGTAGGCATGTCTAGTAGCTCATCATCACTATGTGTACCCGTGGAATCATGCAACGTAACATCTAGGACCATGACACTGGAATGATGCTTCCACACATGATTGGCCTAGCATCAGAGTATAAAAATTTCAGAGGATGGACTTAAGTGTATTGTCCGTCTTAGTCTGAAACAAAATGAAAGTTGGTGACTGAGGGTCACTTTTTGTGCTTCAGCCCGTGAAATAAAGCCTGCCATTGAGGTGACATTATATTGCCTCATGTTTGCAACACCATCAGCCACAGTCCTGTTAAAAATGGTTCTGATTCAGCTGACCTGTTCATAGTGGGGGATGTCTCCACCTGACCTCAGCACCAAACTGGACTACAGGGCTCCTCACCCATTGTAAGCCCAGGCTACAGAAGGCTGACTGCATTTTGAATCACCTCACCTGTCACTAAAATGTGGATAGAGGACCTCTAACTTTGCCACTACCCATGTGTATAGTATGACACTACTGTAATCACCTGATGGTACAAAGCCAGTGTGGTATTATGGTTTCAGCAGTCAAGGAATCCCCTTGGAGGATAGTTGGGAGAGGGAAATTGCACGAGGAACTAGTGGGACAGTTCTGAGACAGCACATGTAGGCACTTTGAGTCCAATGACCACCACAGTGTTAAAACTGTATGAAGGAAAAAAAAAGATTTAAGAGATATCTTCTGAGCACATAACACTAAGCACCCATGCGCATGCTAAAAATCTGATAAAGCTTGAAGTAAAATACACATTTGTGAATTGGTATGCAACACAAATTTTTATGTGATTGAATGTACGGATACCTAGATTTAAACAGTCATAAATGTGATCTAGCCTGCAAGGGTTACATGAACAGTAAGTAGTGTGTTTAAATTGATACACTATCATGATGATCAGTGAAACATACACTGTACTGTTTACTCAAAAAAAGGCTACTAAAATCAATGGGGTATAAATGAATCACGGTCAAAATATTTACTCCTTTTTGATGTAACAAAATGAAAAAACTACAATGGTTTATAAAAGATATGTGTATAGAAGTGATATACTGTAGCTATTAATCTCTCAGGGACTCCAATTGCAAGATAAACATACCTGAGAGGTACATAAAACACGGAGCTCTACCACTAATTAAAATGGGTGGCCTTGTCTTCATTTGATGGAGGGGAGATGCAGAAGACATCTCATGTCATAGATACATATCGAATTGGCCTGTCCCTTCCTCATAGACTCATGATTCGTCACACTATGCCCCTATTTCACTAGAAATTAGGCTGAATGCTGGAGGGCCAGCTACTCTTCCCATGATCCGGGGCACTCCATGAAAATTCTGAAGTCTAGGTTAGTATGTAATATACAAATAATACTTAGTATAACAATACCTGTAATAATACCACATTATAAAGTATGTGCTCCTTTAATATGCAATAAAGTTGAACTGTGGTTTCTAATTATATATGTGGAGCAGTGATATAGCTATTATTCTTTCAGGGATTTATGCTTGCAAGATAATAATATCTAAGGGGTCCATCTTTAAATAACTGATATGTGGAGGGAATGGAAGAAATTAAATTGAACTAACAATTGTACTGGTATAATTCTAAACACTAACCACCAACTAGCTCATTGATCATAACATTCAAAAAGGATAAGGCATATCTCTCTCTCTCTCTCTCTCTCTCTCTCTCTTTCTCTCTTTCTCTCTCTTATACACATACTTTTTAATCACATATTTTACCTTTTTAGAACAACTTATTATGAATTTTTTAATATTTCACTAAAAAAGGATCCTTAAACCAATTCAAATTTTAATTCATACAGAGTTTTAGGTTTTAAAAAATGTTGCAGGACCCAGAGTGCATCACACTTCTAGAGTTCTCTTGTGTGGAGATTTATCAAAGCTTGGAGAGAGATAAAGTAGAAAAAGATAAAATATGAATCAATCAGAATCAGAATCAGCTTTATTGGACAGGGATACTTGCGTATACTAGGAATTTGTCTTTGGTTTACTATGCAACAGCCAAGTAGGTAACAAATAAGCAGGTGGGGGGGCAAGTAAAGTCAGACAGATAGGTATACCGTAGGGACACAAGTGAGTTACATGTACGTCTAGTCAGTCAATGTTCAGGAGTCCAGCAGGCAGTCTGCTTGGGGAAAGAAACTTTTGTGGCTTCCTTATAGACTCATGATTCGTCACACTATGCCCCTATTTCACTAGAAATTAGTCTGAATGCTGGAGGGCCAGCTACTCTTCCCATGATCCGGGGCACTCCATGAAAATTCTGAAGTCTAGGTTAGTATGTAATATACAAATAATACATAGTATAACAATACCTGTAATCAGTGGCGTAACTAGAAATTTTTCTCCCCCAAGCCAAAAAATTCTTCGGCGCCCCTCCCCCCCCCATACCCCCCATAATTGGCACTAGTAAAGGGACAAAGCCGCCAAAAAGGGGGTGTGGCTTCGTTGAAATGGGCGTTGCTTCGTGTAAAGGGGCGTGGCATTGCAGGAAAAGACTACCTTATACCCCAGTTTTGCAACCTGCACGCCCAGACGTTAGCCACCACAGGAAAGAAAAATAATCCTGATTCATGCCCCTTACATTATTTGTCATTTTTCCTCCTTATAGTAATGCCCAGTATACATTATTCCACATACTGCAATGGCCTTAGCCATTATGCCACACACAATAATGCACATGACACAATATGCACACACTGTAATGCCCCCGACACATTATGCCACACACCGTAATGCCTGTGACACATTATGACAGGAATCGCAATGCCCATTATACATTATGCTACACACTGCAATGCCCCTGATACATTATAGCACATACAATGTCTGTGACACAGTATGACACACATCACAATGATCCTGAGACATTATACCACATACCACAATGCCCGTGATATAGTATACAACACACTGTAATGCCTGACACATTATGACACACACCGCAATGTCCGTGATACATTATGCCACACACCGTAATGCCCATTACACATTAAGTTCTACAGTAAGGCTTCTAATTACTTTTAAATTACCTGCTCGTTGCCAGGGGTTTCATGCTCTTGGTTCCATGCACGGTGCCAGGGGTTTTCATGCTCAGGGTGTCATGCTCGTTGCCAGGGGTTTCATGCACTGGGTGTCATGCTCGTTGCCAGCGGTTTCATGCTCTTGGTTCCATGCACGGTGCCAGGGGTTTTCATGCTCAGGGTGTCATGCTCGTTGCCAGGGATTTCATGCACTGGGTGTCATGCTCGTTGCCAGGGGTTTCATGCACTGGGTGTCATGCTCATTGCCAGGGGTTTCATGCACTGGGTGTCATGCTCGTTGCTAGGGGGTAGTGCTTGTTGCTAGGGCCGTGCTCCCAGTGCCACATATGCCCCCAGTGCCAGATATTCCCCCACAGTGCCAGGTATATGCCCCCAGTGCCAGATATTCCCCCACAGTGCCAGGTACATGCCCCCAGTGCCAAATATACCCCCCCCCCCTAGTGCCACATATGCCCCCTCAGTGCCTGCTCCCCCCAGTGCCAAATATTCCCCCACAGTGCCAGGTATATGCACCCAGTGCCAGATATTCCCCCACAGTGCCAGGTATATGCCCCCAGTGCCAGATATTCCCCCACAGTGCCAGGTATATGCCCCCAGTGCCAGATATTCCCCCACAGTGCCAGGTATATGCCCCCAGTGCCAGATATTCCCCCACAGTGCCAGGTATATGCCCCCAGTGCCAGATATTCCCCTACAGTGCCTGCTCCCCCCCCCCCACTCCTTTGTGTTGGAGGGACACGGAGCGCACAGCGCGCGCCTCTCCCGTGTCCCTCCTGGCTCTCCGGCCGGTCTAATAAAGGAATTGCCGGTTCGTGAGCCAATCAGAGCTCACAAACGGCACTTCCTTTATTAGACCGGCCGGAGAGCCAGGGAGGGACACAGGAGAGGCGCGCGCTGTGCGCTCTGTGTCCCTCCTTACAGCAGCGGAGGGAAGGAGACCACAGATTGACATGCGGACGCTCGTCCGCATGTCAATCTGTGCAAAGTCAGTGGCGCCCCCGCAGCCCCTCGCCCCCAAGCCACTGCGAGGACTGCGGGGGCAGTAGTTACGCCACTGCCTGTAATAATACCACATTATACAGTATGTGCTCCTTTAATATGCAATAAAGTTGAACTGTGGTTTCTAATTATATATGTGGAGCAGTGGTATAGCTATTATTCTTTCAGGGATTTTTTGCTTGCAAGATAATCATATCTAAGGGGTCCATCTTTAAATAACTGATATGTGGAGGGGATGGAAGAAATTAAATTGAACTAACAATTGTACTGGTATAATTCTAAACACTAACCACCAACTAGCTCATTGATCATAACATTCAAAAAGGATAAGGCATCTCTCTCTCTCTCTCTCTCTCTCTCTCTTATACACATACTTTTTAATCACATATTTTACCTTTTTAGAACAACTTATGAATTTTTTAATATTTCGCTAAAAAGGATCCTTAAACCAATTAAAATTTTAATTCATGCAGAGTTTTAGGTTTTAAAAAAATGTTGCTGGACCCAGAGTGCATCACACTTCTAGAGTTCTCTTGTGTGGAGATTTATCAAAGCTTGGAGAGAGATAAAGTATAAAAAGATAAAATACGAATCAATCAGAATCAGAATCAGAATCAGCTTTATTGGACAGGTATACTTGCGTATACTAGGAATTTGTCTTTGGTTTACTATGCAACAGCCAAGTAGGTAACAAATAAGGAGGTGGGGGGGCAAGTAAAGTCAGACAGATAGGTATACCGTAGGGACACAAGTGAGTTACATGTACGTCTAGTCAGTCAATGTTCAGGAGTCCAGCAGGCAGTCTGCTTGGAGAAAGAAACTTTTGTGGCTTCTGGTGGACCCGACGGGGATGGCCCTGTAATCCCTGCCTGAAGGAAGCAAGTTAAACATGCTGTGGCTGGGGTGTAGCTGGTCCTTTACTATCTTCGTTGCCTGCTTTTTAGCTCTGGACAGGTACAGGTCCTGGACTCAGGGAAGGTCTGCCTTGATGATCTTCTCTGTGGCTCTGACCAGCTTTTGGAGCCTGAACCTGTCCCTCGCACTGGCGGAGCCGTACCATACCAGTAGTGAGGAGCACAGTACCGATTCCACAAGCACGGAGTAGAAGAGGAGCAGAGGCTTCTGTGGAATGTTGAACTTCCTTAGTTGCCTGAGGAAGATCAATCTCTGCTGCACTTTCCCGACAGTGGCGTCAGCTTTGGACCCCCATTTAAGGTCCCAGGAGATTGTGGTTCCCAGGAACTTGAAGGAGTCCACTAGCGATATCACACTGTCAGCAATCGTTAGCAGAAGTGCACTAGCTGACTTCTTCCTGAAGTCCACTATCATCTCAATAGTTTTGAGGGGGTTGAGCTCAAGGTTGTTGTGGCTGCACCACTGAGCCAACTGGTATACTTCCTGTCCATAGGCCGATTCGTCTCTGTCCTTGATGAGGCCGATGACGGTGGTGTCGTCAGCAAATTTGATGATCTTTACTGATTGCGCTTCTGAGGTGCAGTCATTTGTGTACAGGGAGAATGGCAGGGGTGAGAGGACACAGCCCTGAGAGGCCCCTGTACTAATGGACTGCGCTTGAGAGGTGTACTAATACACAGTTACTAATAACCTTTTCACACCAAAGATCCAGCTTTGACCTGTGTCCAACCTGGGATATTGAAAATAAGTTGGATCCAGAATAGTAGGCGCTTAAATCAACAAAAAATATACTCAGCACAACAAAAAATATACTAAGCACAACATCCCTGGGGTGCTGTCACGATCCAGGTAATTCCTTATTAGTATTTACCTTCCAAATGCCTCCTGAGACTGTCCCAGTGTCCCAAGCCTGGATTCCATCTGCGCTGTCTGTGTGCAGCATGCTGCATCTCATTGTCTCAAATCTCTTTACTGTGATTCTGGCAGCTTCATGGTTAAAACTCACATGCAAGTTACAAACAGTCTTTCCCTCCAAGTTTAAACATGGGCGCAGCCATGTTTGTTTTCATCACATGTTACTTTTCAGCCAATCAGCTGCACTCTGCTCCCAGCCTGATTACACAGCAGCTGTACTCTGGTCTCTGGTTAATTGCCCACCAATCCCTGCTAACCTGTGGGTTTAAATAGCCTGTCCCAGCACTGAAGGATGTCAGTGCTTCAATGGTCTTCAGTGTTTCCAGTGAGCAGTTCTTCCATGGACTTTCTCTGCAGTGCTTCATTTGTCTCCAGTGGTTCGGGTGTGCAGTCTTCTACAGATTCTCCAGTGAACTCTCCTGCATTCAAGCCTGACTCCTCTGTGTTACACTCTGTGGTGTAACACGACACCTCTGTGATTATCCCTCTACAACATCACCTTACTCACCTGTGTCTGTATTCCGGCTTTCCAGCAGCCACTCTTCAACAACTACAGTTTTTCAGCGAACCCTAGTTCATTTACAGTTTACAGAACTTTTCTCTACATTCCAGGTTACTGGTATTAACCAGTTGCACGCCTAAATTTCCACTTGTGACTTTCTATTGTTTTTGCAAGTTTTATGACTTTTCATTTAATAAAATCACTGAAAGATATTTCCAGTTGTCGTGGTCACGCCTTCGGGCATCCTTGCTACTGTCTTTACGCATGTCCAGGAGTCCCATGGCTCCTCCTAAGTTCAAGTACCCGTCAGCCCCTACAACTGAGGCTCCCAGTCACGGTCCCCAGCCCTCAGTTGTGACAGGTGCGTAGATGTATTTGATCTCCAAATTGCAGCGTGGGTAATCTCTTTCTTTTTCCTGAAGCAAAGTTCTCCTCTCAAGTTGGTATTATCATGAAAAGAAAACAGTATATATATATATATATGTGTAGTAATGTTTCAATAATAGGAAATAATAAATAAGTCTCTCTAGGTGTTCAGGATGTTCACACGGTGCGAGCAATATTTCTCCACCAAGAAGGCGTACCCCAACTCACTTTCCAAATGGTAGGTTAAGGCCTATAAAGGTATCTTTTTATCCACCACTGTGCCGGAAAATGTTAATTTAGATGGTGAGACCCTCTTTCCCAAGGAAATAAGCGTACCTCACTCACACAAAAGAAGTGCAGTAAAATCATATAAAGGTTTCTTTAACAATTTGGGAGGTAAATGTAAGGCGTACCCTACTCACAGGACCTTTTAAGATATTTTTTTCATTACTATTTTTTTGTTATCGGATTTACAAGTCATGCTGCTATAAAAGACTTTATATATTCTTCGATTGATTTTACTTGCTCTTCCCCAATTGTATGGTTTTTTTTAATAAAATAATTTTTTTTTGGTGGATCTATCGTGATTCTGTTGCGGTTTGATGTCCTTTCTGGAAAATTCTTATGGAAAAACCAATGGTTATAATCCACACAGTTGACCATCAAAAGAAACCCAGATGCGTCTGAATATAATCTTTATTGCCGTGAGTAGGGTACGCCTTACATTTACCTCCCAAAGTGTTAAAGAAACCTTTATATGATTTTACTGCAGTTCTTTTGTTTGAGTGAGGTACGCTTATTTCCTTGGGAAAGAGGGTCTCACCATCTAAATTAACATTTTCCAGCACGGTGGTGGATAAAAAAATACCTTTATAGGCCTTAACCTACCATTTGGAAAGTGAGTTGGGGTACGCCTTCTTGGTGGAGAAATATTGCTCGCACCGTGTTAACATCCTGAACACCTAGAGAGACTTATTTATTATTTCCTATTATTGAAACATTACTACACATATATATATACTGTTTTCTTTTCATGATAATACCAACTTCAGAGGAGAACTTTGCTTCAGGAAAAAGAAAGAGATTACCCACGCTGCAATTTGGAGATCAAATACATCTACGCACCCCAGTAAAGTTGTGCTGAGTATATTTTTTGTTGTGCTGAGTATATTTTTTGTTGATTTAAGCGCCTACTATTCTGGATCCCACATATGTGTATTTAAACTTGTAGAATCATTTGAACTTTTGGTGAGGTTCTTTTGTGGTGAACCGGCTTGTGGGCTGCCTCTTGGTGCGCCATTTACTAGGGATTCACAAATCTTTATCTTTGTTCTGAAAATAAGTTGGAGCAGGGGCTTCAGATTACTTACCCAAATCACACTGCCTGGATTGTCCCGGGTTGTCACCATTAATAGAGAATGGTTGGAGTTTATGTTATCTTCAAGCATCCTATTAGGGGCCTTTCAGGCATACGTGACCCAGGTCTACCTTTGACACTGCAGCTGACCCAGGTTGGGCCTGGGAATAACCCTGGTCATAACCCATTTCCACTTTAATTATTTTCTGTTCATGAATTAAGTTTAAGTAAAAGTTACAATTATCTAATTCTTGAATGAACATTGAATCATTTATATAGTATCTTCTTGTAATGTTTATTTCAAAGGCTTTTACAGCCTTGTTAACCATCATATGAAAGCTTGAGTCTACTGTATGTGAATTGGGCTACCTTCACAAAGCCAGAGTCTGGACAGATTACAATCTCAAGTGTTACTTCAGTTAACACTTTAAGGAGGAATAAACATTCTCAAACCACCTGAATTTAAACTGAAAACAGGACCCAGGTTGCCCAGTATTGCCCCAGCATTAACCCGGGTCAGAGGCACAATGTGAAAGGGGCTTTAATGTAATTTTTTTCAAACACAACCTGTAAAATTAGTTAGAAGCTGATTGGTTGGTAACTTTATCTCTCTCCAAGCTTTGCTAAATCTCCCCTTTGGTCTATTATGTTACTGTATAGTTGACCAGTCAGTAGCAGCTCCTTCAGTAAAACATAAAAAGCTAATAACTGACCTACACATGATATTGAGAACTGGGCCTCTATATTTATCTATGATCAAATATCTAGTCCAGTGGAATATTACCTTTATATTTCCTTTATATTACTTCATGAAATTTAAATAAGCTATATTTACTGATCTACCCTGATGCATCACTTTAGAATAGTGCAAACCTTCCTTCCTTGAGCAGGTAATATGTTTGATGTTTCTACAGTAAATTCAGAGCAATAATTATTGTTATATAATTACATGTATTTTTTGAAGTTAAAGAAAGTGTAGTCAATGAAATGATGTAATGCAATATAATACTGAGAATTTTTCATAGATAATTACTTAACTATGGCAATAATAATATTTATCTATTTTTTTGTTTTAGTGAATGAATGGCTTCTCAAGTGAGCATAATATTCAAAACCTTAAGGATGGTCTCCAGAGATCCTGCTACCCCGGACTGACATAATGTGCACCAAGCCCCATTTACTTTCTTGGACATGTACTTCATTAACTGTACCCATCATGTGCCACAGTATGGCAGCAAGAAAAAAGATAAGAACAACATAATAAACATTGAACAATGTTCACATGATCTGTCTCAAATAAATGAGACATATCTGTAGGGTTTCAATGTACAAGCCGCACATTGGAAGATTTGCAAGCCTATATATATATATATATATATATATATATACATATATATATAAAATGGCTTTTTTTCTATAGATTTGCTTTGAACTTCATTCCACAACTTTTGAGAGTCTCCCTGTACTACTTCATTATATATGCATACGGGAATATCCAAGCAAAGATGAACATGAAAGAAAAAGAGTTTTAGGCTACTGTTGTTTTGTTTATTCCATAATGAAATAAGATGTTGAGCGATATGTATATAATATATATATTATTAAAGAATATAAATACATAAAATGTTTTTTCTTCTCCAATAGTTCCCTTCTCAAAAACAGATTTTGTTATTGAGCTGAAAGTTTCATTATTTTTGTTTATTCTGTAAATGTTACAGCATCTTTTTATTATTTTATGACCTGTTTTAGACATTTTCTTTATCTTATCCGCAGCTGTCTCTTCCATCAGCACACACATATTATGCCCCTTCTTTGTCAGCTTCATGTCTGATTTATTAAATTGTTCAAAGATTCAGTTTAATCTACAGGAGGAATCCAAATTTCAACTGAACTACTTTATTCCTTGATCCTATTTATTTTCATTTCATTTGAGTAAAATTGAACAAGTAAAGGTCTTCACTTTTTCTAAAACTACTCATTCATTGTGTTTGGTTACTGTCAGCATCTCAATAAATGTTATTAAAATCTTGTATAAACTATCATAATTGTTTTATTTCATATTAATGCAACAAGTTCTCAACACCCAAATAAAAAATTATTCCTTGGTCCCTACTTGACTTTAGCGGATGAGGTCCCACAGCACTGCACAAATAAATTAATCCTACGATGCAAAAGCATTTCCCCTCAAAAGCATGTGCCTTCTCACCCACTAATGAAATATAACAAAGTTGAATTAGCATTCCATTGGATAAACAATTATATTTGATGCTTATGAATTCCAGACATGTTAGCTGATTTAACTCTTGGAGGTTGAACAGCAGCAGGTAAATAAATTATTATTTTCTAATATAAATTCATAAAGATACTGTATGAAGTGCATTTATATGGCAAATTCAATTGCAAACCATTTACCTAGAGTGGCTATATAAAATTGCTGTTAGATACATCCTGTAAGAGAATGTATCACACCAATAATGTACTGTATACAATACAGTATATGTGATTTTTTTTTTATGTGAAAAAAATACCCTTAAATTGAAATAAAATAGATCCTAGTTTTGCAAAATCACTTTTTATTTTCTGAGATTTTTTTTGCCCATTTTTAAAATGGAAATGTCATTAAGAGCAAAACCTCAATGATTTTGTAAAACCAGATCCAGTTACATTACCCACTTAGAGTCTAAGATTTTAAACACAATAGTCTATATATGGTACAAAATACCTAAACTAATGCAAACTAGAAAATAAAAAAGGATCTTTGAAGAGTGGAAATTGCTGTCTAAAAAAAAATAGTTCGTATACATATAAAACAGCCACTGCAAACATGTACAAACACGATCGTATTACCTGCAAAGCTATAAACTAGCAAAACCAGGGCAATCTAGGTAACCAAAGATGATTTTTCATTGCACCTTGGCAGGTTTACTTGTAGTTACTGATGTAAGTGCTAAAGTCTTTATATCTTAAGAACAATTAATTGAGCAACAAATTTTTTTATTTATTTATGGAGTACATTTTCTTATCACTGAAAAGCTTTTTGCAGCAAATCAATTTAATGTTGCTTCAATCATGATATAGTAAATGGTTATATAGGGTGGGATCAACTCTATGCATAGAAAGCAGTGGCACATTGTGTCCGCCGTTATCTCAAGTTTTACTTTGCACTCCATGGAGGGGCAGCTTGCATTGTCGGCACTACAGTAGCTAGGCATTGCCAATGGCACATCACTTTAAATTGAAATCCCTGCATATAGTGCATATTGTTTTTTCAGTTTTGTATAGATGGGAGTGATTTTTTTAGATTATCCATTGTTGGTTAATTTTTAGAAGTGTCTCACATTTGGGAATAACCTACTATGCTCTCTGGTTACAGTTCTGCCAGCAGCACTTCCAGAACACGTCATTGAAGCACTTCAGTGACACAGATATACCTCATGGTATCACACTTTATTCATTGGTGTTTCTATAATGGGTGCAATGCGTGCAGTGCACACAGGCACCTGGGTCCAGTGGGGTCCACATTGCACCCATGTTTTCTTACTACGTTCATAGGGGGTCATTCCGAGTTGATCGTAGCTGTGCTAAGTTTAACACAGCTACAATCGTTAACTCAGACATGCGGGGGGACGCCCAGCACAGGGCTAGTCTGCCCCGCATGTCAGTGCCGGCCCCCCCGCACAAATACAAAAGCATTGCACAGAGACGATGCCTTTGTATTTGAGGAGTAACTCCCGGCCAGCGCAGATTCTGTGGCTGGCCGGGAGTTACTCGTTGCTCCCGCTAGCCACCGCGGCCCGCCCCCCCCAACGGTCTGGCCACACCTGCATTGGCAGGACCGCTCCCCCTAAACGGCGGCTTAACGCCGCCGTTCAGCCCCCTCCAGCCTAGCGACCACCTCTGTCTCAGATGCGATCGCTAGGTAACGAAAGCTGCCATGCGCCGGCACACTGCAGCGCCGGCACATGCGCAGTTCGGACCCGATCGCTGCAACAAACTGCAGCAAGCAATCAGGTCGGAATGACTCCCATAGTAGTACCATGTCGAGCGCTGCAGCCGCAGCAAAAATCAAAGCCAAAATGGCCGCAGCTCCTGCACAGTAGTGAAATTAGTCTCAGAACATGGCAGGTGCTATGTTTCTGGAGACCTGCACATATACAGTAGACTCTGGCATGATACCAGAGCCTGGTTCACTGTGGAGAGGAGGGGGCCCACCCAAAGTCTGCACATGTTAAAATGCCCCTGATTGTATTTGTATACCTAATGGTGCTAATAACAAGTACTTAAAACAGTGGGTGTTTTACCAGTCAATAAATATAAAGAAATATACAGTACTGGTTGAAAAAATATAGCCTGCAGTATCAGATTGGTATATGAAGGATGTATTGGGGGAATGCAATGGTAGTAACCCATGAAAAACTGTATGTGCACCACAACAAAGCCACCCACCAGCCACTACAGGGTGTGCAATCAGCTCCCAAATAAAGTTTATATTTTTCTTATGGTACTTATCATATGGATATCACCATAGCAACTCAGCGCCGACTAGATTCTGCTGCTTAAGGTGAGGTGCTGAGCTTGTCTATTGGCAGGAACACTGCTGCAAATAGGAAACAAATATCTAGTCATCATATGTGATAGCAATCAGCTTGTAAGACAATAAAAATGGTCAATTATTCAGCCAATGGTAATGAAATAATCAACTTAATCTCTCTCTATATATTATTAATGTAGCATGCCTCACTGTCTGGTTGACCAAGGATAGCTACATCAGAAAGAGGTCAGCATTGCAGTGCTCAGGAATTCATAAAAATATGTTGTCCTGTGCTATGATTGAACCTCTAGGGTTCTTATTTATGGAGAATAGGAAAAGTATATTTTCCATTTGCAAATTGTTTCACAATGTAATAGTATTATTAAACAATTGAGAAACTTTGAGTAGGAGCCTAGTGGCCTATGATAGTTACCACCAGTGGTTATACATATGTGTACATGATGCTTGAAATGACACATATTGGTGTATTTTAGACCTTTATTAATCCAGCTCACCATAGTAAACTCCATGTTATTGAGATTGGCTGCAATGCATTTTTGGAGACTCCTGCTTAAATTTTAGTGCAATTGAACATGGCATGCTCTGTAGCTTATTTTCAATTCTATAACTCTGTTGTTGAGGGTATTAAGAACAGGGGATCATTTTGAATGGAATGAGCAGTGTAGTCTGTATGCTTGAAATTGGGGATTATTTCAAAGCGCCAAAAATTGTCTAGTCGCTAGCATCATTGTGCATATTTGTGAGGTATATACCCATCACAAGAGTTACTAGCATTCTGCATCTATTGCATGCAAAAATCCTTGGTGGAGTGCGGGGTTGGACTGGCCCACAGGGGTACAGAGAAAAGCCACAGTGGGCCCCACTGCCTGTCGGCCCTACTACTCCTCTAGAGATCAGAGGCTAGATGCATCATCACTTAGAGAGTGATAAAATGGAGAAATAAAAAGTGCCAGCCAATCAGGTCCTATCTGCCATGTCACAGGCTGTGTTTGAAAGATGGCAGTTAGGAGCTGATTGGCTGGTACTTTTTCATTCTCCATTTTATCACTTTCCAAGCGATGATGCGTCTGGCCCTATGTACCAAACTGTGCACTTGAATTATACATTTGTTACATTTTACTGCACAGAACTTTGGTGTATTTTTTACAGTGTATTGGTGTTTTGATACATTACCAAGAATGCACTAGCAGTATACTATATATAATTATTAAAAGGCACAGACCATTCACTCTCTAATGCTTACCAAAGTCTCTAAAGAGGGTGGCCACACCCCTTAATATGGGCCCCTATAACTGCATTCCCCTGTGGTCCCCTCATGCCCCAGTCTGACACTGGTGGAATAATGCTTATTCTATAGGAATGGAGGCTGTTAACAGTGAAGATCTTAGTATCTATGGTGCATAGTTTGGTTTTAAAAATGAAAGAAGGCTGAAATATTGTCCCAACTATAAAAAAGAAAGAGAAAGTATCAGAAGTCATGTCAATAGCTTGACCTTTATTTAATTAAGAACCAATCTTAAAATATATGTCGGGTATGCTTGACCTGCGACCGGGATCCTGGCGGTCACCATTTCAATGCAGGGATCCCAGCAACCAGAATGCCGGCATTGGGGCGAGCGCAATGAAGCCCCTTGTGGGCTTGCTGGCTTGCTGCACTTATTACAGGTTCTATTTCCACTCTATGGGTGTCATGGACACCCAAGAGTGGGTATAGCCCTTGGCCCCCTGCCGGCATTCTGGCGGACAGGATACTGGCATCGGTATGCTGACTGCCGGGATCCCGGCCACCAGGATCATAACTACATCCCTTAAAATTAAACTATTCACCCTGCTTCACTCTAATAAACTAACGACCTCTTTTCTGTATGCAGTCTCATTCTGGTTGCTTATTAAACCCCCAATAGTGGTATCATCCGCAAACGTAACAATTTCTACCGAATCTGATGTAGACTCACAGTCGTGGGTAAATAATGAATATAGTAGTGGACCAACCACACATCCCTGTGGAACACCTACATTCAACACCACTTCCCCCGAGGTTAAACCCCCCCAAGTTAACAACCTGAGGCCTATTCGATAGAAAGTGGAGCAACCACTTACAAGTAAAACTGTTTAGGCCCAACCTGGACAACTTAAAATCTAAAGAATTGGGCACAATGTTATTAAAGATGGAACTAAAATCAACAAATAAAATTCTTATAAAGTATAGGTGTTCTTTCCTTCCAAATGTGTGTGTATATGATGTAACATAGTCAGTGCAGCATCATTCGTAGATCGATTTGCCCTGTAGGCAAAATTGAAAATGGTCAAAGCCCACCGAAAAGTGAGCCTTGATGTGACCCAGCAACAAACGTTCAAAACATTTCATTATCAAAGAAAGCATGGCTATTGGTCTTTAATTTATTTATTTACAGTTTCTTATATAGCGCAGCATATTCCGTTGCGCTTTACAATTAGAACAACAGTAATAGAATAAAACTGGGTAAAAACAGACATACATAGAGGTAGGAAGGCCCTGCTCACAAGCTTACAATCTATAGGGAAATAGGCATTGATACACAAGGATAGATGTTACCTATTGCATAATGGTCCATCAGATTGCTAGGTTCTTAATGGGTTGTATGATATGATCATTCAGCAATTTTGGCAAAGGGTCAGGAGGGTGTGAGAGTAAAGAAAGACAAAATATGTGAGGTTATGTTTACTGTACAGAGGAGATGTAATTAGATAGGGAAGCATTGAAGGTTTATGTGGGTGTGTCTGGAATTTGATAGGCTTGTCTGAAGAGTTGAGTTTTCAGGGAACGTTTAAAGGTTTGGAGGCTAGAGGTGAGTCTTATTGTGCATGGGATGGCATTCCCGGTGAAGCCCGGATAAAGTCCTGTAATTTTGAGTGGGAACAAGTAATATGTGTGGATGAGAGTTGCAGATCTTGTGCAGAGCGAAGAGGTCGGTTAGGAAGATATCTTGAGATGAGTGAGGAGATGGATGTTGGTGCAGTTTGGTTAATAGCCTTGTATGTAAGTAAAAGTATTTTATATTTAATACGGTAGAATACCAGTAACCAATGGAGGGACTGACATAGCGTATCTGCAGACGATGAACATCTAGCGAGGAAGATTAGCCTCGCAACTGCATTTAAAATGGATTGTAGTGGTGAGAGCTTAAGTTTGGTAAGACCAGTCAGGAGACTATTACAATAATCAATGCGGGAGATAATGAGAGCATGGATAATTTAAACGTTTTGGTATGCCACACTTTGGAATTGGGATAATAGAAGTTGCCCTGAAACTATTTGGAACTAAGCAGTAAGGTAAAGATAAATTAAAAATTAACATAAAAATCACACTTAGCTGTTCACAACATTCTTTAATCACTTTACCCTGGATGCCATCCAGACCGGCAGCCCTACCCGGCAACTATATATGTATTTTGAGTTGTTCTTAAAAAAATGTCAAGTGATTGACAGCTCTTCTGAAACTTACTCTTTGTTCAGTTATATTGAGGGTTTCAGTGTTCCAATATATGGTGATTAGAAGCAGTAATCATCACTTATAATAATTAAGGTGTCATTGGCTCATGCAGGACTATAGCAGAAGACTTTTTCTTTTGTTCTTTTGTTTGACAATCAATCTTTAGGTGTGTGGCCAGCTTAAGTTCATTGGTTGATGTTTTCTTGCTTCTGTTTTTCTATCAAGTCTGTATAGCCCCTCAAAGGAGTTGTTTAATCCCTTGCACTTGGATACTAGACAACGCTACTCTATTGAAAACAATGTATCCAATCACGCAATAGAGCTAAAGTTTTCTGCATCCAAGGGTATGAAAGTAAATAATTTTGTTTACCTATGAATGCATTAGTGATAAATACAGTAGGGTGTTAGTAAATCAAAGATGTATGCAGGTGGAAATTATTTTAAGATGGAATTCATCCTTAACATTATTAGATTAATTATCAATTTAAGTGAGACACTTTTTTCAACCTGTTTATTAACATTCAATTACATAGCTCCAGCATATCCATTGCGCTTTTTTAATGGTGAACAAAAATGCCTGAGATTGGGGAATAATAGACAAAAGATAAGAAGGTCTTGGTCAAAATCTTATAATATATAAATTGTTAATGCTTGTCTGAATTTTTGTGAAAATTAGCTTTATATCCATCCCATTCTGACAGGCACAAATGCAAGGGGATTTGGCGTGCTTAAAGAATACACATGTAACTGCTTACAAAATATGCTTATCAATCAGCCGTTGACACTGCATTTAACATTTATGTCAGTTGCATCAAAAACAGTATGGTAATTATCATTTCAATGATGCTATCTGATTGTATTGGATTTCACTAAAATAGGCATTTAAAATTATGTAATTAAGATATATTTTTGTTCCTATATTAGTATTTATATAATGAACATTATTTTTCTGTCACTTTTCACCTAGCTAAAAGTTGCATTGAGCTGGATGGCTCAAATTAATGACAGAACTACAACACAAACACAAGCAGTTTAATAGAAGATACAACAACCTGTGAGAAAACTTTGTGGTATGAAAAGGCATAGCAGCATCAATATGAAAAATAAGAAAAATGTCTCTTGTGAAATTTAGAAGCACCATGGTGGGCCTTTCCCTTAAGTGTAATGGTATGAGAAAAACAATTGTCATCTTTGATACAGTATTTTATAAAAATGTTAACAGCAACAAGAGTGAAATACAAAGAGATATCAGCAGAGTGCTTAATAAAACAATATGCAATCACTAACTACGATGGTTACTCCCTCGCTACTTACATCTTACCTGCATTATGTTTTGAGAATTGTGGTGCTCTTTGTTACCTGTACTTTATTTTTGTTATTTATTTACTGTAATGCTAAGTTTTGTCTCCCTGTACTGTCCTTTGTACGGTGCTGCGAAACACTTGCGGAGCCTTATGAATAAAAGGTAATAATAATAACTACAAGTGGCCTTTCCCAAAGTGAAATGGTTAGGGAAAGTAATTTAGTTTAGTTAGGTTTTGCCATAGGGTTAAAAATAAGTTTTTCATATTCACACTGGTCTAAAAACAGCTTTAACCAGAAACTTTGATGGGCCTAGGAAGGATATGATATGCAATAGCTATAAGTTTTCATGCATAGAAATGTTTGTTGTGGAAGGTACCAAACTGAACATGTAGTGATCACACAACATGTAGACTTTTATCTGTAATGTGAAGTCACTTTAAACCAGTTTAAAAGTAACAGCTGAGAGTATTCTGAAGGGACTACATTTACTAAGAATAGTGTTTTGTTGAGTTTGCATTCACAGGTGTGTTTAGCCAATTTTCCAAACACTAAAGGCAAACACAGGAGTGCTCTGTTGAATGGAACTACCAAAGTCCTGCACAGCCTGTTAACAATTCACTAAACGTATTCCACTTTTCATTTACAATACAAAGTATGAGACCACTATTATATATTGCTTGTTAACTATACAAGGGTCATAAGTTAGCAGCTTTTCACAAATCACACATGCAACTTTGGTAAATAAAAAAAACATTTATTTTAAATAACTTAAATGCAGCATGGAACAGGTGACCTCACATAATTCCTGAATGACTTCATAACACACACCTGAAGGTTTGGGTTTTATATGAGGAGGATATTTTTAATGAGGCTGCAGCTGCTGCTGCAGATATAGCTCTTCAAGCAACCACTCCAATGTGGCTTGTCCAATGGTCATAAAACACCTGTACTGATTCCACAGAAGATGATTTTTCTTGACGACAAGTGCTACACATCACTAAGAGTGAGAATGCAATCCCTAATAGGCAATGGCAACATTGCATCCTGAATTCAGGTCAGGAGAAATATAAAGTAGGCCAAGATCTGGTGAGAGTTAATAGTGGTGCCCGTGCTTTTCAGCAGGCTGATAGTGAGGGGGGCAGAGTTGCTGTCCTGGCCAGGGGTAGAATCAATGTGGGTCAGGGCAGGGGGACAGTTGGTTAGTGATGGAGGGTGTGCTAGCAAATATGCTAGCAATCTCTTTCACTCTTTTGGAGGAGCGGTCCCCAACATGTTGGCTACCTTCCAGTAAAACCCTATTATCCGTAATGTCTTCGGGCAGGTGACAGTGGAGGAGGGGGGTGGCGCAGATTTTAATGCAGCCACTGCACTCTCCTGATGTACCCCTGGAGAGTAGGAGGGGGGTGGCGCAGATTTTAATGCAGCCACTGCACTCTCCTGATGTACCCCTGGAGAGTCTTGAATGTCACCTGAAACAAAAAATTAAAAAATATGTTAAAATATAGTGGAGTTTCCATGGTAGGTGCTGCCATTTTCAGTGGATGCTGGCTCTATATCTACCACTGTTGCCTTTGCCACTTCTAGTGGCGCCACACCTACCATGAACCACTATTCTATTGAATCTATTATAGTATAGTTCTGAGGGGTCAATTCCAAGGACTGAGGGATGATCCATCCACCACTCTCCATTGTCAGCTCTACCCACCTAATCAACTTTGTCGTCAGCCTGCTGCGCAAGTCACCCCATCTGAAATGACACATAGAAATAATTATTTCATACATTCCAAATAAGATTTATATGTGTGTGTATATATAAGAAAAGAACAGATATTCGGCACTCTACAGTCTTTCAATAAATCAAATACAACACTAAGTTGTAATCAGTTTTGTATTTGATTTATTGAAAGACTGAGGAGTGCCGACTATCTGTTCTTTTTTTGTGTCATTCATCAAGCCGGGCACCCCAGCATATTGCAGAAAGTATATGAGTGCCGGACACTTTCACTAATTATATATATATATAGAGAGAGAGAGAGAGAGAGAGAGAGAGAGAGATTGATTTAAAAAATAAATTAATATTTTATTTTAGGTCAAACATGCATTTTTTATTTATAACATTAGTTAACAATTAAAACAATGATGCATTGAAAGAATCACACTCATATTATTTATGTAGATGTATGTGAAATAACTTACCATCTTTGTGGATTTTTCTTTGCCTGTGCACCACTTTGTTAACCTCCTGGGTTATCTCCCTCCAGATCTTGGCTTTCTCTCTCTTCCTCCTGAACATTGAACCAGCATGCAATCTTGCCATTGCCTCTTGAATCAGGTTTCATTATTCTCTTTTGTGATGTGTACTGTAGCTCACATTGCTAGAAATGTCATCTTCAAAGGCATCAGTACAGGTGTTTTCTGGCCATTGTCCTGCCACAGTGGGAGTGGGTGCTTCATGCATTGGATCTACAGCAGCATCTGGTTCTTACAGTGGAATTGGATCCACATCAAAAGCAGCTAGAACAGCATCATCATCATCTTCCTACACATTATAACCCTCACGCCTCATGCTTTCATTCAAGAATAGCAGTAGGCCATCTGCTCCCTCCGCCATCTTGGATGGTGATATGATGATCACAAGGAGTTTATATATGCTATTACATGTGTAAGATTGTGAATGCACTCTGCTAATGGTGTGGAATCAACAGCTATATAAGTGGCAAATGAACAGACAAACATCTTTTGCATATCTATATGTCGGTGGCGGGGTCAGATATCTCATATTATACTGCCAATGTTAATTTCCCTGTCTTTATAAAATTACTTCAACATATTGTAAAATGTAGAGGTAATACTATACTTAACAATGGATGCTATTATTATACTGTGTAAATACTGTGTAAATATATAGTGTCAGCCATTCAATGTAGACAACCAATAAGAAAACATCAGTGACTTCCGGTGGGCGGGGCATCTAGAATGGCCGCTTCTTAACAATCCTCCTGACTGAAGCAGCTATATTCCTCCCTTGTCACCCTCTGAAAACTCCCTTACACGGGAAACCTTTATTGCATCAGGAGGCTGATATAGTGTGGACCCCAAAAATATCACTTGGGTGTCGGGAAATCATCTCTGCACCGGAGTTTAGCCTCTCTCAGTAAAGGCGCGCATGACCGCCATTGCTTTGGCGCTAAACCCAGCGTGGATTGACTGACGCCTGCTCCAGAGTTACTGGAAACCTCTAACTGCCCGGAACCTACTGGGGCCCCCGTCTGACAACTTTCACCCGTGTGGAAAGGGACCCCCTCCTCGGAGTCTGACGGTTTCTCGTCCTGAACACGACCTGCAGGGGGAAGACGCGGAAGTTTGCCTGCGGGGAAGGCTTGACTGAGGTCCCGCTGCTTTACCCGTTGTGACTGTGGTGGCGGCGGCGGGTGCGTCTCCTCTACCTACACGTCTGTGAGCGCCTACGCCTGGAACCTGCACCGAGTCTCTGGGGCTGATGCGGAAACCGTGGAACACCATTGACGGTTGGATACTGCGTGCCCCTGCCGTTGTGGTCTGCGTGAGCTGTCGGCGGTGAGGGCTGAGTAGCGCTACCCGACGCCTTGGATCGGACGACAGCGGCGGGTGCACTCCCCTGCCCATCTCTTCATGGGCATCTATCATCGAACCTGCCACCTACCCGTGGAGAAGGGGACCCGCGTAGAGGTCACTGGTTGGCTTGTGGGCACCCCCCGGATCCCTAACCCTGCTGGAGGGGCCAGGCTGGGCTGCTGGACGTGGACACCTTGCCCGATACCTCCGCCTGCACGGCGGCAACTTGGACATCCCTCGCTACACTTGTCGGTGGACATATACCCTTGGGGCCGCTGCCCTCACCCGGAGTTCTGACTTGGGGAGGTGTGGGTCACACTTATACTTTGGGTTGGCTCGGGGCTGAGGCCAATATCTTGATTGGGACATACTGCATGAACACTGACTCTGGCTGTGCAGCACTTGGAACCTGGTTACCTGGGAGCTGTGTGCTCTGATTTCACACGGGAACAGATCGCTCTCTGCTAAGTGAACTGTACACACTGTGGTACATATACAAGCTGCATGGACTCGGGGCTTTGCATTCCTGTCAGGAGCACCAGTACTATCCCATAGTCTTGTTTTGCCTCACATATTAGTGCCTGACGTGTGGTAGCTTGCTATCCTCTTTATTGCAGGAGGTTATTTCTATATTATTTTTTTATCTGTTTTTGTTGTTATTTTTATGCTGATGCCTCAAATCGCTTTCGTCTAAATAGCACTTCGATGTGGCACATCCCTTGTAGGCTCAATACAGGTTCTCAGTGCTCTGATGAATAATTTTACTAGAATTTGAGGGTTGGCTTTAAAATCCCCCTACTGAGTGCACCTTGGTACACAGTTGAGCTAAAAGATCTTACTTGCAATGTTGTACTGACACCTAGTGGTTACTTCACCCGTGGCGGCAGATTTCGTGTATTCACACCATCTCAGATCTGTACATTTGCATTGGGGGGCTCTTTAATGCTATATTCACTTCTGTGTTCCACAGGCCTGTTTATGGGTGGCATACCTTCAGAGTAAATGTTGGATTTTGCTGCCTCAATTACGTGTATGCGGGTTCTGTAAACCACTGACACTTAGTTTTATCGGTGTCACAGTAATTAACAGTACTCTAGAGATTAGCTACCCAGTGCTGTGACAGATGTGTACATTTTCTGGTTAACATTGTTTGATTTATATTGTATGAACCTTTGGTTCACATGCACTTAATAGGCACTCATTGACCTGCTGAGAGAATTTTAATCAGCTGTGACTTTCAATTAGGTTAGTTCACCTCACTGATCTTAGGTTATTGTCGCCTTATATCAACAACTTCTACTTTATAACAACTCGACCCACATAGGTTTTTAGCCTGGTGTCATAGATATTTGTATCACTGCAAGTTGAGGTTGTATGTGATTTTTTTTTCTCCTCTCTTTCCTCTTCTTCGTATCTGCACGCTTCCATTTCGTATATTGGATAGGTATTACCTGTGTTAGATCATTTCTACTATACTTTCGTAACAAAATGTGATAAAATTTTCTCTACGGTGAGCCTTTAGCCCTTCCTTGGTGCAAACTATTTCAGAGTAACAATTATCTTGCCTTCTGGGGAGCTTATTTAGACAGTTTGGTGTGGTTGTCCGGTTAGGCCGGGTATGGACAGATTTGTGTCCAGAACAGCTACTCCAAACTCATCAATATACCCCACTGATACAAACATGGTTAGAAATAAGAAACGCTCTGCTCAATCTCAGAATCCCCCATCCCCATCGGGTTCGTCCTCCTCTTCCACTGGAGGTGTCCCAGCCCACGCCCCAACTCCTCCAGGCATTGCTATTCCGTCATCTGTGGAGAATGCCAAGGAGGTAATCTCAATGCTAATGCCTTTAATGGATAAACGCTTTGAAGATTTACATGCTCTTCTAGATGCCTCTTTGGCTAAAATTGATGCCAATACGGCAAGAATAGAGGAAGTAGAGCAACGCACCAGTGCGACGGAAGATTCTATACACTCATTGCAAGTGACTGTTGCCTCTCAATCCCAGACCATTGACTCCTTAACAGAAAAGCTAGATAATCTAGAAAATAGGAATATGAGAAGTAATTTGTGATTCATTGGTATCCCTGAATCAGTCAGAGACGCCCAACAAGATGAATATATTAGTGTCAGAATCCCTCAAGCTTTGGACTCCCCAGATACTTCTAATGTTCCGCAACTGGAGAGGGTGCATAGAATAGGCCCCCAGCGCCAACGTGAGGATTCTAAACCTCGCCCGGTCATAGCCAAGTTCTTGGACTGTCGGGCCAAAGAACGGATGTTATCGGCTTATAGAGCCAAACAAAACCTGCTTCTAGATGGAAACCGTGTTCTAATCTTCCAAGATTTTTCCACGTTGGTGACTCAAAGAAGGAAAGCCTTCTCTGAGGTATGTAAACTGTTAATTGACCAAAACCAGCGCTTTGCGCTCCTTTATCCGGCTAAACTAAGAGTGATGATTAATGGTCGACCAGTGATCTTTACTGACCCGCAGAGAGCCAAAGATCATTTTCAAAGACATCGTTCACCCTCCCCATCTAGTTCCGTGGCTGGATCTGCAGGGGGTTCTTGACTATCTTTAGCGAATGAAGTTTGCACATTTAATATACTCTGATAGATTATGTCTTATAAAGTTTGGGCTATAGGCCCCAGATTTCTCACTTAAATTTTATTGCATTGTAGTAATGACTATTTTTTTGTTTGTATGGATTTATATATTTTTGTGGATTATCGGGAGCACTCCTCCTATGTCAGGATGGGGTCCTCCAGTTTTTCTGGTGGAACAGGTAGTCTTCCACCATATTGTATGTTCTTTTGTTTGGAAAATGTTTGCACCGCATTTTGTCACTGTTATCAATTATTTTTTGTTTACATGTATTGCCAACACATTGTGGTTACTGTTTTTGATGCCTTTCCTTGGGGGGGTGGACGTGGAGTCGCATGGGGGAGCTTTGGGCCTGTTTTCTGGGGTAGATCCTTTCTCTAACAAATTTGATGGCAACGCAAGTTAATGATGGTTCCACGGCCTGGGCCCCTTCCAGTGTCTCTCTGTTGTCATGGAATGTAGGAGGACTCAATTCTCCCATAAAGCGCAAAAAGGTACTTACACATATTCGTAGGTCACGCCCTCAACTAATTTTTTTGCAGGAGACTCATTGGGTGGCAGGGGATGGCTCCGCTCTTTGGGCTTCTTGGATCGGGGAGTGCGTATCTGCATCTTATCGCTCAAAATCGCGTGGGGTGGCTATACTCTTTCATAGAGACTTGCGATATTCCATTTTAGACTCAATGATTGACCCTAATGGTCGATTTGTGGTGGTGGACGTGGAGCTGGAAGGCGCCAAGTACACTTTAGTCAACGTATATGCTCCCAACGTTAACCAGATTGAGTTTTTTCGTGATCTGAGTCAAAAATTGGCCAGACGTACGTTGCACTCTTTGGATATTGGTGGTGACTTTAACACGGTGGATGACCCAACAATTGATAAATCTCCACCTGCTGCCCGAACAACTTCCCATTGCTGGCGTTGTATACAGGAGATGAAAAATATGTTTCATCTAGGGGACCCCTGGCGTCTATTAAACTTAACAGATAAGACAAACACGCATCACGCTAGAGCACACAATTCATTATCACGTATCGATTATTTTCTAGTAGCCTCTTCACTTTTAACCCAGGTTACTGATATAGGAGATATAGTAGTATCCGATCATGCCCCGATTCATTTATCCCTCTATTTGCAAAATGCTCACCCTCGGGACCGCTTTTGGAGATTCCCGGATTATCTGGCGCAATCAGAAGACTTTAAACGGTTCCTAGTTTACAATTGGACTAATTTCGTAGATGACAATGTTGAACATTGGGACAATCCAGTGCTCTTTTGGGAATCATCCAAAGCGGTGATGCGGGGCCACATTATAGGTTATGTTACAAAATTGAAAAAGGACGCCGCTCGAAAATATCACACGTTACAATCAGCGGTCTCCCACAGTTTTCAAGACTATATCAGATGTTCCTCTGACCTGGCTTTGGAGGTTTATTTACAGCACAAAAAATTGTTAGAGTCTTTTTTGACTATACAGGCAACCCAACGCTTGGATTATACCAAACATTCGTTTTATCGTTGGGGTAATAAACCTGGGAGATTACTATCTATGATGTCAAAGCCTTGGAAGAAGCGTACATTCATATCTTCCATTAAGGATTTGGCATCTGGTAAACTTCTCCTTAAGACATCAGAGATACTATCTAAATTTACTCAATTCTATGCTGAACTCTATGCTGCAAAACCTTTCGACTCAGATTTACATTCTAAATTATTGAATGATGCTAATCTTCCTACACTTACACAGGCTCAGAGGGACATACTGTCGGCGGACATAACGGAGGGAGAGCTTGAAGGGGTGATTAGTAATCTCCTGCCACACAAGTCACCGGGTCCGGATGGATACACTGGAATATATTTTAAACTCCTCCAAACTGAGATTACCCCTACCCTTCTTGAGCTTTATGGTACACTTTTTCAAACCACTCCGTCATACCCCTCATTTTCCCATGCACATACCACACTAATCCCCAAACCAGGCAAGGACCCTAACGAGGTGGATGCTTATAGACCAATTTCTTTGTTAAACATTGATTTTAAAATTTTTGCAAAGATCATGGCTAATAGACTCCAGAGCATTATCCCTGAACTACTCACGCACCATCAGGTTGGCTTTGTTAGGGGCCGCCACTCAGTGAAGGCAATACGAACTGCCCTTGCGTCAGTAATTGCCGCTTCTCATTCTACAAACTCTTACTGCATGCTACTCAGCCTGGATACCCATAAAGCCTTTGATACAGTGATTTGGCCCCATTTATTTAAAGTCCTTGAGAAGCGTGAATTCACCCCATCATTTATACAACTAATTCAATATTTCTACTCCTCGCCTACTACATCCTTGATTGTCAACGGAGTACGTGGCCCCTTAATAAATATGCAAAGAGGTACACGCCAGGGCTGCCCCCTTTCGCCCCTATTGTTCAACTTGGCAATTGACCCGCTCTTTCGAATCCTTCAGACTTCCCCCTCTTATCAGGGAATCAAAATCGGCACAGCGGAGATCTGCCTCATGGCCTTTGCAGATGATGTTCTATTACATATATCCAATCCTCAGGACTCCTTACCCGCAATTTTAAATATCCTGACCGATTTTGGACGGGTCTCAGGCTTTGAGGTGAATATGTCTAAGTCTATGGGCTTATTTCTGAGGCCAGGGGTTGTCCGACCTGCGTGGAGTGGTCATTTACCGCTGTCATGGGCCAAATCCCACATCACCTATTTGGGAATTCAATTACCAAAATCGCCATCGGCTCTCTACCGGCTAAACATCACCAGAGCTATCTCTTCTGTCGCAGCGGAGCTCGAGGGGTGGAGCCATCTCCTGTTATCTTATTTTGGTAGGGCAAGTCTAATAAAAATGGTCACCTTTCCACGTCTACTCTATTTGTTTCAATCTCTGCCACTCCTTTTGACGCAAAAGGACACTCTAAAGATTAATGCTTTATTCAGAAAGTTTCTATGGAAGGGTAAACATCCCAGAATCGCCCTGGTGAAGCTGCAGCAGACCAGAGACAATGGAGGTATTAATTTTCCGCATATAACACACTATAATCATGCATCTCTTTTACGACATTTACGCGACTGGTTACATGATAGTGAAATTTATACAGATTCATCTCTAGATAAACAATTTCTGTCGGAGGGTAACTTAATTACCTTCTTACATCAACATGATGCAGAAATTGATCAGGTAATACGAGAAAACCCATTGTTATGGTCCACGAGAAAAGTGTGGCATATCCTACGCCATCAAAACAATTTAAATGCGCATAAATCCTTGTTTATGCCATTTTTGTCTAATCCGGATTTTCAAAATGGATTAGCATCCTTCCCTTTTACATTGTGGAGGAGGGAGGGAGTGCAGGATGTAGGCAGTATAGTCAACATTTCCTCTAAACGTCTGTTGACGTTTGAGCAGGCTAGGGAAAAATACCCAGTTCTTCAAAGATTCCCTTTGGCATTCTTTCAGGCACAACATTATGCAAGCTCACTCATCAGGGCTCTCTCAGAGCAGGATTGGCAAAATGCTACTGATAGTATGCTTCGATTATCTCCACCGGGTAAAAAGGCTATTTCTTGGCACTACTCTATTTTAAGAAAACATATGGACCATGAGCAGGCTATTTCAGGGGCTAGTCAATGGATATCTTCTTTCCCCTCCTTGTCGTGCGACGATTTACTTAATAATCTTCGCAGTTGCTGTAAATTGTTGCCCGCTGCACAATATCGAGAAATGTTCCTGAACATTTTTCACCGCTCATATTTCACTCCCCATAGGCAATATCTGGCTGGTATGACTACCTCTCATAATTGTTTAAGATGCATGTCTCCTCAAGCGGACTTCCTCCATTGCTTCTGGTCATGTCCTTTGCATCGGAGATTTTGGTTGGCGGTAAGGAAATTTTCCTTGGAACACTTAGTCAATTACATTCCATTCGGCGCTGAATGGGCAATATTCGGGATAGTACCTACTACACAAAGAGTTGCTAGGGGATGTAGGAAATTACTGCTAGCTATAAGCGCGGCTGCCCGCAAGACTGTACTGCAATGTTAGATTTCCACCTCTACACCTTCCCTACAGATGTTTAAAAATAAGCTATTCCACGTTTTTAATATGGATTGGATTGAAGCATCATTGAATAAGGAACGTTTGGTTCCGCCTTTCTTTGAAACATGGGAAAGTTATATCCCCACTCTACCCGGGGAGTTTCAGAACAGAATTATAGAATCTCTTACAAACACAACGTGGTTTCAGCAGTGAAGAATTGCGGGTGATCTCCCCTTTGACGTGTGATAAAATGCCGTTTCTTGCTTTCCCCCTTTTTTGCTCACAATTGACACTTCGGGGTTTGGCTCTTGTGGTCCTGTGCGGCTCCTCGTCTTCCCCCCCCACCCCCTCCCTTTTTCCATCATTTCACTTAGCAATGTGTATTGTAAATGGCAGTGTTATAATTACTTTTACACCACAGTATTGCGTCCTAGCAGACAATCTACATGTTATTTCACTGATAATTGGATAACTTTCCGATATTGATTACTCTACTTCACTGTGATATAATTACTGTATTTGATTCTAAGTACTGTTTGGATGCACACTTCTGACCATCTTAATGTATCTTATGCGCAGATTGTAAAGAAATGTTGACAATTGCGGTGCTTAATAAAAAAAAATTATTTATTTTGAAAAAAAGAAAAGAAAACATCAGTGGTAGTAAATACATCAGTTAATTAGAAATGCACCACTACCATCATGAGAGCTGCTGACCTCACCATGCGGGAGCTCTGCATTCTTACTGCAGTCATGAGTAAGAGGCTAGGTTACCCCTGCCCTTTGAGCTCAACACTGTGAAGGTGGTGGATTACACTGTGGTGTAAGGTGTCAGGCGCGGCAGCCATAATGCAGTCCATTAGCTGCAGATATTCTTACAATTGTGGCTGCCGAGCCTGACACCTTAACCCCCAGTGTAATCCACCACCTTCACAGTGTTGAGCAGAAAGGGCATCATGGCTGCAGAGACATAGCTCTTCTTCTGTAACACATAGTGAGTGCACTGCTCCACTCTATAATGAAGTAGTGGCTAGTGTTGGAACATTAGCTACCTGATTACTGGCTGATCCCTGTAATCTATTGGCGTCACCTTTAGCACAGTAAGAGTGGTGCATGAGGATGCAGCAGACTTGTTTTTTCTGTGCCAGTTGCCCATTCTACCTGTTGTGCAGCAACACAGCCTCCCACATATGACTTCCCAGCCTGTCAAGTTGAATTGCACGCCTGTTGAGTCAGTTGGTTCCCTCTTAATCACCTCTACCAATGACTCTTTGTTCTCATCTTAGTATGCCCCCAGGTGAGTGGGCTAAGCATATATCTATGCTCTGATTTTGCAGGTCCTATTATGGCAGTGTTGGGAATTATGAATTAGGAGAGCCAGTTTGCATTTGTACTTTGGATACAGGAATGCATCCTAAATTGAGGCTGATAATCAAGGTTTTTTTGGTGAGTACTGTATGAGGTATCTATCCATGGTGCTGACAGCTGATGATGGAGATCTTGCGGCTATACAGTATATAACTTTTCTGTTGTTGAACCGCTTGAATGTGATTGCTGCAAATGACTAACAGGGAAGTGGTGCCTAGATGCTTAACAACCCTACTTTCTTTGATATCACAAAGACTACAGATGGCTTGTCAGATATTATCTGGGTTATAGAAAAATATTTCCACATGCTAGAGGTAGAGTTTTGAATCTTCTGCATTGGCAAATGCCCTATCATGGGCATGAAGTGACAGAGTCATTAGCACAATCAAAATCATCCTCGTTATCTTCAACTGCAACAAATTCCTCATCCTCAATATTTTCAGATCCACCATAATCACCCTGATGCAAATTATCAAATTCCAAATTTAGCACCCTCAATTTGTATGCCTAAATCAGCATCTAATACTTAGATTTTCAATTAGCTCAGAAATATTGGGAGGAGGGTGTTGTATAATAACTGTGTGAGGATCTGAAATCTCAGATTCTCATATAGCACTTATGGACACTCTGAAACTAGGTACACATTGGGGTAATTCAGAATTGATTGCAGCAGCAAATTTGTTAGCAGTTGGGCAAAACCATGTGCATTGTAGGGGGGCAGATATAACATATACAGAGAGAGTTAGATTTGGGTGGGTTATTTTGTTTCCGTGCAGGGTAAATACTGGCTGCTTTATTTTTACACTGCAATTTAGATTTCAGTTTTAACACACCACACCCAAATCTAACTCTCTCTGCACATGTTATATCTGCCCCCCTGCAGTGCACATGGGGGGGTCATTCTGAGTTGATCGCTCGCTAGCAACTTTTTGCAGCGCTGCGATCAGGTTAAATCTCGGCAAAACTTTGCATGCATATGCACCACAATGTGCAGGCGCATCGTATGGGTACAAAGAGGATCGGTGCTGGACGATGGATTTAACGAAGAATCCATTCGCACAGACAATCGCAAGGTGATTGACAGAAAGAGGGTGTTTGTGGGTGTCAACTGACCGTTTTCTGGGAGTGTTTGGAAAAATGCAGGCGTGTCCAAGCATTTGCAGGGCGGGTGTCTAACGTCAATTCCGGGACCAAAAGGACTGAAGTGATCGCAGCGGCTGAGTAAGTCCAGAGCTACTCAGAAACTGCAAAAAAACGTTTTTGTGCCATTGGCTGCAACAGCATTCGCACACTTGCAAAGTGAAAATACACTCCCCCATAGGCGGCGACTATCTGATCGCAGCGCTGCAAAAAGATCAACTCTGAATTAGGCCAATTGTCCAATGTTTTTCTCATCCAGACAATCAAGCAGTTTATGGCAAATCAAAGGCCCCAATATCTGAGCTACACACTTAATATTTTTTTTTTTTTTAATAACCAATTTACTTTTGCACCACATTGAATTTCCATGTTTGCCCACAAGGAGGATGATGTAGACATGGAAAAATGTGGAAAATATGATCAGCTTTTTGTGAGTGTCCACACACTGCATGATATCGGGAGACTGAGGTGGGGAATTCCTGTCAGAGCAAGAATATTGTGCATGAGAAGTCACAGAAGATACATAACCATGTTGGGCACTTACTTTTCCACATGTTAATCTAGTGGAGTAGGAAGACAACCACTAGCAAAATGTGGCCAACCTCTAAGCCACTGTATGATATATTGCAATTTTCCTTTTTTTTTTTATCCGATCAACACAGCTATCACTAACTAACCCTTAATTCTTAGAGAAGGCCCTGATATTTCCTTTGACATTGTTTGCATTGGGAGCACCCTTTTTACAAATTTCTCCCATATGAACTATTTGACTAGTAGCGCTTTTAAAAGTACTGCTACTATCAGCAGGAATACTGGGATGCTCCTATTCTACACTCTGATACATGATTTATAACATTGGTAAATCTTCTAGAAGTTTTAGCTACTTGAAGCTCCCACCTCACCAGCTAAAGGCACAATGAGTGAGGGGCAGGGGGGACTGATACTTTGCATTCCAGGACAGGCACTACTCTACATTTTCATTCAAATACAATTAAACCATTAAGTAAAAAAAACAACCCTTTCTTTTGGGGGGGTGGGGGTGGCGGGGTTGGATTAATGCAGAGTCACACTTCTACAGCACACTTTGGCTACTTGCTGTCAGAGACATGATGATACTGCCCTTTACACTACAATACCTAACTCTGATGGGATCCGGTCTGAAGATCAACACTGTCTAGGTCGACCACTAAAGGTAGACTGGCACTAGGTCAACAGGGTCTGAAGGTCGACATGTGCTAGGTCGACAGGTCAAAAGGTCGACATGAGTTTTTTTTTTTTAATATATTGTGTTGAACTTTTTCATACTTAACGATCCACATTGACTACGATTGGAACGGTAATCTGTGCCGAGCAAAGCGGTAGCGGAGCGTGGCACCTAGCCCGAAGCGTGGCGAGCGAAGCGAGCCATGCGAGGGGACACGGTGCACTAATTGGGCTTCCCAGTCACTGTACGGAGAAAACGACACCAAAAAAACATGAAAAACTCATATCGACCTTTTGACCTATCGACCTAGCACATGTCGACCTAGAAACCTTGTCAACCTTCAGACCCTGTCGACCTAGTGACTGTCGACCTATAGTGGTCGACCTAAAGATTGTCAACCTAGACACTGTCGATTTGATGATCCACACCCACTCTAACCAGAGCCGGCCCTAACCAATATGATGCCCTAGGCAAGATTTTGGCTGGTGCCCCCTAGCACCACCACTGGTTCCACCTCTGAGCTTGCACCTCTTTCCCAGCACCAGCACCCCTCATCCATAGCAGTCCTTATTTTGGGGTTTGTACCCCCTATATTTTAAATAGGAACAGTTAGCACATTTGGCGCACAGCCCAAAAAGGAGTGTGTTTTTGCTGGCAAGGGGCATGGCCACACAATAACCCCAATTCCAATTACGCCACACAGTACTGCAACTTTATTCACATTTGATCATGCGATAGTGTCCATAATTCATATTACATCTCACAGTAGTATCACTTTACCTTATAAACGTTACTCCTCACAGTAGAGCCCCTTATTCACATTACATCACACTGAATTGCTCTTTATTCACATTACACCACACCCTATTGCTCTTTATTCACATTAGATGACACAGTAGTGCCCTTTCTATACGCAATGCCACAGAGTAGAGCATCTTATACACATAATAAAGCAATCAAATATAGCCAAGCGCTCGATACACACCAATCTAAATGCAGCCAACAAAATAAGGCTACTCAACCTTATCAGAAGAAAAAATCATAAAACAAAGATATTGTAGCGCATATAGATTGGGCAAAAATGTATTGCTTCATTTTCTGATGAAGCCGCTGAACCCGGAGGGAGGCGGGGAAACGCGTTAAGGACTCACATATTTTTGCTCCATACCACTGTCAACTGTACTGCCCACCGCTAACAATATCTTTAGATCTACACGGATGATTCCCTCCAGAGATGACTGCTCTTAAAGGTTAAAAGCACCAGCAGCCGGGAGGAGCTCACTGTGATCTTAATGCTGGAAGAGAGCGGTGAGCATATATATTCTGTCTGGCCAGACACTTTAAAGAACTAATTCTTTCAGCTTCAACGGATCCTAAATTGCTGAATGGACTTTCTGTCACGTTGTTGTCATTGAAACCCACTATTGCAGCTACCAGTGATTATTGTTGGCTGGATTTATCAGCGTGCAGTGTGTCACGCTACTACATTATTTCTACAGTGATACAGTGTTTTTAAATATCTGAATGGACTGCTACATTGTTAAAGTGGACTGATCTAGTATAGCAGTCAAAACATACATTATAGAGGATATTGTTGAATGAGCTTTTGTCTATTTTATCTGTCCCATATTAGATGGGAGTGTTTTTCCTGAATAGTTTACAATAGTGTTCAGACAGAAAAGAGCATATTTTATGTTTTTAAAATAATATATTGATGTGTTTAAATTACCGGCCGGTGGTTATGTTTGTTTGATTTATCAAATTTTATTGTTATCTTTTGAAATGAAGCAATACATTTTTGCCCAATCTATATGCGCTACAATATCTTCGTTTTATGATTATACACATAATGCCACACATTAGTAATGCATTTATACACATAATTACACACAGTAATGCCCCTTACACATATGAGATATATTATTAATGTCCTTATAAACATAATGCACCTTACACATTATGACAACCTTTATTAATGCCCTTTTACACATAATGTCCCTTACACATATGCCGCACATTATTAATGCCCCTATACACATAATGATACACATACAGTAGTACCGTTACACATATGCTGCACATTATTAATGCCCTTATACACATAATGACACACATAGTGCCCCTTACACATATGTTGCACATTATTAATGCCCTTATACACATAATGACACACATAGTGCCCCTTACACATATGTTGTACATTATTAATGCATTTTTACATGACACACATAATGCTCCTTACACATATTCCAAACACTACTGCACAACCAACCCACTCACATGCACACAGCACTCACACTGCCACTAACACTGTACCTCTGCCTCTGCTTGGAAATAGATGTGTCCTCATAAATCTTGCCTCAATGCTAACATCGGGCACCTTTTTTTATTTGCATTGCTATGTGGCTAGGATGTGGCTAGGATTCACAAGCAGCTTCTGCTGATTAAAATGATATGCAGCATGCCTATATACTGTGTGAGACTGTGGCTGTATCTGCATATGAAATGCTACACACAGAATATAGGCATGCTGCATATCATTTTAATCAGCAGAAGCTGCTGATGCCCCTAGGCATATCAAATGCCCTAGGCAATTGCCTAGTTTGCCTATGCCTATGGCCGGCTCTGACTCTAACAGCATGGATTTTAACAAAACTCAAAGATTTAATTTATTATTATTTGGTTACCGCACTTTTCTGGAATTTCACTTATAATCACATCTCTGATGTGTATCATCACATCAGAGATGTGATGATACAGCCCCTTAGATATCACTGCCCAAGTGTAACACACTTGAAATTTAACAGTAATCAAATAAAATAAGTTGGAGTTTACTTATTTTCGTTGGGGGAGGGGGGAACAACACTGTTCTTAGATCCCCGAGTATGAGCATATTTCCATCAACCCTCCGAACCATGGGGGTCATTCCGAGTTGATTGCTCGCTAGCTAGTTTTATTAGCTGTGCAAACGCTATACCGCCGCCCACTGGGGAGTGTATTTTAGCTTAGCAAAAGTGCGAACGCATGTGCAGCCGAGCTCTACAAAAACAGTTTGTGCAGTTTCAGAGTAGCTCTGAACCTACTCAGCGTTTGCGATCACTTTAGCCTATTCGTGTCCGGATTTGACGTCATACACCCACCCAGCGAATGCCCAGCCACGCCTGCATTTTTTCAGACACGCCTGCGTTTTTGCAAACACTCCCTGAAAACGGTCAGTTGACACCCAGTAATGCCCCCTTCCTGTCAATCTTCTTGCGGCCGCTAGTGTGAAGGAAAACTTTGCTAGAACCTAAGCACAACCACAAAGAGCTTTGTTCCCGTACGTCGCGCATGCGCATTGCAGGGCATACGCATGCGCATAAATACCATTTTTCACCTGATCGCTGTGCTGCGAAAATCGGCAGCAAGCGATCAACTCGGAATGACCCCCATATGCAGTCCACTTTGATGTACAGAATTACACCTATCAGCCAAATCTGCATCGAATTCAGGCATAAAATTTCAGCTGGAGAAGTACTCATTGGTTGCCTTCAGCTTCTGACTCTAGGATCCATTTCAGCTTCAGTTGCATAGTCGCAAATCGGCCAATTATTGTCAGATTGCTCATGCACTGCAAACGCACGTGTGCAAAGGCTAAATTGTGAATGCATGGCCATTTTCAGGGTGCAATGGATTGCAACTAAAAACATGGCACCATTGCGACTACATTCTCATTATTCTGAGTAGCCCTGCGTCAACCACAGTTGACGATGGTACTCGATTTCTCTGCGTATGCATCGCAATTCTGCTGTTGCATAAGCAATTTTGCGATTGCATTGGTAGGCGTCTTTTACCTTTCTGAGCAGCTCTTCACATTACATTTTTAGCAGAAGCATGATTGAAAAAAATCGCAATTTCTGTTTCAATAGCGATCTAAGCTGAATTAGGCTCTCCAATCCTTCCTGAATACACCTATTTCACCTGCACCTCTCCACGTGATTTCAAGTGTAAAATGGCAGTACGTCCACAACAGAATACAAATAAACTGCCTTCAGCTTCTCCAACCCTCTCTCACCAAAAAATGTATGCCTAAAAGCAACCTTCTAATGCTGGGAACACATACTAAATGATGTGTGTGTTCAGTGACTACATGATGCAACGACATGCTTTCCAGTGTAAAATGGCAGCTGACTGAAATCTGTGTTAATGTGATTGCAAACACACACAATCCAGTATTTCACATAAAACTATAGTATGTTTTTCCTCATTTTCAGATCCGGATTCGTTGTGAGGAACACAATAATATATGCCTATGTTTTGCAATTTGAATCAAATGTTTATTTATATCCAGTGAGTCCCAAGTGTTGTATTCACCATTGGAAGCACCTGATGTGACACTTGTAAATGTAACCATCCAGAAACCTTGCTTGACAGGTATTAAAAGATTTATTGAGCAATAATACAGTACTCAGAAGCAAAAATGAATTGGTTGCAAAAGAACAGACTTGCAGGAGGAGGCCATATTCATTTATTGTTAGAACCAGTGGCATTTCTATAATGGGTGCAGGGCCCTTCAGGTCCAGGGGAGCCCATAACACACATGCTGCACCCATTCCTTCAGTACTTGCCTCTCTGGAGTTTCAAGTCCACTGCTGCAGTGCTAAAATCTCACAGTGAAAATGGTGTTGCGGCCATTATCCCAGCATTTTCCATATGCGCAGTAGGGAAATCGATGTGAAAATGTCCGCTGCACAATTTTCCTGAAGACATGCACATGTGCATTATACTCTAGCACTGTGCTAGAGTCTACTAGAGCTCACAGACTCACACAGATCACAGACTACGCTGCCGGCTAGAGAGGGAGGGGCCTTGATGGAGACTGCACACAGGCGCTCTCCTCTCTAAATACGCATGTAAATAGGTTGTTAGAAACTAGAATGTTTACAGAATGGAGTGAACATGAAATACAGCACAGAGGCAGCATAGCAGACACAGAAGGAGCAGCCAAGTGTGAAGCACAGGTACTGGTGAACTGCTGTATACAGTATGTGCATATATTGTATGTGCATCCTTTTGGCATGTACAGAAGGACGGTGCATATTTTATGCTGCACACATTGGGGTAAAATCAAATTATCATCAACCTCTTAAGCTTTCATTTCCTAACCAGCACTAAATAAATAAAAAAAATCTGATTAGTTTCTAATGGTTAGACCACCGTTTTGTTGTTCAGCAGTTTTCATAGATGACCCCTAGTGTATTGCACAAGTTGCAATGCACCATTTTATATGTCATGAAGAAGCGGGATTGCCTTTACTGTGAAAGAGACAACTAGCCACATTTTCAGAGCGATGGACATAGTAACTCATACATCAATAACATTTGTGAAAGTAACATGTTGTGGGAATAAGGTAAGAAATTGTAGTCCTAAAGACCATATTACATTGCAATACTATTACACTGCACACAGCGTGATTCCTCAGGAGGTAACACTAATGTGATTTCCAGCAGCCCCAAGTGATGTTTTAACTTTTAAAAACCATAAACTCTGTCATTCCATCAGATCTAAGCAGTTGTTTTCCTCAAGTTCTTCTACAATAAGCATAAAAGTAGTTATGCGGCAGTTTTACATAGGCTCACATCTTACTGTATGTTATATTTTATAACTGTTCTATCGTTTTAATTATATAGTAGCATTTTCATACATCACTTTATAAAGATTTACTGTTTTCATTGCCACTTGGATTGAAGAATCTTTCCATCTTTATAACTTTTTTTGTTATTTCCATTTCTGTTTATGAGGCTTTCAAACATAAGCATCATTGTTTTGCTTGGTTTTATTACTATGTGTCTACATTTATAGTTGATAAATGTATTATCTTTACTACTTTGTTTTACAGTACACCTCACAATACTGCACACTGCTTCATGGTTTTTATGTAATATAATATTTTCTTAAATTTTTGTGCATTTTGAACCAAACTCTCCTTCATGTTTCAATAAACTTTAATTCAGCGTCCCTATGTCAGATCCGATCTCTGAATTTATTTAAATATTGCAAAAAATATTTTTGCTTTCTTTCATTTTTCTTTTTTGTTAGTATTTCTATCATTGTTCTGCTGTATAGAAAACATTTAGAAAAACAATTTAACAAAGGTTAATGGATTCACTTGTCTATTATTTAATATCCTTTGGCATCTATCAACAGGCTCCACGACAGACCGGACATTACTATGTTAAAACTCAACATTATTGTTTATAATAAGTGCTAACATTCAGTACTTTTGCGTTTTTGTCTATAACAACATGTTGTACATACAATATGTTATATAATACATCATACAATACAATACATCATATGGTTATTTCAGATAGCATGCTCCTGATTCCTTATATTTTTTTATTTATTATTTATAAAGTGCTGACCTACAGTATTGCACAGCTCTTTACAAATACATACCTCCCAACACGACCCATTCCAGGAGGGACAAAATACTCTGCTGCTAGACTTCCCTCAATACAGATGACAGCATAAATTAAGAGGGAAGTCCAGCAGCAGAGCATTTTGTCCCTTCTGAAATGGGTTATGTTGGGTGGTACAGTATGCAAATATATAACCAGTGCTATTTTTTTTGTAAGGAATATACAAAAAGTGTAGCTGCCAGCCCAATCTGCATCAAATAAATGAAGAACTGCTGCTAAATTAGTCTACAATGAGAGAAAAACACATCGTATACTTGAAATACAACCGGATTGCACCTGGGATCAGCAGCGTTGTGTTTCACAGCTTCTCTTTCCTGTATAAACCCCCTCCCAGACTCCAATTAGCTAGTTGCACAGAAGTCTAGGGGTGGCTTGTACAGGAAGGAGGGGCTGAGTGCTGCTGCATCCCAAGAGCAGTGTGTGGCTGTGAAACACACATCGCTGCCATTCCCTGGGGCCAGCGTATAATTTCATTAGAAGTCACAACTATAATTTAACTTATTAGCAACTTAGTACCATGTACACAGAAATGAATAGCTAAATCACGTACTTAGTCTACAGTATTTAGGGGCCTATTTATCACCATCCGCATCCAGGATGCGGATGACAGGTGATAAAATTGCCCCAACTCGCACTGCGATAATTGACTACATCGCAGGGATGTATCAATTATCATGTGCAGGGACAGAGCTTGTGGTCAAGCTCTGTCCCTGCGATGATACTCCGCAGCGTTGATACTCCGCAGCAAAATGGTGCTTTTCGCAGTGCTATCCTGTGCTGGCGAGTTTATCACAGGGCACACTGCGGTATTTTTTCACATTTTTCTTTTTTTTGTAAATTCGACCACATCACATTTCCCATTATAAGTATGTGGAATGCGATGTAGGTTACTAAAAAAAAGTGAATTAAAGGGTTTGGAGCAGTTTTTCATGAAAACTGCTCCAAATGCCCTTTAATACATTCAGGTGATACTAAAATAATGTGAAAAGGGGTGTTTTCACGCCTTTTTCACATTATTTTAGTAAAAATAATTTTAATAAATAGACCCCTTAGTGACTGATTTTCCAGATGGGCCCCCTTTACCTTGTGGGCCTATGGACATTTTCCAATCTAGCCATCCTGTAGTTATGCCTCTGGACATACAGTAATCAGAGTTGCAGGACACAGACACATAGGTGGAAATTTACTAAGCTCTAGTGCTTACTCGAGTTTGCATTTTGATCCGAAAATGCACTCTGCAATTTACTAAACAGCAATCACCGCAGAGTTTAACCAATTAGTATTTACTTTCACAGCCGACAACACAAATACAAATCAATGGACCATCGGTCAAACACAGTTGGATTTTCACATGAACCTCATACAACACAGGAATTTACCAATAATTCATAATCTTTCATCTCTGCCAACAATAGTCAAACACTGCTGCAAAAGAATATAATTCATATAGAAATAGAACTTTCAAATAGAACTGCTTTAGGCTGGCTTGTTTGGGGAATCATGCACTGATCAGTGAGATACATGCATGCTTCTCTGTGTAAAAATGTGTTAAATTGTTAAAATGTAAAATAAATGTGTGGTGTCTTCCCTCCTGAATATAACCAGCCTGGGCTCTTTGAGACGGTCCTGGTTGTTAAAATATTGGGGGGGAAATATGTAGGGGTTCCCAGTACTTTAAAGGCATGTTCTAAGGTAGAGTAATTAAGCCGGTCATGAGAAAAGTCCTGTAAGGGAAATAGAGTTGGAGCCGTGGGCCAGTCCATGTCTTTGCTTGGGATTGAAATGGGTTTGGCTGTGCCACTAACTTCACACCACCTTACTCACAGCCGCTAGACATAATTCCAAAATGGCAGTTCAGCAATATCAAGGTTCAAGTCCTGGTTTCTTTCAGGCAAATCCGTTAAGACATGATAATTGGCCATTAAATTAGTTGTCGCTGTATCCGGACGGACTTGCTCAAGGAGAACCTCCTGAATAGGGGAAAAGTCATGACTCAAAATAAGTGTTTATGGTAATATAGTGATCAATCACCAAAAGTTACATCGTAGGATGGGTTAACCTCTGGACCTACCCATTTCTTCAGTATTTTATACAGCCGACCAACTGTATCCTGACTGCTTTCTCTTTAGTGCAGTGTCATTTATGCATGTGCTGGATTTGGCCTGGCCTCAAAAACCCAATATGGGCCTATATCTTCACCTGATAAGGTGCCAGTTTCTCAGCCCAGACCTTCACAGGCCACTAAGTACTTTTCACCAAATATGCCTCTACATCATTGGCTGGTGATATTTTCTGGAGCAATGAACCTTTTGGTACATCTCTGTCTCATGGGCTAACTCCTCCAGTGAGAGTCTGGTGCTTTCCACCTGGCCTGTTGCTCTTGCTGAACAGCCGCCATATTCATAAGAGCTCACAATACTTCCTCCAAGTTGGTTTCTTAGTGAGTCAAAAAGTGGAAATGGGCTTCCCTTATCATCCCATACCTGAAACCACTTGTGACAACAAAACCATACAGAAGATACACATGCTGAATTTTCTGGGATTAATCTGTATATCTTATTTGTCAGGATGGCACAGAGACCAAAAATAGACAGTCACATGTCCGTACTACTAGTTAACTGAGTGCAGCTATCTAGCCACCATACAGCTAGTTCAGCATCAGTCTCCCAGACAAATGCCAGAGACAGGTTTACATACATTAGCTCCCTCACCCCAGATTGACTGGCAGGTGATACATTTTAAGGGAGAGATCCTCAGTTTCTCTGTTTAGCCAGCCACACCCTGTCAGATGCTGCAAGCTGTGAAAGATAATGCATTTGAATTCCAATAGTATAAGTTAAGAGGGGTACACACGGAGATATCCATGCTTAAATTGCTTAGTCAGATTGCTTAGAAGTTAAGCACAGATATTTCCGTGTGTGTGCCCCACAGCGATAGTGATGCGCGGCCCCCAGGCATTGCTATCGCTGGTACCAGATTGGCCTGCATGCAGGGCCAATCTAGTATATCGCTCATTTCACCGCTGGGTGAAATGAGCGGCCCCCCATACTCCCCCCTTGCTCAGCACACATCGCGCTGTGTGCTGAGCAGGGGAGAGATGTGTGCTGAGAGGTCTGTGCTAGATTGGTCAGAACACATCTCTCCCCGTGGTGTACTGGCCTTAAGTCAGGGTTTGTGCTGAGCAGAGGGGACGGGGGACAGCTCACTTCACACAGCGGTGAAGTGAGCGAACTGACTAGATTGTGCTCTAGTACCTGCGATAGCGTCGCGTGGGGCCACGCATCGCTATCGCTATGGGCTATACACACGGAGAGATCCGTGAGAGAGATCAGATGTGCACCCCCTATACATTCTTTTTACAATAAGAAAATGTCTTAAATTTGTACATCTTTAAGCTAGGTGCAGTACTGCAATCATGTGCAACCCTGTCTGCAGGTTTTCCTGGGTCCTCTCAGTAAAACACATATGATTCCTCTGTAGGGAACCACTCCCTGTGTCAGCATGTAGTGAATATTAAAAATAAGGTATATAATTATGGAATGCCCAAATAATCTAAACAGTGTGTTAAACAATTACTACATAATGTAGCAGAATAGCAATTGTAGCTGTTGGAGGTGTATGCAGCACATATTGTAGTTGCTGCCACCAAGGAGGCCACAGAGTTCACCAAAGGAGGAAAAGATATGGCAACAGCCATAGAAATAAAAATCAGAACTGATCAAATACCTTCTTTCTGTATTCGGGACTCTGGATTTCTTTCTTGCCAGCTGAGCAGAGAAGTTTCATCATAAGGTGCTCTGTAATGAAAAACTCATCCCTGGTGTCATATTAGCATTCTGTACTTCTGCTATGGTCATCCAATTTGTATTTAACTTATGCTCTGATATGTTTTTGTATCCTATGTTTACCCTGTATGGCACTATGTATACTTTCTGGTACCCTATAAATAAAAGTTAATAATATTAATTCAGGAAATATCACAACATCTCCATATTGCATGTTGAACTGAATGGACTTTCTCTAATACCCCTTTTACGCCGCCAGCATATGATATAACACGGGTTATTGCACATAAGTGCGCATAACCCATGTTGCTGGTTGGTGTAAAAGGGCAGAGTTTAAATAGTCTGGTTCGAGTGATAGGGTATTCCAACTCGGGTACTTTGCAGGGTTGAACACGGGTTCAACCCGGCAAACTGTGCAGTGTAAATGGAAGCTGGGTCGAATTGACGCGGCTTCCCATTTACAGAGAATGTACGGGCGGCGCTTGGAATTCATGTGATCTCCAAGCGCCGCCCCCGCCGCATCATCGGCTATGTCACCAACCCGGCAATAAGCTGGGTTGGAGACAGCAGAGGGAAAGGAGCCTGAATAACCATTTCTTAATACTCTATAGCAGGGCTGGCAAAACCGGTCCTCGAGATCTACCAACAGTTCATGTTTTCCAGGCCTCCTGGAGATCTATAGAATTGTCAGTTAGGAATATATACATTGTAGCTGATTTATGGTACTGTAAATGTGATAAATAGGTTATTTTCAGGTTTGCTTCCCTGAAATTTCAGAACTGCACTTCGAAGCCACACCATGTAATCTGCTGTACATGACAACAAAGTTTAAGACAGTAAGAAAGGATAAAACAGGCATGTGTGTTATATGACATTCACATCCTGTGCCACTATATTACAGCAGTTAAGTTTAGCAGCAGGATTTATTGTAACCCATCCACCACTGAATTGCTGGCATTTGTCTTGTAAAAAAACCTGACAGAAGAATAAACATTCTCTTTATTCAGTCCTTAAATAAACCTATAACAACAAACTTTTTTTTCTGGAAAGAGTGAGATTGCATGTTGCACAGAGCTGTGTATACTTTCAACTAACAAGTGTACTACTGGTGTGTAGATACACAGTTCTGATATACTTATAATTTTTGTGCTTTGGTGCTGCTATTGGACCTTATTCAGGTTGGATCACAAAATTTGAGAAAACGCAATCTGGCTGATTTATCAAACAACTGCGCATGCACATTGTTCACAGTGTTCCCCCGCGATTAAACATTATTTCTGTGATCGCATTGAGCTTCAATGTAATCACATTTTGAATGACAGGAAGCCAGCATTAAGGGGAGGAAACATGGCGTTTTGTTGGTGTGTTTGTAAAACGCAAGTGTGGCAAGGCATTTTTTGGGTGGGTCCCCGACGTCAGCGATGACCACTTCCAGCCTCTTGCTGCATATGCCGACTTGTGCATGACCTTGCCTGGCGCAGATGAAAAAACTCTTCAATGTTCCCATATTTGCGTATGGTTATGCGATCACATCTCTGCAATGGGCGTTTTTTCTCTATTTCTGGGCAGCAACTATTTGATCCCAGCAACTGCTTTTTAGCAAGATTAGCAATCCAACCTGAATAGGGTCCATTGTGCGCTGATTTATGAGCTAAACCTACACATACAGTTGTACATGAAGGAAGGGGTCCCAAGGTCTTAATCTGTGGTCCCAGGATTTATAGGGGCTTGTTCTGATTTATAGGGTAGAAATCTTGGCACTGGCATCCTTTTTACTGACCGGACCATCCGCAGGGACCACCCATTATATTAAATACCCTGCTGCTTAGAGTGGCATGGCCATAATGAGGAATGTGAGAATGGTGCTGCTGCCACAAGACAAAGCGAAAGCACAGTCATGCCCTGATGAGAGCAAGTCAGCCACTTTGTCATCAACCTTGTGGGGTTGTCTAGAGTGTCACCCTATACTTAGGAAATGCATCTTCCTGCTTCCAGTGCAGTGGCGCTTAGAGCATGGGGGGAAGGGGGGGGGGCGTACAAATACTGATTACCTGGGCCTGGGCTTTGCTGGAGGAGCACAGTGGGGTACTGAGTCCATGCACCTTGTCCTCCCTTTTTACCTGTCAGCTGGCTGCAAGGGTGGAGAAATGACAACAATTATCACAAACACTTCCCCTCCCCTTTCCACCTGTGAATGTTGAGTGCATGATCAATAGTTTATTCATGCTTTTAATGGGCATGGCCACAACTCTGTGATTAGGCCATGCCCTCTACATTACCTGGACCTGATCAAGCACTTGATGGCTCCTTCCAAGTGCTCAACCAGCACCTGTTGTGACATCATGACACCACATGCATTGGGCATGGGGAGTACAGAGGCATCCTGCTATGGCACTGCAAAGTTGGGAACAGTCCCCTGTATGGAATAGATACTTGCTGTTAGCCTAACATAAGATGCCTAAGATGACAGACACTGTGCACAGCCAGCTAGACTGATATGATCCTTATTCCTGATGTGTCATTATTCCTCTACAGTTCTACCTAATTTATCGTTTTCCTACCCCTCCTCAGCACTTCCCTTCTGTTCTTTCCCATCCCTCCTGCTCCATATGGAGCACCTCCTCCACCTTTCAGTCTGTGGAGACTGCAAATAATTCCTCCCATGTGCAGAGACATTATGGGAAGAGACAGTGAAATCTACCTCCCACATTATTCAAATTCATCAGCTGAAGAAAGTATAGTGGAAATATTAATGTAATGTGGACACTGGATGGGAGTACTGTTGTAATGTGGAGCTACTGTGTTAGTGTAATTTCTGAGGGGGTTGCAAGAAAGGTCTTGAATTGGGGCTAATAATGTAATTGGGAGCTAATAATGTAAATGTCTGTGAGGGGTGGCATTAATGTAAGATGTATGTGTGCAGTAATAAAGTTATGTACTGTAGTTGAGGAAATTTCTAATATTGGAGCTGGTGAGGGCTATTAATGTAATGTGGAAGTTGTTGAGTGCTAATACTATTTTATGGGGAATGTAATACAACTGCTGCCGGAAGCTATTTATGTAGCATAGAGGCTTGAGTCTAATAATGCAATGTGAAGGCTTTTTGTGTAATAAATCAGCAGGACAGGGTTATTAAGATAATATGCACTCTCTGATCAATGTGGAGGTTCTTAATGTTGTGTTGATGGGACCAATTAGTATATATTTAGATGCGGTAAGGAACCTTATTTATTAAATGTGTGACTATTGATTTAATATTGTGGTTGGTTGGGGAGTGTAGGATTACAATGTTCAATAATTGCTTGCTTTTCAGGTGGTGTAGAGTACATTTTCAGGAGTTCAACATTCCTGGTTCCTAACAGGTGACAACAGAGCTTAAGTCACCAACAGCAGGTATTCAAAGCTGTAAATTAACAGGTATGAAAGAGCAGCATAGTCTGTCAACTGTGTTTATTCAGGAAGAACATTTTGGAAAACTGTCCTTACACAGCGCCCATTGGGTGATATGCCTTGCTAAACATTGCTCTCACAATCCACTCCTGTCAGCAGCTCCTATCCTGCTACAAAGTCCAGTGGAGGTTGGGTGTAGCACCCAACAGTAGTATCTACCATCATGATGACATTCTATCTTCCCTGGTATCATTGTTCTGGCTACTTTGTTTTGGGGAAACATTCACTTTGCTCCTGATAAAGCAAATTTGAATGAAGCGCTCTATCTCTCTCTCACTCACTCACTGGTCATTGAAAGAGAGATTCAAACCACGCTTCTTGAATCAACGGAAGGTGAACAAAACATTATTTTCTAACAAATTCCTTAAAAGGGAGTGCCAAAATCCCAGGATGCAATGAGACTGAAGACAAGCCCATGGACACACCCAAGAGACTGTCATTAAGATTCCTGAGCAAATAGACAATTAGAACAATTTGAATAACTCTGCAATTTAGCACAGAGTAAAATTAAGGATCAGAGTGGGCACCTGCATATTCTCTTTAGATATATATATATATATATATATATATATATATAGATACAGTTATATGCTAACATTCTTTTTATATTTTATTAAATTCTTTTTACATCATCATTATTTTGTATTGATAACCCATGATTAATAACCATATTATTTATGTATTATTTATTGCCTGTTATTTATATAGCACACATATATTCTGCAGTGCTTTACAGAGAATATTTTGTTCGTTCACATCATAATTTAACATTACTCACTAATGGTTCCAAGGTTTTCAGGAAAGCATTCCAAGTGATTGTTCATAAAGTGCACTTTCTAACTCATCACCTAATGCATTGTGTTTTTTTAGTATGTTTTCCAATATTTGCTTATAGTTGGGATCTTTGAAGTTCTCAAAGAACTTATTTACAACTGCCTTAACCACTTAACTGATAAATGTTCCCTTCAAAACAGTTCATATAGTTTTTTTGTCATTTTTTTTTACTTAATATAGTTTAAGAAGTATGTTTTTTTTTAATTCAAATATTATATTATGCACATTTGCAGAATGTATCGTCTCGACAAAAACCGGTGGAAACAGTGGGGAGGCACCGTTGCATGTGATCTGACTATGCCAGTTAAGTGGTTAGAATAATTCTAAGCCTCTCTTTCAACAGTTTAGTTTCCCTTCCTTTTTTCAAACTCATTAGGAGTTTTTGAATGTCCAGTCCAACAAAAATGCTTTCTTTTAATTTGGTATCTGAGAGTCTGAATTGGCAACCAAAAAATGAATAGAAGCCAAATATATTTATTTAAACAGACATCCCAACTCCTTTGATTTCAATTAGTCCAAATTGGCAGGTTTGAAAAAGCATGAGACTGCTGGGAAATAGTTGCGACTTTGAAAAAAGTGGCTGTGGTTTATAGGATTGGGGTGGAATGTGTGTGCACAGTGCAGTGGCTTTCACCAACTGAAGTTCTGTTGGGTTTATAGGTTGGTACATTGAGTAATTTAAAATTAAAGAAAAAATATGTACATCCAAACTCACGATGCCAATATCATAATTTTTGTATTTGCTTTTGGTTCTTACTATTTTTACTGTACTAAGGTGGTTATTCTGAGTTGATCGCAGCCAGCAACTTTTTGCTGCTGCTGCGATCAACTAGTCCACGCCTATGGGGGAGTGTATTTTTAGCTTAGCAGGGCTGCGATCGCTTGTGCTAAGCTAAAACATTTTCAAGCAAAACATGACTAGCCCTGGACATACTTACCCAGTGCGACGATCTCTGCGATGCTGGAGTCGGCTTTGACGTCAGACATCCGCCCTCCATTCTCCTGGACACGCCTGCGTTTTCTTGTCTACTCCCCGAAAATGGCAGCCAACGGTCCGGATCTGCCCAGGAACGCCTTCTTTCTGTCAATCTTCTTGCAGCCGGCTCTGTGACCGCTTTCTTTGTAGAGCGCGATGTAACCCGGCGACTCCTGTCGCCGGGGTAACGATGCACGTGCGCAGTGAGGCTGCTGTGCATGCGCATTCCAGACCCGTTCGCACCGCAGCGACAAACCGCTGCGTGTGAATGGGTCGGAATGACCCCCTATGCCACAGATTGAGCAAACCAATTGTTCGGTTATAGTGCAGTCTCTATGGAGTAAGTCACATTATTGCAGAGGTAACTGACATTCAGCTCTGCTGATAATACGGGTGTGGTACAATAGATCTACGTATTTAGGTCAACACCAAATGGATGATATGCATTATGTAGATCGACCAGTACAAAAGGTCAACAGTGTGTAAGGTCAACAGGTACAAAAGGTTGACAGGGTCAACAAGAAATTGGAACCCTCAAAAGACAGGATCTACTACTATATAATTCCAATAAAGATAAGAACAAAGGGATGGATCTACTATTCATTACTAATTATTCAGGACAGAGAAATCTGCTGGAATCAAGCATCAAGAAGCATTGGCACATCCTTATGAATGATGACGAACTAAAATTTCTACTGCCGCCACAACCGAGAACTGTATATAGACGGGCCCCCACTATTCAGAAAATCCTGGTTTAGAGTCACCTCAGAACAAAGGAACAGAACGACACGCTCAGGAATAGAAATTCAGGATTCTACAAATGCCATACCTGCCCAGCCTGTAAGAAGACAAAGAACAAAACTACCAAGCCCGTCAGGAGCATTACATCAAACTCCACAAACAAGGAATTTAAGATCAGGGAAAATATTACGTGCAACTCAGTCGGAGTCATCTACCTCCTTTCCTGTCCCTGCGGCTTACAATATATAGGAAAGACCGTCCGCAAGTTGAGTATAAGAATTAATGAACATCTACTCAACATTAAAAACAAGAAAGAAAATCACAGTGTCCCAAGACACTTTAATGTTGTACATAAGAGTGACCCGTCAGTTGTTGAATTTGTAGGCATAAAACATATGAGAAAACCATGGAGAGGAGGAGACTGGAATTCGGACCTCCTCAGAGAAGAGACAAGGCTCATTTTTGAACTGGATACCCTCACCCCGAAGGGTCTCAATGTAGACTTTGAGCATCACCCATTTCTCAAAAAATAGGAGGTAATAAAAAATAAAATATAACAACAAAAAGAAGCTATCATAGACATTATTGTCAATATTATTATCCCTTACCCCATGGTTTTACATTAGACTACATAATCAAATAGATATTCCTATCCTCCTATACTTCTCTTGCACCACTCCTTCCCTTTCATATGCAATCGGTATATCCGACCCACCCTTTTTTTTTCTCTAACTCCAACTAATCCATGTAATACTGGATCATACTGCTAATGAGTACCAAGGGCCATCAAAACTGATAAAATATCATAAGTACTCATTTAATGTATTTAATTCAATTAGATGCCATAATAGACTTTGCGTTCCACTAGCCCCCCCCCCCTTTCTAATTATTATCCATTCCCTTTTTCCCAAACTCATAAATTATACAAATAAATTAAATATCCTTCCATGTAAGAAATTTTGTTCCAACCAAAAGGAGATACATATATATACTATTGGTATCCAATAGTATAGACCATTTGGTCCCTGCAGAAGGATTTGTCTATCCCTATGATAAAATACACATCTGTCATAATTGTCCTACGTCTTGTGTGTCCTCTATATGTTTTGTATATGTTTTCATATGTCGTTATATGTTTCTGATACACCTTAAAACCAGTGTTTTTAAAAAAAAATACAGAAATCACCGTCTACACCACCATTAATTTTTTATGTGTTTATATTTATTTATGGTGCTTAGTAGGGAACTAACAAACTAGCATAAACAATCCTACACACTAATATTAGTGATATTCCCTGCTAAACACGGAGTGCAGGGAATCTACTCAAGGGTTGCACAGATACAGCGCACAGTAAGAGCGGAAATGACGTCCGCTTCCAGCCGCAAGTAAGGGCACAACAGGGAATAAGAAGACGGGATGGGGAACTCTCTGGCATCCTGACGAAGCCTGTGCTACAGGCGAAACGTGGCGATCGCCGAGCAACGGATTGGGAACACGCTTCAAACGCTGACCACCGCTGCTGACTCCGAGTGTCTGCCGGCAGACATCCGGCTTCTGATACACCCACAATACCCTCTACGGCTCATAGAACACCAGCGAAATCCAGAAATAGTGGTGAGTGACATTTGGATTCATCCATATCAACTACTACTGCCTTATCACTGCTTACAAAGACCTTGCTGGAAAGACTGTCACTTTGTATCAAAATTTGGACACATAAAAGACTGTTCCTGGATACAAATACCACACAGGATCTTCTGTTATTAAGCACTCACGTACCAGCATAGTAGAATAAACCGCATGTGCGTTTCTACTAAGGAAAAATACTTTTTTCTATTTTTAATATTTTTATTTTTATTATTATTTTTTCCTTTTATTCTTATATATGTTTGTCCAGTGTCCCATTTGTACGTATACCGGTATTAGGAATTAGTTCAAATTACATATGATAATACACCTTCACGCACACATCAGGTGTTGATGTGTATTTATTTCTAAGTAACTTTTTACGTATATATACCAGTTTTTGTTGTTATACATAGTACCATCTGCAACCCATTCTTTACTATTTGACATCATAATCAGATAATTATATATTGTGTTTTATGCTCTTAAAGAAAAATAAAATTTATACCTTTTTTCAAACCATTTTCCATACTGTTTCTTGTGTGACAGCGCTGGGAGGTACTACTCTTTCCATATAGGGTCAAAGGGTTAACATGACAATGGTCAACACAAGTTTTTTTGTGTCAAATCTTTGGGCAAGGTGTCTCGCTCCACTACAGCTGCACTTGCCACAGGTTACTATTCCCAATCATAGTCCAGGTGGACAGTAACTCAGGCAAATGTTTGAAAACATGTAAAAAAACAAACATGTGTTGACCATTTGTGTGATGACCATTGTCATGTCGATCTTTTGAACCTGTCGACTTTTTGTACCTGTCGACCTTAAGTATAGTCAACCTTTCATCTGTCAACCTTTTGTACCTGTCGACCTAATGCATGTCAACCATATGGTTTCAACCTATTGACTGTTGACCTAAACACTGTCTATCTTTCATCCGGATACTGATAACACAACAGTACAGAATGTGTTACAGTTGCAATTTACTATCAGAGATCACTCCTGTGATCCTATTTGAAAAGTGACCAGTAAAAGGCTTCATGGCAGGGACATTGCAAAATATTATTGTGAATGTGCAGGTAAGAGAGATGGCACATGCCCAGTAATGTGCCTTCATCTCCATACTGGTCATTCTTGAGCCCATAAAGCCAGATGTACCCAGTCAAAATTTTAGATTTAATCCATATAGCACATTTTGGGGTCTAATTATGAAGCAGTGAAAAGAGTGGAGAACTGAGCCAGTGAGCCTATGGCAACCAATCACTGCTTACGTAACATTTATAAAGTGCATTCTATAAAACTATACGTAGCAGCTGATTGCTAGCCATGGGCAACTTCACTGCTTTATGAATAGACCCCTATGGGGTCTATTTTCTAAGCTTTGGACGGAGGTAAAGTGGACGGAGATAAAGTACCAGCCAATAACTCCTAACTGCCATTTTTAAAACACAGCTTGTAATATGGCAGTTAGGAGCTGATTGGCTGAGACTTTATCTCCATCTACTTTATCTCTGTACAAAGCTTAGTAAATGTACCCCTAATATTATGCAATCCTCAGTTAGCATTATAACTAATCTTCTCAAACTGTGAAAAGATTAGGCTTTTGCAGTATGATACATTGCAAACCCACATCAGTCCTCATAACAGAATATGGGCATGCAGTAGTCTTCTAAATGAAATATATGTTATGGTAAGAACTTACCATTGATAACGGTATTTCTCCTAAGTCCACAGGTTCCACAGGATAACAATGGGATATGATGGAACTACAGTGGATTGGCACCAAACGATCACTAGCTTTCAGTCCTCTCCAGGATGCAACGGGCCCATCCATATATCCCGCCCACTGGCTCAGGCAAATCAGTTGTATTCCAGAGTATTTAGGCAGGAGCATCATGTAGAGCCCTAATCAGGCAAGAAGAACACAGATGCACACCCTTCCATACAAGAAGGCAGAGGTTTAGTGAGTAGAAAGATCCTCAAATCAGAAGCTTCAAGTTCTTACCATAAAGTATATTTCTCCGGCAGGGTCCACAGGTTATCCACAGAAACAATGGGATTTTCCAAAGCAATTAAGTTGTAGGGAATGCTCCTGATTGGACAGGAGAACCTTTTGCCCGAATTCAGCGTCATGAGAGGCAAAAGTATCCAAGGAATAATGTCTAATGAATGTGTTAATGGAAGACCGTGTGGCTGCCTTACATATCTGTTCTGCTGAAGCACCATTTTGTGCTGCCCATGAAGGATCTACCTTACGAGTAGAGTGAGCAGAGACATTATCCGGAACAGGGAGATCAGCTTAAGAATATGCTTCTGAAATTGTCATTCAAAGCCATCTTGCCAGCGTCTGTTTAGTAGCAGGCCATCCTCTCTTGTGAAATCCGTAGAGAATGAAGAGAGAATCTGTCTTTCTGATGGCGCTGGTATGATCCACGTAGATCTTTAATGCCCGGACTATGTCCAACGACGCATCTCCCACAGAAAGTCCCGATACCTGAAAAGCTGGGACTACAATTTCTTTATTAAGGTGGAATTTAGACACCACCTTCGGAAGATACCCATACCTAGTTCTGAGAACTGCTTTATCTGGATAAAAAGTCAGAAAAGGAGAACGACAAGACAGTGCTCCTTAATCTGATACTCTTCTAGCTGATGCCATAGTCAGTAGAAAGAGAACTTTAGCTGTCAACCATTTAAGATCCACTATATTGAGTGGTTCAAATGGAGCAACTTGAATGGCTTTCAGGACTAAGGGGGTAATTCTGAGTTGATCGCAGCAGGAACTTTGTTAGCAGTTGGGCAAAACCATGTGCACTGCAGGAGGGGCAGATATAACATGTGCAGAAAGAGTTAGATTTGGGTGGGGTATGTTCAAACTGACATCTAAATTGCAGTGTAAAAATAAAGCAGCCAGTATTTACCCTGCACAGAAACAAAATAACCCACCCAAATCTAACTCTCTCTGCAAATGATAAATCTGCCCTCCCTGCAGTGCACATGGTTTTGCCCAGTTGCTAACAAACTTGCTGCTGCTATCAACTCAGAATCACCCCCTAAATTTAATTCCAAGGTACTGTAGGAGGAACAAAGGGAGGTTGAATGTGTAGCATTCCCTGGAAGAAAGTACGCACATCCTGTTAATTTGCAATTTTCTTTTGGAACCATACAGTAAATGCTGATACTTGTACTCTCAAGGAAGCCACCTTCAAACCTTTATCCACTCCCGCCTGAAGGAAATCTACGACCCTAGAAATTTGGAAAGATGTCGGGTCCATATTTCTTTCACTGCACCAATGAATTTAGGCTTGCCATATTCAGTGATAAATGCGAGCTGAGGAGGGTTTCCTTGCTTTGAGCATTGTTTGAATTACCCATTGTGAGAATCCTCTTGACTTCAGGATAGAGGTTTTAAGAGCCACGCCATCAACGATAGTCGATCCAGATGCCTGTGGTAACAAGGACCCTGCATTAGCAGATCTGGACGTTGAGGGAGCAGAAGTGGAGCATCCATTGACATTCTCTGCAGATCTGTGTACCAATGCCTTCTGGGCCAAGCCGGAGATATTAGAATCACCCTTTGCTTCTTTTATTTTCGTCACCACCCTTGGTAGCAGGATGATCGGAGGAAACTGTTACGCCAGATGAAAATCCCATTTCACTGACAGAACGTCCACAAAGATTGCTCCGGGATCCTTTGTTCTTGACCCGTATACAGGTACTTTATTGTTCAGATGGGACGCTATAAGATCTATCTCTGGCAAACCCCACTTGTCTACTAGAGTCTGAAAGACTTCCAAATGTAGAGCCCATTTGCTTGCTTGAATGGCGTGTCGACTGAGAAAGTCTGCTTCTCAGTTAAGGACTCCCAGAACGAATACTGCGGACAATGCTGAAAGATGGAGTTCTGCCCATTTTAGTATGTGACTTACCTCCTTCATTGCTGTTTGACTGCGCGTTCCTCCCAGATGGTTGAGGTACGCTACTGCCATTACATTATCCGAGCGGATATGGACTGGTCTTCCTTGAAGAGTGTCCTTTGCCTGAATCAGTGCCATGTATATGGCCCAAAGTTCTAACAGATTTGTTGGCAGGCGACTTTATTCTGTGGTCCATTGTCCCTGAAACCATAATCTTCTGGACACTGCTCCACAGCCCTGAAGACTGGCATCTGTTGTCAGGATCGACCAATCTTATATCCAAAAGGGTCTCCCTTTGTCTAGATGGGATGTTTGTAGCCACCAGGCTAATGACTTTCTTATCTTATGTGAAAGTACCATAGTCTGTTTCTTTATTGTCTGATGTATTCCATTCCATCTGGCCAGAATCAGACGCTGCAGAGGTCTTGAGTGGAATTGTGCATACTCCATCAAATGTTGACACCATCAAACCCATCAGTTGCATTGCTGCGTGGATTGATATTGTTTGACTGTGTAACAACTCCTGAGTTCTTGACTGTATCTTGGCTATCTTGTCCTGAGGTAAAAATATTTTCTGCAGACTTGAATCCAGTACAGCCCCAAGTGAATCATCTGTTGTGACAGAACTAGAGACGATTTGCCCAATTTATGAGCCATCCGTGCCTCTGCAGACATTTTATTGTCTGTTGGAGATGGTCCACGAGCATTTCCTGTGATTGTGCTAGAATTAACAGGTCGTCGAGGTATGGAAAAATTGTTATCCCCTGCTTGCGAAGATAAGCTTCCATAACCACCATATTCTTGGTGAATACTCTGGGTGCCGTGGCTAACCCAAAAGGTAATGCCTGGAACTGAAAATGCTGCTGGAAGATAGCAAACCTGAGATAGCACTGATGGGACAGTGCTATGGGAACATGTAGGTAAGCATCCTGAATATCCAGGGATACCATATAATCCCCTGGTTCCATGGCCAAAACTATGGAGCGTAATGTCTCCATGTGAAACCGAGGTACCCAAATGTATTTCTTCAGCATTTTGAGATTGAGAATTGGCCAGAATGACCCATTTGGCTTCTGAACCAAAAACAGGTTGGAGTAAAACCCCTGTCCCCGTTGTGCAGGGGGTACTTTAATAATTACTCCTGACTGAAGCAATTTCTGAACTGCTTCTTGCAAAGCCCTGACCTTCGTTTCTACCCGAGATGGGCTTTTGCAGAAGAACCTTCGAGGAGGATGCTTCTTGAAGGGAAAAACATACCCCAGAGATACTACTTCTTGCACCCAGGCATCTGTTGTAGACTGCTGTCAGATCTGTGCAAACTGAAGAAGTCAACCCCCTACCATGGGGTCCCCCAGGAGGAGGCTCACACCATCAAACTGATGGCTTATTCTCTGGTTTTGAGGCTGGTGTTCTGGTAGCCCATTGCTTTTTCGCCTTACCAAATTTATTATGTTGGGGCTGCTTACGATCACTTTTTCCTTTTGCTTCTCCTTGTGACCCCTACGTTTGGGGTTACATGTGGAAGGAAATTTTACCTTTTTGGAGTCTACTTCTGACTCCAGAATATCTGTCAATTCTTTACCAAACAGAATGCTTCCAGTAAAGGGCATAGATTCCAGAACCTTCTTAGATTCTGAATCAGCTTTCCATGTACGTAACCAAAGTGCTCTGTGAGCAGCTATTGTTGAAGCTGATAACCTGGAGGCAATAGTGCCCATATCTATTGCTGCTTCTTCCAAGAATATTGCAGCCTGTTTAATGTGAGCTATATAGGATTCTTGCTCCCTTGAAGGTGCTGAAAGACCGTCTTCCAGTACCTCTATCCAGGCAGCAACTGCTTTTTCCATCCAAGCTGAAGCCATGGCTGGCCTTATGACTGCCCCCGACAGAGAAAATATGGTTTTCAGAAAACCATCCACTTTCCTATCCGTGACATCATCCAATGATGTTGATGGCAAAGGCAATATAGATTTTCGCACTAATCGAATGACATGCGTATCTACTTTGGGAGCCATTTCCCATTCCAACAGTCCCCAGCTGGTAGAGGATAATTGGAATCCCATTTTTTGGGAATTCTATATTTTTTTTAATGGGTGTAGCCCAAGCCTCTTCCATGATTTCCGTTAGCTGGTCTGACCCTGGAAACTCAGTCTTACCTGCTTTGGGCCATTTAAATACAGGTGCCTTGGTTTTTAACACAGCTTCTGCTGAATACTCTAAGGATAGAATGGCCTTTATTGCTCTAATTAGCTAAGCTATATCCACTGAGCTGAGACCTTCTACTTGTTCCTCGTATGCCAGAGTAGAGTATATAGAGCTTTCATCATCCGATGAATCATCCTGTATAGCCTGTGAAGTTGACGGTTTACTTACACTAGATTTATCAGCTTGTCTCTTCGGAGAAGCTGGTGAGGGAAAAGATATACCGTAAGCAGGGAGCTGCATGTATGTGTTATTAGTTTACCCCATTCCTGGTAGTGAAGCTGTAGGAATCACACGTTCAGCTATACTGGACAGGTCTGTGCAAACATCGCCCAAGGTGGATCTATCTGTACCTGACGTTGAACAGGGATCTGCCTTGTAATCTGCTGAAATGCTAAACAATTTGCACATAAACCATCCTGTTGCTGTGAGTGTACCCTTGTCACCTTTGCCGCTCTTAAGGCCAGTACTCACTGGCCGATGCAGGAGAGATGTGTGCTGAGCGAACCGCTCAGCACACATCTCTCCCGCTGCTCAGCACAGCGCGATGTGTGCTGAGCGTGTGGGGGGGACGGGGAAGTTCGCTCATTTCACCCAGCGGGTGAAATAAGCGACCCGCTTGATTGGCCTGCACGGCAGGCCAAACTAGCACCAGTGATAGCGAAGCGCGGGGCTGCGTATCGCTATCGCTGTAGGGGGTACACACGGAGCGATCAGGCTTAAAATCTAAGCAATCTAGTCAGATTTCTTAGATTTTAAGCAGCGATCGCTCCGTGAGTACCCCCCTTTAGACATGATAAATAATCAGCACTTTCACAGTGTACTACACAATTTGTGACTGTAATCACTTTAACTTTCTAAAGTGAAATCAATCTGACCCTACCCATGCACCAGCATTGAGGACCAGAAGAAACAACTGACACACATATATTAAAGTCAACAATCACAGTCATCACATGTTATATATTAGTCATATGAGCATATAATCAACTACAAACACATTTTAAAGTATGTAGGAGTACATATTACTGAATTCTGTTTTATACAATTCAGATGCAATGCGAAGAAAACCATAGTAATGTACACAGATTCATATGCAAATGGCACTAAAATGTAACTATTCATACTGAAAAAAGTAGATAGAAATTTAGTGCTGTATAACCCGTATACTCAGTAGAGTGGGATATAGGGAGACTCACCTCACTTCCAAGATCGATCAATACATTAACGAACGCTGAGTGGATCCAGATGCTACTAGTGTACACTGCTGCTCCGGGAACTCTTAGGTGGACACAGACACACTGTGCATACAGACGCACCGGTCATACAGACACCTGTCCTGCAACCGGGTCTCCTCGCTGTAGCGCTTAGTGAACACAGACACAGCGGCCTATGCTGCGACCGAGACCCCTCGTGGTAGCGTCTGAGACGGAAGTGAGGTAACAGTTCATGGTGGGGGACTCGTGGAAACTGGTCATGAACTGGGGGGAGGGGCGACCAGGAGAGCGTCTGACTCCCCACCTCTGACATCAACCCTATGGATCGCAGCCTCATAGTAATCCTGGTGCCTTATGATCCCTAAGGCTTAGTGCTGGAGCACCCGTGCTGGCGGCGCGTCAGCTACTATTTGGTAGTCTCCTCCCAATTCCAAATTCCCTGACTACGTGGAACCGATGCCTTACCTTCTCCCTGTGCTCCGGCCACAGTCCGGTAATGTCTGCTGGACCTGCTAGTATATCCGACACAGACACCCGTCGAGACAGCACTGTACACATGGGTAATCGTTGTTGCGACTCGGCGGAGAGTTGTTGGAGCGACTCTTTCCAATATGCGTATAAGACGCTGTTAGGAAAGATCGCTCAAAAACATAGTAAGAGTATAAAAATAAAGTAAGAAAGCTTAGGCCTGCCAAGAACAGCAGCCCTCTGACCATGGTCCGGCTCCTGCCACACCAAACAAAAAACTGATTTGCCTGAGCCCGTTGAATCCTGGGAGGACTGAAAGCTTGTGATCGTTTGGTGCCAATCCGCTGTTGCTCCATCATACACCATTGTTATCATGTGGACCCTGCCGGAGAAAGAGTGATGCTGTGAGCTTCATCAGAAATGATACAAATCATTAATATCCCCCCTTTTCAACTGAAAACAACAGAAAAAGTTTATCACCAAGAGTGTAGCTACCATAGGTGCAGGCAGTGCAGCTGCTATAGGGCCCAGAGCTGAGAGGTGCCCACCTTTCCTGTCAAAGTTACATGTGTTATATACATTTTTCGCATTTGGGTGGTACGAAGGGGTCCTTTCAAACGTTTTCCTTGTAGCCTGCACTATATCTAGGTATGCCCCTGGATCTGCTCATTGTTGTGTGGTATAAAATGAACTGGAGGGCATTTTAATGTTATATAATATGAACCGGGGCTCTGTAATGAGGCACAATATGAACGGGGAGCACTTTATATTATAATGTGAATTGGGGGTACTGTGCGGCATAGTGTGTACTGGCAGCTCTGAAATGTGACATAGGATGAACTTAAGCACTACTGCGATTCATAAAAGAAACTAGGGCACTACTATGGGTCACAACATTACACAAGGCTCTACTATGGTTCAGAAAATGAACTAGGACACTATTATAGGGCATAAAATTAACAACTGCTGCAGAGAAGTGACTCTTTAGAAGCATAGGGACGGAGGCCCTTTCAAAATGTTGCTATGGGGCCCACAAAGTTCTGTCTATGCCCCTGGTTATCACTGCTTAGTGAAAAGACCCTAATGTACAGTATTGTAAAAGGGAGTTACCAGGAAAGGGTATTCTTTCATCCATAATTACCATTGTGGAGACACATCCTGAGGGGCTCAGTATGGATTACCAACGGGCAGGGTGCTGGCTGTCAAAATCCCGACAGCGGCATCCCGCCCTCCAGAATGCCTGCAGCGTGGCAAGCGCTGAGTCTCCTTGCAGTCTCACTGCACTCATCACGCTGCGGGCTCAATGGCTTACTGTGCTTGCACAGGATCTATTCCCACTCTATGGGTGTCGTGGACATCCAGGAGTGGGAATAGCTCTGTTGCACCGGGATTCCAGCCGGCAGCATTCCCTGCTGTCAGAATTCCAGCGTTGGTATCCTGACCGCTGGGATCCAGATAGCCGTTAAATTAAACACATCCCGTCCAGAGAGTTGGGGAAGAATGAGGTTGCTAATACATATTATTGATCACTATAAGCCCATTTTGGAGACCATCTTTGTTAAATGAAATACAGTATTACATACTGCAACCCCTCTGTGGGGAAAAATGGGGCACTAGGGCTTTATATATGTTAGCACTTACAGATCTATGTATTTAAGCAATACCTATAGCTGTCTAGAATCTATTCAGAGACTTGAAACAGTTATGGGACACATCTATTATATTGCAATGACCACCACTAATAAATCTAATTTATATATTTATGGTAAGTAGCATATTTTCTATCCCTGTGGTTGCTAAGGTACTGGAATGCAGACTTGTCAATTACACTGTGTAGGTAGAAAAAAAGATGACACCATAATATTAATAAATAAATAATAATAATAATAATAATAATAAATAAATAAATTATATATCTATATATATATATATATATATATATATATATATATAAATAGTGCTCAGTAAGCTGGCACTCCTCCTTACCTGCAACGTGATGTGCACAGGAGCATTCCTAATAATTATCAACATGGACTGAGAGTCCTTACTTGAAGTTGCCTTGAGTGCAGCCTTTATTGATATACAGTAGATATATATATATATATATATATATATATATATATATCAAGTGCTAAAAAGCCTCTATTAAAGTAGAATTTCCATTTTGAGTAGATAGGACATATATTTTTCAGCCTAGTGGACAAGGGGACTTAGTGATTTAAAATACAAATAAGGAATAATTTGTCAATTTTCTACATCCCTGAAGCTCACAGCACAAATAACGTAAGATTGCTAATAAAATTTTTTTTTACATTTTTGGTGAGGCTCAAATCCATTTCAATTTCCATGAAATAATTTAACTAAAACAACAGTGCCATCTTGTGGCTACATAGAAGAATACAGGAAGCTCTCTTATTCTTGCACTTTATGCTTGTGTGCAAAGAGTATGCAGTTGTCACTTCAGCAATCATTCTTTCTGCATTTGTCAGAGCCATGTTGCCAACACCAGTATGCCGACAATGTATTGAGTGGAAATGTATTATCTGAAAAAAAAGTTACAGAAATTAGAGCAACCCTTGTTTCAGCTATTTGATGTTTAAAGTTGTACGGCACAATTTGTATTTTCTTTTTATATATATTTTTTTCTTATTTCACAATATACATTTTACATAAGAGGGTATATACATTTACCTCTAAGGAACACAATAAACAAAATAAAAGACAAACATTTGTTACAGGGTCATATATTATTATACAAGTAACTAATAATCTGATAATCTTCTTATAGAGTGTATGTAGACAAATACTATACTCTAGTAGGCCTAAATCTCTAAAATCTAAAAAAAAAACAACCTTAAGTGGAATCTCCCCTTTGTTACATAGAGAGCTCCCAGTTACGCTATCTCTTCACTACGTTAGAGTTATGAATCTTATTCAAAGCTTTTATTTTATAACTAAAATTAATTTTATCACAATTAGCTGTAATCTGTTCTTGCTTTTACAGTTGTGTGATTGTCGTGCTAATGGCAATAAGAACATGGGGCGTCATTCTGAGTTGATCGCTCGCTAGCTGTTTTTAGCAGCCATGCAAACGCTATGCCGCCTCCCACTGGGAGTGTATTTTAGCTTAGCAGAAGTGCAAACGAAAGGATCGCACAGCGGCTACAAAATAATTTTGTGCAGTTTCAGAGTAGCTTCAGACCTACTCAGCAATTGCGATGAATTCAGACTGTTCAGTTCCTGTTTTGACATCACGAACATGCCCTGTGTTCGCCCAGCCACGCCTGCGTTTTTCCTGGCATGTCTGCATTTTTTCGAACACTCCCTGAAAATGGTCAGTTGACACCCAGAAACGCCCACTTCATGTCAATCACTCTGTGGCCAGCTGTGCGACTGAAATGCTTCGCTAGACCTTGTGTGAAACTACATCATCCGTTGTGAAAGTACGTTGCGCGTGCGCATTGCGCCGCGTATGCATGCGTACAAGTGTCATTTTTTTGCATCATCGCTGCGCAGCGAACATTTTCAGCTAGCGATCAACTCGGAATGACCCCCATGGCTCGATATATATCACTGATATTGCCAATACATAGGAGGAATATATGTAATATGTAATAGCGCCATCTGGGTTGTCTAGTCCCAGTAATTTGGTACATAAGGCACTCTATCTCTTCCCAAAATAAGACCATTTTTTTACAGGACCAAAATATATATATGATATCTCCCATTTCCTCGGAGCATCTCCAACAAAGGTCCACCTGCTCAAGGCAGATTCTATGAATCTGAGCCCAGCTTAATATACGATAGAAAATATTTATATATCTTTCAATATGAGTTTTTATTTAGACATTTTATCTACTGGATGAAACAGTAGGGATCATTGTGTCTTATCCATTGACATATTTAAATTATTTTCCCATCTTTTTGGCAATCAGTCTTATCCTCCGGTTTTACTTGCAACAATACTTTATACCAAAATGCAAATCTTCCTCTCTGTGTTTTCAATTAATTTGCAGAATAATCATTACTTTTAGTACATCTTATTTCTGAATCCTTAAAAAATGTCTGATTCAAAACATTCTAAAAGAAAAAAGGGATGAATGAGTGCTCAACTATTTGAGACATAATTCCAATCAGGTAGTTCTATCTTATTAGTTTGTTTACATTTATTTATTCATTTTTCATTTTTTTATTTTTTTGCAGAACGATCAGTTTTGAGCTCACTCCCTTCCCTTACTAGTATTAGAAACATAGAATTTGACGGCAGATAAGAACTACTTGGCCCATCTAAACTGCTCCTTTTATATCCTTTAGGTAATCTTAACTCTTTTTGAACCTTAGTTCTTTGTAAGGATAATCATATATCTATCCCAAGCATGTTATATTGCTCTACTGTCTTAGCCTCTACCACCTCTGAGAAGCTATTTCAAATTCAAATTTTTAGTCAATTTTCCTATTAGAATTTCACTAGAGAGTAAAAGCACAGGCTATAGGAAATAAAGAGGAAAATAAAAATAGCCCCCCAGAGTATATCCAAAAATGGCAGTTGTGTGTACTACTACATGCTTTTTAGCTATTGTACATCACACATTCCACTTCAGTAAAATGGGCAAAGAAAGGGATGGGGAAAATTTAATGTATAAGGGGCAAATCTGGTCTCCAGATGCCCCACGATGTACACTCCAATGAAGGTTCCACCTTCCTAGTCAAGTGTGCTACCCAGAGCAAATAGTTTTTTTCTACTGCAAAGTAGGCTTGCCCAAATGCAGTTCTAATTTAGTGGAAGATAACCTTAAAAGAGGCATATCCTTGCATTTCTTTGGGGGGAAAAGGGCAGCCACACATGTTACACCTGGTCATGGAGAGAAGCATTGCTTCCATGGAGTTACAATGGCACAAGAATGGCACCACTAGTTCTAGGCCAATAAGGGCCAAAGACAACCTTGAGATGAAATGAGAAAGTCATATAAATGAGCACTTTGTAGTGGTTGAATAACATGAAAGGAGATCTAAAGAGATCTAAACAACTTGCATGTTACTAAAGTAACTGGTTGAAGAAACATTCCATACTGTAATAACTGGTTATTAATGGCTGAAAGTACTGAACTAAGGAAATATTTGACTCAGACATAGTAAGGAACTTGTTTAATTCTGGAGGATCAACTCAAGTGTCTAGGGTCCCATTTTTAGGCTGGTTGCACTAGATTGTTCGCTCGAGCTTTGAATACTATATTGGTAGCAGATTAGTGGGTGTGCATACCCAATATGTCTGTGAATGACACTGTTAACAAACATATCACGTCTTCCCTGCAGCAAAGCCAATGCTGACATATTAGTGCATCTGTATGTGTGTACAGGCATCCTGCCAATCGCCCATATACTAGCTGCAGGAACCGCCGCCATTGATATCACAACTGGGTGGGCTAAACAAAATGCCTGCCCAGTTGTGATGTCTGTGCAGACATATTGAGTGGTTGATTGGTAAGTGTGTAGTGCAGTGGCCAGTTGTCCACTTTATCTTGATAGTGTGTATCCAGCATTATAGCTTATATTGTTTTAACCTACTTTCACTCAAAGGATCATCCAATTAAACCTATGAAACATTCTCCTGGACCCTGATCAGATGTGGAAGATGATGACTCTACTTTACTGAAGAAGGCAACTGCAGAGCATCAACTTTCCATAAAAGATCCATGATGGGCTGAATTGAGGACCTATCCCAGACTGATCCTGTGATGAATTACCAGCCAGTGTAGTGTCTTTCACAACTTGGATAGGTATCCTTCAAATGGCGCACTAATAAGACCCGGTTGCTGGCATAACGCAACTGCTGCCCAATTCTCCACCAATGCTCGACCTACCATACCTATTCAACTCTCAACATAGCTACTACTTCCTTCTACATGTATTGGGTGGGGTTTTTAGGAATCTGCACTGGTCCAGATTGTACGATAGTTTAAATTCAATTGGTATAAATCATATGTGACAGGATATATTCAAACCAACATGAAGCTACTGACTTCGCCTAATGAGGCTTTTAAAGTAGAACAAGGTTGGTGGTGCTCCCAGACATCAGTTCCAAAACAAACTGTAGAGAGGTTTGCGCAAGAGGCAAAAAAGGGGGACTATTGATAATGTCTCTCAGGGGCACACTTGATTCTGTATATTGGAAAGATAGGATAAGATATGGTAATGTGTGGGTAGGAAAAGATAAAACTTAACTTTTAATCACAGACGAAAGGATACTAAAATTATTGCTGTACATCAGCAATATAGTTAAAACAAGTATTAAACAAAAATAATGTTGACGATACAATTTGTAACTCACTTGTATAAAGAGGGTGACAGAAAGTTTATCTGTAAACCCCCTGATTTGTAAGTGAGTATTGATGTTTGACGTTTATCAAAAGCGAAAATATAAATATTCCTATTATCTCTATGAGACTATGATGTTATATACATTTGTATATTCATATGAGAGATAATGGAAAACCGGCTTGTGTAAAATCCGGACTCCTGGAAGTGGGTCAACTGCGGTAATAGAATACAAGGCTCGACTAGAATTAAATTTGCTGATCAGCAGAAGGTATATTCCTTGGTGCTACAGTACCCGGTATTCCCAGAGGGTACTGTAGCACCAAGGAATATACCTTCTGCTGATCAGCAAATTTAATTCTAGTCGAGCCTTGTATTCTATTACCGCAGTTGACCCACTTCCAGGAGTCCGGATTTTACACAAGCCGGTTTTCCATTATCTCTCATATGAATATACAAATGTATATAACATCATAGTCTCATAGAGATAATAGGAATATTTATATTTTCGCTTTTGATAAACGTCAAACATCAATACTCACTTACAAATCAGGGGGTTTACAGATAAACTTTCTGTCACCCTCTTTATACAAGTGAGTTACAAATTGTATCGTCAACATTATTTTTGTTTAATACTTGTTTTAACTATATTGCTGATGTACAGCAATAATTTTAGTATCCTTTCGTCTGTGATTAAAAGTTAAGTTTTATCTTTTCCTACCCACACATTACCATATCTTATCCTATCTTTCCAATATACAGAATCAAGTGTGCCACTGAGAGACATTATCAATAGTCCCCCTTTTTTGCCTCTTGCGCAAACCTCTCTACACTTCCTTCTACATGTAAACAGTTTTTATATATATATATATATATATATATATATATATATATATATATATATATAAATTATGTTAGTTATACAGCATTTTTTCCTAACAGGAGTGCTGTACATTTGTCATTACAGCTTAAAATACAAAACAAGCTAAACAGTGGATATTAGTGAAATGCTTGAGTAAATAGGTAAGTCTTTACTCTATTTTTTAGTCTGAGCCACAAAGTTGAACACTGGACCCCCATCTGAATTCAGGGAGATTCTAGGTACTGTTAGTAGTCCTTCATCTACAGATCGTAGTAATTGAGTGGGACAGTAAGAAATCATAATCTGCTTCAAGTACCTTGGGCATGTAGGGCTTTGAAATCTAGGTACTGTAAGTAGTCCTTCATCTACTGTGAGTAAGCCAATTCTAGGTACTGTTAGTAGTCCTTCATCTACAGATCATAGTAATCGAGTGGGACAATAAGAAATCATAAGCTGCTTCAAGTACCCTGGTCATGTTGGGCTTTGAAAATGAGTAAGTCAATCTTTAACACGATTCGCCATTTTGCAGGTAGCCAGTGTAGGGAGTAGAGAATTGGTGTTATGTGGCTGGAATGGGGCTGATTTGCTAATAGTCTGGCAGCTGCGTTTTGTATCATCTGCAAGTGGTGCAATTCTTTTGCAGGAAGACCAAGGTAGAGGGCATTGCAGTAGTCTATGCATGATGATAAAAAGGCGTGTATGACTTTAGGCAGGTCTTCTAAGGGAATTAAGTGCTTGATTCTGGCTATGTTCCTCACATGAAAGAATGAGGATTTGATTGTGGCTGATACCTGATGTTTAAGTGTCAGGCCACTATCCAGGACAAAACCAAGATTCCGCACATGGGCCCTCATTCCGAGTTGATCGGTCGCAAGGCGAATTTAGCAGAGTTACACACGCTAAGCCTACGCCTACTGGGAGTGTATCTTAGCTTCTTAAAATTGCGACCGATGTATTCGCAATATTGCGATTACAAACTACTTAGCAGTTTCAGAGTAGCTTCAGACTTACTCTGCCTGTGCGATCAGTTCAGTGCTTGTCGTTCCTGGTTTGACGTCACAAACACACCCAGCGTTCGCCCAGACACTCCTCCGTTTCTCCAGCCACTCCTGCGTTTTTTCCGGAAACGGTAGCGTTTTCATCCACACGCCCCTAAAACGCCGTGTTTCCGCCCAGTAACACCCATTTCCTGTCAATCACATTACGATCGCCGGAGCGATGAAAAAGCCGAGAGTAAAAATACTATCTTCATTGTTAAATTACTTGGCGCAGTCGCAGTGCGAATATTGCGCATGCGTACTAAGCGGATTTTCATTGCGATGCGATGAAAAATACCGACCGATCAACTCGGAATGAGGGCCATGATAAGTGTTTTGTTGTTCTGTACCCCAAGCATAAGTCCTATCAATTGGCTATGCTGCAGTCTTGTCCTGTGACCTATCATCAGTCGCAGCCAACTGGAATTCATCCATCAGCTAGACAGTCATTCAGGGTTATAGTATAGAATATAGAATATAGTATAGTATAGGGCAGGGGTTCTCAAACTCGGTCCTCAGGACCCCACACAGTGCATGTTTTGCAGGTAACCCAGCAAGTGCACAGGTGTATTAATTACTCACAGACACATTTTAAAAGGTCCACAGTTGGAGCTAATTTTTTAACTTGTGATTCTGTGAGGAGACCTGCAAAACATGCACTGTGTGGGGTCCTGAGGACCGAGTTTGAGTACCTGTGGTATAGGGAGATAGTATAGAACCCTGTGAAACAACACAAGTCAATGGCACTGGTGACAAAGAGTATACGCCAGACAAAACTCTCTGTGACCTGCCATCGAGAAATTATTTGAACCAGCTAAGGACTGCGCCATCCAGTCCACAGAATATCTTCAGGCACTCATTTTAGAATCCCATGGTCCACGGTGTCAAATGCTGCAGAGAGATCCAGGAGGATTAAGATTGAACAGTCCCCTCTGTCTCTTACCATTAGAAGATCATTAAGCACACATACCAGGGCTGTGTCGGTGCTATGTCTTCTCCTGAATCCTAACTGGAATGGATCATAAATGTCATGGGTTGGCACACAGGTTTCTAGTTGAGTTGCAACCAGTTTCTTAATAGCCTTTCCTAGGAAAGGAAGGTTTGATAATGGCCGTAGTTGGTCATGTAGTCTTACCACACCAAAAACTTTTACCACTGTATATATAGGCACTACGATACCATAGAAATGTTTTTCTATTGTTCCTTGTGGATTTGATACCTCATACAATTTATACCAGAAATTTTCACAAAAGTTCCTTAAAAACAAAAAACAAACACACAATAGTGCAGATGGTAATAACACATTAAAATTTGGGCAGGAGAAAGATGGCTTAGACTCCTACCAGACAAGGTGGTCTACACAATGTAGACAAACAAACAGTGGGGTGGAGCTGTCAATGCCAGCCATGCAATCTTCCTTACCATATTCCTCCAATTTTAGAAAAAATAGGGAAGAAAACTCCACATAGTGTAACACTGTATTTATTTACATAAAATGATTAAAATAGTTAAAAAAATATACACTGGGTTATAAATGGACTCTCACCGAAGATTTGGGTCTACAAGCAAAGTAGACATATATCGCAAGTGTCAGATATCAACAGGCGTCCCTGGATAGATGGTCAGCACACCGATATGAGTCCAGATTAGTCCCCATGTATTCCTCGCCAACGTGTTTCGATACCACACAGGGTATCTTTTTCAAGGTATGAGGAGACATGTGGCAAATACTGATACTTATACCCCCAACAATTAGGTGGAGATTGCAAAAAATATAGCCTAATACCAGACATGAAATATCTAATCTATCTAAACAAACATTTACAAAAAGACAATACAGGAGTCCATTAATTCATGTATTAGAAAATCCCACTAATTCAGCTGATGACAATCGAGGCGCTTCATCGCTGATCCCGGAAGTAGCGGCTCTGTTTTGCATTCCAAGTACCGTCACTTCCGGTCACGTGTGCATTCCAAATGACGTCACTTCCGGAGATGTATTTTCACCCCGCAGTCCTTCTCTCTGTATTCTTTAGATGATAGGGATTATAACACGGTGGACATCTTATTGAAGTCTCATAATAAATAACAATAGACGACCATATTGTCAAAGATCATTAGATTTTAGATTTTTTAAGCTTTTTTAAGAAGTGGTCTGACTATTGCTTCCTCCAGTAGTTCAGTAAAAATTACTGTATGCAAAAAGCATTGAACTATTTTTGCAAATATAGGACTGATTATTTCCATACACCCTAACAGAAGCTTGGTTGAGGCAGGGTCCAGATCACAGGTGGTAGGTCACAACATTTGGGTAAATTCAGCAAATGTCTTTTACTTCCACTTGGTCAAAGCTGTTCCATGAAGACAGGTGGCTTACATTGGCAGGCTTGGTAGATTGGTACTCCTTTGGTGTCACTGTGGGGATTGCAGCCCGGATGATGGATACTTTGGGTCTCATTCAGACCTGGACGCAGCTACCCGATTGCTCACATTGGCCGCATCCAGGTGGTCTGCACACACACACACACCAGCTGTTGTGCGCATGCACGACCTTACACATTGCAGCCGCATAATTACGGCGTTGCGGGGAGCGCTGGGAAAACAAAGGTGGTCCGGGACCGTTTTCGTGGGCAGCTGCATGAGATCACATGCATCCGCTCAAAAAAAAAATGGCCGCTGAATGCCTGATGCGCTGCTAGGGGTCAACATTAGATCTGATGCCTCCGCAATCTAATTGCGGACACATCAAGGGCAAGCCTCATACATGCTGGGTGGCCTTGCCCTGTGCTGGGCCACCCCCAGCATGCGCTAATGAATGCAGATCTGACTGCGTATGCAGCGATCTGCATTCATCTCCGAATAACCCCCTTTATCTGCAAAAAATGTTACAAACTCATCAGGCTGCAGTCATGCCGCCTTGGAAAGCATCTCCAATGTACAGAAAAGCTGAGCTGACCTATTTTTTGCTGCCGTGATCTCATTTAAAAGGAACTCAGTTTTCTTGCGGGTGATTGTGTGATGTGTTTTATTAGATTTAGCTTATCCACTATCAGGTTTGTCTTCCTCTATCATCTTTCAAATCTGCAACCCTCTTTCTTAAACTCACAAGTACTGTTGTCAAACCCAGGTGCTTGATGGTGTGGTTTGCAATGTCGTATACGCACAGGGGCGAAAGTATCCATTGCAGCTGTCACATCCCTGTTATAATAATGGACTAGGGAACAAGGATCTTCACAGGCCCCCATTACTGCAGAGAGGTCCAGGTTTGCTGTAAGTGCCTGAGGAGTCATACTCCTCCTTGGATGATACCTGGTCAATTCCATGGGCAAAGATCTATTTTGAGGGGTTGCAACTGAGAACCATATTTAGTGGAGATCTGACCATGTGACTGGGTTTATTTTTAGGTCAGAGACTTCTAATCCAATCTGGAAGACAAGATCAAAAGTGTGACCGCATTTATGTGTCGCAGAGGGAATGACTTGTGTGAGCCCCATTGTGTATATGAGATCTTGGCCAAGGCGTGAGAGCTCATTATCGACCCATGCATTAAAATCCCAGACAATCTGTACTGTTCCAGAACTACTACTACAGCAACAATAACCGCAAACTTTTGTAAAAAAAATATCCTTCCATCTCCAGGGGGCGGTAAATGAGAAATACTATGAAACCTCCTAATTCTGTCGAACTCCGGGGAATGATGCACTCAAAAGAGTGAGTAATTTCTATTTAAGTGCTTTTTTTTTTTAAGCAGATGGCCACCCCGCCTCCCCTACGGTTCAGTCTGGGGTTGTGAATGACAGAGTAGTTTGTTGGAACTGCAGCTTCCAAGATAAGTGCTGCATTTTCGTCGAGCCAATTCTCTGTAATACAGGCTAGATCTGAAGATTGGGTGTGTTATGGGTGACCACCAGTCAGCATACCGATGCAAGTATCCCGGCAGCAGAAAACCGGTGGGGAGGGCGAGTGCAACAAGCCCCTTGGCAGTCACCATGGGTTCTATTCCCACTCTATGGGTGTCATGGACACCCACGAATGGGAATAGTCCCTGATGGATGGCATGCCGACCGCCAGGATTGTGAAGGGGCGGGATGTAGGGGGAGGTATTGGAACTGGTGATTCCTGCCCGCCGGTCATATAACTACATCCCCTAAAGATTCGGTAAGGTCAGCAATTGTAGCAGTCTTATTTCTTATAGATCTGGCATTACAAAGGAAAGTACGTTAGTAGGGAAAGGCCCTGAAAAAACTTAACTGTAAAACACGTGTCGGTGAGTCACACTGTGCTGCTGTGTATAATAACAATGTGCTAAATGTATAGAGCGAGATCTATAGGAATAGAGCGAGATCTATACTAAAGCTGAGCTGGCTATTGTGAAGCCTCATGACACTGAGGAGATCACAAGCTTTCCTGCACTGAGAGGATTATTTAACCACATATGACTCAGCAAGCAGCATGTACTAGCAACATTGTAGCAAGATTAAGATACACTGCTTAATGTAGCAGCTGAGACATCTCTACAGCACTGCTTGTTATTTTACAAGTATAGAACAATTATCTAGCAATGTTTATGTGCTACTCAGGTTAAATGCTGTTTATTTGATCTATAGGTTTCCATCACACAGCTGATAATTACAAAACAGCTAGTTAGGATATACTGCTATTAACAGCTGATGGAGTGCTCCAGTGTACTGCATTAGTGCAATATTCAAACAGCTTACTAAACCCTGTGCCTCACAGCTATGATCTATATTCCACTATAATAGTAGTGAATATTGTGGAAAACTGTCAGTTTATATGCATTCTTGGACATTACAGTGTCTCTCATTAACAATATCACTAATTAACATTGTGATTACTCACTTAAAGTGATATTGACTTTATTAATTACCTGCTGTAAATCGACCGAGAACAGCTAATTATATTGAGATCACTAGTGGGGAGAAGCACTGATCTATAGCTGTATAAGCATATAAGTGAACATCAATTATCATTCACTTAAAGTGACAATGACTTCAGGTATTACCTGCTGTAAATTGATTAATGAACAGCCAATTATATTGAGATCACTAGTGAGGAGAAACACGGATTCATAACTGTATAAGCATATGAATGCATACAAGTGAGGGGTCATAGCGCCCAAACAGATTATTCACTTAAAGTGATACTGACTTCAGATATTACCTGCTGTAAATTGATTGAGAACAGCTAATTACATTGAGATCACTAGTGAGGATAAACACTGACTCATAGCTGTATAAGCATATAAGTGCACATAAGTGAGGGATCATAGTGCCCAAACTGAGGGGGGGCTTTCTATTGGAATATTGCACTTTACAGTACCCTCAGTAAGCCTATCTAGTACAACTGATCAGTGACTTCAAAGCACCATTGGGCACTCAGCCTAACAACACATATAATTTGATTCAAGGGTCATAGTACCTGTAATATATTATATATGTGTAGCACTACAGAGTTAGCACAGTGTGTGTTTTTATTCACACATATCACACTTTTTTTGTCAATTTATATGTTTTTGGTTTTAATATTTCACAGCTACAGGTCTTTTTAACAAATATACTCTAATAAAAGTTATAATTTATGTATCAATTTAATGTTTAAGTGCGCCACTTCAAGTCCAATCCTTCTCTGATTCTTTTTGTGCATTACAAAGGAAAGATCTGATTGGGTAAACCAGAGGGCCTGCAGTTTTCTTTTTGTTGAGTGTGTTGGCTCCGGGGATGTCAGTCATAAAGCGAGAATTTACAGATCTGTACATCCAAGCACAGGGCTGTTTGTTAGGTACAACTTCTATTTGTCTCCTATTTGAAACTGGTGAGCCTGAAGACAAAAAGAACATACAAACTACACACATTATGAGTCGCTATACTTGCAAATACGCGCAGCGAGCACAGCAATATATGGTAACACACGCATTTACACGGACATGCCACAGAGATGGATTCAACACTTATTTCATGCAGTACATAATTAGAATAATATCAAGCGCCAGACATCATGATGATTTAAAATTATATAATGAAGTAATGTCATGTATGTGTATTATTTGAATAAAACCAGATACACCTGTCATATTTGGTATTAAAGCAAGCAGACTAATGTGTAGATTCATTTGATACTTGTTATTAAGTTGTAGGACATTGCAACAAATAATTATGATTAAATGTATAAAAACTAGAATCACTTTTATTAGAACAATAGATATTCCAAACACGTAGTGGACAGGAAGCTCAGGCAAGCCCCTTTGGATGTCCCCAAGGCTGAACCTCTTTAGCGTATACAAAGAGACTAGTGACTCATCATGAATGAGTTCCCTCCCCCAAACTAGATAACACATAGCTTATCACACAGGAAGCCAGTTGCTGTTTGGTCTCAGAGTAAGACGGAGTGCCAGCATGATTTTACAGAGAGAGAAAGACATAAGCATTGAGGGAATGGTATTGTATTGCTGGCCTGTAACTGTATGTAACTGTAACTGTATGTAACTGTATGTAACTGTATGTATTAACTGCTTACTGTATGAATTGTAACTATAGGTATACTGTACTTTGTAATATATTGAATCCATGTCCTTTTAATAACAAATATATACATCAATGAGCTTTGGAACTCAGATAATGTGTGGGTGTATTGTTTTCTCTTATTGGATGCAGTGTTTTGAGATGTACAGCGCACTTTTATTGTATATGGTAATAAGATGCGCCTGGCATCTGCAGTATATATTAGAGTGGGCATTTTAAATATTTGTGAGAAAGCAATTTGGCATTCACAGATGGGTGCTCGTCCGGGATATCAGGGTCTTAATGATGCACTGTACATTACAAACGTGGCTGTAATCGACCGGCTCCGATGGACACATCGCGACGCTGATGAAAATAACATCCACGTGTATTGTTGTGATATCAGTAAGCCAATTATATGAAATTTCAAGGGACAATGCGTTTCTCATAATATTTAAGATGCTAAAATTTATTTTTATTGTTGCAAAACAAAGTTCAAATAAGTCATATTGTGTTTGATTCAGATTGGATTGTTTATCTGTTAAGTAGGTTTAAAAGTACATTTAAAAGTTGCTGCATAGCCTTGATATAGTTTTTTTTTTTTAACTCAGGCCTAAAATAACTTCAGGTGCTTGTATAATGTGTGATTTCTTTGTGACAAAGGAAGCCGCATGGTCTGTCCTCCATTTTGGACTAACCACATGACCTGTCCACCATTTTGTGTAAACCTCATGGATGTGGAAGGGGGAGGAGCAGTGGCCATTTTAGGAAGGTCATTTTCTAAATAGCTTATTTTCACTCTGCTCAGAACAATCAGTTTCCTTGGTCACATCAAGCACAATTTATGAGTTACCAATGGATTTATTTAACCCATGCCATAGTCAATTACAAATAGTTTTAATTGGGCCTAGTGAGAGTAAATGGTAAGATAAATGCTTGGCTTGGGGTAAGAAATTGCACACAGATAGAAAAAGGAAAGAAAGGGTTTTGTTTTGTTTTTTCTCTTTTTCCTTCCAAGACTTGTAGAATCTGCTTGCTATAGCATAGCCATTGAAATGCAAATTAACCTGTGTAACTGCTTTTTCTTAGCAGGGAAAAGCAAATAGCTTTGATATGTAAATAAGAGGTAAGGTGTCTCATAGGAGACCAGTGAATGGTACATTTTGTCAAATTCGAAAAATATTGTAATGTATACATCATGTACTAACCACTCACACATGCCCGCTGTGCGTGCACTTGTTCCGCCATGCGTGCTCATATCCGCAATTTGCGTATGATCGCTCCCGCGTTCCTGCGCGTGGTATGGGTATTTACGGCGGAGTTTGTGAGCGCATAGAAGGTTATCAGAACATTACATATTTAACCCAAATAGTGCATTTTGTACACATAGCTCCCCTGCACCACATCAACAAGTATCAACAGTTTAAATGATTCCAGGACTAAGGGATTCACCTTTACATGATAGGAAGGGACAGACAAAGGTTATAGGGTGATGTCTAGTATCCAGCTGTAGGGTATTTTAAGGGTAACATTCCGGTGTTGGTTAGAGAAAGATTGCATGTTCCTGCGTATAGTTATGTGCAGAAGTAGACTATAGATATAAACTGTATTTACTGTATATTATGTATGCGGTGGGAATCCAGAGGATACCACCCACAAGAGCAGTTGAGAAAGACATCGCCCACCTTTTCAAATCAACCTATGACCTCTCCTGTAATGTAAAGATGCATCTCTGTGTCCAATAGACAAAGGGAATACAGTGACCATTGTATTGTATATGGAAGTTGTGTATAAAAAGCCTGTTGCTCCCTGGTTGGTCAGAAGACTCTGAACGCTATCTACCTGATGAGCGGAGGACTGGTCCAGGTTGCGCAAGCGAACATTCTCATGTATGTACATTGACTGTAGCCATTATTCTGTTGTAGATCTATCTTGTTAGCCTTGTAGTGTATAACTTGTACTGTTATCCCCTTTCAAATAATCCACTGAGGTGTTAGAACCCAGCGGTTAACTGCAAATCGGCGTTGTGTCCTAATTTCCCTGCTAGGGTTTAAAGTATATTTAACTGTATAAAGGTTTAAGGTGTAACATCATTACAGTGCTTTGCGGCACATGGTTTAGAGTGTAAGAATAACATTGCATTGCATTACGAATAAGGTTTAAAGTTTATCAAGAGTGTGTGCGCGCGCTGTGCGTACTCTGTACACCCAGCGCGACGTGTGTACGCTAAGTACGTACGACGTACGGGACTCTGTACGCAAATAGCGTACAAAGTGCGTAGTGTGTATATTAAGTCTAGCGGCCGCAGCGGCTCCATGGTAAGTGTGTTTAAAGGTATAGCTTTATGGTTTAAGATAATATCGACATTATCAATTTATATAATATTATTATAATTATGTGTATATTTATATCAGTGTATGTTCTGCAAGATAGCTATCCAATCTGAATCATATCATTTAAATTATTGATTATTGCTAGTCATTATAGATCTGTGTGAAACAGGATACATTTGTTGCTATATAGGTAAATTTGAAATAACAGTATTTTAAGGAAGTAAGTGTAAAGACACAAACGCAGGTCTGCATAAAAGTTTATACAGAACAAGTTGTGTCTAGTGGGCAATAGTAATTAGTATTGTTCACATTTATAGAGCTGTGTGATTTGCTTTATTGCGGACGCAGGGTTTTGTACACGTGTCTCGGACAAAGTACAGGACTGCGCACGCAGTGTAAGAGACACGCATGGTCGCGTGTTTACGCAAAGTGTGTGAGAATGCGGGCACTAAGTACAAGTTACACAATAGTGTCGTTTAGTTCAAAGGTGGGATAGTAGACCTTTAATACAATAACATAAAACTACCCGGTTTCTAAAGCAGATTAGTATAAAACTTTTGTTTAAACTATATTGCCTTTGGGATAAAGCTGCCTATCTGCATGAATTGAAATTTTCTGTACAGAAAAACCAAAGTGTATTTAGTGAGCGAACGTAGGAGTGAGTGGATATTGAACCCAGGGAATTTGGAATCCCGTAGTGTGGTACACCAAGTGAGTGAAGGCTTGGTGGCATGAGGCAGCTGACTCACGTTAATATAGATTGAAATACGCAAATCGTGAGATTTGCAGAGGAGCGTAATAGGGAATTGTGCATTGTGTAGTATTGAAGTAAAAAGGTTTTTTGTTACGCTCCGAGCTGAGGGTCACAGTTTGTACATTGACCCGTGGTTGTACGGCAGATAGGTAACAAGTACCTATACGCTGTGCGATTGGACTGCGCGTTTGTGGGTGCGATAGATAGCGCAACTTGATACCCTTTTAACGAGCTTTTTGCGTAGAATCGCGGTATCATTAGCGCTGTATAGAGCATACGCAAGCGTGATTTGTGTATAAAAAGTGTATAGGGAGTTTTCTCTGGTCTCTCTCAGGAAAATCTCCAGCGGCGGATATTTACTGGAAAAGGTAAGTCACTCCTAATACTTCCAGTAAATAGAAACCAATAGGGCCTCACTGGGTACGCGGTGTTCACTATTGGAGTGAGTCGTGGTACTCAGCGGAGAAGGAGTGAGTAAAAACACTAGGTGTCTTTCACCGTCTATCTGCGGTGTGCATTGGGGATTGCGTTTATTGGCAAAAAGTCCGCGATGGGATCCAATTGCACAAGCAGTGGGCGTTTGGTAGCTAGGGTTCAGGCTGAAGAAGAGTTGGGACCGAGAAAGTCAGACTCGGGACCGAGAAGGTCAGAATTGCGACCAAGAGGGTCAGCAAGGTTTATTATGTGTAAAAAGTATGGTTCACACATGGAGGCTTTTTGCAATGAATGGTTACGTATGACTGACAAAGATTGGGTACCATTCCCTAAGGTGGGCAGCTTTGAACCAGAGGTACTGCAGAACTTAAGGATAAGAATATGTCTGATAAAATCCAGAAAACAAAGGGTCAGACATACAAAGTGTTTAAACCTGTGGTAGCAAGAGGGGTTGGTAAATTTGATCCTAAGGTATTGCAGGTGGTATGTCTAACCAAAGTCATATAAAACAAGAATGGAAATATAAGAACTGTTTGAACTTGTAGCAACAATAAACAAGTAGGAAGAAAAAAAGAGAATGCAAGTACACCACCATATGTAGATGTGGAAGCAGTTACGGCCAGCATACAAACTATAGAAAATAATAAAAATATGAAAAATATGACTGTAACCTATATATGTACTAATGTATGTTGAAGTTTTATTTAGGAGGAGATGGTGACCTGATTGTTTTCAGCCATTTCTCATGTATCCAGAGGAGTATCCAACCGGTAAAAGAAGAGCAGTAGCCTGTGGGGGAAGTGGCTGAGACCAGTGGAACAGGTAAGTATGGTATCATTCGTGTACATATATAGTAAAACCCAAAAATAAAACAAAAAAATCAAGAAAGTAACGTCAGAAATGGAGAAAAACATGTCTGCACATTAGTATTTGCCAGTAGGAAAGCGGACAGAGACAAGGTAACCCCAGGGTATTTCTTTCAGTTACCATATAAGAAGTATTCATTCCTAGTAATGCCCCTAGTAAAGAGGAGCTCGGAAATGTTTGTTGGACCATGTACAGACCCTTAATAAGGGATGAGGAGGATTGAATGAATACTTTGCATGACCTAGAAGCTTGTTAAACTTTTTTTTTTGTTTTTGTCTTTTGCAGTAATAGAAAACTCTCCATCTGGATAAGACCACTGGTAAACACTAATTCGGCAAATGGAAGGTGGCTGTCTCTGTGCAAATGGACGGGCTCAATAAGGCATTGAGTATTAAGGTGCAGACTTCTTTGCAAAATTGGAAAGGGGTCACAGTAGCTAATCTTAGATAGTGTGCCATTGAACATCAAAAGAATAGTACTAGGCGCAGAGAACAACAGGTGGAGAGGTTGAGGACGGTAAGTATACTGGCACATACAGGAAAGACCCATCAGTCCAAACCCGAGATCCCTAATGGTCAATAATGTTACACTTGTAGGAAGGAAGGGCATTTTGCCAGAGATTGTAGGAGTAGTAGGCAGGGCCGGTGCAAGGTTTCTCGGCACCCTAGGCAAAAGTTCTGCCTACTGCCCCTTCCCCCTAACCAGCCTTCAGGTGAAAAGCATACTGCTGCCCTGCCCCAACCCCAGCCTGTTGCATGACTGCTCTCTTCTCCCCATCTCCATAGTCTGTGTGGATTCCTGCTGCTCTCACCCCCCCCTACTCTTTTAAATGTCTTCTGCTCTATCCCCACTACCATCTGTTTGCATGCTGCTGCTCATCCACCCTAGATTGTGTGCATGCCTGCTGCTCATCTCAGCACCCGCCCCCAAAGACTGCTGCTCTCCCCCTCTTTCCTTATCAAATGCGGACAGTGCACTGTGTAGCCACCTCACCTGCAGGCTGCGATGCAGAGATGGGACTGAGTAGTCTGTGAAAGAGCCTGGTATGAAGAGCAGCATCGCATGTCACCCTGCAATACAGGAGCTTAGCAGTCGTGGCTACTGCAGATACGAGTGCTGGGGGGATTGCGGCGGTTGTGAGAGGTAGGACCACGCTACCTTTTCCATGCAGCTGTAACAGGCCACCCCCTCAGGTCCTGGCGCCCCTAGGCAGCTGCCTAAAGCTGACTAGTGGAAGCTCCGGCCCTGGTAGTAGGACACATAGTCAATATAGATCCCCTAGACAGAAAACACAAGCCACATTACTAAACACATAGACGGGACCAAGGGACATATAGTAAGGAATCATAAATCATATAGAAAACACAGATTCAGCTAATGGGAAGAACAAAATAAATGCAACATTACCCTTTGACAAAACTTGCTGGGGTTAAGATGGGGCCTCAAAACTTTTGCTTCTTTTTCCTAGCAGAAATGGCCCCTGATTAGCTTAATTTTATTAGATATGATATACATATACTGTGCTCCCGCTCAGGAAGTACAAAGTATGTTAGACACCCACGAAGACTAATGTCGCATTCTACTGTTATAGATGCATGTCCATCACAGGTAGAAGAAATTATCTCACAGATACCGGGTTCCCTATGAACTTAGGATGGACAGGACACTGGATTGATGGCTGGGATAGTCCCAATAGCGATACGACAAACACAGACATTTTTTTAAGGGGAGTAGACCAAGTAGAGAATAACTTCCCCGTAGTGCCCAATGCAGTTGTCAAATTTTTATAAAATCTTCACCTCTACAAACTCATCTGTCACCAACCTCTATTCTGTTTCTCTACAGTTTTCCTCTTCATCTTTTGCGTTCACACAGGGTGGTACAATACATGGATCCAATTACAGTTCAAACTCCACATGCCTAGGTCCTTCAGAGTTCTGCCCAAATCCAGTATATCTCAACAGCACGATAACACCAGTATTACTGCAGTGTACCTTGTCATGCACAAAGGGTGGAGAATACACCTGTCATATTTGGTATTAAAGCAAGCAGATTAATGTGTAGATTCATTTGATACTTGTTATTAAATTGTAGGACATTGCAACAAGTAATTATGATTAAATGTATTAAAGCTAAAATCACTTTTATTAGAACAATAGATATTCCAAACAGGTAGTGGAGAGGAAGCTCAGGCCAGCCCCTTTGGACGTCCCCAAGGCTGAACCTGTTTAGCATATACAAAGAGACTAGTGACTCATCATGAATAAGTTTCCTCCCCAAACTAGATAACACATTGCTGATCACACAGGAAGCCAGTTGCTGTTTGGTCTCAGATTAAGATGGAGTGCCAGCATGATTTTACAGAGAGAAAGACATAAGCATTGAGGGAATGGTATTGTATTGCTGGCCTGTAACTGTATGTAACTGTATGTAACTGTATGTATTAACTGCTTACTGTATGAGTTGTTACTATAGGTATACTGTACTTTGTAATATATTGAATCCATATCCTTTTAATAACAAATATATACATCAATGAGCTTTGGAACTCAGATAAATGTGTGGGTGTATTGTTTTCTCTTATTGGATGCAGTGTTTTGAGATGTACAGCGCACTTTTATCGTATATGGTAATAAGATGCGCCTGGCGTCTGTAGTATATATTAGAGTGGGCATTTTAAATATTTGTGAGAAAGCAATTTGGCATTCACACAAGGTATTTAGATGGTTACAGGGCATAAGAGGTTATCGGCCTCACTTTCCCAGACTGCCCCGGTGAGTTTTTCTGAAAATGTCAAGGGATTTAAGAATAGAAGTTTGTGGTGGATTAATAGGAACTGCCTCTCGTGGTGAGCAGAGTGAAAATATAAAGCTGGAGGTGTACAAATACATTGGGTCATCAATGTCAAGAAAGTATGAAGTGCATTTGATAATAAGAGAAGATTAAACAGTTTTTTCTCAATTCTGTTAGTGAACCAGAAGTTACAATATATGGGGATTCAGGAACAGAGTATAATTTAATTTGGCTTTTGCTATATACAGTTGCTTCTCTTGTATTTTGAACAGGGGTTAATAAAATTAACTAAAGGTAACATTTCTTTTTAGTTGCTGATTTAGAGTCACAGAAGTTATTCCAGAACAAAACAGGCTTGTGGGAGGGTGTTAGAAGCCATTCCTACTGTGTAGGTGTGAAATCCCAGCATGAGACCCCTTTTGAAATGGATATTCCTTGCAGGGTAGAGATAACATATCTCTTGGGAATAAGATGGGTCCCTGTGTTTTAAAATGAACAGACATCCAGAAATTCAGAGGCTGGGGATATTGTATCATATATTATTAATGCAATAGATTAGAGTTATTTGCTGAACAGAGAATATAGGTAACTGGTGTATAAGGGAGGAGCTTGATGGACCCAAGGGTAGTTTGATATCCATGGTACTGTACCTTGCTCTGGAAATCATCATTGCAGTTGTAGTGCCAGTCTGAGTCCCAATGGAAGAGGAATCCAATGTGAATCTCAGTGCAGGGATGCAATCCATTGATTTTGGAGAGATGTCCACATAGGGTAGTACAAATTAAATGTCAGTCCTTTAATATTTTGATGTTTCTGAAGTCAGTTGTGCAAAATGTAAGATGTTTTCTGGAGATGATTAGGAGCATTTTGAAGGTGAGGCAGCCATCTTGGGGCTCGCTCAGTAGATCAAACTAAATAATACAATAAAACATAATAAGATATAGATCCTATATTGCGCTAGTTTTAGTGTTTAAATATAATAATTGTGTGGCTTAAGTGTTAATAGGTAGGCTGCAAATCCCTATAAAGCGGTCCTTTGCCAAAAGTGGACCTAAGTATACAATGTGAAAAAATGTTTTTAGGAAGCGCTCCAATTTTTAATTGGTCAGAATTCCTTTTTTAACTTTTATTCTATGGTGTCTTCATACTGATAAGGTATTTAACCTATTACTTTCATCACAGAAAACAGAAGCCCGAGTACACACAACAATCAGGGCTGGCAACAAAAATCTTGCAGCCCGGTACACTGAAACCCTCCCCCCCCCAAACACACTCGACATCCCAATATTATCTGGCACTCCTCAGAAACAATCACAACTAAAGGTGCATACACACGGTGAGATATTGACTAAGTGCCGATTTTGACTTTGTGATTTCCCTTGAACTCCCCGAAGCACAAATACTGACTATCTTTACTTGCGATATTGACTATGTGCAATTTTGACGTATATTGTCGAATTTGCGGGCATTTTCGACAGGTTTTTGCCCTATTTTCAACAATGCCAATTTGGCTTTAAAAAAAGTCATATTGGCATTGTCGAAAGCGGACTAAACCTGTCGGAAGTGCCCAGAAATTGAATAGTGCAGTGTCGGATCCTCTTTGTCGTAGAGGATCCAACAACAGTTGAATAGACCCCTTTATAGTCAAAGTCGTACACAACATTGCACCGTGTGTATGCACCTTTACTCTGGTGATCATCCAATAAATATAGTCCCAAAATCAGATATCACTGTTAGATCAAAGATTATATGCAGACAGTCTTCATTATTAGCCAACGTTTCGGGACCTAGTTACTTATATCAATGCCTTTTTATTTTTATATACATATATATATATATATATATATCTATCCATACATACATACACACACATATATATATATATATATATACACACACGCACCCACTTACACATATATTTATATACATAGATCAAGTTATTTACATTTTTAAATAAAATCATTAGACTATTCAAATGTCAGGGTTCCCGGACCGAGGAGGGACTTACTTCAGCCAGGGTGTCTCTCCTGTCTGTAGGGTTAGTGGAAGAGCTGCGGGCTGCTGCTGCTGTCTGTGCAGTAAATACCCCATCTGAACAACCAACAAGTCTCTGTGACCTGTGGAAGACTGAGCACACTTGAAAGCTGGGATGCTCCTCTGCAGATGCAGCGTGTCGTCAGCACCATGACTTCACAATGCCAGTACCTCGGGGACCAGACCAAGTGACAAGTAATGGGGGGAGGGGGCAGGGGGGTGTTGTGCTGCCAGACGGTTCTGCTGTAGTTAATGTGCGGGCGGAGCAGGCAGTTAAAAAGTATTAATATGTGTATTAATAGGTGCTGCTGCCCCTTTTTGTTTGTGTGTCTGATCATCGGGGCCACTAAAAACCTTGAGGCCCAGTACAGTGGTCCCATTTGTCCCCCTCTGTCACCAGGCCTGCCAACAAAACAATATGAAATCTGTTTAAAATGATTCAACGCTTCTTGTTTGATAATACACTTAATCTAAAATATCACATAAAAAGACATTCAAGACATTTTTACACAAATAGACATTATTGATCATACAGAACAAACTGTGTATCAATACACTTGCTGTCGTCTTTGGGGCATGTGAGCCTATTCTCCACCCACTTGGCCCACTTTTACTTGTAATAGTTTGTCACCCAACAGTACATAAACAGTGAAGTACAGAAAAGCTGTTCAGAAGTGTCTGGGACTCAGGGTTGACACCAATAAGGTCGACAACAATTAGGTTGACGCCAATTGGTCGACACGGACAAAGGGTGAACATGGACACGGTCGACATGGACAAAGGTCGACATGAGTTTTTTGTTTTTTTGGCGTCGCTTTGCCATGCTTCGGGTAAGGTGCCTCGTTCCGCTACCGCTGCGCTCAGCACAGGTTATCGTTCCCAATTGTAGTCCACGTGGATCGTAAAGTATGAACAAGTTAAAAAAATATTGTGAAAAAGTCATGTCGACCTATTTCAGGTGTCGACCTAGATTCCGGATACCGTTCGTAAAATACAGAGAGCATGGAGATACTAAAGGGAATGCTTGAGTAAATAGGAAAGTCTTCAGTCTGTTGTTGAAGGATTCTAGAGTGGAGGCTTCTCAAACTGTGCATGGACGCGAGTTCCAGAGTCGAAGCCGCATGGCTAAAGGCGATTGTAGGTACCGCTAAAAGTCCTTTAGCTACAGATCGAAGTAATCGACCGGGGCAGTATGAAATCAGAAGCTACTTCAGGTACCTTGGACCCTGGTAATGTAGGGCTTTGAAAGTCAGTAAGCCAATCTTGAAGACGCATCTTACAGGCAGGCAGTTGAGGGAGTAGAGAAATGGTGTTATGTGGCTGGAACGGGGCTGCCTGGCAGCTACATTTTGTATCAGCTGTAAGCAGTGCAATTATTTTGCTGGGAGACCAAGGTAGAGAGCATTGTAGTAGTTTAATCGAGATGAGACAACTGCATTTATAACTTTTCTATCTATCTATCTATCTAGATGTAAAATATATACAGGGCTGTCAAAATTAAAATTTCCCTACTTAGAGCACTCTGGAATAAGCTCTAATACAGATAAATCTGTACAACAGGTACTTCAGAGGGTACACTAGCCATTTAAAAACAAATGTCACCAGGTGACGTTGTGGGCATGTAAATCACTTGGGAAGCAATACAATTGTTAAGGTAACAATGTACTGTAAAGTGGGTCATCAGCCAGTACTTTCAGACATACATCTCGGCCAACCCGATTATCAGGTGTATTGGAAGAATGTTAAACCCTGGCAGATCTGAAAGACAGATTTAAATGTGAAGCATATCCCAAATTACATGTTACATTCTGCTACAGAGAATGCTGTTATTTCAATGCAAACTGTTGTTGACCACAATATGGGACACATTGCACAACTGTAATGCTCTTAAATCATTTTGTATTGCTGCATCACTATCATGTCACAAAATGCCTCCCACACTCCATCTGGCTGTTTTTTGTGAAGAATGTTTGCGTTGGATCCAGGGACTGTGTCTGAGACTTCATCCAGCAGTACAGTAAGGACGACCATTCTGGTGCAGTATGTTTTCAAAATGCTATGAAACCCTGCTGTCTCTGTGAGCAGCTTTCATTTTATGTTTTTTTTTAAATAAAGCTATTTTTTAAAAGGCAATATTGTACTATTCTATTACCTTTTAAGGTTCAAAGAGCTGCAACTGGCTTAGTTGTTTATTAAGGTGTAGTACCAAATTGATTGGTGCACTGTTAGTGCCCAGTTTTGTTTTCATTTTTATTTCAGTGATGTGTGTGTAGATACTGTAGATGTATATGTTATGGTAAGAACTTACGGTTGATAACGTGATTTCTCTTATGTCCACAGGTATCCACAGGATAACATTGGGATATTGTCGAGCGACAGCGAAAATGGCACCAACACGGTCACGAGCTTTCTAACCTCCCAGGATGCATTGGGGCCTCCACTATATAGTCCCGCCCACTGACTCAGTCAGATCAGTTCTTTCCACAGCGATTTTAGGCAGGAACATTAGGTAGAGACCTGTACAGGTGATAAGTACACACATGCACACCCTTCTATACAAGAAGGAAGAGGTTTTAGTGATTGTCTAGAGCAGGGGTTCTCAAACTCGGTCCTCAGGACCCCACACAGTGCATGTTTTGCAGATAACCCAGCAAGTGCACAGGTGTATTAATTACTCACTGACACATTTTAAAGGGTCCACAGGTGGAGCTAATTATTTCACTTGTGATTCTGTGAGGAGACCTGCAAAACACGCACTGTGTGGGGTCCTGAGGACCGAGTTTGAGAACCTGTGGTCTAGAGCCTCAAATCAGATGCGTCAGGGTGGGATCCCTGTGGACATAAGAGAAATCACGTTATCAACGGTAAGTTCTTTCCATAACGTATATTTCTCTGGCTGGGTCCACAGGATTATCCACAGGATGACATTGGGATTCCCAAAGCCATTTTAGTGGTGGGGACCCTCCTGATTGCACAGGAGGACCTTTCGCCCGAAGTCTGCGTCATGAGAGGCAAAAGTATCCAAGGCATAATGTCTGATGAATGTGTTTATGGAAGACCATGTGGCTGCCCTACATATCTGTTCTGCTGAAGCACCCTGTTGTGCTGCCCAAGAAGGACCTACCTTTCGTGTAGAGTGTGCAGAGACATTAGCCGGAATAGGGAGATCTGCATGAGAATAAGCTTCTGATATTACCATTCTGAGCCATCTTGCCAGCATCTGTTTACTAGCAGGCCATCCTCTTCTATGGAATCCGTAGAGGATGAAGAGAGAATCTGTTTTCCTGATGGCACTAGTACGATCTATGTAGATTCTTAAGGCTCGGACCACGTCCAGCGACGCTTCTCCCGCAGATAGTCCCGATACCTGAAAAGCTGGGACTACAATCTCTTCATTCAGGTGAAACTTTGATACCACCTTTGGAAGATAGCTAGATCTCGTTCTGAGAACTGCTCTGTCTGGAAAAAAAACTTAGGAAAGGAGACTTACACGATAATGCTCCTAAATCTGACACTCTTCTGGCTGACGCCATTGGCAGTAAAAAAAGAACTTTAACCGTTAACCACTTAAGATCTGCTCTCTCAAGTGGTTCAAACAAAGAACCCTGGAGAAATTTAAGAACTAAATTCAAATCCCAGGGAGCTGCAGGAGGAACAAATGGAGGTTGAATATGTACTACTCCTTGAAAAAACGTACGTACATCCTGTAAATCAGCAATCTTTTGCTGAAACCAGACAGTCAACGCTGATACTTGAACCCTCAAGGAAGCAACTTTCAACCCTTTATCCAATCCTGCCTGAAGGAAATCCAAAATCCTAGCTACTTTAAAAGATCTCGGATTGAAATTTTTTCCAGTACACCAATGAATATAGGCTTGCCATATTCTATGATACACACGGGCCGTAGAAGGCTTTCTTGCTCTCAGCATAGTTTGGATTACTTGTTTCGAAAATCCTTTAGCCTCTAAGATAGAGGTTTCAACAGCTACGCCATCAAAGACAGGCGATCCAGATGACTGTGACAACAAGGACCCTGCATTAGCAGATCTGGACGTTGAGGGAGCAGTATCGGTGCTTCCACGGACATTCTCAACAGATCTGTGTACCAATGCCTTCTTGGCCAAGCTGGAGCTATTAGAATGATCGCTCCTTTTGCCTGTTTTATCTTTCTCACTACTCTGGGTAACAGAGATATTGGAGGGAACAGATATGCCATCTGAAAGCTCCATTCTACTGACAGTGCGTCTACAAGGACCGCTCCTGGGTCCCTTGCTCTCGATCCGTACCTCGGAACTTTGTTGTTTAGACGCAACGCCATAAGGTCTATCCCCGGTAGACCCCATCTGTTCACCAGTGTCTGAAACACTTCTGGGTGTAGTGCCCATTCGGTTTCCTGAATGGTGTGCCGACTGAGAAAATCCGCTTCCCAGTTTAGTACACCCGGGACAAATACTGCTGACAATGCTGGGAGATGGAGTTCTGCCCATTTTAGAATGGGAGTTACTTCCTCCATCAGACTCTTGCTGTGAGTTCCTCCTTGATGATTGAGGTATGCTACTGCCGTCGCATTGTCTGAGCGGATCTAGACTGGTCTTCCTTGTAGATTGTCCTTTGCCTGAACTAAAGCCAAGTAAACGGCCCTTATCTCCAACAGATTTATCGGCAGGCGACTTTCCCTTGCGGTCCATTTCCCTGGAACCATAGGCTTCCAAGTACCGCCCCCCAGCCTTGCAGGCTGGCATCTGTTGTCAGGCCTTGCCACTCTTTTATCCAAAAGGGTCTCCCCTTGTTTAAATGGTCTGTCTGTAGCCACCACGCTAGAGACCTTTTTACATTTAGTGGAATCTTTATCATCTGCTTCTTTATCGTCTGATGATTTCCGTTCCATTTGGTCAGAATAAGGTGCTGCAACGGTCTGGAGTGGAATTGCGCATATTCCACTATGTCCAAGGTTGATACCATCAGACCCAAGTCGCATTGCTGCATGGACTGACATTGTCTGGGCTTGCAACGCTTCCTGAGCCATGACCTGCACCTTGACTATCTTTTTCTCTGGTAAGAGAACTTTCTGTAGGTCCAATATGGCCCCCAAATGAACCATCCGCTGTGACGGATTCAGGGACGACTTTTCCCAATTTATGAGCCACCCGTGTCTCTGTAAACAAACTATCGTCTGTTGAAGATGGCTCAACAGTAAATCTTGCGACTGTGCTAAGATTAACAGGTCGTCGAGGTATGGGAATATTCTTATCCCTTGTTTGCGCAGACAAGCTGCCATAACCACCATGATCTTGGTAAACACCCTGGATGCTGTAGCTAGCCCGAACGGCAGAGCTTGGAACTGGAAATGTTCCTGGAGGATGGCAAACCTGAGGTAACACTGATGTGATAGTGCTATAGGCAGTAGGTAAGCATCCCGTACATCCAGAGATACCATGTAATCTCCCGGTTCCATAGCCAACATTATGGAGCGTAACGTCTCCATGTGGAACTTCGGGATCCATATGTATTTGTTCAACATTTTCAGATTTAGAATTGGTCGGTATGACCCATTTGGTTTCTGGATTAGAAATAGATTGGAGTAAAACCCCTGTCCCCTTTGTGATGGAGGTACTGGGACAATCACACCTGACTGCAGTAATTTTTGGACTGCTTCTTGCAGGGCATTGGCCTTCGACTCTATACGAGATGGGCTGGTGCAAAAAAATCTTTGAGGAGGCTGCCTCCTGAATGGGAACCCATACCCCTGAGATACTACCTTCTGCACCCAAGCATCTGCTGTTGACTGTTGCCATATGTGTGCAAAAAGGAGGAGTCGGCCCCCAACCCTGGAATCCTCCAGGCGGAGGCCCATCTCTTCAGGCTGACGGTTTCTGTTCAGGTTTGGAAGCTGGCTTTTTGCTAGCCCACTGCTTCCTACCCCTGGATTTAAACTGGGGTTGCTTAGGCTCCTCTTTAGCTTTCGCTTTGCCACCGAAATGAGCGAAATTTTAAACCCTTGGATTTAGGGTTATAAGCAGCCGGAAATCTGACCTTTTTCGATTCAGCCTCTGATTCTAGGATATCCGATAAAGGTTTTCCAAATAATATATTACCGACAAAAGGCAATGCTTCCAATTCTTTCTTGGACTCCGCATCTGCCTTCCAGGTCCGTAGCCAAACTGCTCTGCGAGCGACTACTGTCAAGGCTGAAGCTTTAGAAGCAACTGTGCCTACATCAATTTCTGCTTCTTCCAAATACTGGGCAGATTGTCTTAAACGGCAAAAACGATCTTCTTGCTCCCTAGTAGGAGAAGGGATGTCATTCTCTAGTTCCTCTATCCATTCGCCCATTGCCTTTGCTACCCAGGCCGAAGCCATAGCAGGTCTTACCACTGCTCCTACTAGAGAAAAAATATTTTTCAACAGGCTCTCTACCCTTCTGTCTGTGACATCATTCAATGAGGTAGATGACAGTGGTAAAGCAGATTTATGCACGAGTCGCAGAACATGTGCATCTACTTTTGGAGGAACTTCTCTTTTCAAACAATCCACAGCAGGAAATGGATAATAAGAATCCCATCTCTTAGGAATCTTATACTTTTTACTGTGCGCTGCCCAAGACTCATCCATCATTTCCGTCAGCTCATCTGACGCTGGGAATTCAGCTTTAACTGATTTTGTTCGTTTAAATACATGTGCTTTAGTTTTTAACACGGTCTTGGCTGGCTCTTCCAACGAGAGAACAGCCTTCACAGCATTAATAAGTTCAGCTACATCTTCTGAACTAAAGCTCTGCGACTGATCATCATACGGAGTTGAATCTATTGTATCATCATCCGATGTATCATCTTGTGTGGTCTGCCACACAGACGTATCTGTCTTAGTCTTACCTGCCCCTTGGTTGCTTGTAGAGGCTACTGGCACCAAACCATAGGAAGGGAGCTGCATGTATGGGTTCATAGTGTAACCTAACCCTTGAGGTGGTGCTACCAGAGCTAACCTGTCCGCTATTGAAGACAGAGTCTTTGCGAACATATTCCATGGTGGCTCTGTTGGTGGTTGAACCAACTCCTGTTTCTTACTTCGCTGAAAAGCGAAAGTTTGCACACAAACCCTCATAAGTGACCAATTGATTCATATCAATTACCCCTGACTTACAAGATAAGCATGTTAGGACTGTAGGAGTGCTTGATAAATTCTCTTCATCACTTTTGGCGCTCACAGACATGGTATTAACCTGTTATTGACTACACAATTTGTGACTGAAAATCAACCTATATGTCAGTATATAGAGGTGAGATCAATCTGACCACAGTGCACCTGAATTGAGGGTCAGAACAGGACTGACATTACACAGAAAAGTCAGCACACATACTAGCAGTCAGTCACATGTTAAAGCATTAGACATTGCCATATGAGAATACAACCTAAATAACAACTTATACATAAGTAGGAAAATTGTACTTCTGTTTTAAACTGGTTCTTTTTTCAACATAGCATGCAGAAAACAGTAGTATACAGGTCTCATATGCAATAGGTACTCAAAATTAACAATGCATACTAAGAAGTAGAGAGAATTTTTAGTACTGTATACCCTGCCTCCGTAGAGCGGGATACAGGGGACTCACCACACTTCCATATCCAAGCAAATACGCTCGTAAGACGTTGAGTGGATTCAGACGCTACTGGTGTACACTGCCGCTCTTGATAACTGATAACGGACACGGACGCTCACCAACGGACACCGACGCTGAGCGACTACCACGTGTATGCAGACGTTAAGGCCTGCGACTCGGTCTGGTGGGTTTATCTCCAGTGTATACAACCGCAGCGTCTAAGCTGCGACCGAGTACCCTCGTGGTAGCGTCTGAGCCGGAAGTGAGGTCATTTAGTTCATGAAACGAGAAACACGCGGGAACTGGCCATGAACTCGGAGGAGGGACGGCCAGGAGAGCGTCTGAATCCCCCTGTTGACTTAAACTCCCAGGATCGCGGCCTCTACCTAGATGCCTATGATCCCCGGAGCGTAGCGCTGTCGCACTCTAGATGTTCGGCGCATCAACACACTGTTTGTAGTCTCCACCAAAGTCAGTGTAGCTGTGTCCTGACCCCTCTAGTAAGAGGAAGTCCATAGACTCACCGTCTCCCCATGCTCCGGCCACAGCCGGGTTACGTCTGCTGGACCTGCTAGAACATCCGACACAGACGCCCGTCGAGACAGCACTGATAGCCGAAGGTAAGCGTTGTTGCGACCCGGTTGGGAGTTGTTGGAGCGACACTTTCTAGAATGCGTTTAAGACGCTGTTAAGATAAGTCGCTCAAAAAAACAATATAGTAAGTCTATAAAAATAAAATAATAAAAGCTTGAGGCTGCTCTCACAGCAGCCCTGTGACCATGCGGCTTCCTGCCGCACCAAGCAAAAAACTGATCTGACTGAGTCAGTGGGCGGGACTATATAGTGGAGGCCCCAATGCATCCTGGGAGGCCAGAAAGCTCGTGACCGTGTTGGTGCCATTTTCGCTGTCGCTCAACAATATCCCAATGTTATCCTGTGGATAATCCTGTGGACCCAGCCAGAGGAAGATAGATATTTATTTGGCAGGAGGATTTGTTCCTTTTCTCAGTATTCTGCTTTTTGCTGGCAAGACAGTGCCTCTGCTCCCTACATCTGTAGAAATGACCATGTAATCTCTCCATGTTATACAAATGGATATAATGAAATTAAATTGTTTGGTGGGAAATATATAAATAATACAGACAGCTATTATACAGAAAAAGGTGTTATTTGACTACTAACATTTAAAGAATGTCAACCCAAACATTTCATTATTGACACAGGATCATTGGCTAATTAAAGAGGGAAAGAAAACTCCCACATGACTCTAGGATGTGTTTGATCAATTTATTTTAATTATTCACATCCTACGAGTGCTTTCATGTGGGACGTTTTCTCTTTTCTTTTTAGTTGAAGTTAGAGTTTATTTGGCCATAGTTTCCCTATAATTCTGGGATGATGGTAATATTAACCTGAATTTTTTTTTTTATGGGAACATATCCATCAATCCTGAGCAGGCTCCAGGGACCGGACTCTGAAACAGGAGAGGTAAGTAATATATGTGGGGCTCTGGGCTGGCCCTTGATAGGGGGACATTGGACTGGCACAGAAAGGGGAGACACTGGAATCGCACACAAGAGAGGGGGCTGGCACAAAAGTGGGGGGCACTATGGGCTGACAAACAACATGAGGGGCATACTTGGGTGAGGGTTCTGTGCTGGCATATAAGGACATGAGAGCTGGCATATGAAGACATGCAGGGTCTTTGAGCTAGCATATAAGAACATGAGGGGGCTTTGAGGGGGATCAGTATGAAATACAGGTTGAGTATCCCTTATCCAAAATGCTTGGGACCAGAGGTATTTTGGATATCGGATTTTTCCGTATTTTGGAATAATTGCATACTATAATGAGATATCATGGTGATGGGACCTAAATCTAAGCACAGAATGCATTTATGTTACATATACACCTTATACACACAGCCTGAAGGTCATTTTAGCCAATATTTTTTATAACTTTGTGCATTAAACAAAGTGTGTCTACATTCACACAATTTATTTATGTTTCATACACACCTTATACACACAGCCTGAAGGTCATTTAATACAATATTTTTTTGTAACTTTGTGTGTTAAACAAAGTTTGTGTACATTGAGCCATCAAAAAACAAAGGTTTCACTATTTCACTCTCACTCAAAAAAGTCCGTATTTCGGAATATTCCGTATTTCGGAATATTTGGATATGGGATACTCAACCTGTACCTCCAATCAAAATCCCGACACCAATTGACCGATGGTCAAAATCCCGACAAGGTCAAAATCCCGACATGGACAAAATACCGACATTTAAAATACAGACAAGGTCAAAATACCGACATGTAAAATGCCGACAGGTCAAAATACCGACATGCCGTTTTTGTTGTCTTTTGTGTGTGTATGTCGACATAAGTCAACATGGACACCATACAAAGTGTACCGCCACGCTCGTCATGCTTCGGGCACGGTGCCTCGCTCCGCTCGGCACACTATTATATTCCCCCTCCAGGTCCACTGGGATGGTAAAGTATGAACAAGTCGGTTTCAATGAAAAAAATCATGAAAAACTCATGTCGGTATTTTGACCTGTCGGCATTTTACATGTCGGTATTTTGACCTTGTCAGTATTTTAAATGTCGGTATTTTGTCCATGTCGGGATTTTGACCTTGTCGGGATTTTGATTGGAGGTAAACTGACTGCATCCCCTTTGAGGACTGAGATATAGATAGGCATAACATTAAAAACCATTGACAGGTGAAGTGAATATTAATTCTCTTGGGTCAGAGCTGTTTTGGCACACACACACACACACACACACACACACACACACACACACGTTGGTAGTATCCCTAATTTCCCAATGCTGTTTCTCTGACTATTGCCAAAATACATGTCAAACAATCTCGATTCGCCAATCCTGAACAAAAAAATTATCAGAATCGGTGAGTACGAGATATTTAATATGTTGTATTTTGCCAATACCCAGAGAAATCCGCGATCATCGGTTTCCGCTGATCAGTGAATCGGATCGCTGTTCAAGGAATCTGCTCTGCATTGGGAAATTCATAGTCTGATAACGATGATCAAAAAAGATGAACTCCTTTGCTTCTGTGTACTGACACACATATAATAAAGATATAATTATTTAACTATGATAGTCCTTAAAAGGGTATTTGTGGCCAGTTAATACTAATAGTCATAGGTTCCTCCTTGCTGGTATTTCTATTCCATATGGGGGGACCTCAAAATGATGGAGAGAACTAATATAGTATAGCAAATTTTATTTAACACAAAGAAAATAAGAATTTACTCACCGGTAATTCTATTTCTCATAGTCCATAGTGGATGCTGGGAACTCTGTAAGGACCATGGGGAATAGCGGGCTCCGAAGGAGGCTGGGCACTCTAGAAAGATCTTAGACTACCTGGTGTGCACTGGCTCCTCCCACTATGACCCTCCTCCAAGCCTCAGTTAGGTACTGTGCCCGGACGAGCGTACACAATAAGGAAGGATTTTGAATCCCGGGTAAGACTCATACCAGCCACACCAATCACACCGTACAACTCGTGATATGAAACACAGTTAACAGTATGAAACAATAGAGCCTCTCAACAGATGGCTCAACAATAACCCGATTTAGTTAACAATAACTATGTACAAGTATTGCAGATAAACCGCACTTGGGATGGGCGCCCAGCATCCACTACGGACTACGAGAAATAGAATTACCGGTGAGTAAATTCTTATTTTCTCTGACGTCCTAGTGGATGCTGGGAACTCCGTAAGGACCATGGGGATTATACCAAAGCTCCCAAACGGGCGGGAGAGTGCGGATGACTCTGCAGCACCGAATGAGAGAACTCCAGGTCCTCCTCAGCCAGGGTATCAAATTTATCGAATTTTGCAAAGGTGTTTGCCACTGACCAAGTAGCAGCTCGGCAAAGTTGTAAAGCCGAGACCCCTCGGGCAGCCGCCCAAGATGAGCCCACCTTCCTTGTGGAATGGGCATTGACAGATTTTGGCTGTGGCAGGCCTGCCACAGTATGTGCAAGCTGAATTGTACTACAAATCCAACGAGCAATAGTCTGCTTAGAAGCAGGAGCACCCAGCTTGTTGGGTGCATACAGGATAAACAGCGAGTCAGATTTTCTGACTCCAGCCGTCCTGGAAACATATATTTTCAGGGCCCTGACAACGTCTAGCAACTTGGAGTCCTCCAAATCCTTAGTAGCCGCAGGCACCACAATAGGCTGGTTCAGGTGAAACGCTGACACCACCTTAGGGAGAAACTGGGGATGAGTCTCTATTCTGCCCTATCCATATGGAAAATCAGATAAGGGCTTTTACATGATAAAGCCGCCAACTCTGACACTCGCCTGGCTGAAGCCAAGGCCAATAACATGACCACTTTCCACGTGAGATATTTCAGATCCACGGTTTTTAGTGGCTCAAACCAATGTGATTTTAAGAAACTCAACATCACGTTGAGATCCCAAGGTGCCACAGGAGGCACAAATGGGGGCTGAATATGCAGCACTCCTTTCACAAAAGTCTGAACTTCAGGTACTGAAGCTAGTTCTTTTTGAAAGAAAATTGACAGAGCCGAGATCTGTACCTTAATGGAGCCCAGTTTTAGGCCCATATTCACTCCTGCTTGCAGGAAATGCAGAAATCGACCTAGTTGAAATTCCTCTGTTGGGGCCTTTTTGGCCTCGCACCATGAAACATATTTCCGCCATATGCGGTGATAATGTTTTGCCGTAACATCTTTCCTGGCTTTAATAAGCGTAGGAATGACTTCCTCCGGAATGCCCTTTTCCTTCAGGATCCGGCGTTCAACCGCCATGCCGTCAAACGCAGCCGCGGTAAGTCTTGGAACAGACAGGGGCCCTGCTGCAGCAGGTCCTGTCTGAGCGGCAGAGACCACGGGTCCTCTGAGATCATCTCTTGAAGTTCCGGGTACCACGCTCTTCTCGGCCAATCCGGAACCACGAGAATTGTGTTTACTCCTCGCTTTCTTATTATTCTCAATACCTTTGGTATGAGAGGTAGAGGAGGGAACACATAAACTGACCGGTACACCCACGGTGTCACTAGAGCGTCCACAGCTATCGCCTGAGGGTCTCTTGACCTGGCGCAATACTTCTCTAGTTTTTTGTTTAGGCGGGACGCCATCATGTCCACCTGTGGACGACCCCATTGATTTACAATCATTTGGAAGACTTCTGGATGAAGTCCCCACTCTCCCGGGTGGAGGTCGTGCCTGCTGAGAAAGTCTGCTTCCCAGTTGTCCACTCCCGGGATGAACACTGCTGACAGTGCTAGTACATGATTCTCCGCCCATCGGAGAATTTTTGTGGCTTCTGCCATCGCCGTCCTGCTTCTTGTGCCGCCCTGTCGATTCACATGGGCGACTGCCGTGATGTTGTCTGACTGGATCAGCACCGGCTGGTGTAGGAGCAGGGATTTTGCTTGACTTAGGGCATTGTAAATAGCCCTTAGTTCCAGAATATTTATGTGAAGGGCAGTCTCCTGACTTGACCATAGTCCTTGGAAATTTCTTCCCTTTGTGACTGCCCCCCAGCCTCGTAGGCTGGCATCCGTGGTCACCAGGACCCAGTCCTGTATGCCGAATCTGCGGCCCTCCAGAAGATGAGCACTGTGCAGCCACCACAGAAGAGACACCCTGGTTCGTGGAGACAGGGTTATTAAACGATGCATCTGAAGATGCGATCCGGACCACTTGTCCAACAGGTCCCACTGAAAAATTCTGGCATGGAACCTGCCGAATGGAATTGCTTCGTAAGAAGCTACCATCTTTCCCAGGACCCGCGTGCAGTGATGCACCGATACCTGTTTTGGTTTTAGGAGGTCTCTGACTAGAGAAGACAACTCTCTGGCTTTCTCCTCCGGGAGAAACACTTTTTTCTGGGCCGTGTCCAGAATCATTCCCAGGAACATTAGACGTGTCGTGGGGACCAGCTGTGACTTTGGGAAATTTAGAATCCAACCGTGCTGGCTCAGCACTTCCTGAGATAGTGCTACTCCCACTAACAACTGTTCCTTGGATCGTGCCTTTATTAGGAGATCGTCCAAGTATGGGATAATTAAAACTCCCTTTTTTCGAAGGAGTATCATCATTTCCGCCATAACCTTGGTAAATACCCTCGGTGCCGTGGAGAGTCCAAACGGCAGCGTCTGGAATTGGTAATGGCAATCCTGTACCACAAATCTGAGGTACTCCTGGTGAGAATTGTAAATGGGGACATGCAGGTAAGCATCCTTGATGTCCAGGGATACCATGTAATCCCCCTCGTCCAGGCTTGCAATAACCGCCCTGAGCGATTCCATCTTGAACTTGAATTTTTTTATGTATGTGTTCAAGGATTTCAAATTTAAAATGGGTCTCACCGAACCGTCCGGTTTCGGCACCACAAATAGTGTGGAATAGTAACCCCGGCCTTGTTGAAGTAGGGGTACCTTGATTATCACCTGCTGGGAATACAGCTTGTGAATTGCTGCTAGCACCGCCTCCCTGTCTGAGGGAGCAATCGGCAAGGCGGATTTTAGGAAACGGCGGGGTGGAGTCGCCTCGAATTCCAGCCTGTATCCCTGAGATACTATTTGAAGGATCCAGGGATCCACCTGTGAGCGAGCCCACTGATCGCTGAAATTCCTGAGGCGGGCCCCCACCGTACCTGGCTCCGCCTGTGAAGCCCCACCGTCATGCGGCGGACTTGGAAGAGGAAGCGGGGGAGGACTTTTGTTCCTGGGAACCTGCTGTTTGCTGCAGCCTTTTTCCCCTGCCTCTGCCTCTTGACAGAAAAGACCCTCCTTTTCCCCGCTTGTTTTTCTGGGACCGAAAGGACTGAACCTGATAAAATGGCGCCTTCTTAGGCTGTGAGGGGACATGGGGTAAAAATGCTGACTTCCCAGACGTTGCTGTGGAAACTAGGTCGGAGAGACCATCCCCAAATAATTCCTCCCCCTTATAAGGCCCATGTGCCTTTTGGAATCTGCATCTCCAGTCCACTGGCGAGTCCATAAGCATCTCCTAGCAGAGATGGATAATGCACTTACTTTAGATGCCAGCCGGCAGATTTCCCTCTGTGCATCTCTCATGTATAAGACTTGAGTCTTTGATATGGTCAATTGTTAGCAGGATCGTGTCTCTGTCTAACGTGTCAATATTTTCTGACAGTTTATCTGACCACGCAGCGGCAGCACTGCACATCCATGCTGACGCAATAGCTGGTCTGAGTATAATGCCTGAGTGTGTATATACAGACTTCAGGATCGCCTCCTGCTTTCTATCAGCAGGTTCCTTAAGGGCGGCCGTATCCTGGGACGGTAGTGCCACCTTTTTAGACAAACGTGTGAGCGCTTTATCCACCCTCGGGGGTGTTTCCCAACGTAACCTATCCTCTGGCGGGAAAGGGAACGCCATTAGTAGCTTCTTAGGAATTACCAATTTCTTATCAGGGGAAGCCCACGCTTCTTCACACACTTCATTTAATTTATCTGACGGGGGAAAAACTACAGGTAGTTTTTTCTCCCCAAACATAATACCCTTTTTTGTGGTACCTGGATGTAAATCAGAAATATTTAACACCTCTTTCATTGCCTCAATCATGCAGTGAATGGCCTTAACGGGCATTAAATTTGACTCATCGTCGTCGACACTGGTGTCAGTATCCGTGTCGACATCTACTTGTGCCACTTGAGATAGCGGGCGTTTCAGTGCCCCTGATGACTTTTGAGACACCTGGACAGGCACGAGCTGAAGACTCGGCTGTCCCACAGTCGGCATGTCGTCAAATTTTTTATGTAAGGAGTCTATACGTGCACTCATTTCCTGCCATAATACCATCCACTCAGGTGTCTGACCCCCAGGGGGTGACATCCCTGCTAAAGGCATCTGCTCCCCCTCCACATCATTATCCTCCTCAAACATGTCGACACAGCCGTACCGACACACTCCACACACACACAGGGAATGCTCAAACAGAGGACAGGACCCACAAAAGCCCTTTGGGGGGACAGAGTAAGAGTATGCCAGCACACACCAGAGCGCTATATATATATATATACAGGGACTAACTGAGTTATGTCCCTAATAGCTGCTTTTCAATATAATATACTGTATACAGTGCCAATTTTAATGCCCCCCCTCTCTTTTCCCTCTTACTGTACTGTAGAATTGCAGGGAAGAGCCAGGGAGCTTCCTTCCAGTCGAGCTGTGAGGGAAAAATGGCGCCAGTGTGCTGAGGAGATAGGCTCCGCCCCTTTTTCGCAGCGTATTCTCCCGCTTTTTATGGGATTCTGGCAGGGGTATTTACCTCATATATAGCCCCAGGGGCTATATATTGAGGTATTTTAGCCAGCCAAGGTGTTTTTATTGCTGCCTCAGGGCGCCCCCCCCCAGCGCCCTGCACCCTCAGTGACCGGAGTGTGAAGTGTGTATGAGGAGCAATGGCGCACAGCTGCAGTGCTGTGCGCTACCTTGGTGAAGACAGGATGTCTTCATGCCGCCGATTTTCCGGACCATCTTCTTGCTTCTGGCTCTGTAAGGGGGACGGCGGCGCGGCTCCGGGACCGAACATCAAGGCTGGGCCTGCGGTCGATCCCTCTGGAGCTAATGGTGTCCAGTAGCCTAAGAAGCCCAATCCGGCTGCAAGCAGGCGAGTTCGCTTCTTCTCCCCTTAGTCCCTCGCTGCAGTGAGCCTGTTGCCAGCAGGTCTCACTGAAAATAACAAATTCTAAGACTATAACTTTCTAAGAGCTCAGGAGAGCCCCTAGTGTGCATCCAACCTCGGCCGGGCACGAAATCTGAGGCTTGGAGGAGGGTCATAGTGGGAGGAGCCAGTGCACACCAGGTAGTCTAAGATCTTTCTAGAGTGCCCAGCCTCCTTCGGAGCCCGCTATTCCCCATGGTCCTTACGGAGTTCCCAGCATCCACTAGGACGTCAGAGAAATTAAAATACATTCAACGTGGGATGCAAACCAGAAGTCCAAGGGAAGCCGTCCAGATAAGTTCTAAAGGTAAGGCAAAAGAACCAGCTGGAAGTTGTAATATGACATGTGTTCCGTAGTTTGTAATGCATGCTGGGACCTTTGTTATTGTTCTTATCTCCATTGTGTCAGGTAAGCAATCACATTTTCTTGATTAAGCTCTATCTACAGCGATGAGTGACGCCATAAAGCATCAAACCGGCACTCAAAACATGAGATAGAGGCTGGTGCACACAGAGGGGTGATGTCTCAATGTAAGGTGTTTAAGTTTTTGTTATCCCTGGCGAAAATGTAAAGAAATGTAAAAGTTGGATGAATTCCATTGTATCAGCCTAATTCCCGGAGTACTTTCCATCTTGTTATTTGATACTATTGGGAAGGGCACTAAGACAAATTTCAAGGATAGTTCTGCATCAGAGCGCTGGGTTGTTAGGGGATGAATGTGTGTGAATGTATATATGTGTATATGAATATACACACACACACACACACACACACACACACATACATACATATATATATATATATATATACAGTGGGGGGATAAGGGTACCGGCGACCAATGTTGTGTGAGTGTACTGAAATCTAAGATTTATAAGCCAAAAAATATAAAATTTGAACAAACAGTTTAATAGCACGTATAAATAAAATACATAAAATTTCCAGATAAAGAAATTTTAAAACACACAGGTAAAAGATTAAGTAAAAAATGTAAAGGTAAGGACTTAGCTTTTTAAAATGTTTTTTGTCTATTTCTATTTCCATGAGATCGTTGCCATGGATACCGCAAAATCACATTGACTGAGTCTCCTTAGACTCCTGAAAGATGGCCGCCGCAATTTCATGTTATCCCTATGGAGTATAGCCACAACAAAATGGCCGCTACAGCACCTGGTGTGATGGACACACACTTCATTGAGACCTGCACAAGACTAGAGGCACATACACAGTGAATGGGAACCGCCGCCGGCGCATGCGCACAAGCAAACCGGAAGTGGGGCGGAAGTACCCGGAATCACGTGACGCGCCACCTCCGTCACCGGAAGTGTGGCGGAAATACAGCAATTTGCTGTTTTCAAGTAATTCTGAACATTTTTAGCCTCTCAAAACACTCGTTTTTCAGTAGGAACATGCAACTGTGATCCCTACTACCTTGGGCCTGGTTCTGATGTAATGTCCTGACTGTTTTTATGTTAAACAATTGCAAATGTTTTTAATTGGTCACATGATGAATGATGTCATCACATACCTAGAGCAAATACTGCTAGGGCTATAAATAGGCATGCAATCTCACTCTGTCCCTACCCCTTGAAGAAGTCTGGTGTGACGAAACGCGTTGGGCTCCCTGCAGTGACCCCCTTGCCTATTTTAAAAAGCTAAGTCCTTACCTTTACATTTTTTACTTAATCTTTTACCTGTGTGTTTTAAAATTTCTTTATCTGGAAATTTTATGTATTTTATTTATACGTGCTATTAAACTGTTTGTTCAAATTTTATATTTTTTGGCTTATAAATCTTAGATTTCAGTACACTCACACAACATTGGTCGCCGGTACCCTTATCCCCCCACTGTATATCTCTTTGGCAGCACTGTACTAGCGTTGCAATCTTAAGGGGTGGCAGACGCCTATAACAAGGATCGTTGTGTTTTTAGTATCTTTTAACTAATTTATATTCAAATTATTACGGAGGTCATACCCCACAAGTGGCGCCGTATCATCCTTTGCTATATATATATATATATATATATATAAACACACACACATATATATATATATATATACAGGTTGAGTATCCCTTATCCAAAATGCTTGGGACCAGAGGTATTTTGGATATTGGATTTTTCCGTATTTTGGAATAACTGCATACCATAATGAGATATCATGGTGATGGGACCTAAATCTAAGCACAGAATGCATTTATGTTACATATACACCTTATACACACAGCCTGAAGGTCATTTTAGCCAATATTTTTTATAACTTTGTGCATTACACAAAGTGTGTCTACATTCACACAATTCATTTATGTTTCATATACACCTTATACACACAGCCTGAAGGTCATTTAATACAATATTTTTAATAACTTTGTGTATTAAACAAAGTTTGTGTACAATGAGCCATCAAAAAACAAAGGTTTCACTATCTCAGTCTCACTCAAAAAAGTCCGTATTTCGGAATATTCCGTATTTCGGAATATTTGGATATGGGATACTCAACCTGTATATATATATATGTATAGTTTAACATTTTTTTTTATATACAACTTTTTTCATTAAGACCATTCCATGACCATTTTACAAAAATTTTTACAAAAATCTACTAATTTGTGGGTCTTCAGATGAAACGCTACATTGACTTGAAGTTACAAAAACAGATCTTTTTTCTTTTCTATATTCATATGCACACATTTTAATAACATATGTAGATAAACATTCTGTGGAAGAGACAGGCAACTTCTTATTTTATTACTAGAATGCTTTAAGAATACCAAGGCAGTCCTGTAAGAGAGAGAGAAAAAAAAAAAAGTAAGTCAAAAAATATATTTTTTTTTAACCATACCTGTAGAATAACATAGGCCCTCATTCCAAGTTCTTCGCTCGCGAGCTGCTTTTAGTAGCATTGCAAACGCTGGGCCGCCGCCCTCTGGGAGTGTATCTTAGCATAGCAGAATAGCGAACGAAAGATTAGCAGAACTGCTACTAAATAATTTGCTGCAGTTTCTGAGTAGATCCAGACCTACTCCTAGACTGCGATCACCTTAGTCCGTTTAGTTCCTGGTTTGACGTCACAAACACGCCCTGCGTTCGGCCAGCCACTCCTGCGTTTTTACCTGGCACGCCTGCGTTTTTTAGCACACTCCCTGAAAACGGCCAGTTTCCGCCCAGAAACACCCACTTCCTGTCAATCACACTACGATCACTCGAGCGATGAAAAAACGTTGCTCAAGCTTGTGTAAATCTACAAAGTTTTGTGTGAAAGTACTTAGCGCATGCGCGCTGCGTACCATGCGCATTTTTGCTGTTTTTTTACTTAATCGCTGCACTGCGAAAATCGGCAGCGAGCGAACAACTCGGAATGACCACCATAGTCATTTACAACATTTGATTTAGAATTTTTTTTCAGTTTACCCGCGATTCTGAAATTAAACCACTAGAGGTCTCTATTGTATAAAAATATACAGATGATCAAAATTCTAAAAAGATTTCTCACAAATAGCTTTGTGGTTTAACAGGGCATTTGGCAGATGCAATGTTTGCAGTCATATTATACAATCTTCACGTTCCAGTTTTGTTTTGCCATTCTCTACTCTTCATAATAGTCTGTATATAGGGGGTAATTCCAAGTTGATCGCAGCAGGAATTATGTTAGCAGTTGGGCAAAACCATGTGCACTGCAGGGGAGGCAGGTTTAACATGTGCAGAGAGAGTTAGATTTGGGTGTGGTGTGTTCAAGCTGCAATCTAATTTTCAGTGTAAAAATAAAGCAGCCAGTATTTACCCTGCACAGAAACAAAATAACCCAAACCAAATCTAACTCTTTCTGCACATGTTATATCTGCCTCCCCTGCAGTGCACATGGTTTTGCCCAACTGCAAACAAAATTCCTGCTGCAATCAACTTGGAATTACCCCCATAGGGCCTAATTCAGAGTTGATCGCAGCAGCAAATTTGTTAGCAGTTGGGCAAAACCATGTGCACTGCAGGGGGTCAGATATAACATGTGCAGAGGGAGTTCGATTTGGGTGGGGTGTGTTCAAACTGAAATCTAAATTGCAGTGTAAAAATAAAGCAGCCAGTATTTACCCTGCACAAAAACAAAATAACCCACCCAAATCTAACTCTCTGCAAATGTTATATCTGCCACACCTGCAGAGCACATGGATTTGCCCAACTGCTAACAAATTTGCTGCTGCGATCACCTCTGAATTACCCCCATAGAGCACAACGGAACTTGTATTGAACAAAAGCTGCAGCTGCTACATTATACCACTTCGTATGAAAATTCAGAGACTCCGTTACACTCAAGTGTTGCATATAAAATTAACCAGCAGATTCTCTCGGTGTGTCCTAGACACACTGTGTTGCGACAAAGATGCATATTTGGCAAAAAAGAAATCCAGATGCTAGCAGAGTGTCTGTTGGCATGACTACAGCAGTGATGTATGAGGACACATCTGTAATTGTGTACATTTAAGGGAAAATACCAATGGCAAAATATGCAACATTTTGCATCAAAATATAAAATATAGTTTTGAAAATGTTGCTCATCTCTGATAATAATAGCAATAAGCAAATCATGGGCACTAAAAAAAATAATAATTTGTGGCTTTGACGTAGTGTTTATACACAACTGTATTTTCTACCAGCAGTAACTTTAAAGTAAAATAATAGTATTTAATTACCTACCAGTAAATACTTTTCTCGTAGTCCATAAGGGATATTGGGGAATTAGTAAAATGGGGTATAGACGGGGTCCAAAGGAGCCAGTGCACTTTAAAATTCTTCAACTGGGTGTGCTAGTTCCTCCCCTCTATGTCCCCTTACACAGGCAGTTATAGGTAAAATAGTGCCCAAAGGAGAATGGACACACTTGAGAGAAGGAACATAACAACGAGTGGTGAGATTCACACACCAGCACATCAATAACATAAAACGAACAGCAACGGCTGGTAACAAAACAGCCACAGCTGAACAGGTAGCCATATAAGAAAAAACCTGCAGAAAAGTCAATGCACTGAGGTGGGCGCCCAATATCCCTTATGGACTACGGGAAAAGGATTTACTGGTAAGTAATTAAAATCCTATTTTCTCTAACATCCATAAGGGATATTGGGGAAATAGTACGATGTGGACGTCCCAAAGATTCCAGAACAGGCGGAAATTTGCGGAGACATCTGCAGCACCGCCTGCCCAAACTGGGTATCCTCTTTGGCCAGGGTATCAAACCTGTCGAACTTCAAAAGTGTTCTTCCCCGACCACGTAGAAGCTCGGCATAGTTGCAAGGCCGAGACTCCATGGGCAGTCACCCAGGAAGACCCCACTGATCTCGTAGAGTGGGCCTTCAGAGACTGTGGAACAGGTAAAGCTGCCGACCTATAGGCCTGTTGGATAGTAAGCCTAAGCCAACAAACAATGGATTGCTTAGAAGCAGGGCAACCCTTTTTCTGCGCATCATAGAGCACAAACAAGGAATCCGTCTCTCTGATCCGAGCTGTTCTCTTGATATAGATCTTCAAGGCTCACACAGCATCCAATGCCTCCGGAGGAGCAGAAGTGCCAGAAACTGAGGAACCACAAAAGGTTGATTTAAGTGGAACGCAGAGGCGACTTTCGGCAGGAACTGCTGCCTAGCCCTGAGCTCCGCTCTGTCCTCGTAAAAGACCAAGTAGGGACTTTTACATAATAAGGCCCCCAATTTTGAGACACGCCTAGCAGAAGCCAGGGCCAGTAACATCTCAGTCTCCCATGTGAGCTACTTGTCTTCTACCATCATCAGAGGTTCAAACCAGGAGGACTGTAGAAATTCAAATCCCAGGTTGCCGTGTGTGGCACAAAAGGAGGTTGTATGTGGAGTACCCTTTGCAAGAAGGTTTGAACTTCTGGCAACACTGCCAATTTCTTCTGGAAGAAAATTGAGAGAGCTGAAATCTGGACCTTAATGGAACCCAGACGTAAGCCCTGATCCACACCAGCCTGCAGGAAATGTAATAAACGTCCCAGGTGGAACTCTGCTAGCGGATACGTGCATTACTCGCACCAAGAGACATATCTTCCAGATATGATGACAGTGTTTTGACGTCACAAGTGTCCTGGCCTGAACCATAGTAGCAATAATCTTTTTGGAAAAGCCTTTGTGAGCTAGGATGTTCCGCTCAACCTCCATGCCGTCAAATGAAGATGCCGTAAGTCCGGGTACACGAACGGCCCTTGTTGAAGAAGATCTCTTCTCATCAGGAGAGGACAAGGGTCTTTGACGGACATGTCCAGAAGATCTGCGTACCACGCTCTCCAAGGCCAATCCGGGGCAATCAGTAATGCCTGGACTCTTCGATTCCTGATTCGCTTTAGCACCCTTGGGATCAATGGAATTGGAGGAAACAGGTAGACCAGCCGGTAAGACCACGGTAACGTCAGTGCATCTACTGCCCTCACCTGAGTGTCCCTGGTTTGTGAGCAATACCAGGGAAGCTTATTGTTGAGTCGAGAAGCCATCATGTCTATTTGTGGGCAACCCAACCGGTCAATGATCTGCTGAAACACCTGATGGTGGAGTACCCACTCTCCCAGGTGGAGATTGTGATGACTCAGGAAGCCCACTTCCCAGTTGTCCACTCCCAGAATAGATTGTGGACATTGCTCTTACATTTCTTTCTGTCCAGTGGTGTATATTTGACACCTCTCGCATGCAGGCCCTGCTTTTTATCCATCCTTGTCGATTTATGTATGCCACCGCTGTGGCATTGCCCAACTGAACTTAGATTGCGTGATCCCTGAGTAGAGGAGAGGTCTGAAGCAGAGTATTGTAGATCGACCAAAGTTCCAGCATGTTGATCGGAAGTAGGGCCTCATGGGCTGACCACATACCCTGGAACTGAGTCCCCTGGGTGACAGCTACCCATCCTCTTAGATTCGCATCTGTCGTAAGGAGGATCCAAATCCTGAATCCCGAAACTTCGCCCTTCCAGTAGGCTTGAGGACTGCAGCCACCACAGGAGGGAAATCCTGGCCTGAGGTGACAGTCTTATTACCCGATGCATCTGAAGATGTGATCCGGACCACTTGCTCAGGAGATCCAATTAAAATGTTCTGGCATGGAGCCTTCGACACTGGATCACTTCGTATGAGGCTACCATTTTCCCCAACAATCTTATGCAAAGATGGATGGATATTTGAGTAGGCCGTAGAACCATTCGGACCATCTCCTGGAGTGTGCTCGCTTTGTCCTCTGGGAGTAACACTTTCTGGGCCACAGTATCCAGCAACATTCCCAGGAACAGAAGCCATTGAGTTGGCTCCAGGTGGGACTTCTGTAAATCGAGGATCCACCCATGGTGTGACAGAAGTTGGATAGTGTGGTCTATATGGAGCAATAAAAGCTCCCTGGATCTTGCCTTTATCAAGAGATCGTCCAGATAAGGGACAATATTGACCCCCTGGACCCAGAGTTGGAACATCATCTCCGCCATCACCTTCGTGAACACCCTCGGAGCTGTGGACAGGCCGAAGGGTAGCGGCTGGAACTGGTAGTGATCGTTCAGCAGGGCAAACCGCAGGTAAGCCTGGTGAGGTGGCCAAATCGGGATAATAATAATAATAATTTTATTTATATAGCGCTCTTTCTCCAACAGGACTCAAGGCGCTTTACAGATATCAAAAACAATGCACATGATACAGAGGATTTGAGTAATACAACAATAGACAAGCAACACAGACATAAAAGAAAACCTTAAGCACACAGAAAGCATAATGCAGGATTGGTGTAGGCATTTTGGGTAATAACTTCCAAGGGTTGTGTATTCCACCCTCACAAGGTACCAGGTGCGGCAGCCATCTTGAGCGCTCAGCGTAGGATTACCCAGTATGGAATAGTTCACCCCTAGAAGAGATGACACAAAATGGGGGTGATTTCAGATTCCTACAGTTCAGAGTAGGGTTCCATCAAAACCATCAGGCCTATGTATTTTTCATCCCATCCACAAGTGTACCATAAGGGGCAGCCATGTTGGGCGCACTTTGAAGGTTACACTGTGGGAGGTGAGCCATACAAGGGCCAAGTTCATATATGGGAAGACTGATGCTTATGTAGTAGTATGATGTACCCTGCATGTAGGGCTGAGGATATGGAGATTTATACCCAGTGAGAACATTAACTCCCATTTTTCCAGGTCCGAAATCACTGCTCGCAAGGATTCCATCTTGAACGTCAAAACCTTTAGGTAAGGGTTCAAGGTTTTTAGATTCAAAATGGGCATACCGAACCGTCCGGCTTCGGTATCACAAACAGGCGGTAGTAATCCGTTTCCTGTTGTTGTAGTGGCACCGGCACAATGACTTGAGACTAAACCAACTTTTGGATGGCCTGTTGCAGCGCAACTCGTGTAACCTCCACAACTGGTAAGCTTGATTTTAAAAATCGTTGGGGAGGAGCACCATCGAACTCCAGCTTGCAGCCCTGAGAAATTAGGTCTCTTACCATCCTGGCACGAGCTTTCCCAGATGCGGCTGAAGTGACGCAGTCGCGTGCACACCTCGAGGTCCACTCGGGGTGGGGAGGCACATTCATGCTGAGGCCTTAGTGGAAGCTGAACTGGTGCTTTGTTCCTGAGGACCTGCGGCGGCTGGTTTTCTTGTTTTACCTCTGGAGCCTCTCGCCACGGTGGAGGCGCCTCTGCCTCTTAATCTGAACCTGGCAGATCGAAAGGACTGGGTAGGCCACCCCGTCTGCCATTGCAGCTAGGTCTGCAACAGTCTACTGCAGCTGTGTCTTCAGAAAATTAGCCATGTACTAAGATGACGTCTGTCATCATGGATTTTATGGCACCTAGCCAGGAAGGCTCTTGACCCTCCCCACCAGCCCTCTCACTGAGTTGTGAGGACTGGTTGCATTGTTCACATGATATGGAACCAGTTGTTGAGGGAGAGAATTTTGTGTGACATACACTGCATAATTGGTGTTTTACCATGTTTACAGTAGACAACACTTATATACACATACAAGCAGACAAGTAATATAATAGCAACCCTGCCCTTACTGTATGTGAGAGGGAGACACAGAGAAAGGAACAGCACACCCAAGCTAAACAGCCCCTGTGAGACTGCAAGCAGTTTTTTCACGGTGTAACACCGGATTTTTAGTCCTTTTCAGGACACAGATAGTGTACAATAGCGGCTCTCCCCCTTTGCTACACCCGTGTACCAGTTTTCCTGCGTAGCCTGAGTATCTGGAGGAGCTGTGTGTGCCTGCTGCTGCAGCTGTAAGCAGAGGAAGGTGCCAAAACGCTGCTGGACCCAGTCTGAGGAAGCTCCGCCCCCTGTAATGACGCCGGAGCCATATAGATATTTATCCTGACAAAGTCTCCATATAAGTGTAAAACATCACATTAGTGCTAGTTTTCACTACCGCTGCCAGTGTACATAGGGGGGCTATAGCGGATCCCGACAGGGAGGGTCCTGTATGACGCCTCTGCATTTGCGCTGCACAAAAAACCGGGGGACCCCCCTAGTGGGGGCTCCCGGTTTGTACTCAGCACTCCTCTCACCTTCAGTCAATGTTAGGGGTGTGTGGCGTGCTGCGAGTGTGACCGCTAAGGCGCAATGCCCCACTGTACAACAACCTTTCAGGATGGTGGTCCTGCAGCTGGGAAGCGGCTGTGACGCCTTACAGAAGCCGGTGACTGTCCCTACCCCCCCAACTCCCACGGTGCAGGTATGCTGTTGCCCACACAGCATACCGAAAATGATAACGTTTTAAAATAAACTGAAGAAAAATCTCTGGAGCTTCAGAGTGTGCATCCTCTCCTGAGGGCACTTTTTTCTAAACTGCCTGTGGGAGGGTGCATAGAGGGGAGGAGCCAGCACACCCAGCTGAAGAAATTTAAAGTGCACCGGCTCCTTAGGACCCCGTCTATACCCCATCGTACTAATTCCCCAATATCCCTTATGGATGCTAGAGAAACAGATGCATCCTCATACATTTATCCTCAATATAACATGCAGTGGGAGATGCCTCCCATGAGTGAGCTCACAGGTGCCAAGCAAGTAGCTAGCGTTGGGCATCTTTTTTTGGCCAAAAATGCAATGTATTTGCAATAATATGCAACCAAGACACACGGGGAGACTGTGCTGATTGATTTGATATGTGACACTTGTATATCTGTGTGCGATTGAGTATGTATATGAAGCACAACAGAACTTGGTATGGAAAAAAGCCATGGCCGCTGCATTGTAGCACTTCGTATAAAGATTCAGAGTCTCAGTCGCACACAGATATACAAGTGTCATATATCAAATAAATCAGAACAGTCTCCTGGTGCGTCCTAGTCACACTGCATTGCGACTTAGATACATTTTCAGAAAAAACGACGCCCGATACTAGCGGAGTCTCACATGACATGGCGCATATCTGTATAAATATTTAAAAAAAAACAACCCACAGAGCCAATATGATTCACACCATTACGCCCTGCCAAGGCCTATATCTTAAAGCGTAATTGTGTCCAAACTGAACACTCAGTGATGTCTGCTGCACTCTCCTCACTCCTGAACTTTTTCCATGGAGAGCATGCTGCTGGCAGGAGGGTATTTTGCAGAAACAGAAAATATGAATTTTCAGTTTTGGTTGGAACTATCCTTTACCATTTCTATATAAAAATATTTGAAGTACATTTAGCTTATTTTACACATTGTATGTAACTCACCATTTGTTTTCTCTTTTAAAAGTCAGAGTAATGTTTTAACCTAGTAAAAAAAAAAAAAAAAAAAGAACGCAAGAAAGAAAAGTAAATATGAAAGACAGTAATTCAATCACTTAAATACAGTAAGAAGTGTGAATGTAACAGATTTCATGAACAAAAATGTATCCTTTAAGGTGTAAAGCAAAACAACAGACTCATGTAATTATACTTCTCTATCTACTCATGTCATGCAGACAGCATCAGGACTACTTACCTGTACAGTAAAGCTTCACCTTTGTTGTTTGCTATAGAAAAGAAACCACTGTGAGGGGAAAAATCCATTGCTCTGGGAAGATGAATCCGCTTTCTTTTGCTTTGTATGGGGAAGTTCGAGAAGACAGTAAATGAGGGAATGTGAACCTGTGGAAACAATTTCAAGTTATTTGGCAATAGGTTGTATTTGCTGTCAATTTGTTTCTAGAATTCCACTACAGTGTTTCTCTTCTAGAATCCCAATAAAGTGTGATCCCCATCATTAACAGACATTTTTTTTACTACCTCTGAGTACTTCTATTTAAAATTGCTTCATGCATATTCAAAGAACAAACCAGGCTGCTACTGGGCAATATAATATACCAAGACACATTATGGGGTATATGCAATTGCGGTCGAATTCCCGAAATTGTCGAATTTCGGGAATTTTTCGCCAATAAAAAAAAATCGTCAATGCAATTCAGTGCTTTCCGTAAAAAAAAACGGACTTTCAAAAACGGACTTTCAAAATTCGACTTTTTGAAATTCGACTTTTGTCAAATTCGACTTTTCTGCAATGATACAAGTGCTGCAATTCGACCAAAGTGTATTCAATTCAAGTTTGGAAATTCGACAACAGTGCTTTTAGACAGTTAATTCATCATTTTCAATCCGCCACACTTTGGAGGGTGAAACCAATAAAAAAATTTTAAAACATGTTTTTTTTGGTGTTTTTTTTTTTGGGTAATAGCATATCTATTTATATTAGAAGGGATTAGGTACTTGGTTTGTCTTTTTTGGAGGCACAAGTATTATTTATATATTTTTAAAAATATATTTATTTATTTTTTTATAGCTGGAACGGTAAAATCAAGGAAAAAAATGGCGTGGGGTCCCCCCTCCAAAGCATAACCAGCCTCGGGCTCTCCGAGCTGGTCCTGGTTCTAAAAATGCGGGGAAAAATTTGACAGGGGATCCCCCGTATTTTTAAAACCAGCACCGGGCTCTGCGCCTGGTGCTGGCGCAAAAAATACGGGGGACAAAAAGAGTAGGAGTCCCCCGTATTTTTTACACCAGCATCGGGCTCCACTAGCTGGACAGATAATGCCACAGCCGGGGGTCACTTTTATACAGTGCCCTGCGGCCGTGGCATTAAATATCCAACTAGTCACCCCTGGCCGGGGTACCCTGGGGGAGGGGGGACCCCTTCAATCAAGGGGTCACCCCCCCAGCCACCCAAGGGCCAGGGGTGAAGCCCGAGGCTGTCCCCCCCCATCCAAGGGCTGCGGATGGGAGGCTGATAGGCTTGAGATAAATGTCAGAATATTGGTTTTTCCAGTAGTACTACAAGTCCCAGCAAGCCTCCCCCGCAAGCTGGTACTTGGAGAACCACAAGTACCAGCATGCGGGAGAAAAACGGGCCCACTGGTACCTGTAGTACTACTGGGGGAAAAATACCCAAATAAAAACAGGACACACACACCGTGACAAGTACAACTTTATTACATACTGGCGACACACACATACTTACCTATGTTGACACGCCGACTGCCACAGTCTCCGACGATCCGAGGGTACCTGTGAAAAAATTATACTCACCTTCCAGCGTCCAGAGATAAATCCACGTCCAGAGTATAATCCAGGTACTTGGCAAAATAACAAAACGCAAAAACCCGTGCCAGCGGACTGAAAGGGGTCCCATATTGACACGAGACCCCTTTCCCCGAATGCAGAGACCTCTCCGTGACAGCTGTCACTGAAAGGTCTCTTCAGCCAATCAGCGAGTGCAACGTCCTTGCACTCTGCTGATTGGCTCTGCGCGTCTGAGCTCAGACAGCGCATCGCAAAGCCTTTCCATTATATTCAATGGTGGGAACTTTGCGGTTAGCGGTGGGGTCACCCGCCGGTCAGCGGCTGACCGCGGCTAACCCCCCCCCCCCCCCTGCTAACCGCAAAGTTCCCACCATAATGGAGAGAGCTGTGCGATGCGCTGTCACAGCACAGACAGCGCGAAGCCAATCAGGTGAGCGCCACGTAGTAGCGCTTCCTGATTGGCTGAAGGGACCTCAGTGACAGGAGTCACGTGGGGTCCCGGCACATTCGGGGAAAGGGGTCTCATGTGTCAATATGGGACCCCTTTCAGTCCGCTGGCACGGGTTTTTGCATTTTGTTATTTTGCCAAGTACCTGGATTATACTCTGGACGTGGATTTATCTCTGGACGCTGGAAGGTGAGTATAATTTTTTCACAGGTACCCTCGGATCGTCGGAGACTGTGGCAGTCGGCGTGTCAACATAGGTAAGTATGTGTGTGTCGGCAGTATGTAATAAAGTTGTACTTGTCACGGTGTGTGTGTCCTGTTTTTATTTGGGTATTTTTTCCCCAGTAGTACTACAGGTACCAGCGGGCCCGTTTTTCTCCCGCATGCTGGTACTTGTGGTTCTCCAAGTACCAGCTTGCGGGGGAGGCTTGCTGGGACTTGTAGTACTACTGGAAAAAAACAATATTCTGACATTTTTCTCAAGGCTATCAGCCTCCCATCCGCAGCCCATTGGATGGGGGGGGACAGCCTCGGGCTTCACGCCTGGCCCTTGGGTGGCTGGAGGGGGGGGACCCCTTGATTGAAGGGGTTCCCACTCGTCCAGGGTACCCCGGCCAGGGGTGACTAGTTGGATATTTAATGCCACGGCCGCCGGGCACTGTATAAAAGTGACCCCCGGCTGTGGCATTATCTGTCCAGCTAGTGGAGCCCGATGCTGGTGTAAAAAATACGGGGGACCCCTACTCTTTTTGTCCCCTGTATTTTTTGCACCAGCCCCAGGTGCAGAGCCCGGTGCTGGTTTTAAAAATACGGGGGATCCCCTGTCAATTTTCCCCCCGCATTTTTAGAACCAGGACCAGCTCGAAGAGCCCGAGGCTGGTTATGCGTTGGAGGGGGGACCCCACGCCATTTTTTTCCGGGTTTTTCACGTTTTTTTAATTCGCGGCAAAATCCGGCAAATCGGCCGTTTTTCGCCCGCGGGAATGTCGAATCCGTTTTTCATTGAATATGGTGAATTCCGGCAGCCACCTGCCGGAATTCACCTGTCGAATTGTGTCGAATTAAAAAAACGGCGATAATTTGCCGCGATTCGCCCGCAATTGCATATACCCCTAAGAGGGAAATGCGGGAGTTTGTGTGAAAATGCCTATATTGTTAAAGCGGCAATCATTTGGACTCTGAGCTGGCCAGTCCATCTGGATAAATGACTGCCGCTTTAACAATACAGGCATTCTCACACAAACTCCCACACATCCGACTTCTCGCACCCTACAACATTTACCCCTAAATGTTCCAATCATGCTCTCGCACCTTTGTAGCCAGGCCACATGTTGTGAGTAGGAAGCTTCTTTGTCTAACATTATTCTAAGCCAGTGTGAAGGACATATTTGCTCTGCAAAAATACACCATGTAGAATTCATATCAAGCTTTGAAAGGAAATAATAGGATTTTGGTACTTACCAGGTAAATCCTTTTCTTTGAATCCATAGGGGGCACTGGAGTACTCTTGGGATATGGACGGGCTTCCGTAGGAACAGCACTGAATATTTAAATTTAGAAACACTCCACCCCTCCATATCCCCGAGCACTTCTCAGTGTTTTTTACTGAGCCGAACAGGAACTATAGAGATGTTGACAATGGAGTATTACATATAACATAACTGACAATAACGAAGTTAACACATAACGTTACTGACAACTAAACAGTTGACACCCTAACCAGCACTTGTAATTTGAACCAGTCGGTGAAAGTGTGTTACCATAAGATCCTCAGAACTAACCACAAGTAGGTAAAACTGCTCTGGGTGGGCGTCCAGTGCCCCCTATGGATTCAAAGAAAAGGATTTACCTGGTAAGTACCAAAATCCTATTTTCTTTATCATCCACTAGGGGTCACTGGAGTACTCTTGGGACGTACCAAAGCTTCCCCCGTGGGCGGGAGAGCTGTTTGGCACTTGTAACACTAGGCGGCCAAAGCTAGATGCTGATGCCGCAAAAGTATCAAACTTGTAAAAGCGCACAAACGTGTGCACTGAAGACCATGTAGCCGCCCGGCAAAGCTGCGTCGCAGAAGCCCCACGACCAGCTGCCCATGAAGTTCCCACAGAACGTGTGGAATGAGCGGTTACTGACGTAGGCGGTTGTAACCTAGCATGAAGGTAAGCCTGACGTATGGTCAGTTTTATCCATCTGGATAAAGTTTGTTTAGATGCTGGCCAACCTATCTTGGCAGCATCATAGAGAACAAATAACGTATCCGTCTTACGAACTGAAGACGTTCGGGATACATAAACGCGTAATGCGCGTACCACATCCAGAGTTCCAGAATGTGCTGTCAACACAGGAACTACTATTGGTTGATTGATGTGAAAAGATGACACTACCTTTGGTAAGAAGGCGGGATTCGTCCGAAGTTCCGCTCTGTCATCATGAAACACCAAATACGGTGGCTTGCATGACAAGGCACCCAAATCCGAAACACGCCTTGCTGAAGCTAAGGCTAGGAGAAAAATTGTTTTCCAAGTGAGAAACTTTATATCCACTTGTTGTAAGGGTTCAAAATATGAAGACTGTAAGAACTCCAAACCAGATTCAAGTCCCATGGCGCTGTAGGTGGAATGAATGGAGGCTGTACCCTGAGTACACCTTGGAGAAAAGTGCGTATAGACGGCAATAGAGCCAATCGTCTTTGAAAGTAAATTGACAAAGCAGATACCTGCACCTTTAGTGTAGATAAACGCAATCCTCCATCTAACCCTGTTTGTAGAAACAACAACAGGCGGCATACCTTGAAAGCTGATGTCGGAAATTTCCGAGCTTCACACCAACCTATATAGGCACGCCATATTCTGTAATAATGAGCTGCCGTAACCGGCTTCCTAGCTCGTAACATGGTTGGTATAACTGAATCTGGAATGCCCTCTCTTCTTAAGAGGGCGGTCTCAACAGCCACCCCGTCAAACGCAGCCGCGCTAAATCGGGGTAAAGAAACGGACCCTGTTGTAACAGGTCTGGACGTATCGGGAGCGGCCAAGGATCGTCTGCGAGTAATCCTCGGAGATCCGAGAACCAAGCTCTCCGAGGCCAATGAGGCGCCACTAGTATGACTGTGACCGACTCTCTTTTGATCCGTTTTAGCACCAGAGGGAGCAGCGGAAACGGTGGAAACAGATACACAAGACTGTACGGCCACGCGACAGTGAGAGCATCCACCGCCACTGCCTTTGGATCTCTTGTTCTGGACACATACTGGAACGTTTGGTGATTGTGTCGAGATGCCATCAGGTCCACCTGAGGATAACCCCATCGCTGAACCCACATGTGAAACACTTCTGGATTTAATGACCATTCGCCTGGATGAAAATCCCGACGACTGAGATAATCCGCTTCCCAGTTGTCCACTCCCGGAATGAACACGGCCGACAATATCACCTGGTGGCATTCCGCCCAATTGAGGATTCGAGCTACTTCCCGCATTGCCATGCGGCTTCTCGTTCCTCCTTGTTTGTTGATGTATGCGACCGCCGTCGCATTGTCCGACTGCACTTGGACAGGCTGAGAGCGAATCCTGTGCACTGCTTGTCGTAGCGCATTGTAAATTGCGCGGAGTTCTAGAACATTTATAGACAGCAATTTCTCGTGATCCGCCCAGAGACCCTGGAGCTGACAATTTTGAATTACCGCTCCCCAACCTCTGAGACTGGCGTCCGTAGTTAGAATTATCCAATTCCAAAGTCCGAACCGTCTTCCTGCGGTTCAATTGTGTTCCTTGAGCCACCAGAGCAGAGATACTCTTGCTATTGGCGACAACCTCACCCTGTGGTGAATCTGCAGATGCGAGCCCGACCACTGGGCAAGCACGTTCAGCTGAAATGGACGAGAGTGAAATCTTCCGAACTGAAGCGCCTCGAAAGCTGCCACCATTGTGCCTAAAAGGCGAATGCACAAGTGTACCGACACTGTGCGTGGCTTGAGCACTAATTGTACTAGATGGCGTAGCATTTGTACTTTCTGTTGTGGTAGGTAAATTCTTTGATTGACCGTATCGAGAATCATACCTAGGAACTGAAGGCGTTGAGACGGAATTAGATGTGATTTCTTGAAATTTACAATCCAACCGTGGTGAACCAGTACATTGTATGTTAGCAGTGCATGTTGGGTAAGTATCTGCTGAGACGGAGCTTTGATGAGCAGATCGTCTAAATACGGAACTATTGTCACTCCCAGGGATCTGAGGTGAGCTATCATCACAGACATCACTTTGGTGAATACCCGAGGCGCTGATGACAGGCCAAACGGTAGAGCCTGAAACTGGTAATGGTTCTGGCGTATTGCAAACCTCAAGAATTTCTGATGAGGCTGCCAAATTGGAATGTGTAAGTACGCATCCTTGAGGTCTAGCGCAATCATAAATTCCTTGGTCTCTAACCCCGCAATCACCGAACGTAGAGACTCCATTTTGAATCTGTAGTAAGTTACGTACTGATTGAGCCCCTTTAAGTTCAATATTGGTCTGACTGAGCCATCCGGCTTCGGGACCACAAACAGACTTGAATAATAACCCTGACCCTGTTGGTGTACAGGGACCGGAATCAACACTGCCGAATCCAGTAAGGACTGAATGGCAATTTGCAAAACCGTCCTCTTGTCGTCCGACAGAGGCAATCCTGTCTTGAAAAACCGCAGAGGCGGAAGACAGTCGAACTCTATTTTGTAACCTTTTAACACTAAATTGCGGATCCAGCCCTCCGCGGATGTGTGGAACCACGCCACATGGAACGTCTGAAGGCGTGCTCCCACAATTGGAGAACCGAGATGGGCTGGTAACCCGTCATGCCACTGGCTTGTCGGTAACCTTAGCGTCTTGGCGAGTTGTGTTGGTTTGATGGAAACCACGTCCTCGACCACGTCTAGCAGGCGTGGCTGATCCTCTGCCACGTCCTCGAAAGGGCTGAGGTCTAAAGGATTTGAACGAAGGTCCAGCGTACCGTCTTCTTGGAGCCGGTGGAGGCAATGGTAAGAAAACCGACTTACCTCCCGTAGCCTCCGCAATCCATGCGTCCAATTCTGGACCAAACAACTTCTTGCCATCGTAAGGCAACGCCTCTATACTTCGTTTGACCTCTGCCTCCGCCTGATAAGTACGCAGGTAGAGTGCTCTTCGTGCCGTAACTAGCGACGATGAATTATTAGGTTTTCATTATGTAGAGAAGATTTGAGTTCTGTAAGCCATATTATGAGCGCCTTAGTTACCCAAATGCCAACCAATCCAGGTCTTAGCATCACACCTGCTGCTACATACATGGTTTTTAGCATAGTTTCTATCTTGCGATCTGAAGGATCTTTAAGCGTAGTAGCTGCTGGCACTGGTATGGTTAATTTCTTGGTAAGCTTTGACACTGAAGAATCAACTATTGGTGGATTCTCCCATGTACACGTTACCGAGTCTGGAAACGGATAACTAGACTTAAATCTGCGAGGTATAGAAAACCGTTTATCTGGATTCTGTCGTGTTTCTACTAACATCTGATTTAGAGAATCCGACACAGGAAAACTTACTGGCGTCTTCCGTCGTTTAGTAAATACGACCTGATCATTGGTGAGAGGCTGCTCAGCTTCAGGAAACCTTAGAGACGGACGTACCGCTCTGATGAGATCATCAATGCCGGAACTGTTAACATCCTCGCCATCTGACTCCACTTCGCCCTCCTCACCCTCATCGTGTTCCGTGAGGTCTGGCATGGAATCATCAGAATGCAACATAGCAGACACTGGAAAATCATAAGACATATGAAAATTATCCTGTTTGCCCAAAATGGATTTGGACCTTACGCAAGGCTGAGATGCCTCCGGTAGTTCTGGCGGTCTCACCCTAGACTCAGAGCTTATCGTTTCTCGCTCCAGACGAGCAGCGGTCATTTCTGTCTGTAATCTATCCAGTACATTTACTAACATACCCCACGGAGGGTCCGGTGAGGACATTGGTTGTAAAACTGGCGCAGAAATGGTATTCTGAACGGAATCCACAAAACATACTGTACATGTGGTAGATGCATCCGGTAACACACTGCCACATACTTTGCAATTATGCTTTTTAGTTTTTGCTGGTGCCTTACTCATTATGGCGACAGACAATACAATACACAACAAACAGACACCTGCACGACTCAGTAAAATAGCAATAAGGTGTGATAAAGCTAAATATTTATCATGTATATAACCCTTTATGAGGTCTAGGAACACTGTACGCTAGCTACGTAAGAAGTACCGTAAGGGTACGTTAGTTGCGTATCGATCGCTTAGCCGTGATCTAGACGCTCAAGCGTCACGTTCACTCACGGCCAAGAGATCACAGGCAGACACGTTATTGGCTGTTGACTATCGTAATGATTCGCTATAGCGTAGCGGCGTTCGGGACCACGAGGAGATCACCAGCGATGCAGACGCTCACAACGTTAAACCTTTATATCTATACCTCTAACAATGAAATACACAGTAAACCTTAGTGTAGAGATAAGGTGTAAGTGCAACCTTGTGTAACCTGATTACCTACAAAGCTGCTTGAGCGTCACCGACGCTCAGAGAATACTCAACACTATAAAGAATACACAGATACCTGGCTTAGGGTCCGAAACCTATTATATGTATTATGACTATTACTTGCAAAAAGAATCACAGTACAAAGCATACACTACAGTATAACATAAACCAACTAACCAGATAACTACACAGGAAATATAATACAATACAGTTCAAGTCTAATCAAGGGAAAATACGAGAGAAAGAGAAGAGAGGGAGAGAGAGAAATGGCTCACAGTAAGATAATATGATTACGGAGAAAACTTACGCACAAGGGGAACGATCGCATGCGCCTCGATATCCAGCTCCCGATTATCAGCAATGAGAACCGTTGAAGAGAGTGAAGTTGGATATGGTCGGCCTGCTATTTATGCTCCACACACAATACAATTCAATGGTCCCTACAATCTCATTGTTCATTGGACACAGGAATTCGGCTTCGCATTATAACAAAAGGTCATAGGTTGATTCATACAGGTGGGCTGTGACTATTTCCAACTGCTCAGGTGGGAGGGAAACTGAGTTTCCCGCCGCATGGGTAATAAAGTGCAAATAAAGTAAATGTTCATAAACTTCTTATGTCCATAACTATTCGCACGAGCGATTGATCTGCTTCAAACCAACACCAGAATATTTCTAATTAAATATTCTTCCGATGGATACTAAACACCACTGTATTACTCCTATCTGACCCTTCGTATCAAACAAAGAGGGATTCCTCTGTTCATGAACATTCTATATTAACCAAACTTTCAGAATCTATCAAAGGGACCATGACCTACAAAATACATTATTAGTGAAAATATGTAATGATTGAGTCGCACGCTATGATCGCATAAACTCTACCGTAAATACGCATACCATGCGCCTGCGGGTGCCCGCGACTGTGAGTATGTGCACGTACAGGAGAGCGTACGCATGCGCAGCACGGACCTGTGTGCGGTGCAAATATGGTAGTGTGCATAGAGATATTTTTCTGACTTTGACAGTCCACCCTTTGGCAGTCAATAATAACTGCCACTTCCTGAAAACATTTCAAAAGGAGAAAAATATATGTCAGGGGTTAATTCATTTCCATGGTTGGGTAAGGGAGGAGAGAGGAGTAGGTGGGAAGAGGGTATGACCTAGTGAGATAGCAGAAGCATGTGTATAAGAGTCCATGTTTGGGGGGTCATGTATCATCGTGCCGTACGTGTTGTAAATCAAGCTTCGAGGTATTGCGAAGTATACATTTGAATTCCTTCTTATCCTGTGGTACAGGTCTGTGGATGGGCTGTCAAACTTTACCGAGCTCTTTTCGGATTTTGAACAAAATGGGGAGCACATTTTAGTTGATGATACATGAATGGGGGAATATGTGATTGCTGATATCTGTGCCTGTATTCCCTATACTATGTGTGTCATTACCTGAGGGTTGTAGAAATGAAGAAAAGACATAATTACGGTAAATGCGGTGGTATTCTATGTCAGGTTAATGTACATCTGTCGGTTGAAGTTTTGTTCGGTATCAGTTGAAAGTCGTCTTCTTTGCGCTGTTTTGCTCATTAAGCGTGAGCAATAAGCTTTGTCAATGCCATTAGATTTACAAAAAATGTTGGGCTAGCGTAATTTTAAGAATTCTAGGGAAACTGGGGATCCATGGCAAAGTTCATCAAGTGTCCATATCTCAAGTGGTCAAAACTTCTTCTTTGGTCTATCCGTTGTCTGTATAGCGTCTCATCAACTTCCTCGTCCAAGGGGGTCTTGTTATCTTGGAGAAAAACCAGAAAAACAGGTGAAAGAAACGGACCGTAGAAATCGCATTTTCATCACATCATTGTTTCTATTGTTGGGTCGTAAATCAAATCCAGGTTAATTACAGTTTCCTCACTCCTCAAACTCATCACTCTGGTACTTTGTTTGCACCTCATTACAGCCTGCCCGCATCTAAATATCAATCCAATCGATATAACGACACCTAAGATACATAGTAGAAACTTTCCAACATCCATTATGACTCCTTGAGCCCAGTCTCCTAAACCAGAGAACCAATTTCGCGGGTTCAACCATGACACCCAACCAGTCAGCTCATTACCTACAGCAGCAAGAGTGAGATTGTGTTTTCGACGAAATTCCCACTTTAATTGGAGAATGTCGTCCATCTTTTGGTCTATGACCTCTACCGGATCCTCGGTGCTATTCGTGATATAAGTGCAACACTTCACGCCGTACTGTGTTGCTAATGTAACACAATATCCGCCTGTCACTGCTGTGAGGTAATTAAGAACCATTCTATGCTGTACCAGTTCTGTTTTATAAGCCTGAAGTTCTCTTCCAGTATATCTAAACGTGTCATCATACATTTCAGTGATATTATCTAACAAATTGGCGAGTGCGGAAATGTATCTATAATTCATCACTCCTCGAGCGGTGCGAGTGAAATCTAACGCCACCAGAACCTGAATCCCGGTGGATTCATGGATCAGATCAGAGGCCAGGTGCTCTAACCTTTCTGACAATTGTCTTTTAACGAGGTGCTCGTAATGAGTGTGAGTATAAGGAGCTTGGGCACCACGGTGTATGTCTTTCATTTTATCATGAGTTACAGTCATTACTTCAGGCAATACTCTTCCAATATAACACAATCCTTCAGAGTTTGGGGCAAGCCACTTGTACGCCTTTCTCCCGCATATGAAATATGCATCATCGGGGAGAACATATGGGACGGAGAAAGACATTACCATATTACACACCTTCCAGGTGAAATCTCTTAGCCCTAATTCTTCCATCTGCTTAATGCACGTATCAGGTTGTACGATATGTGCACAGTATCCTGGTGATACTTCTCCAACTCTAGTGATCCTATTTCCTAGGGTGTATCTATACCGGAAAGATTTTCCTCTACTGGCTATGTGGCGTACAAGCTCTGTATCTGTAGGCATTCTATCTGCTCTGTGTGAAAAGGTCATGGTGTGGTCGCTCCATGATACTTCCCAATTTCCCGGCTTTCTGGAATTGGAGATGTTAAAACATAATAGGGACCTATCCACGTGGTATTGGTGGAGCTTCAAACTAGGAGGGCTGGAGATATTAAACCTCCGGTCCACCGGTCTCCCACCATTTAACTCAAGTACCTCCCCTATCGTTAAAGGAAATGGTACTAGCCCTGATTTGCTATGACCCTGAGGTACTTGAGAGCATACCCAACAATCTGTTTTGTTTAATACATTACCCACTAAGGTGTGATAATCACTCAATGGATGCCGGTCCATATGGATATTAAAACTGGATTGGCATTTCTTAATGCACCCATCTTCAATGACATTGTTACAGAGCCTACAGATACAGTTTTCTTCAGCTAACAATCCGTCACAATTTCTTCTATGATCAATGCTATCGGATCGTTTTCTGATACTCGCCTTTGCTTGTTGGTTAGGTTGATCTTGGAAAACTACGCCTCCATCTTTATCATCAGAACCCATTCCAGAACCTCTATCGACCTCCATGGTACTCTCGCCGGAACAGACTGCTCTGGTCAACATCATGGTCAACAGGAAAATCCGTATCACAGTCTCTTGGGGCAAGTCCATCTTTGAGGAGGAGACGAAGAAGAATGAGAAGGAGGAAAAATACATTTGAGGGAGAGGGGATGGGAAGTGGAGAAAAACAATAAAAGGGAGTGGGGAGTCGACAACAGCTCTCGGTCTTCAAGGCTCAGGTGCAGCCTCAGTCCTCCTGGAACAGACACTCCAGTGATACAACCTCTACCGTCTGTTCCTTATCACGGGACTTCTCTGGATCAGCAACCTTCTTGCAGTGGGATGAATGGACCCAAGTCTCTCTCTCAGCAACCTTCAGTGCTGTAGTGCTAGTCAATAAGACCTGGTATGGTCCTTCCCATCTGTCAATAAGGCAACCTGAGCGTAGAAAATTTCGTATCATTACATAATCCCCAGGTTCAATGTCATGACAACTACTATCAGGTAGATCAGGAATCACCAACTTTAGATTATCATTTTGATTCCTTAACTGTTTACTCATGTTAATCAAGTATTTTACAGTTACTTCATTGTTACATTTCAAATCATCCTGAGGGTTGATCATGACATGCGGTTGTCGACCAAATAAGATTTCAAAGGGGGACAGATTAAGAGGGGACCTGGGAGTGGTTCTGATACTGTACAATACAATGGGTAAAGCTTCTGGCCATGTCAATCCTGTCTCTGCCATCACTTTACTCAATTTATTTTTAATAGTGCTGTTCACTCTTTCGACCTTCGCACTCGCCTGTGGACGGTACGGAGTGTGCAGCTTGCTATCAATTCCCATCAACTTACACATTCCTTGAAAGACATCACCTGTAAAATGGGTACCCCTATCACTTTCGATTATTCTAGGGATACCATATCTACATACAAATTCCTGCACAATTTTCTTAGCTGTAAACATAGCGGTATTTGTAGCTGCAGGAAATGCTTCGACCCAATTCGAGAAAACATCTATACAAACAAGTACATATTTCAAATTCCGACAAGGGGGTAATTGAATGAAGTCAATTTGTATTACCTGGAAAGGGCCGCCGGCAGGTGGGATATGGGATGGTTCTGTTGGTATTGCCTTTCCAATATTCTTTCTCAGACAGGTAAGGCATGACATTGCTCTTTTACTCGCATGAGAGGAGAATCCTGGGGCGCACCAATAGGCTCTTATCAATTTGCACATTCCCTCCTTGCCTAGATGAGTCAGCCCGTGAGCTGCTTCAGCCAGACATGGAAGATATGCTCTGGGGGCCACTGGTTTACCATGTCCATCCGTCCAGAGTCCTGAGGACTCTTGGCCACATCCCTTTGCCTTCCAGACTGCCTTTTCCTGTGTGGAACACAAATTTTGCATTTTACACAACTTCTGTGTGTTGATGGTATTGAATACCATCAGTTGTGTGGTGTCTGTCTGTATGGGGGTAGCAGCTGCTAACTTAGCAGCTTCGTCTGCTCGGCTGTTACCAAGTGATACCGGGTCTTGGCTAGATGTGTGTGCTTTACACTTGATAACAGCCACTCTGTCGGGTTCCTGTATCGCTGTTAGAAGCCTTTTTATGTGAGCTGCATGCGCTACCGGTGTACCAGCTGCCGTCATGAAATTTCTGAGGCGCCATAAGGCTCCGAAATCATGGACTACCCCGAATGCGTATCTAGAATCGGTGTAGATATTGGCTGACTTACCCTTAGCCAATTCACATGCTCTGGTTAGGGCGACCAGTTCAGCAACCTGGGCTGAGTGAGGTGGGCCTAGCGGTTCCGCTTCTATGGTGTCTTGGTCATCTACGACTGCGTATCCAGTACACAAATCTCCCGAGTCTGACTGTCTGTGACAACTACCGTCCGTGTAGAACGTGAGTTCTGCATCTTCCAGTGGGTTGTCACTGATGTCAGGCCTTGCGGTAAAATTTTGGGTCAAATATTCCATACAATCATGTGTATCTTCCTTTGTATTAAATCCTCCTTCCCCAGCACTCTCACCTTCCACCCTTTGTGCCTGACCAGGCACACCTGGGAGATATGTTGCAGGGTTTAATGCACTGCATCTCCTTATGGTGATGTTTACGGGGGCCATTAGTGCCAATTCCCATCTTGTAAACCTCGCTGATGAGACGTGTCTGGTTTGGGCAGAATTCAGTAAGGCTGATACCGCATGTGGCGTATGGATTGTGAGGTTGTGGCCTAGCACGACATCTTCGCTTTTTGTCACTAGCAATGCTATCGCAGCAACGCTTCGCAAGCATGTGGGGAGGGATCGCGCTACCGTATCTAGCTGAGCGCTGTAGTATGCAACTGGCCTGCTGGCATCACCGTGTTTTTGGGTTAGTACGCCTGCCGCGCAACCAGCACTTTCTGTTCCTTATAGTTCAAAGGGTTTCCCATAGTCTGGCATACCTAGTGCTGGTGCCTGCGTTAGGCACTGTTTAAGTCTCTCAAATGCCATCTCAGATTCGTCTGTATGCGAAATCCGATCAGGTTTGTTTGAGGAGACCATTTCCTGCAAAGGTAATGCCAATATGGAAAACCCTGGGATCCAATTACGACAATACCCACACATTCCTAAAAACGTTCTGATCTGTTGCTGGGTTTGTGGCAGGGTCATGTCTCTAATTGCTTGGATTCTATCAGCGGTCAGGTGTCTCAGTCCTTGTGTTAGACAGTGTCCCAAATATTTTACCTTAGTTTGGCATAATTGCAACTTGTCTTTGGACACCTTGTGTCCGGTGTCTGAAAGATGAAACAGAAGCTGTTTCGTATCCTTCAGAGATGCTTCCAGTGAATCTGAACACAGTAATAAATCGTCCACATACTGTATCAATACTGATCCACTGTCTGGTTGAAAAGACTGTAAACAATCATGCAAAGCCTGAGAAAATATACTTGGACTATCTATGAAACCTTGGGGTAATCGAGTCTACGTGTATTGGACTCCTCTGTATGTGAATGCAAACAAATATTGGCTGTCAGGGTGCAGAGGTACCGAAAAGAAAGCGGAGCAGAGGTCAATAACAGTGAAAAATTTGGCAGTGGGAGGGATTTGCATTAGGATGACAGCTGGATTTGGCACTACGGGGAACTGACTCTCAACTATTTTGTTAATCCCCCTTAGATCCTGCACTAGCCTGTAACCCCTCCCCCCACTCTTCTTAACAGGGAAGATGGGACTATTGGCAGTGCTGGACGTTCTTACCAGAATGCCCTGTTGTAGCAAGCGCTCTATTACTGGGTAAACCCCTAACTCCACCTCTGGCTTCAGAGGATATTGTGGGATTTTTGGAGCTATCCTACCATCTTTTACTTGTACAACTACTGGAGCTACGTTTGCCATTAATCCAGTGTCCTGTCCGTCTTTTGTCCAAAGTGACTCTGGTATCTGAGATGTCATCTCTTCTACTTGGGATGGATTCCTATTTGTCATAATGGTATGTGACATTAATTTTGATGGGGAGTCTAACATGTCTCGCACTTCCTGAGCGTGTTTCTCAGGTATGTCCAAGAATACACCTTCAGGAGTACAATAAATGACGCACCCCATTTTACACAGTAAATCTCTTCCCAGGAGATTGGTTGGTGCCGATGCAGCCAGCAAAAAGGAATGCTTGGTATGCAAAGGCCCTATTGTAATCTCGGCTGGTTTGCTAACAGGGTAGTGCTGGACTACTCCTGTTACTCCCATGGCTGGAATTGTCCTACCAGTGGTCCTCATGCCCACTGTCGAATTTATCACTGACTTGGCCGCCCCTGTGTCTACAAGAAAGTTTAAAGTTTTACCAGCTACATTAATTGCGACCTCGGGTTCACTTTCAAGGTTGGCAATCAATTTCACTGGTTGCAGATTACAGGTATGGCCACACCCCTATTGGGTATGGTGACCTCCCTGAATCCCGCTGGCAGCAACTATTTGTGAGGGAGATAGTTGGGAACTACCAGAGGCATGCCAGTCTCTGTTTGGGGGATATCTTTTTGTTTCCCCTGTATGTGGCTCATAACTCCGTTTCTGCGGACCTTGCTCCCAATGTCGTGTGTCGTGTCGTTGTCTAGGGGGTTGGTATGATCTTTGCGAATTTTTCGCTCTACAGTCTCGTGCATAGTGCCCCTGTCTTTGACAAGAATAACATGTTATCATAGTTGACTTACCCATAGGGTTGGATGGTACATACGCAGGCTGTTTTGTGGTCAGAGCCTGTATACTTACTGACATTAGCTTATCACTCTGCGACTCCCTGTGTCTGGTGATGTTTCGGTCGTGATCAATAGCAGCCTCTCTCAAAGTGGACACTGACAGACCTCGCCAACATGGTTGCGTGGTCTGTACCCTTGCCTTTAATGTTTCCTTCAAACCATCCATTAGTACAGACACTGCTATTTCTCGATGGTTTGGATTTGTCCTAATGTCCTCTATACCAGTGTACTTTGCCATTTCTAATAGTGCCCGGTGAAAATATTCTGCAGCTGTTTCTGACTCTTTTTGTTTAATGGAAAATATTTTGTTCCATTTAACAACTGCTGGGAATTGCTCCTTTAACTGTAAGTTTATCCTTCTTACGTTATCTTTGTTGTACACATCTGTAAGAGGTACATCCAGATCTAGTCCACAATCAGCTAAAAATTGAGCTGAGTCGACATTGGAGGGTAAACAAGCTTTTAGCAATATCTGCCAATCTTTATTATTGGGCTCTAAAGTGTTTCCTAAGTCTGTGATGTATTTTTGGCTGGCAACTAAATCTTTTCTAGGGTCAGGGAATTCAGACACTATGGTCCTTAATTCCATTCGGGAAAATGGGCTGTACATGGCAATGTTCCTTATGGGAGTGGCTCCTGATACATCTGTCTTCCCATTGGGAACTGCTATTACCCTAACAGGAGTAATTCTAACAACCTCATTCTGTGTAGATTCTACAGCTTGTGGTGAAATAGTCTCAGCATAATGCATGGTGCCGTACTTACCAGTTGATACGACCTCACCTATCCCTCCGCTAGGGGCCTTTACTAATCTCGTGGGTGTTGCTGTGCCTACTGTGGTCTCGGCTATGGTGGCTGCTAGAGAGAGCGCTGAAATCGTTGTCGCTTCGTCCTCTTGATCACACTCCTGAGGAAAGTTCAAAACAGGGTACAACTTGCACGGGTTAATACTTGCATGGGTTAATGGGTTAACATTATCATTAACATTTACACAGTTACTAAGTGATTTTGTGTTACACCTTAGTGCGTCCTTCTCCGTAATCAACTTCTCTCCTGATATATATGGTGGCGGCGGGGCCGTGGCAATTAGTTTCCTGTTAGAGCCAGATCCTGCCGCCTGAGCCAAACCTCTCTGTATCTCACCTTCCTGTTGCCACAACTGTAAATAATCATAATGCTGAACTCGTCTCTTTGTTGATTTTATGAGACATATCCTCCTCCTTAAATTTTGTAACACCTCTGGGCTGAAGCTACCTATTCTTGGGAATTTCTCCCGGTCTTGTACCGTCATTCTCTCCCATTCATCACATAAAACCTCTGTGTGACTTCCATATTTCTCACACATGATATACCTGGCCGACCCAATTGGTCGGACCACTGAATCAACCCGAACCGAGGTTGATCGCCCCCTACCTGAACAACTGGCCCCCATAACTCTGCAGGCGTTGCTTGCTCTACCTCTGATCTCTATATCAAGGTCTTCAGCGAACCCTTACAGAAAACCAGATTGTTCACAATAGGCCGACGGTGGTGGTTTACCGAGTACCCCACTCACTCGCCCACGCCGACCAATACGACCTGATCACACCGATATGGTGCTGGCGTACTCGACCCAGGGCACCTATAAAAACCGTTGTTTACTGGAACATGTGAGGGCTATCCGCAGAACACTTACTCTTTCCAGTAAAGGTGAGGTTTGTCAGATAGTTCCTGAGTGACCAGCGAACTTCCCTTCTTGAAAAATAAAAAATTACACAAATCACGTCAGAATGTACAAATAGCGTTTGTGACCCCTTTACTCTAATGGTACTAGGTCAGATTACTAACTACTGTACACAATTACGTGCGGTCCAGTCGTTCAGTACACAAACAACTAAGCTTGTGTACAGAAAGACCAATGGAATCGAAACTTACGACTGCGAATTCCTTCAGCCAGAGCTTGTACGGCCTATATGGGTCTTGCACCAACCCTTCTCGGTGTTGTGCCTCTGAACTGTATAGCGGACTTCCCTGTTTACTGTACCTGGACCTCCTGGTCTGTTATGACCTCCTGGTCTTGTTTTGTACTGGTCCGCTATACTCTAATGCTCAAATATTATGTTTAACCAAGGATGCCTCCCTAGCCACCGTGCACGTCACTTACACGCGTGTACCTCACGAGTACTCGACTTTTCTTGTGGTTCAACCTTTACGTTATATAAACTTATGTAATACAAAAACACTCACTCATCACATGTACACTTTTGCTTCTATTTCTATTTCTGCGCAGAAATTTTTCTTTAGCCCAGCTGTGTTACCAATTAGGAGCAGGATCTGTTAATTTAAATTTTGGATTTTCCAAAAATAGACTTGCGTTATTTATCGCCTGTGGCGCTATTTACCGCTTTGCGTTACTTATCGCGTTGCGTTAAAAATCAACTTATCGTGACGAGCTACGTGGGCGTAACCGGACGCTCCGTTGCGTAATGTACGCTGCGTGCGTCCGCCTTTGGATTGCGTACACAAGTCTTTTGTTAGGGACACGTGTACGCAAAGCAAAGATCCACCGTAACACAATTTATATTTTTATCAATGTAGATGATCCCTGGTCATCTACCACACAACACACTGACTTCGCCTTATCTCCCAGGCAAAACTGTGTGTTTGTCTATCTTTTAACTATATTACCTTTACTCTTAAACTATGAAATAACGGCAAATCTTTTTTTAGCACTTCTATCGACTATAAAACTGGCAGACAGGAGACTGATATACGAAAAATGAAAAGAAAAAGAAATGCAGATATATATGTGTGCGTGCGTGTGTACGCAAGACAGAAAAATACAGTTTTAAAAGACACTAGCGTTTTGTTCTTACCTCCGGTTCCCGGATTCCTTCAGCACTCTTTTATCTAAGTGAAGCAGACGCTTATCCCGTCAGCACTACGAGACAACCTCCCGCCCTTTGCTGAGGGATAATGTCTGCTGATCTACCTAGTGCAGATATGTGAAGGACAGGACGAGCCGCCAATTGATAAAGCTAAATATTTATCATGTATATAACCCTTTATGAGGTCTAGGAACACTGTACGCTAGCTACGTAAGAAGTACCGTAAGGGTACGTTAGTTGCGTATCGATCGCTTAGCCGTGATCTAGACGCTCAAGCGTCACGTTCACTCACGGCCAAGAGATCACAGGCAGACACGTTATTGGCTGTTGACTATCGTAATGATTCGCTATAGCGTAGCGGCGCTCGGGACCACGAGGAGATCACCAGCGATGCAGACGCTCACAACGTTAAACCTTTATATCTATACCTCTAACAATGAAATACACAGTAAACCTTAGTGTAGAGATAAAGTGTAAGTGCAACCTTGTGTAACCTGATTACCTACAAAGCTGCTTGAGCGTCACCGACGCTCAGAGAATACTCAACACTATAAAGAATACACAGATACCTGGCTTAGGGTCCGAAACCTATTATATGTATTATGACTATTACTTGCAAAAAGAATCACAGTACAAAGCATACACTACAGTATAACATAAACCAACTAACCAGATAACTACACAGGAAATATAATACAATACAGTTCAAGTCTAATCAAGGGAAAATACGAGAGAAAGAGAAGAGAGGGAGAGAGAGAAATGGCTCACAGTAAGATAATATGATTACGGAGAAAACTTACGCACAAGGGGAACGATCGCATGCGCCTCGATATCCAGCTCCCGATTATCAGCAATGAGAACCGTTGAAGAGAGTGAAGTTGGATATGGTCGGCCTGCTATTTATGCTCCACACACAATACAATTCAATGGTCCCTACAATCTCATTGTTCATTGGACACAGGAATTCGGCTTCGCATTATAACAAAAGGTCATAGGTTGATTCATACAGGTGGGCTGTGACTATTTCCAACTGCTCAGGTGGGAGGGAAACTGAGTTTCCCGCCGCATGGGTAATAAAGTGCAAATAAAGTAAATGTTCATAAACTTCTTATGTCCATAACTATTCGCACGAGCGATTGATCTGCTTCAAACCAACACCGGAATATTTCTAATTAAATATTCTTCCGATGGATACTAAACACCACTGTATTACTCCTATCTGACCCTTCGTATCAAACAAAGAGGGATTCCTCTGTTCATGAACATTCTATATTAACCAAACTTTCAGAATCTATCAAAGGGACCATGACCTACAAAATACATTATTAGTGAAAATATGTAATGATTGAGTCGCACGCTATGATCGCATAAACTCTACCGTAAATACGCATACCATGCGCCTGCGGGTGCCCGCGACTGTGAGTATGTGCACGTACGGGAGAGCGTACGCATGCGCAGCACGGACCTGTGTGCGGTGCAAATATGGTAGTGTGCATAGAGATATTTTTCTGACTTTGACAGGTGTCTCTGTATATATATCTGGCCAAGTGCAGTACACGTGGCCAGTACTAAGAAATGTGATCCCAAATTCCCACTACACCCCTGCGCCTCCGGTGGAGTAGAGATGTAGGACAGGAACGTTCTGGAATCACAGGAGGAAGACACAGGAAGCATGGTTAAACATGGCTGCCATGCAATCTTATACATATAATCTTAGTGCTGGTTACAAAACTTTCACTGATTATAATGCAGCCTCTTATCTGCTGCTGCAGTATTTCATATGCCGCTTATTGCCCCTGTATTTATTATTGTTTGTCCCCCCTGTAATGGCTGCCTGCTCTTTTCGACTCAGAGCAGCGGCAGCACAGCGTGTGGGGCCCCAGCGGGTATCGCAGAGCGCTGTGAGCCCGAGTGAGCCGCGTGTTGGGACCCGGAGCAAGAACGGCGGCCAGCCCCGTGAGCGAGAGAGCTGCGGCGGCCGGCGGCCTCTGAGAGGAGATCAGCGCCTGCACGGAGGTCTGCTGTGGCCGTTGGGAGGGCGCTGAGTGGGGAGAGCAGCGGCGTGGACAGACGCCTGGAGCGCTAAGCGCTAACAATGTCCCCACACCTCGGGGCGGCAGCGGGAGCTGACCGCCCCGTCCTTCACATACCTGAATCCTGCAGTTGTGCGGAGGCTCCGACGGGGCTTCTTAAACAAGCGCCGGCCAGCCTGTGCAGGAGGCTGTGTGTGTGGCTGTGAGGGAGCTCTTTCAGAGAGGCCCGACACGCCCGTGCTGCTATCAGCAGCTGCACTATCCCTGACCCTGCCTTTTGGAAGGGGGAAAGGGATGTGTCAAATAGTAGAAAAAAGAAAAAAGAAAAATTAAAAATGTCTTCAAGTAACCGTGACTTCAGTTACCGAGCTGTTGCCACGTGGAGCACAGAAAAAACACTGAGAAGTGCTCGGGGATATGGAGGGGTGGAGTGTTTCTAAATTTAAATATTCAGTGCTGTTCCTACGGAAGCCCGTCCATATCCCAAGAGTACTCCAGTGACCCCTAGTGGATGATAAAGAAATTGCGATGTGTATCAAGTCCCATTTGGAATTCAGCTGTCTGTAATGGGGCGTGTAGATCAAAAAGATATCTGAGCTTTACAATGTACAAGTATGTAAAGTACATTTGCACTAGGAGGTCATGCTAGAATGGAATAATATTTTACCTTAGTGCCTCAATGAATACCAAGATTTTTGAATTTACTGTGTAGTCAAAATGAAAAATATAGCACAGCAAAAAATAATCAAAAACAATACACGCACTCACCAGTTTGACAGCTTCATCCGTTGTGTGGGAGGCTATTGCTAGGATTTCTGTATGTGAATTGAATACTTGTGATGAAACAGTGGTCACCAGGTTCATTACAGATTTCACAGGTTTAGGTTTTGTGTGTTGTAGGCAGTCATCAAAGCCATATATATTCACAACTCCAGAGTTTGACCTGAAACACAAAGCCCAGGTAACTAGTCTGCTGAGCACATGTGGGTTATGAATATGCCCTCAGTTGCAAATCAATCACAGGGGTACAAAGGTGAGCAGAAAAAAAAACAAAACAAAAAATAAAAATAAAAACAGGTGAATAATCAGCTGAACCCAGGGCTGGTGCTAGTCCTCTCAGTTGTCCCCTTTCCATCTGAAACAGTGCCACTTCCCCACTAATGTTCCCCACTAATCCAAGCTGTTTACCTGTTAGCAGAGGTTAGGTTTGGTGTCTCTCTCTCTTTGCTGGCCCTGGAAGTGTAGAGCTTGGCTGAGACACCATAGCCAACTATACATACAGTAGGTATATTCAATTAGGGTCGGATCCATTCCGACATGCATTTGTCGGAATGGATCCGACAACCCCTATTCAATCCCATCTCAATTCGACTTTAAAAAAAGTCAAATTGAGATGAGACCTGTGAGCGGAGAAGAGGGGGGAGACCAGCGGGGGGAGCCGCAGGCAGACGGAGGAGAGCAGCGCTGCAGAAGGATGTCTCACAGCCGCCAAACCTCACGGCAGTGTCCACCCAGCTCCAGCAAGCGTGACCTCACTTGCTGGAGCCGGGTGGACGCTGCCGTGAGCGGCACGGCTGTGACACATCCTCCTGCAGCGCTGTGCTGTAGCGCTGCTCTCCCCTGTCTGCCCGGGGCTCTCTCACCTGTCTCCTCCTCTCGGGTTCCACATCTCAGTCCGACATTTTTTTATGTCGGACTGAGATGGTCGGAAACGGGGCCAAATTCTGTCGAATTTGGCCCTGTTTCACTAAAAAGTATGCAAATCGGCAGCTATACTGCCGATTCACGTACTATTCGACAAGTCGAATTCCCAGACTTGTCAAATAAAAACAGCTGGGATTGAATAGGTCGAATCACAATTCGACCTTAAAAAGTCGAAAAACTGCCGTCTTTTCGACAGACAGCAGCTTTCGACCCTAATTGAATATACCCCATAGAGGAGGAGCAATAGCCTCACTTGAAGTAAATGCAGCCAGTAGCTTCTTATTTTCATCAGTCAGTGGCATTACACTCATCCAGAGCTTTAGGTGCCCCAAACCACAGAAACATTGGGCAAGTGCCTAAGTTGACCTAATGGTAACTGCTGGCCATGACAGCACACTGCACTTTACTTTATGACAGCAGCAGAAGCAGTACTGCAACCCCACCCCCGCAACACATATATGTGCCTTTCAGATACATTTTTGACAAGAGAATGCAGATGGGAGCAGTAAACAAATATATTACTAAACACTTACCCACAAGACACATAACGGCCATCTTTCGATACAGCCAGAGACGTACCAAATAAGCTGCCATCATCAATAAATCGGTTTAGACATTGCCGGCTTTTAACATCCCAAACATACACATCACCATCCTCTAAACAATCAGAAAGAATAAAAGTTTTCACATGCACAAAATCGTGTATACAGATATAGAATTTTGACGGCAGATCAGAAACACTTGGCCCGTCTAATCTGCCCATGAACATACACAGACTAGGGATAATTTTTGTCAGGAGCTAATTAACCTACTAGTGTATACAAGTATATGGGTTGTGGGAGGAAACCGGAGAAAGCGCACGCAAGCAGGGGGAGAAAATACAAACTCCACACAGTTAGGGCTATGGTGGGATTTGACCTCAGTGCTGTGAGGCAGTAATGCTAACCATTACACTGTCTGTACTGCATAGAAGATATAAAGCCAAGTTATTTTATGTGACGCAATTCTCATTGTATTTTTAACTGCAAAACACTGTCAAATATCTAACTCATTCAAAAAATAAAAAGTTGTATTCTTATTGGCCAGATTAATCAACTTACACTATGCAGACAAAAGTGAGTGGACACTGACAGAAAATACATCAACAAGATTTTATTGACGTCAGTACTTTGTAAGTCCACCCCGTGTAGTGATTACTGCAGACACCCTTCTTGGTAAATTTTCCACAAGTTCTTGGACAACAGCACGCGTACAGTGACCAACTGTGACAATGAAGAAGGTCAAGTTGGTCTAGAACGCACCCGTTGCTCCAATTCATTCCAGAGGTGCTCAATGGGGTTAAGATCTGGTCTCTGAGCTGGCCAGTCCATCCGGGTTACCAAATTTTCTGTATACCAGTCTAGCATCGCCATTGAATCAGGAGATCGTGCAGCCTACGATGATCTTTTCAAACTCAGTTAGCTACTTCCGAAAAGCCATTTCGTTAACAAATGATCTACGATGTGAGTACCCAAAAGAAACCGGAATCGTTTTCTAGAGGGCGGGCACTTGTAGTACGGGTTTCCTCCACTTGGTGAATGTTTGTGGAACCCTTCAGAGCCAGTATCCCCACTGACGTTGCGGGGGAAGGTAGCGTTTGACTGCCATCATTTTTTTTTAACGAGTTATTCACCCATTTGCCTACTTTTGTGATGGCTGATTCACACGACTCATTTGATGTAAGAGGGATTGTGCACTAAGAATTTGTATCCCTGGGTTAAACTGTCAACCAAAGTTTTTATTTGGAAGTTTTGAAAAGGTTGCGTCGCGATTTCACGAAAAGACGTCCCAAATTGTGGCGAATAGGAGACTGGTAAAAAGCGCCTGCCCACACAGCACTGAGTGTTAAGCAATTTTTAACTAAAAACAACATGACACCCTCTGTCTCACCCACTGTATTCACCCGATCCCGCCCTGTGCAATTTTCGGATGAAAAGAGACCTTAATGAAAAACGTTTTGCAGATATTGAAGAGTTGAAACAAAAAAAGGCAAAAGCACTGAAAGGTATCAACGGAGTTAAAAAAAATGTATTCACTCAAGTGGAGAGTACCTTGAGGATAACTGAAGTTTCAAAATGTACAATAATTAATTAATTAATCATTAATTCTGGTTTCTTTTGTGTACCCACACGTAATCAGTGTGGGTAGGTGTACCTGCACAATAACCACAGTCAAGAGTTGGACAAAAGAGCAATACATAAAAAAAAAACACACACACACACGGAAAGTATGTTTTAACTCTCATATATTACTTCTATTGTCCTAATCACAATCTACACCTCACTTTATCGCTACTTTCCCTGCATGAGGGAGTATTCCCTGCCTGAGGGAGTTGTAATGGCCGACTCAGTCAACACGTTTAAGAATGGGTTAGATAAATTTCTAATGGATAAGGATATCCAGGGTTATGGTGCATAGTCACGCACTATGTTTATTATAAAAAAGAGGGGTAAAACATAACGGCAGTCATCAACATCAGTCAAAATTTTATACCAAATAATCCTGCATAGGAGACCACAAATAGGTTGAACTCAATGGACAATTGTCTTTTTTCAACCTTAGATACTATGTTACTATGTTACCAACTGCATCCTTGCAAGAGAAATAAAAATTATTTTCATACTTGTGTTAAATCCTTTTCTCAGAATAAAAATTTTACGTAATGTATTATTTTTTCTTGATTTGTAAATGAACACTCAAAGAAACCCAACAAGTGGGCGAGCAAACAGCACAAAGCCACCAGTCGGGCACAGGAACAAAAGCACACTGGTGACACCGATTGTGCTGGAAAACAAAATGGCTGTGATGGCTTAGTGTTTAATATAGAGGGGTGTAACCAGGACATTGAACTGGGAAAGGGTAGGTGAGTGGTCAGAGGTGCTATGTAATGAGCTTCGCTAATAAGCTTTAATGAAGAGACTAGATCTACAGTACTAGCCAGTTCTTGAATATTGGATGCAGGCCTGAGAATGTGTAACCAGAGGTAGGAGGGGAAGCAGTCAGTAGTGGAGCAGAGAGGACGAAGTGTGGATATAAAGGATTTTACAAGGGGATGGAGCAACTAAAGGCTGGAGAGGTGAGAGTCAACGATGAGAGTAATCAATGAGTTCAGATTTGGACATGCTGAGAATGAGAACATAATTGGACATCCAGGACGAGATTGACAAGAGAAAGAGAAAGCAAAAGGAGAGTTATGGTACACTTACCATGGTTAACTCCCTTTCTGCGAGGTACACTGGGTTCCACAGGGAAACATCAGGGTGTAGAGTGGATTTGAGTGAAATAGAGAAAATAGGATTTTGGTACTTACCAGGTAAATCCTTTTCTTTGAATCCATAGGGGGCACTGGAGTACTCTTGGGATATGGACGGCGTAGCAGAACAAAGGCACTGAATATTTAAATTTAGAACTCTCCACCCCTCCATATCCCAGAGTACCTCAGTGTACGACCTCAGTGTTTTTTACTGAGCGAACAGGAACTATATAGAGAGGTTGACAATGGAGAATTCCTATAACATAACGGACAACAACAAAGTTGACCCATAACGTTACTGTCAACTAAACAGTTGACACCATAACCGATAGACCTTTATACTTTGAACCAATCGGTGAAACTGTGTTACCATAAGCTCCTCTGAGCTTAATACAAACCAGGTAAAATGTGTTACCATAAGCTCCTCTGAGCTTAAAACAACCCAGGTAAAACTGCTCTGGGTGGGCGTCCAGTGCCCCCTATGGATTCAAAGAAAAGGATTTACCTGGTAAGTACCAAAATCCTATTTTCTTTTTCATCCACTAGGGGTCACTGGAGTACTCTTGGGACGTACCAAAGCTTCCCTCGTGGGCGGGAGAGCTGTTTGGCACTTGTAACAGTAGGCGGCCAAAGCTAGATGCTGATGCCGCAACCGTTTCATAACGTGTAAACGTGCACAAACGTGTGCACTGAAAGCTATGTAGCCGTGTCGTAGACGCTCCACGACCAGCTGGTCCTGACATTCCCACAGAACCTGTGGGATGAGCTATTACTGACGTAGGCGACTGTAACTTAGCCTTAAAGTAAGCCTGACTTGTAATCATTTTTATCCAACTGGATAATGTCTGCTGAGAAACTGGCTAACCCCAGTTGGCAGCATCATAGAGAACAAACAACGTATCCGTATTACGTACTGTAGACGTTCGGGACATATAGACGCGTAATGCGTGTACCACATTTAGAATTCTAGAATGTGCTGTCAACACAGGAACCACTATTGGTGTATTGATGTGAAGAATAAGAAATCGGAATTCGTCCGAAGTTCTGCTTTGTCATGAGAAAACTCAAATACGGTGGCTTGGAATACAAGGCACCCAAATATAAAACCAAAACCCTTGCCGAAGCTAAGGCTAGAAGAAAAACGTTTTCCAAGTGAGAAACGTAATCCCCATTTGTTGTAAGGGTTCAAATATGAAAACTGTAAGAAATCTGAACCCAACCTCAAGTCGCCTGGCACTGTAGGTGGGACAAATGGAGGCTGCACTTTGATGACACCTTGTAGAAAGGTGTGTACCGACGCAATAGAGTCAAACGTCTTTGAAAATAACTTGACCACACAGATACCTGCACCCTCAGTGCAGATAAACGCAGTTCTCAATCCCACCCTGTTTGTAAAATAACAGAATACGGGTAACTTGAAAGATGATGTCGGAAACTTCCGAGCTTCACCACCTATATAGGCACACCAAATTTTGTAATAATGATCTGCCGTAAGCGGCTTACTAGCTCGTAACATGGTTGGTATAACCGATACTGTAATGCCCTATTTCTTTTCTTAAGAGGGCGGTCTGAACCCCCACCCCGTCAACCGCAGCCGCGGTACATAGGTAATAGGTACATAGGTAACTAGGGGTAAAAGAACGGTCCCTGTTGTAACAGGCTGGACGTATTATGAGCGGGCCAAGATCGTGTGCAAGTATTCCTTGGAGATTCAAGAAGCAAGCTCTCCGAAACCCATGAGATATCACCAATATGACTGTGACGAACTGTCTTATGATCCGTTTTAGCAACGGAGAGAGCAGCGGAAACTGGTGGAGCCAGATACACGATGCTGAATGACCACACGAATGTGAGAACCTCCACCGCCACTGCCCTTGTGATCTGTCGTTTTGTACACATACTGAGCGTTTGTAATTGTGGCGAGATGCCATCATGTATACCTGAGGGTAACCCCTTCTGTGGACTCACATATGAAACACCTCTGGATTGAATGCCCAGTTTTCAGGATATAAATCCCGACGGGTGAGATCATCTGTCTAACAGATATTCACTTCCGGAATGAACCCTGGCGACAACATCACCTAATGGTGTTCTGGGCAATTGAGGATTCAAGCTACCTGCCGCATTGACATGTGGCTTCTTGGTCCTCCCTGATGTATATGCAACTCCCGTTGCGTTGTCTGACTGTACTTGGACAGACTGAAAGCAAAGCATGTAGTGCATTGTAAATTGCACGGAGTTCCAGGACATTTATAGACAGCAATCTGTCGTGATCCGTTTTAGAACCCCTGTCGCTGCTTTTAACTACAACTCCTCAACCTCTGAGACTCTCGTCCAGAGTATATACACCCTCGCCCCCCTGTGGGAAACGCGAGAGAAGGCCAGCGAACTAACGCGCTTTGAAAACACATTATTGTTCCTAATAGGCGAATACACCAATGTACCGTTAGTGTGCGTGGCTTTTGCACTAATTGTACTAGCTGGTATATTTGTTCTTGCTGGTGTAGTAGGTAAATGTCTTTGATTTACCGTATTTATAATCATACCTAGGAATTGAAGTCGTTGAGACGGAATTAGATGCGATTGCTTTTTGAACTTGACCTGCCACCATGGTGTACGTTAGTAGCGCCAGTAAGAAGAATCTCTGTTGAGACAGAGTTCTTATGAGCAGATCGTCTAAGTATGGAACGATTGTCACTGGCAGGGCTCTGAGATGAGCTATCATCACCAACATCACTTTGGTAAATACCCGAGGCGTTGACAAGAAGCCAAACGGTAGATGAAATGGTTAATGGTTGTGGCGTTTTGCAAAACTCTAGAACCTGTGATGCGGTGACCAAACCGGAATGGGTATTGAAGATCAAGCGCAATTGTGCCATTTTGTGGCTCCAATTATGCAAATACTAACCGCAGAAATTCCATTTTCCAAACTGCAGTAAGTGACTTGCTGATTGAGACTGCGACGGAGCCCTCTGGTTTCGTTACGCCAAACAGAGGGGAATAAGTAACCCTGACTCTGTTGGTGTACCATGGCTGGAAATAAAAACAGCTGAAAACAGCAGAGACTGAATGGCAACCTGCCAAAACTCTTAATTTCGTCCGACAGAGGCAGTATTTTAACCTTTAAATAGCGGATATATCCATGAGTGGATGTTTGGAAACCCGGCATATGTGTAAAGGCGCGCTTCAACAATTGGAAATTCGAGATGGCCTAAGAGGTCGTCAAGCCACTGTCTTGTTGACTTTAGCGCCCTGGTGTTACAAGTCTTGACTTGTACCACAGCCTTGAAAAGACTGGATTCTAAAGACTTTCGTTTTGAAATTTATTAAACAACTTCTGGCCCTGTCGTGCTGAAACTAGCGACGCTAAAAAGCGAGAATCGAGGTAACAGCCGTCAGCAGAAGCTTTACAGAGATACTCTGGCGCTTTGTATTAACGATAAGTCAAACGTGATCGTCATTGTTTCCATACATAGAGCGCCTAGTGAGCCAAATGTATCTTGGGTGTTTATGTTTGACACAGACGAATTCACCAATGGTGGATTCTCCCACTTAGATGTGGAAACGGGTAAATAGACTTAAATCTTAGTCAGATATTCTAAATAAGAAATTCATTGAAAATCTGTTGTTTATTAAATTCGACGGATTAGATGTTAGAGTCTCCTTAGTCTCTGTAAATTCGAGACATTGACTCACTCACTGGTCATTAGCAATGTATGATTGCCCAAACCCCGCACTATCTGTGCTGGTTTAATGTGAGGTGTGACATAGAATTATCCGACTGCATTAAATTATAAGACCAGTTAAATTAACACCTTGGTACCCAAAGGAAAATTGTACCTTTGGAAAGACTCCTTCCTTAGAGCTTGCGGAATAACTTCCGTCGATCTTACCGCTCTTGTCGAGCGGAG